>NC_133285.1:11466533-12079599 GCF_005239225.2 Populus alba | reverse complement strand
GCAGGACTATAAATGTACAGTTGAATACTATGTGTCACATTTCTTGGTTCATGAGAGCAAAGCAAGAATAGGGTCCAGGAGAGTGCAGACATTACGAATCGACGCCATTGATCATGGTTCATCAAGATGGAGAGGAGCTGACATTTTGATTTTTAACACCGCACATTGGTGGTCTCACTTCAAAACAAAAGCTGGGTCGGTATATTCTTGACCTACTCGACTTCAGAACCTAGGCTGGTGCATTGTTTTTATGGGAATTCTGATTTTTCAAATAAAAAATTACTACTGCTGGAAGTTTTATTAAGATCTGGTTTCATTAAGAAAGCATGGAATATATTGAATGTGGCAAACTCACAACATTATCTCCAGCATGCAGGATGTCTCTAAAATATAGCAATATAACTTTGGAAAAGACCATCTGTAGTTTTAATATCCTTGCTTCCTTGTATCTATATTAGGTCGTTTGTAACTCCTGCTGACCTTGTAACAGGATCAACTATTACCAGGAAGGTAACCAAGTTCATCCCCAGCTTGATGTTTCTATAGCTTTCAGAAGAGCTTTGATGACCTGGGCATCATGGGTGGATAGGCACATTAACCCGAGAAAGACCCGAGTTTTCTTTCGAAGTTCCGCGCCTTCTCATTTCAGGTTTGTTTAGTGTTGTCATGTTCAATGCCTTGACCTCCACGTATCAAATTGTTGAGTGGCTTATGATGCCATTATACAGGGGCGGACAATGGAATTCAGGTGGGCAGTGTATGGATGCTACTCAACCCCTTAATGAAACTTCAAGTGCGGGCTATTCTGAGAAGAATTCCATTGTTGAAGAGACTATCAAGCACATGAAAACTCCTGTAACTTTCTTGAATATAACTGGCTTCTCTGGATTCAGGACAGATGGTCATCCATCTATATATGGAAAAAGACCTGGTAAGCGCTACGCATCGAGCATCCAAGATTGCAGCCATTGGTGTCTTCCAGGTGTTCCAGATACATGGAACGAGTTTTTGTCCTTTCAATTGCTATCTAAAATAGGCTCTAAACAAGGGGATACGTTTTAGTAGAAGTGATTTGTACTTTCCAGCTTGTACATTCTTTTTATTCCTCGTAATCTTTTCAGGCAGGCATGGGGGTATTTTTTTTTTAATTTATTTTTTGGGAGAGAGGTGTTTTACTTGAGATTCAGACGAATGTAAACTGGAAGAAATTCATCACTATGAACCAGATTCCTAGTCCTTTGAAGATTCTGAAACGCCTCGTTTTCCAACCACAAGCATGACGTCTCTACACGTGTACTAACACTGTGGTTACACTGATAGAGTCCGAGGAGGATGTGGATCTGATGAGACGCGAACCCATCCCAGCTAATAATGCACATGGATGCTTCAAAGCTCAAGGTCAAACAATTGCCTACCAGCCTCGAAGGAAAGAAACAAAGTAGGAAAAGAAAAATGCCTTGTTAGTCATGGTAATAACAATTTTACATGAAAGGATACTGTAGGCTTCTACAGGAAACTGCAAGATCAGTTTCAAACTCAATATCAATATCAATGTTTGACCTTATTGCTATCCTGTCTTTTTGAAAGAGTCAAATTCACAGGAAGCGCACTTGTGCGTGCATCTTTGTACAAATAAATGATGGCATGACCTGGTATAGGCAACTTATGTTCATTCTATGAGTAAGAGACTGTTCAAATACACTTGGGAATTACAGAAACATGCTCCATAATATCAAGCCATGCCAATAATCATCCATCAATGTGATTGGTGTTTCTTTGCTCTACCTTGGGAGATTGTGGAATCATCTCTTTTGGAACCCTCGGGTTTTCGAGCCCACGCGGGTGCCTGGTCTGGCCCATAACGATAATCATAGAATAGCTCCTCACAAGCTTCTATATGCTCCTTTGCAAAGATGCCCACTCGATGATCTCCTGCTACCAGCATTACCTGAATGATCCAACATAATATCTAAGTCCATGTCGAAGAATGAAAAATTAACATGGTAATCACTGAAACTTGAATACCTTAGCATAGCAATTAGGATTTGAAGAATGGTTTGCAAATTTCAGCTTATCCCCCTTTCGGTAAGCATCAAGGACAAACTGGAAAAAAAATAGAAAAGAAGATGCAAGCCACATTAACCCGCGAGGAAGATGGCCACAAAAACAGACTCAGTAAATCACTTTGAAGAGGATAGAATGCAACATTAATCAACGAAGATGGCAGTAAGAAAATAGATTCTGCAAATTGCATTGCACTTCCGAAAATGTAAGCCAATTTAGTTCTCCATATCAGATACCATCACTCTACTGCTCAATTGTCAAAGGAGCAGCCATTTGAACATGAGGTGAATTTGGTCTCAAAGGATAGCATTATTATTATGTTCTTACACACGGGATTATCTATTTTGTAACCAGTAACTATCACTTGCCTGATCATTCAAGTCAAAAAGAAATGATGAGTTAGCACGATCATAGATTTTCCCACGCTTATCCGCTTCTCGATGAGAGATCAATTCACCAGTATATTCTCCAAGATAATCATTTTTGTTGACGGGGTTCTGAAACCACATCATCAAATTCATTGCACAGAACAAGTCAAGAGTAATGGAGAGCATGACAACAGAAGCAGGCAGTAAGTAATACCTTTAAAAAGGCTCCCCATCCAGCGACATCAGATTTTGCCAAGAGGATCTGAAGAATGATATGATATATTTAGTGTAAAAGACAAAATTTCTTTCGGAATGTATCTATAATATTAGTATGATAACAGTTGTTTTTCTGAATCACTCACTCTCTGCTGCTGCCTTAAAAGAAGCCTCATGTTTCCACATTGTCCATCTCCTCGTTTTGGAGGCTCTCCTAATGAGCCATCTCCGCAACTGCATAAAAACAAAAATGTTACACAAATGCAGAAGAATGAAAGAAAGAGAAGGTCAAAGAGATTGAAAAATTCAGTAACCCGGGCCATCAATAGATCCCAGAATTTATTAACTCAAACTGCAGATCAAATTGCAAAAGAAACATGGATTGAATAGTTCAGTAATCAGATTCATGGGACTGAAAGAGTGAACACTTTAATTCAGAACAGACAGGTTCCCATGACTGAATAAATCAATCAAACAACTTCATGCTTTACTTTTCTTTCTTTCTTTCTTCTTCTTCTTCTTCTTTTTTGATATGAAATCCCTGAACTATCACTAGTATTCTTTAAGTCACCAGAATGCTCCCAAACTGGAGCCTTTGAAACATGGAACTGGACTGATACAAAGATCAAATGTTTGTCTGCCTGGCTCCAGTTTGGATAGAAAACACTAAAGTCAAAAAATTGCAACTTCTCACAACTAGATAAAATGAGATCAATTTCCGAGACAACTAATATTCAGTCGTGAACCATCTTTTTCTACGGTAAGCAACCAACTAATAACTTGAGACGAAGCATATGAGCCTAATATTCCATTATCTCAGGGGCACATTTGTCAAATGCTTCAATTAGTTTCAGAACAGCTGCTTAGACCACCATGTAAATGTTCCTATAGTTTGATAGGCATGTGGTGGTCAAGTAAAAAAGAAAAAAACAGAGAGAGAGAGAAGCATTTCATCCAACTTTGTTCTGGAGCTAACATCTACTTCAATCTGCCGCCTCTAATGGATAATAAGGTCTTGCAGTATGGTGTGTGCGCATAAACTGTCACTGTTACGAAATTTGGAGGATGCCGGATACAAAGATTGAGTTAATGCCAAAAAGTGATGTACAAGCATGGCGAACTTGACAATACAACACCATGGTGCTTACAGAAACAAGCTCATATAAGAATGGAAATGCAATAGAGGTATGAATCTTTGCATAAAAAACAATGATTATCAAGTATAAGCATATAAAATACTTTACCTAACCCAGCAATTCCTACAAACATCTGGGTCACATTCACGACCAGCAGCAAAGCACGGGCATTGTCGACTTCTGCATTGGCTCTTTGCACAGTGGCATCCTCTGAAGCGATTTTTGCAACTTTTCGAGCACCTGAAGAATTTTAAGCTGAGTGGTAAGAAGCTTGATCCTGATTCAAATACTACTCATAAAGATGCTGTATAGTACAAATGCAAAAGAGACTATTTTCTACATTATATATATGCATTAACTTCTGTAATCAGTAGTCACCTTATGGAAAGATACATCAACATACCCGCAATATTTCTCACAGCAAGTTCCGTTATGCAGACAAGGGCACTGCTTTCCACACATAGACTGGCATCCACAAGGTGTAAACTGCTTACATGACTGATTTTTTCCATCAGCAATTCTTTTCCAAAATGATGGATGACCAGCTGACTTCCAAGAATATTTTAGTTTCCGTGCCCTTCCCCTCCTACGAAGTAAACGAGACCTTGTTGGCATATCTTGCTCCTACAGAAAACAAAAGGTATGGAAGAGATGGCTTTATAATGTAGAAACAACTTGTGGGACGAAAAGTCAGAACCCTACAGGAAAAGAAAATGGATATTGGTAGACCCCTATGGAATCAGTAAGAACAGAGGGAGGGAGAGAAGCAGTTAACTATAACAACATATTTAAAAGCAACTGCTGAATACAGTTGGAAATCAATATTCGAATTCTCACAAATATACGAACATGATTCTCTTCCACCCTTCTTTTGTCAAGGGCAGCTATCTTTTCCTGAAAAATCATTGGCATATGCCAAATCTATGGAGTACAATCACCAAGAAAGACAGCAAACTTGAGATGAGTTGAGGCAGATGGTTTCCTTTACAAAGCAAACTTAAGAATATGGTAGTATAATCCTTCCTGAAATATCATAAATCATCATGCATACCACATAATCCGTATCACTCTTCCCACTGTCTTCTAGAAATGATCTTGGGGCAACAGATCTATGAGGCATCATAGCTCCACTTTCACGCATGTAATTGGAAACCTCTATACAAGTCTTTAAGCCTGAAAGTAAGTTCCTTGCAATAAGACAACTGCAAAGCACAACGTGAAAAATAAAGACATAAAAGTTTTGTTTGGCACAAAAGATAAGTGAAGTTACATTTGGATTTATCAAAACCAGTAATTTAATTAGGAGAGGGATAAAAATTTCTGCTCTTTTGAACCAACATAATTACATTATGTAGCACTTGGTTAATAACAGGAATTTATAGGGTACATCCAGATTCCTAATAACTGAACATGGATTGCAAGCTTGCACTCCTGCATATCTAACAGTTTTCAAACAAACATTTGACACCTACCAATGATAAAGGTATCTCAAGACATGTATTACTGGTATCTGCATGCAAATGTGAAATGTTCTTTAAATAGGTAAACCACATACCTGTTTTTCCCAAATATCTCCACTCCCTTCAGATATAGTTCTTTCTCAATGGGTTTCCACTCAGATTTTCTTAAAACCCCTTCCGCTGCTCTGTCTACTGTGGATGGCTGTTTTGGTCTAGGCACTCCTAAGACATCCTTTGCCCCATGCCCAACGTTCTCCTCAGTACCAGAACAAACAGTTTCAAAGGAATCATTGGTCGTCTTTTTTATGGTCATCTTAAGTTCAATTTTATCACTTGCTTTTTTAGCAGTGGAACCATGATCAGGAAATACACCTTCAGCAGCTTCATTTACTATATCCAAATGCAATAATCTTTTCTTTTTCTTACTAAAATCCTGCATATCATCAGGAGCCTGTGATGAGCCATCTGGTGCTATATCTGTATGCTGTGGTGCTTTGCGCTTTCGCATGTATTCTTGGTTATGTATCACCATAGCAGACATATCCAGATTCAGAGGTCCAGAAGCAGGTTCCAAGTTACAAAAAGCTTCTGAAATAACACTCATCTCTTTCTCCGTGATACTTTCTTCATCTATCATGAAGTCTACACCACTTGGCCCTTCAGCATCTGAGGCTGCTGCAGTCTTTTTTTCCTCTGTTGAGGTTGCAGTTTTTGTCCTATTAACAGAACCTCCTGGCAAGTCTTTGACAACTCTTAGCTGAAAGGCATTTACATTTTCAACGCAGAATGTAAGAACTCCAGATGAAAAATTATCAGCATGTGCAACAGAAAAGATACATTAGAAGTCATTGGCAACCATATGATCTGGCAAGTCCCTGGGGAGTGAATTAATACATGTAATGGCAGTAGTAAATAAGAGTGTCCACATGAACAAAAAATGCACACACATTCTAAGAATAATAATTACCTAAAAATTTGGAGTAACAGAGTAACTTAGAGTAACTTGTTTATGTGAGCAGTACAGACAGCACAATTAGTTACATCACATATGTAAGAAAAACTGTCTCGTAATTAAGGAATAAAAAATTAAAAAATTAAAAGGAGCGCATAGGATCATATACCACAGAAAGTTAACCTCTCCTGTTGCCTGTTATCTGCAGTTTATAGTGATTTTTGGTACATATATGACCTCATCTGGCCTAATGTTCTTAACATTTCAAGTTCCAATTGGTTAAAAATTGATCTTGTTGATCAGAAAAGCATCCCACAGTTTATGCTGAAAGTTTAAAATAAATCAAATAAAAATTGAATAGAATTTTTAACCAGATAAAAGAACACACCCGAAGACTACATTGATTGCTGCAAGGTTTCCTGTCATCTTCATATTCAGACCAATATGACTGCTTTTCACTCTGCCAAGCAAAGCCTCCTATTAGATATAAGAACACCTTACATTAAAAAATATATACTTTATACACACACAGAGCACTCATATATAATGAAGGTTTCTACTCACAGGATTAATCAAAGTTTGCGAACAGCCATGGAGGCGGCAGTCAAATAGCTGTTCAAGATGAAAAAATCAAGGTTGAAGCAATCAAGGATTAATTCAGAAAAATTTCATCTCATGATTAGGCCAGAAATGAGTACCAAGCAACGGCGACAGAATAGGTTATCAAAAGAATCTAAAGCAGTGCTAAGGCTCTTTTCCATAGATATGCCCCTCCCAGTTACTGAATCACTAGTATCTTTGATACTTTGGTCACCACTATATTTTTCCTCGAGCATCCTACATCTCTCCTGCAATATCAAACTCATAAAGTAAATTAAGCCACAGGAAACCATTTTCACCAAACACATGGTAATAGAAGCAACTAATGATGAAATCAGTTCAAAACTCAAAGCTGTTAATATAAATTCCTTTGTACTACCTGGATTTCTGTGGTGCCAACTCCAATAAACTGGCTAACAACATTCAGCACTTCCTCAGCTAATCCATGTTCCTGAGAGACCATCCTGCCAAATTCAACAGACACAGTGTGAAGTACTTGGACTGGTAGCAAATAATTGGTCATGAAGTACAATCAGGGGTGTCACTAAGACCAAACAGATAGCATATTTTAATGTCTGCTGCTTCTGATTTAAGCACCAAAAGCGACAATTTTGATAAAAACAAGGACTTTAGAGTATGAATAACTACTATTGGTACATCCTAGAAGACCAAGAACGAAAATAAGAACCGAATCTAATGAGAGTCTTACAGCTTTCAAACTGATCTCGCTGTTTTTAATTTTGATCTTAATATCAGTTCTTGACATATACTCTTTTGTGAAAGTTTATTAAATTTTGTTCAACAGCGTAGCTTTTGCTTGGGTTGCTAGTTTAACAAAAAAATGGTAGAGAACAACACGGTTCATTATTAAGAATGCAATCAAGCCATCCTAAATTTTAACAGGAAATTGCATTAAAAATATGTACCAAAATAAAATCAATCAGCTTACCACAAAATGCGATCTTCACCATCGCAAAATTCATGTTTTTCTTCCTCTGGTTCATTGTCTTCTTCACTGTCACTACAAATCAGAGCTTCACTGCCATGTTGATCATAGTATATGCGTCTCCTGCCAAACACTGACTGGTCTTCTGCCATCCTCTGATTCCTGTGCTGCATAATTGCATACTTGAAATATAACACAAAAACAAAATCTCCATATATGAAACAATACGAGGGAGCCAACATAAATCATCAAATGTTTTGCATTAATTTCCCAACATATGGCAGGTTAAATTTCTCCAGGATCAAAAATGAATTATTGATATCCTCAAAGAGCACCCAATAGGTAAATACAACAGCCCATGTTTGCTTGCTTATTTATTTAGCACCGGGTAAAAAATGTTAAAGATGAGCAAGTACTATCTGACATACTTGTCCAAAAATATCCACGTCGTATACGGAGGTATCTTCTCTACGAACGGGAGCTTGGTACCCGTAGTAGCTGCAACTTCATGACCATTGATAACATCTTTATCACCCGATCCTTGAGCAAATCCACCATACTTACAAAGAGGAGTTCCAATTCTCAAAGAAATCATTTTAGAAATTCCATTCTGCCCCATAAATGTTCTCGAAGTTGCTAATCTTAGCTGAGAAACATCGGCTTCAAGTTTCCTTCTGTTTTTCTCAACTTTATCCTGTACAAAAAAGAAAATAATCAAACATGAATTGCTTTCTTGTATATAATTATTGACCAAGCCATGAACAAACGAACGACGATCAGATCACTATCGACCCTTGAATACGGTAAAACTTCAGACTTACTTTTATCGAAACAACCCTTTCCGCTTGAATTTGTCTTTTAAGCTGATTCATCTTGGACGTCAGGTTTCCAACACCGTTATTTGACGGTTCTCCATCTGATTTCTGCCGATAACAACAATAATAATAAGAAAAGGTAGAAATCGAATTTATAATCAATGGAGAAAATATCATAAGCATAATAGCAAGCGATTATGCATAGTTCCATGGTGTTATCAATTAAATAATGGAAAATAAATCTATTATCAGCAGCTAAACACCTCATACATTCAATAGATTGAAAAATCTTAAGAGATTAAATGCATCAGAACTGATTTTCATTGTTTTTTTCCATGCGATAAGAGTGAATCATCGTAATTATGTTAATCCAGGCCAATCAATAATTATCTATCTTATACAAGGATCAAGACCTGAATTCAGAGGTCTAGAGAGAGGAAACTAACTCTGAATTTAGAGGCAGAGTCGCTTGATCTTGACATCGCTCCACTGCTCTGCGACTCTCCACGGAGAAAGCGAGTGGCAAGCAGAGGGATCAAAGGGAGAAAAAGAAGAAGAAAACATGATTCGGATACGAGATTGACACGTGGTACGTTGTACGTGGTACTTGCGTGGCCTACTTTGTATGAATCCTGTCCATCGATGAGATGCCAAGCGTCCATGAAAGCCCAATGGGCTAGGTTCGTTTTAGGAGCACTTAGGGTGTTATTGTGATACCTCAAATTTTAATTTTTTTTATTTAATTTTTTTTATTTTATAATTTCATATTATTTTGATATACTGATAATAAAAATAATTTTTTTTTATTTTAATATATTTTTAAATATAAAACATTTTAAACCATCATTATTATTACAATTTCAAATATCTCTTATAAAAAAATATATTTAGTTTTTCAGCCAATCAAAAACTTTGAGGTATCATTTTCAATTAAATGAAATACACAGGTGTCACTCTATTCATATTGATATTTTGTTTCTTTTATTGACACCTTCACATTTTGTTTTAAAAGGAAAATTCAATTTTACTATTTCTTTGAAAACTATGTGACACTCACTTGATAATTATTATATAAACCACTAAAATATGTGGGGTTTTTACTCTTATCATTCCAAAACCACTTTGTCTTTTATTTACACAAAAATAAAAGGCAAGAAATAAAAGGTATTATGGTTTTTTTATATATATATATAGAGAGAGAAACACATGTTTTTTTTAAATTCAATGGGGCATGGATGTTCAAGGTTTTTTAAAAAAAAAATTTGTCTTTCTATAGAATAATGAAATTTCCAAAATAATTTTATAAGGAAAAAAAAAGGTTTTATGTTCAAGGGTTTTATTGAAATTTTGTTTTTTGTTGCGCAATAAAATAACAAAAACAACATTAGAATAAAAAAAATAACATTGTCTTTTAAGAGTATTTTAATCTTTCTATCATAGTTTCTTTGTTATAGTTAGAAGCAATAAGAGGTATTTCTCTTTGTGTGTATGTGTGTGATTATATATATATATATATACACACACACACACACTAAGAAAAAAAAATTAAAATAAAAAAAATAAAGATATATATATATATATATCTTTATTTTTTTATTTTAATTTTTTTTTCTTAGTCTTTTTATGAAATTTTTTATTTTTTTAAATTTAGTCATTCAATTATAATTTCTCATATATTATTTCTTTCAATTCAATCATTATTCTTTTGGTTTTTAATTTTTTGTCCTTGTCACTTTTGTGAAAGTTTTATTGGCTTTCAATTTCATCTTTTAATCAAAGTTTATGATATATATTTTTTTTTAATTTAGTCCTTATTCTCCTAATTTTTTTCTCTTTTGTTAAAGTTATTATTCTTTTCAATTTAACCCTCAAATAAAAAAAAATTGATTGCCTTCTAGTTTATTTTTTGTTTTTATTTTCAATCTTGTTTTTTTAATTGTGATTTTTGTTTTAGATCTTTTTATGTAATTAATTTTTTTCCTGGTTTAATCCTTCAATATTTGATTTGCTAATAATTAAGCTTTGTAGTTTTTCTATTCATGGTGCTTATGATCTAATGATCCAAGTCACGAGTTTGAAAATTAACGCGAGCTGACATCTTTTTTTATTATTTTCTTTTTTGATTTAATCGTTTGACATTAGTTTTTTTTTTTTTTTAAGATTGGGCCTATAACCCTAGTCATTTGTTTTTCATATTTTGTTTCTACTTTTGATTTCTTTTATTGATGCCTTTTTTTGATGTCTTTTGTTTTTAAAATAAAATTTTAATTTATTTTTCAATTAAATTTTATTCTTTATGATTTTTTTATTTTTTTATTTTAACTTATTTAATAGATATTTTTTTCTTAGTTTTTTTTTTTTAATTTTTGAAAATATTAACCCAAATCATTTTTTTTTCATATTTTTTTCTGCATTTGATTTTTTTTATTGATGCCTTTATTTAATATCTTTTCTTTTTAAAATAAATTTTAATTTATGTTTCAATTAAATTTCATTCTCATGATTTTTTATTTTTCTTATTTGAACTTTTTTAATAGATATTGTTTCTGAGTTATTTTGTATGTGTTTAATTTTTGAAAATATTATTCTAATTCATCTATTAATAATTTTCATTTTTTTTTAGATTCAATTTATTTTATTTTTTTATGATATTCTAATGTGTGTAACTTTGCATAATATCTTTTTCATCTTTTGTTTTATCCAATCAATTTCATGTATGTGTTTGTTTTTATTATCATTTGATTGAATATAAGTTTTATTTTGATAAAACAAATTTGGTAAACACAACTGAGTAAATTTTTCATGTTGTGAAATCAAATATCTTGATTTATATTTATTTCATGATTTTTTTAGGTTTCTTTTTAGTTATCATTAATGGTTTATTTATTTATTTACATTGATTTATTTATTTATTTATTTATTTACATTGATGTCTCTTGATTTATTTAATCATGTGCATGCATGAGTTCTGAGATCAAATGTAAAAAAAAAAACACGTTGGTAAAACCTATATATCTAATGTTTTTATTGAAAAAAAATTGAGTGATTAGTGATATATTATTTGGAATAGCTCACAAAAATGGGAAATAAATTACCTGCTGTGCTTTAATTGTTTTTCAATATTTAAGAATAATTTAAGATTGTTTTGTAGATCACTCAAGACTAAGTTTTTATTTTAAAAATGCAATTTCATGTTGACTATTTAACAAAAAGTAAATTCTTTTAGATATTAGCTTTAAGATAAGAAGTAAAAAAAAAAACATTAACCTCATTTATCACTTGACTTATTTTTTGAAATTAAATTACCAACTTTGTTTTTCCTTTTTTTTTTAATAAGCTATAGGAGTTGTTTTTTTTTTTCCTCCTTATCTATGTTTGGCTCTGCTTATTTAGATTTTGACTTGAAGAAAAATAATTAAGAGCATTAAATTGGCGTTTATTTAGAGACAATTCGACCCCTTTGTCTATCGTGAATTTCGCTTTAGACTCAAAAGCAAAATAATTAAAAGCATTAAACTAGGTTTTAGTTGGATACGTTTTGATTCCTTTAATTAACTTACTAAAAATGGTTAGAAGCATACTTATAATCAATTTGGATATTTCAAGTTCACGTTATTTAAGTTTAGATTTTAATTAGATAGATGACTCGCCGTGAGTTAACCTAATTTTTTTACATAAAAAAGTTTTATGGAGATACTAGTGTTCTTAAAAAACAAAAAATGAAACTTTTGTCATTGACTTGATTGTGCTTTAATAAGCTTGAGTAATTTAAATAATTTGAACAAAAAAAAATACAATAACAATGAATAAATTTTTAAAAAAATCAACAACAAAAAAGGTTCAAAAAACCCTATTCAAGCCCACTCAGGTTAACATGTTAAATCTATGATCTGGTCATGATACCGAGATAACCTCATTGAAAACAAACTTGATAAAACTATGAAGTTCAATTACCAAAAAATCAGATATTAAAGGGCAAAATAGAATAAAAATATTTTTTAAAAAATGCAAAAAAAAAAAAAAAGAAGATTTGAGTCAATCTATGTTAACTCGTTAACCCCATGATCATGGGCATAAAATTGAGATAACTCCATAGAAAGAAAAATGAAAACAAAAACATGAAGACTAATTCCTAATAAATTAAATGATGAAGGATGAAATTTTTTTAAAAAATAATTTTAAAGAAAGACCTAAAAAATACCAAAGTCAACCCTTAAAACTCATCATCCTAGTCATAAGTCTGGGACTAATGTCGTAGAAGACAAACAATACAAAAATAAATAAAAAAATCTCAATCAATAAAATGCTGAAGGATAAAATTGAAAAAAAAATACAATTAAAAAGGATAAAAAAAACAAAGAAAATAGCAATAAAAAAAACGAGGATCAAATTTGACATATAAATAAATGAAAATCAAATACTGAGGGATGAAATTGAAAATCAAATTCAATTAGAAAAAAAGGCTAAAAACCAAACAACAATTAAAAGAATAAGGACCAAATTTAATTTAGAAATTAAATGAAATGAAATGATGAGAGACCAAATTTAAGAAAAAAATAAATAAGAAAATGTAAAAAGAAATAAAATAAATAGTAATTTAAAGAATGAGAACCAAATTGGATACAAAAAACAAATTATTGAAACCATTATATTTTGATAAGGAGAAAAAAGAGAAAAGAAGTGGGAGAAGAAAAAAAAGTTCAATAGAACCTAACTGATACTTTGATGTACACATATGCCTAACAACCGTGAAGATCATGTTGAGACACTTCCTACACTTCCGCAAAACAATGGTATTTAACCACTGGATGATGTTGCTTGCTCTGTCAAAAGGGCATATGTATTGTCCACGTGTTAATGTGTGAGTCACCTTTTTCATCTAATACTATTTATTTTAATTAAATTATCGAATCACCCCTAACTAAACTTAATTATAACAAACAAACCAAATTGAAAAAACAAAAAATCCCTGAGACCTAGCTATTTTTCTAATTTAAGTGTAATTAAATCATTTAATTGTGCTAAAAAACAAAAAAGACGAAAAAGTCCCTAAATCCTAGTTAATATTTTTTTTGCTTTTAAAAGTATTTAAATCATTTATTTGTACTAAAAAAATTAAAAAAACTAATTTGTCTGAATTAATCTGATAATAACCGATGAATCATGTGAAACACCTTACCATAGATTTTTGTAGAGAAAGACAAAATTAAAATATCATTACACTATTCTAATTCATGGTATTTTTTTTTATCTTACTCTACAATGGAAACATGATGTCTTTTAATTTTTATTAATTTAGATTTGAATCACTAAATGTTTGAACCTAACCTAAATATGTTAAGTTAGAACAAGTTCAAGTCACGAGTTCAGTTATTTTTCCTTACAAAAGAAAAAACTCAATTATTATTATAAATTAAAGGAAAAAATATCCTAGTTTACTTAATTTTACACTTTGTTTTTATTATTTTAAAAATTACAGAATTATATAAATTCATAATTCTTTACGTGATATAAGAAAAAAATCCAAGTATTTACAAATTTGATATTATATTTCATAGGAAGAAGCCATTATAAAAAATTCAAGCACGCGCACATCATTAAGAACAATCAACATTACGGCTCCAACTATGCATTCAGATTGCAAGTTCCATTCTGGTCCCTTTCCATTATAATTCCTTCCAAGACCCCTCCCCTTGGTTATCTGCTGGCCATAAGATTCTAACTTTTCCACCACGCCCGTAACATGAAGAGCAAGAACCTCAGGAACAAAAACCTCATATCCAACCTCCGAAACAAAAACCTTATGAAGAGGGTTAAGATATTTATTTTTGAAGTAATTTTAAATTTGAGCCCTGTGATTGCCAACATGATAACCACTGGAGGATTATATGGTTATTAATTTCAGGACCCGTGAAATTAGTCGAGATGCACTCAAACTCACCTAGATACCTATCAAAGAACCATCTCAACTCAATAGTTTAAGCTGTTAGGTGAGGTTCCAAGATATAATTTATATTATTCTCTAACACACCCCCTCAAGTGAAAGCCCTCTGGGCTTGAAACTTTCACAGGCTCACATTACCTTGTGCTTAATTTTTATCAAATAAATGGGGATGGTGAGATTCGAACTCGTAACCGCTTGATCATCAAGGCTCTGATACTATATTAAAGAACCATCTCAACCTAATAGTTCAAGCTGTTAGGTGAGGTCCCAAGATATGATTTATATTTTTTCTAACAACACCCATGTTAATAAATATAATAATAAAAAAAAATCTCATATTGAATCACAAAACAAGCAGCAAGTAAGTCTTCAATTTTTAAACAAAAGAAGAGATTTTGAGTTGTGGGTTTTTT
The DNA here is from genome assembly GCF_005239225.2 of Populus alba. Classification (NCBI taxonomy): domain Eukaryota; kingdom Viridiplantae; phylum Streptophyta; class Magnoliopsida; order Malpighiales; family Salicaceae; genus Populus; species Populus alba. The sequence goes on along the minus strand of NC_133285.1, from coordinate 12,064,685 downwards.
ACTTTATGATCTCAAGTTTTAATTTATTTTTTTGTTATTAATGTAGGTATCTGGACTAGCTTGCATGTATCTTAACTAATCTCTCGTACCCTAAAATTAACAAATATTTAAGCCTTCAGTGCCCTGAGTTTTACCTTTATTTTTGTTTTGGGATATCATGGTCATAACCACGAGTAGCAGGGCCCAGTCATCTTCTTTCCATATCAATGCTTCCAGATGCTTCAATGCTATTGAATTCGCCAAGATTTGGAATTGCTGGCAGTGGACGTGATCAAGTATCTGTTGGAAATACATAGCAGAAACAGAATAAAATGACAGAATTAGCTTACTTGCTCATTGATTTCGTTATTCTGAGTACAAGATATAGAGATACAAGGAACTAATTTAGGAAGCTATTTACTGCCTATACAATATCTTCGGCTATAATCATGTTTGTCCCTTAAGAGAAGGGATTCCTAAGTCTATGCTGGCTAATTGCATAACTCACGCCAACACTCCCCCTCAAGTTGGTGAGTAGATGTCCCTAACACCTAACTTGTTGAGTGAGTTGTAAAAGTTTCTACTAGAAACCGCCTTGGTAAGAATATCAGCCAGCTGATCTTCAGATTTGACAAAAGGGAACTGAATAACCTTTTCTTCCAAGTTCTGCTTGATGAAATGTCGATCTACCTCCACGTGCTTGGTGCGATCATGTTGAATTGGGTTGTGAGATATGTCGATGGCAGCTTTGTTGTCACAGAATAAATTCATTGCAGAGTTCGGAGGGAAACCAACTTCTGTTAGCAAACTTTTAAGCCAAATAAGCTCACACAATCCTTTCGCCATGCCTCGGAATTCAGCTTCAGCACTGGACCGTGCCACTACCTTCTGTTTTTTACTCCTCCATGTAACTAAGTTTCCTCCCACAAATGTAAAGTAGCCTGAGGTAGATTTTCTGTCTAGGATATTCTCTGCCCAATCCGCGTCCGTGTACCCCTCAATTTTTAGATGGGCGTTCTTGAAGAACATTAGTCCTTTTCCTGGTGATGACTTTAGATAGTGAAGGATTCGAATTACAGCACTCATGTGGTCTTCACTCGGATTATGCATAAACTGGCTTACTACTCTAACTGCGTAGGCTATGTCTGGACGAGTGTGAGATAAATAAATAAGTTTCCCCACTAGTCTTTGATATCTCACTTTATTTGCTGGCACCTGGTCTAAATATTCTCCAAGTCTATAGTTCTGCACGATCGGTGTATCCATAGGTTTACACTCGAGTAATCCTGCTTTTGTCAATAAGTCTAGTACATACTTCCGTTGAGAGAGAAATATACCCTCTTTTGACCTTGCCACTTCTATTCCCAGAAAGTACTTAAGTCCTCCCAAGTTCTTTATTTCAAATTCAGTAGACAGTTGTTCTTGTAGCCTTGAGATTTCCTTGTCATCATCTCCTGTAATTATCATATCATCCACGTAGACTATTAATGCTGTCACCTTGCTTTGTCGATGCTTCAAGAAGAGAGTATGGTCCGAGTTGCTTTGATGATAGCCATACTTTCTCATAGCTGAACTAAACCGGCCAAACCATGCTCGCGGTGACTGTTTTAGTCCATACAATGCCCTCTCCAGTTTACAAACAATTTTGGACTCCGCAGATACTGTACATCCCGGCGGAATATCCATGTATACCTCCTCTTTGAAGTCGCCATGAAGGAAAGCATTTTTTACATCTAGTTGATGTAGTGGCCAGTCCAAATTTGTTGCAAGAGACAGTAATACTCGAACAGTATTCAGTTTAGCTACTGGTGAGAAGGTTTCTGTGTAGTCTATGCCATGCGTCTGAGTAAAACCTTTCGCCACCAATCTCGCCTTGTATCGGTCAATTGATCCGTTTGCTTTGTATTTTATAGAGAAAACCCATTTGCATCCCACCAATTTTTTTCCTTCCGGTAATGGAACCAACTTCCAAGTATTATTTTTCTTCAAGGCTTCTAGCTCTTCTTGCATTGCTTCTGCCCACTTTGGATTAAATAACGCCTCCTCAACACTGCTGGGAATATGGCAAGATGATAGTGTTTGAGTGAAGTTCTTAAGCAGCTGGGAAAGACCTTGAGTAGATACATAGTTTGCAATTGGATATTTGGACTTTCTGTCTTCTTCCTCTGGGAGTATCTATTCGGTGGTTTCCCACGATTGTGTCTAAAAGGCAGCACATAACTAGTAGAAGAGTCTAGAGTATTAGCATGTAAAGTTGCAGTAGGGGTACTCACCTCAATGACATTCTCAGTAGGAGGAGGGACGTCGGGCACTGAGGAGTGAGGGGACTGTATGTCATTTCCAGGCTCTCCATTTCTCAATTCGACATGCTCAATTTCTGGTTGCAGTCCATCCTCTCCATTTTCAGTTCCATGCTCAATATTGCGACTCATTGGTTGTTCATCTTCTCTGTTTCCAGTTCCATGTTCAGTGCTGCAATTAACAGTTCTATGCTCGATGTCATGCTCTGGTTGCACCTCATGCAGTTCATCATCTTGGTTTCTAGTTTCATGTTCAGTGCTGCTATTTCCAGTTCTATGCTCAGTGTCATGCTCACAGTTATGTTCACGGGTCATCAACCAATTCGACTCTTCCACTTGAGTAATCTCCCCCTGAAGTGAAGAATTGGGAATAGGTGAAGGGAAAAAATTTTCAGACTCGAGGAATATAACATCCATGGTGGTGTAGGTTCGGTTTGTTTTGGGGTCATAACACCGAAAGCCTTTTTTATGCAAACCATACCCTAAAAACAAGCACCTAACGGCACATGGTTCCAGTTTTGTGCGTTGGTTCTTATGGAGGTGGACAAAAACAACACACCCGAAGATTTTTGGAGGAAGCATCAATATTGAGGGAAGGGATATGTGAGTAGAGAGGGTTTGTAAAGGGGTTTTAAAGTGTAAGATTTTAGACGGCATACGGTTGATTAAGTATACTGCAGTAGCCACAGCATCCCCCCAATAGCAACTTGGCACCATTGCTCCAATGAGCAGAGCACGAGCTGTTTCTAATATATGCCGATTTTTCCTTTCGGCAATACCGTTCTGCTGTGGTGTTTGGGAGCATGAGGTCTCATGGAGGAGGCCATGTTGCTGGAAATAGGCCTGAAATCTTTGGTTGATGAATTCCTCACCATTATCGGAACGAAAAATTTTGATTTTGGAAGAGAATTGAGTCTGAACCATTGCATGAAATGCTTGAAAAACAGAAAAAACTTCATCTTTGGTTTTAAGCTGATAAAGCCATGTCATTCGAGTGCAGTCATCAACAAAAATTACAAACCAGCGATGCCCAGAGGAAGTAGTAATCGGGGATGGTCCCCACACATCTGAGTGTATCAACACAAATGGAGTATTAGTTTTATTCAAGCTGACTGGATAAGAAACCCGATGGCTTTTAGCCTTGATACATGTATCACATGTGAGGTTGGCATGCTGCAACCGTGAAAACAAAGATGGAAGTAGATGCTGGAGATAGCCAAAGGATGGGTGCCCCAAACGCCTATGCCAGAGCCAAATTTGTCGTTCATGACTACTGGTTTGATGGTGTATGTGATTTGCTTTGCCAAGGCTGAAGTCATCCAGGTAATACAGTCCCCCCCTCTTAGTACCACGCCCAATAATCTCCTTGCTGAGAACATCCTGGAGGAGGCAAAAAGTAGAGTATATCAATACAACGCAATTAAGTTCTTCAGTAATTTGACTCACAGACATCAACTTATTAGAGAGTGAAGGAACAAGAAGTGTGTGGGATAACAAGAGAGAGGGAGACAGGGGCACGGTTCCTGCCCCTGTGACTGGGTACGTTTCCCCGTTGGCATTAGCAATGCAAGACCTCCTTGGCTGAGTTATATTGGAGAAGTCATGTGGATCATATGTCATATGATCCGTTGCTCCAGAGTCAATAATCCACGCATCATCATGTTGAGTACTGGAGCTGGAAAAAACATAACCACAATTACCTTGATCTGGGATAGAGGTAGAAGATTCAGCCGATGGAATAAAGGATAGGTGAGGGTCAGTTGTGGCTATTGCTGCTCTACCCGGGGTGCTTGCAGATGCAGTAGCATTTTGTTTCTTTCGAGCCTGCAATTCACGCCACCAGTCTGGATAGCCATGCAATTTGAAACAAGTGTCCTGGGTGTGTTTTGTACTCCCACAATGAGTGCATTTGCTCCCATCAGAATGGCCTTTGAATCGTGAGGATGATCCAGGTTTCAGCGAGAGTAATGGCTGATTAGATCTCATGCCTTTGATGGCCATAACAGCCCCGCTAGTCACTGCTTCTGCTCCTGACACCATCACAGATTGTCTAAGATCTTCCCTTCGAATGTGAGCATATGCCTGCTCAATTGAAGGGAAGGGTTTCATGCGAAGAACATCACTTCGAACATGATCCAGTCGATCATCTAATCCGTCTAGAAACATGTACACTCGCTCTTCCTGTAGGATGGAGTGGTATCTTTGTATGTCGGTAGTGCATTCCATTGGATTTGGTCGACGAAAGTCAATCTCTCGCCACAAACCCTGTAGGTTATTATAGTATTTCTCTATAGATCCGTCTGCTTGTTTCAATTGAGATACACGACGTCTAAGTTCGTATACCTGCGAGGTGTCCGTTCCATCAAAGTATGTAGTGGCAGCAGAGTCCCATACTTGCTTAGTTGTTGGATAACGAATAAAATTCACAACCAAGGACTGTTCCATGGAGTTGATCAACCAACCTTTCACCATGGCATTCTCAGTGCGCCACTTACGAAAGAAGAGGTCTGTTTCTGGTGGTTGAGGGTAGTCTCCATTGATGTATACCAGTTTGTCTTTTCCAGAGATGTACATCTCCATAACCTGAGACCATAACCCATAGTTTGATCCATCCAACCTGATATTGCTTGGAACCATCGGGGAATCATTGGGAGAGGTTTGAACCCTTGTCAAGACCTCTGTCATTTTTTATGTCAGATTATCAAGAATAGTTTCAGTGGAGTCAGCCATGGAGGCTAAACAAAAAGAAGAAAAGAAGGAAAAGAAGAAAAAAAGCTTGATCAAAAAATAGGAAACCCAAGATCCTGCTCTGATACCATGACAGAATTAGCTTACTTGCTCATTGATTTCGTTATTCTGAGTACAAGATATAGAGATACAAGGAACTAATTTAGGAAGCTATTTACTGCCTATACAATATCTTCGGCTACAATCATGTTTGTCCCTTAAGAGAAGGGATTCCTAAGTCTATGCTGGCTAATTGCATAACTCACGCCAACATAAAATGAATAAAGAGTTTGAGTTTCATTGAATACTTGGTAGAGCTGCAGCAGCTCAATACCATGGACATCTGTTATTATAGTTTATTTATTTTTTGTTCTCATTACATGACAGAATGTGAAAAACATTATATAGCATTGATAAACAATCTTGACGGAGGCAAACAAGGAACTCCATAACTTCCAAGATCAGTTAGAGAAACAAAGAGACTTTTGACTCATAAACTGATGACGCAATTCAATGTGCTTTGATCTTGCATGGAAGACATAATTCATATATTATCACATAGAATGATAGTAGGATCTGAAACTTTCTGCTGCAAATCAAAGAGAATCCACCTCAACCATATTGCTTCACAAACAGCTTCATTAGCTGCAATATATTTAGTTTTAGCAGATAATAATGCAGCAGGAAATCACATTTGATCCTAAACAAAATACATATCCTAAAGTGCTTTTCCTTCCACCATAGTTTCTAGCCTAATCACTGTCTATAAAATCAATCAACTTGTTGTCTTCTTGTTTCTTGTATGTAATTCCATAATCTTTATTTCCCTGAAGGTATTGCAAAATTCTTTTTATTGATGCAATGTGAAGTTTACTTGTTTTTTATAAATCTTGAAATTATAATCACAGAAAAGACTATATCAAGCCTTGTATTTGTAAGATAAATCAAAGAGCCAACAAGACTATGAAAAATCTTTGAGCCCACCTTATCTGCACCATCATTCGTTGCAGTTTTTCATTTACTGCCATAGGAGTTGCAACTGGTTTGCAACTTCCATGTTAAATTTTTTTGAGAAATAAAATCCCCCTCAATGATTGTTTCACTTGAATACCAAGGAAATATCTCACCAGCCCTAAATTTGTCATCTTATACTCTCTCATCACTGCCTTCTTAAATTCCACAACCATCTCTGCATCAGGATCTGCATAAATCAGATAATCAACATAAAATGATGGTTCAGATTGACATCTTTCAAAACCATTTTGATGAAAATAAGAATCAATCTTGCTATTCCATGCTCTTGGTGCTTTCTTTAAACCGTAAAGAGCCTTATATATAAAGTCTACAGACTTTGTTTTCTTTTCCTTTCATCACATAATCTGGAGGCTGCTCTACATAAATCTTTTCCAGCAATTCTCCATTGAGAAGAGTTGATTTGACATCAAGTTGAAAGACTTATAATTGTAGTTGTGTTGCCAAAGCAAGAACAATTCTGATGGTTTCCGCAAATGTTTATGTGAAGTGTACTTCATTCTTGAGAAGGTTTATGATGTTGTTTAGTTGGTTTTTCTAATATAATACATACAGGGTTATTTTAGTTATTTTGATCCATTGGAATTTTATTTTTATCAAGGAAGTTTTTTATAATTTTAAGAACAACAAAAATAAAATGTAAAATTGAGTAAACTATGTTTTGGTTATGGCATACTTTCGTTTTGGTTTCCAATCTCTGTGTCAATGACACAGAACAGTAAGGAATTCTTAAAAGGAAGCCAACATTTGCCCTTAGATATGGGGGCAGAGAGAAACCCTGTAATGAAAGCTTAGGAAATAGAAACCATTTTATTCAGTTCGAATAATACACTTGAAATTAATAACCTTCAATCTAAGAGTGCAAGTAGCTACTACAAAAGCAGTTTCAGAAGTTATAATTTGCCAGCGACCTCCATAGTCTCTCTCTAGAAAACTTCCAAGCTGAAAGGGAATGCAATGGTGTTCCTTTCCACCCAACAATTAGGCACTCGCCATTCTTTTCAAGAGTACATGAGCTGCCACAGGGAAATTGCTTTGGAATCAAGCCGGCTTGGTACAAGGATGAATCACTAAATCCTACTTCCACCATTCTAAATCTTGAGAAAAATGCCCTCCATACGTCCATCTTCACACTTCTAGCAATCCTGTCTGTGCCCTCCATTGTCACAATATTTTCTATCCCATTAGAGAAGGTTGCTTCAGTTATCGTTCTGTGCTCAGTGTTCTGTTTCAGGCAGGTCTCAAGGCAATCGAAATATGCACCATAAAAGAACAGTGCTTCAACGAAACGATTCACGAATGTTGGTGAGTTATGATTCGCCTCAACTTCGCCGACGATCATTATTGAAGGATTAAGATTTTTAATCACTCTCATCAAATTTTCCAAGCAAGCTGGCCTTGAGAGCATGGTCCTGAGTATCATGTTAGCGACAACAACGATGGCTTCATCAGCTGCAGTTTCAAATAGCTCCTCTTTGATTTCAGACATGCACGATACCTTTACTGGCTTGAAAGTGAACGGGAAGTTCATGGACCTAGCTGTTAGATATTGCCATTAGTGGGACTACCCCACCACCAAACAAAGTGGCCACCACCACCAAGCAAGTGGCAGCATCATTAGTGCCACTAATGGTGGCATGTTTTAAGGGAGTCTTGTCCCCTACATGTGCTGGAGAATGCCTATAAAGGAGGCTTATATTTGAGAGCAAGATTGAGAGGGTGAGAATGTGAGAATTGTAGAGAGTGGAAGAGAAAGAGAAGAGAAAGGGCTGCTGCCCTGCAGCTGCAAGAGCAGCAGAGATGTGAGTTGAGTGGATGATCCTCCTCCGTGTATTTATTGTATTCTTTCTCTACTCTAATAAAATGGACTCTCTCCCGTGGATGTAGGTGGTTTTGCCGAACCACGTAAAATATTGTGTCCCAGTGTGCTTGCCCCTCCGATGAGCAATAATCAGTACATCACCGGTCGCCGGATTCCGCCCAACAATTGGTATCAGAGCATATGGTTAAAGTGGTGTTTGATTTTTGCTCAAAAATGAAAGTTGTCAAAATTGTATTTTGACCATACCACTGTGTAGAGAAGGACAAGACGAAGCCACTGGTGAAAACCGCGTCGAAATCGGACGCTGGAAATGGCCACACGCGCCGTCACGCGCCGACGAAGAGACTGGCCACGCGCGCAGACGCGCGCCACGCGTCACACGCGTCTTCTTCGCCCGGATGGGCTGACCCGACCCGAATACCAGACGACCCGACCCACGTGGCTGACCCGGATAAGGATGACGTCATCATGACGTAATTTGTGACGTCAGCATGCACAGTAAGCATGGCCCATGATGACATCAGCATGACATAATGGTGACGTCAGCTAAGTGGGGCCCACTGCCACGTCAGCGCCGCGGAGCCGAGCCAGTGGAGCCGAGCCGAGCCGCGAGCCGAGGTAAAGGATTTTGTGCAGCAGAGTCTACGTTCAACCGGATCTGATAGTGAATCTGAGCCGTTGATCAGGCCAGAATTGTTTTGATCAAATCTTAGCCGTCTGATGTGCGATTTGGACGATTCAAGACATGTTTCCAGCTAAGTTGATCATTCTGGATGCAATGGTACGGTCCGATCGTTGAGATTCGAGACCAAAAATGGCAGTGGTGAATTATTGAAGAGAGATTGCCTGATCAGGAGGCATCTGAAGGTCATCATGGTGGTCGATGGAGATGAAGAAGAAGAAGGTGCATATGTTTACCCAATTACATGTGCTGAACTGTTAAATGGGAAAATTTTAATGCCTTGATGGAAGGCAAAATTGGGACACTCAGGACACCCGAGATGTGGACGATTTGAGGTGTAGAGTGAAAACTGATGAAGACCAATCTTGTCGAATCTAAGCACTGGTAGTCTCGCTAGATGTTGAGAAATCATGTATTAAACCTGTATATCCCAGATCACTTGTAAAGGAAAGCCGCAACAAAGCTAGCAAATGGTTGTATATACGAAGAGACAGTACGATGGATAGATATGGCCTAAGAAGTTCTGTCTAGGAGATTGGGTTTTAAGCGGGACCAGTGTGACCCCTCCAATCTTTCCTGGGAACTTGCTTAGTGGAAGGATTATCCATACGGTACTATTTTCGTATATGTGACAGTTTGTTATGAAACTGTTGAAGACTAGCAAGATGACGACACAAAGGAACAGTTGGGTTCCATATGATCAAGGATCTGATGGAGTGGTGATTTCTCCAAAGAAGTTAGATTCGGTGACTGTGATTTCTCGAGGGGAGAATTGATGAAGACCCTAATAATGGAAGAGAAATACAGCAAGGGGATGAAGATTGGCACCCTATTTTGACTTGGACAGGTGTTGTGACAGGATGAGCTGCTGTCAAACATAAGCAAGGAATAGGGAGAAATCTGGAGAACAGATATTGCACGAGGGCACACGGAGATTGTGCAGGAGTACCCGAAGGATCCTAACGAGGTACTGTAATGAGACAACAGGTGCAAGGAGAAGAAGAGTTCCCAGATGAAGCTCAGAGCAGAGACTGTTAAAGTTTGTACAACAGGAAGTCTTTTATGCTCTTGATGAAGACAACAGGCAAAGACCTTTCCAATGCATGCAAGGATGGAAAGAGAGCTGTTGCAGAGGCACCTAATTGAGGGGGTGCAAACGCCTGTGATAAAAGGCGACCGCCTATGATAAAAGGCGAAGACACCAAAGAGAGTGGTGTAGGTGGAGTTGTCAAGCAGAAAGGCATAGAAGCTCCAAACATAGAAATCGAGGTGGAGGATTGCGAGGAGTATACCGCAACTTTCTCTTTCTATGTAGTCAGTGGCAGTAATCTCTCCCAAGTCCACATGGTGGTAGAGAATCTTGGAGCCACTGGAGTCATCCCCAATGAAGGAGGATGAGACCGCTCCGTGACAGCGGGCGGAGACACCTTAGAGAGAAGGTGTGAGGGCTATGAAATGAGCCCAAGATCAGGTCGCCCAAGACAACGGGCGTAGACACCTCAGATGGAAGGTGTGGGCCACGATGTGAGCCCAGTTCAAACCGCCGCATGACGACGAGCGGAGACACCTCATGAGAAGGTGTGTGGGCCATGATATGAGCCCAGTTCAGAACGCCCCAGAGCCGATGTGATGGCTAGATATAAGTGGACAGATGGATAGCCAATGAAGTGGCTATGATGAGTATGAAGACAAATGCAGGATTGACTTTCATGGATATTGCCCCCATGCTAAAGATCAATGAGCTAGAAGACATTTGCCTTGGACAATAAGTGGATAACTTGTGGAGCATTAAGACGCGGCTGCTATGAAGGAGCAGAGGGCATGCGCAGGTTCCGGGAACGAGTTGACTCTTGTCAAGGTGATGAGCTCGGAGATGGCATTGTAATACTCAGAGTATGAAGACAAATATGGATCAACCTTTAATGGGTTGTCCCCATGGTTAAAGGTGGAGAGCTACCTGGACTCTTACGACTAAGAGCGAGAGACTCATGGAGAAGTAAGGCGTGGTTCCTACGGTGGAACAGAGGGCAGACGCAACTCCTGGATGAGTAGACTCTTGGAAGAGTGGTGGGCTTGTGATCATATCGAGATACTCAGATAATGACTGTCGCACTTGGGAATATCAGTTTGAGGGGGTGTTGTAAGCCTTGGTGTGAGGCTTGATGAATCATTCCGGACCGAGCATGGATGATACGCTCGAAGGGGAATGTTCTGTCCCAGAGACAAGCGTTAACACTCTTCAGATGTGATGTGTGAGACCATCTGGTTGAAGTGATCCTTTGGTGTAAGCAAGGGTGTGCTTTGGTGACTCTGGTGATTGAAAGGTTTGGCGAGTACCTGTAAACTTGGCCACGGACGCTCTCGGAATGGTAAGCTTGGAAAAGCTGCAGAATGCAAGCTTGTGCTGATGAAGCAAGAGGACAATTGCCCACATAAATGGCAAAGGGGGTGATTGTTAGGTATTGCCATTAGTGGGACTACCCCACCACCAAACAAAGTGGCCACCACCACCAAGCAAGTGGCAGCATCATTAGTGCCACTAATGGTGGCATGTTTTAAGGGAGTCTTGTCCCCTACATGTGCTGGAGAATGCCTATAAAGGAGGCTTATATTTGAGAGCAAGATTGAGAGGGTGAGAATGTGAGAATTGTAGAGAGTGGAAGAGAAAGAGAAGAGAAAGGGTTGCTGCCCTGCAGCTGCAAGAGCAGCAGAGATGTGAGTTGAGTGGATGATCCTCCTCCGTGTATTTATTGTATTCTTTCTCTACTCTAATAAAATGGACTCTCTCCCGTGGATGTAGGCGGTTTTGCCGAACCACGTAAAATATTGTGTCCCAGTGTGCTTGCCCCTCCGATGAGCAATAATCAGTACATCACCGGTCGCCGGATTCCGCCCAACACTAGCAAAGATTTCTAACCTCTTACCGGTCTCCTCTATCTTTTGTATGCCTCTCAAGCCAACGGCAGTTATCTTAAGATGGTCTAGCCGGCGTTGACGATCCGCAAGAGCTTGCATCAAGGCTGTCCATTGAACTCCACTCCTGATTTCGAGATCAATCAAATGGATCTTTCTTGCAGATCCAACATTTTCAATTATTGCTTGGATCGCCGTGAGTTGCATTACCTGATTAAAAGGAACATTCTGATGCATGCTAAGGTGACCTAGGTGTGTGCTTAACCCATGAGGAGTTTCACAGTTCGGTTTTCCCTTCATTTCCTTTGGAATGAATCTTCCTGTTGCCTTATGAATCCTCCCTTGAAGAGCTTCTGCAAAGTAGTACACAACTCTCTGAAGTGGATTGGATCTCTCGGATGCAACCCATTCACAACGGCTGAGCAATCTGCTAGCACGATCAAATTGTTGGTAGCCTACCTCCTCTGCCGTGGCTAGAAGAAGGCGAGTGAGCTCTACATCCCTTGTTTCTTCCTCGGATAGGCCTGAGAGTGCATAACCAAAAGGGTGCATGAGCATGGAGAAATCATCACATCTTTGATCAGAGAATTGTATGAACCTTGATCCAGCTACTCTTATGATCTCCTCAGTTGACAGTTTCTTTCGAGTACTGGAGCAAGTTTCATCGCTAGCACCGCCAAGCTGGTTGCATTCAATTTCTTTCCCACTTCCACACTTGCGTAGGAGTTGTAGAGATGATGACAGAGCAGGTGTGTATAGCGTTTCTTCACTATTTTCGGCTATACTCTCAAGCCTTTTGATTTCCTGCATTGATTGTGCTGGTGCTGGGAAACAAGAACCAAGGAAATCATCTAACGTCAAATAACTCGATTTGGGTGGCGATTGTTGCTGATGGGGCTGCTGCTGCTCTCTAAAGAAATTAAGCCCCTTATTCTCTGTGTTATCTTGATAAACACCATATTCACAGCATAAAGGATAAACCTGTCCCAAGTCTTCCATTGAAAATAAACGGCCTTTCTCTCCTTTGATCTTTAATCCCTCTTTCTCATAACCTTTAATATGACTATACCCACCTTGGACTCCACTGAGTCAAATGAGGCATTTGCCATCTCAGAGTAGAGTTGCTACTCTATAAACTCGCACTCAGGTGAGACAGTATATTTATCTAATCTAATGAAAGCATAAACAATATGATAATGCTTGGAAATCTTAATTCATTATATATATTAATCATTGTAAAATCTGACGTATCTAATGGTAAGGATTATGACATTAATGATAATATTGTGAAAAAACCAGCACGGCCTGCTTATATCAAAACACAGCTTTGAGTGGGAATAAGATAGTATATTTTGAGCCAAGCTAAATCTGATATAAAGAGCCAAGCAGATGACAATGATGAATTGTATCAAGGCAGGCGATCCAAATATCCTAATAAGTTCAGCCACGCAAGAGTAGACAATAATTGAACGCATTAAACAAAGAAGAGTTGAATTTCTTCATCGGGAAAAATTCAGAATAGAATAATCACAGCTTTACAAGACAAATGAAAGAGTTATCAGTGAAGTACAAAAAGCTGCAATCAAAAATTAATTTCCGGTGGGGCTGGGCCCCTGGGGTAACCTTGCCAGCTGCCAGGCTGAAAATAATAAATGGTAATTCATCCATAAATATGCATCTAGACAAATAAATCCCGGTAGCTAGATATATGCTTCCATTAATGTCTATGATGCAATAATTACCTTGTATCAGATACGTTTGCAGTGGGGAGGATGGATTAAATTATAAATTTCAAGTCTAAACTCAAGGACTAAAATGAAGTCGATTTTGTAAATCTATTAATCAGTCCCACCAAGTTTTCTATCGGTGTTTATTTTCCGGTATAAAGAACTTATAGTTTTACCAACATCTCGAAGTCGGTAGAGGAAATGGGTCGTGGTTATTTGCAAAGACTTAAAACTCAATTCTTGCATATTTCTTGTTTAAGAAACAAAATAAGATATTCAATGTTGGGATTCCGGCATGGAAACAAAATACACAACTCAAGAGAACATAGAAAATAAAAAATAAAACATGCAAGAATTTATGGGGTTTACTCAAATTTAGCTACACAAATACCTTACAATTTTTTATTTTTATTTTAATTTCTCTCATTCACTCTTGTGTTTCTCTCTTGTATGTGGTGCATTGAGAGGCATGAGATGCATCCTATTTATAGGTTGGCATCATATCCTCTCCTAGAAAAGACATGGTGCATTGTCATTTCAATAAAAAGTGCACCGAAAGTTGTCAATTATTGGGCAACTTTCAATGCTAACCATTAAAATGGGATGGTATTAAATGGAAGGTAGGCTCTACATTTTTATACTTGAAGACTTAGATTATTAACCATGTTTTCACACTTGATCATCAGTGATTCTTTTAAACTTTTTATGCTTACCATCTTCATACTACTTACATTTCTGCTAGGTTATATGATGATCTACACCATATGTACTTATTATTATAACTAGTTTGGTTAAAGCACCCTTCATGTGTGAATCTTTTCTTGTTTGTGTCCAAGCTCCTCCATGAGGCTTCTTAGCCATATTACTTCTTTACAAGTTTGGGTAGCTATCATGTACTCGGTTTCTATTGTAAATAAAGCTACAAAAGTTTGTAATTTTAAGACCCAGCTCACAACTCCTACTATAATTATGAACACAAAACTTGAAGTAGATTTTCTTTTCTTAAGGTCACATGTAAAATCTAAATCAACATAACTTCTAATAGTGAATTCTAGTTCTCTATAAAATAATACGGTATCTAAGGTATCCTTGATGTATCTCAAGATCCTTTCAATAGTATTCCAATGCTCTTTACCATGATGTGCCATGTATCGACTGACTGCTCCCATTACTTGTGCAATGTCTAGTCTTGTATATATCATGACAAGCATTAAACTTCTCACTGCTGATGCTTACAGTGCTTGAGACATCTCCATCCTTTCTGCTTCATTGCTAGAAGACATACTTAAGGATACTTTGAAGTTAATAGAAAATGGGGTTGAAATTGGCTTACAATCTTGCATGTTGAAGCATCGTAAGATTTTCTTCAAATAATTCTTTTTATGAAAGCCAAATCTGCTTTTCACTTTCGTCTCTATAAGTTAGCATCCCTAAAATCTTGTTCATATCAAACTCCCTAACCAACCATACCTTTAATTCTTGGACTCGGTCTTTATTAAGGCATACTACCCAACATGTCATCCACATACAACAACATAATGATAAAATCATCATCTTTTTCAAACCTTTTGTAATATGTATATTGGTCTTAACAGAGTCTATTATACCTAAGCCTAATTATGAAGGAATCAAATCTCTTATACCAACACCTAAGTGCCTGTTTGAGATAATATAAAGATTTGTTCAGCCTACAAACCAAGTTTTCCTTGATTATTTCAGCAAAACCTTCTAGTTGAAATATATAAATTTCTTCTTCAAGTTCTCCATGAAAAAATATAGTTTTCACATCTAATTGCTTTAAATAAAGATCAAATATAATCAAACCATTATTAACTTGACCAATAACATCCTCACAAACTATATAGTTTTTGATGATGTCATAATCGTTATCTTGAAAGAAGAAAATAAACGCAAGAACAAAGTAGACAAAATTAACAATCCATACCAAATATAGGCATTATTGATTTCAAAAGGAAGATCAATAGAGTGTGGCGCTAATAGGAGCTAAAGGCAAGGAAGGTATAACAACTAAGCTTGTAGGTTGAAATGGTTCTTTGACATGGTATCATAGTCTTGTTGATCAAACAGTCACAAATTCAAATCTCACCACCCATTTTATATTTGATAACAATTAAACACAAGATAATATGAGCATGTGCATATTTCAAGCCTAAAAGATTTTTACTTGAGGGAGTGTATTAGAGAATTATATAAATCATATCTTGGAATCTCACCTAATATTTTAAGTTATTGGGTTAAATATTAATATTTAATTATCCATCGGTAACGCGCCCCAATAAAAAACCTGAATCCACGTATTTCACAAGAGACAGACTCATTATTTCTTTTTCTTCTTCTACTACTTCTACTTCTTCTTCTTCTTCACTATATGTAAAAAACATCAATATCTATTTCTTTCTTTTCTTTTCTCTCCTCATCTCCTTCTCTTTTCCTTCATGCTCGGGTATGTCTTCTTCTTCTTTTATCCTCTTAGTGTTTTTTAATTAATATGCTTTACGAATTGTTTTTTCCTTAGCTTCACTTGCAAGTATATTAAGGTAAGATTTTTTTTTTTATTTTTTCATGATTTTTTTCACTATATTTTTTTTTATTTAATTTTAATTGATTTTGTTCTTAATAATTGTATAAATGTTGTTGTGAGATTTTTTTTTCATATGAGATCAATTTTTTGTTGATTTATTTATAGGATTTTTTAATTTTTAGCAATTGCAACTTCATTTTTTTCATATGAATTTTTTTAGTTGAATTAATTTTTTTGTTTTATTTATTTGTTGCAAATTTGTTTGAGTTGATTTTCTTATTCTTTTTTCCAAGCATTTTGAGTATATATTATACAATGTTGATTTATGTTAATTTAATTATTTTATAATTTTATAAAATGAATTTTTTTTAAAATGTTTTTAAATAATTAGCGACGGATTTACCGACGGAAATTTCTGTCGATAAATCTGTCGGTAATAAAAAAATATTTTTACCGACGCGTCTGTTCCGCCAGTAAATCCGTCGGTAATATTATTACCGACGGATTTACCAACGGATAAAAAATTACCGACGAAAGATTCACCAACGAAAATTCTCCGTCGGTGATTTCATCGGTAAATTAATTACCGATGGAATATGTGTCTTACGCCGACGGAAAAATTATGTCGGTAAAACTGTTAAATCTTGTAGTGTCATATCTTGGGGTCTCACCTAATATTTTAAGTTATTGGGTTGAATTAATTTTTTGACAGTTATGAAGTGATTATGAAAGCTTAAAAAGAAAAGAAAATAAAATAAAATAAAGAAAGAATGATGAACAATCTCTAGAAAAAGAGAGTTGAAACTTAAATTGATTGTGCTAAGTATAGTAACGGTGAAGAATTTAATGGAGTTAAAAGGGAAAAAAATGGAGGAGGAATCACATGAGTACATAGAAACTTGACGAACTCTCATAATATTTGTCTCTTTTTCAAGGATTTGGAATTGGTCCTGAATTTCTTAATTCGGGATAGCAGTATGACTCGTATTATAATTATAAATACAACTAAAACATGTGTAGTCAATTTTAGTGAAGCAAGTTAATCATTTTCTTAAATGTTTTATAAGAACTTCATCTTGCTGTTATTGTAGTAGTGTATTTGGTTGAAGCACCTCAAAAATGAGCTTGAGGCCACGAGTTTAATTTCTTTTGAGTTGTTTTTTTTGTTTTAGAATAAAAAAAAATATTGGGTTAAACATACGGGCTGCTAGGCTCTTTTTAAATGGCCAATTTTTATTTTTATTTTTTTTATATTTTGGTTTTTTTCTATTCTATTATTTAGTGTGAGATTTTTACTAAATTTAATTATTTAGTGTTGAGTTGATGGTAATTAATTTTTATATTATTTATCATATAATAAAATTATTAAATTAATTCAATTCATAAAATTTATAACCCGACCTGCAAGTTTGTCAAATTTTACTAAATATTAATTAAAAAAATCAGGTTGAGATTTTTCAAGTTTAAACTATTATATTGAGTTTAATAATAATACAAAAAAAAAAAATTCTAACAATTTAAATATTATTTTTTTTCATTTATAAAAATTTAGGTTCAACCTACTGTGAAATTTGAAGCAAGAAACTAGTATACATCTAATGGGTATACAACAAGAAACTGAACAGAATACTGGAAAATGAAACCTTAGCAAACACATCATGAGATTTAACCTCTTGGACGTGGAACCTAAAAATACCACACTTGTTTAGCTATATTTATTTTTATGTTTTAAAAATATTTTTAAAAAAATTTATTAAATTAATATTTTTTTATTTTTAGATTATTTTGATGCGTTGATGTCAAAAATAATTTTTAAAAAATAAAAAAATTATCTTAATATATTTGTGAATGAAAAATATTTTAAAAATTAATTATAATTATATTTTCAAATAAAAATAAACAAACGGATATTAAGGAGGTCGATGCTCATATCACATTATTTCTTAATATCCATATAGAGCCAATATGGTTGATATAAAAATGAAGCTAGAAAAAGCTCCCATCTTTCTATCCAAACATAATGTTTTATTCTGTGACAACTACACACAGTAATAGACACCAGAAGTAAAACCAGGATGACATCTACTTTAGCTCTTTGGATTAGGAAAATGTTTCTTATTTAATTCTTAAGGACAATTTTGATCATCAGCAAGTCCATGCCCGTACGTGTGGATTTTAGAGATTTTAGTGGGTTTTTAAAAATATAATAATTATTATTTTTAAATGTTTTTTTTATTCTCAAAATACATTAAAATAATATTTTTTTTATTTTTAAAAAATTATTTTTAATATCAACACATCAAAATAATATAAAAATATTGAAAAAATATTAATTTAAAATAAAAAAATAAAAAAATTAACTTTTTAAAAAGACGTTTTCAAATCACAAAACACAAACTAATCATAGTACTCTAATTAAGCTTTTTTATGGGCTGATTGATTTTCAATTTTCATTTTTCATTTTTCATTTTTCATTTTTCAATTTTCCATGCATCCAATGGACTAGTCGCTAGCCAAGCTAAAGGATTCAGAACGGAGAAAGGAAGGAAAAAGGTTCTTAAAACAAGTGGCCAATTAGGTGGCTCTACATATTCAGGTTTCGCCACCATGACTTTCCGGCAAGCTACCTCGCCCCCAGCAAAGAGGTAAAAGCCCATATCAAGAAGTCATAAACCAAGCATTTTTTTACGTAAATAAATTGGACAGCTCAAAATGGGTTGACTAATTTTACAGCTTTCTTTTCCCACAAATTTACAGTTAAGAAAACGAAGACTCCTACGTACAATTCTCGGTACAATATTACAACAGCTCATTAAGAACGGAATGCGACATATCAAAGAGCAATTGCTCATAATGAAGAACGAGAATATACTATTATATAAGAAGCAAAAAAACAAAAACAAAAACAAAAAAGAGGATGAGCATCGGCGTGGAAGAGAAAAGGTCAAGTTCAGACCTTGTC
This sequence comes from Populus alba, assembly GCF_005239225.2. Taxonomy (NCBI): domain Eukaryota; kingdom Viridiplantae; phylum Streptophyta; class Magnoliopsida; order Malpighiales; family Salicaceae; genus Populus; species Populus alba. The sequence continues at coordinate 12,045,999 of NC_133285.1, read as the reverse complement.
AAATTCATCCTCACAGGTATCCGTAGAATTCCGTCTTATCCTCTGACAGAGCAGAATCGCCCCAATCCAGATAAGACTCTTGACAACTCTTACCATTCCGATCGTCACTGTCAGGTAATACAGCCACCAACCAACCAAGTCAGCCACTCGTAAATTCATCGACAGCTCTATCTTTGCCTCTGCTACAAAAACCAGAGACTCAACTTCATCCCTTATACTCAACCACCACAAAGTACCATAACTCAAGGCTATGGCCACCCTCTGTACCCACTTCTCATCTCCAGCCGCACCAAAAATCGTGTCATCAACCACTGGCTTAACAACAGTTCTTGACCAGTGGATCATGGTCTCATGCAACCCCAAGAAAAATATGTATCTACACAATAAACCTCTTCGAGTATCAAAACCAGAACCGTCAAATATTCCAGCGGCTATGCTCCCTTCAATGCCCAGGCCAACACAAATCTGTAAAGTGCATAACACAACCCATGCAGTGTACAATCCGGGCCGGTAAATCACACCTGGCGACTCGCTTAGAAGGGTAATTCTTCCTGACAAGCCGTGAATAAGAGTAGCTATGCTAACAATTGAAATAAGAAAACACAGAATTGATGGATTGATGGACAGCAATAAGGATAAGATGACAGAAGAGGGTGATTGATGTGTATGATCGGATGCGATGGTCAACACATAGTTATAACTAGAGAGCCTGGCAAGGAGGAGAAATGAGAGAGGCAGCAAGAGACTGAGGAGGGTAATGGTCACGACATGGAAGGGTTCTCTGAAGATGGCACAACCTGAGAGCTTCTTCTCCTTCTTTTGCCACCCCATGGTTTTTCCCTGAAGCTGAAGCAAATATGACCTGGTGACAAACTTGGTTACGTGACAAGAAACATCAAAACGAGGTCTATATTTATGTGAAGAATAGTACGTAGTGCCAGAAAAGGAATATGATCAAAGTGGTTATCACGTCCACGGTTTAAATTAGTTGAGACAGGACACAGTCAGCGGAAAGCGCTGATAGTATGTCCCATTCAGCGGTTGAGGATGTTTTTTTTATTATTATTTATTAGTTTTGTGGTTGCAATTTTAAATTATTTTAATGCAGATTGTTTTTGAACAATTGGATGGATAGGTTTGATTCTTCGTTTGTTGTACGAATTACTGTTTTCTGCTGAGAATTTCTTCAAACTAGAGTAGAAATAGTGGAAAAATGATAGATGGAGAGGCTTTTGACTTAAGGACGGACATACTAAAATGATAAGTTAGTGATTCCAGCTACTTTAATGTTCTTGTTTAATTACAAGTGATCGATACTATTGGATTCAATAAAAAGAATTATGCTAATCAAGATTAACAAAGCTTAACTCCCTTTGAAAAACATTATTCATGCAATCCATTTGCATTGTTTACCGGGACATTATAATAACAATTTTACCCTTTAAACTAATAATCTTAAAACTAGTTATTAAGGGCATTAAATTTTTTTTACAAGGCGCATTAGTCATTATTAAATTAATTAGAAGCAAATAAATCTTTTTATATGTCAAATTAAAGCATAATGAAACAACCAAAACATATCCTTAACATAAAATTCTTAAAACTTGCATCAAAGGGAAATTTGGTATTTTCATAATGGTTTTTTTGTTATTATCATATCAATTGAGAGGTAATTTGATATTTAATCAAATAGAAAAAATAAAAAAAATAATACCGTAGTTAAATGACCAAAATTCCCTTAAAAGCAAAAATATTAAAACTAGCATAAAAGAGCTTTTTTTAATTTTTTTCGCAATGATTTTTTTTATTATTATCATATCAGCTCAGGTCAATTTGAAATATATATATATATATATATATATATATATATATATATATATATATATATATATATATATATATATATAAGGTATAGGCATATGGGAGCCCTCGGACACTTTTGGCAGTCCATACAATGCCTCCCATTGGAAACAAATACATTTTTATCATGTCGTTAGAAGTATCGTCACATCCTCTTTTTATTGGTGCGGTGCATGTAAGTGGTGGTTGGATGCTTTGTTGCTAGAGGGGTTTTTTTCTCAATCCTAAAAATCATAATTTGACTCTCTTTATTGTTGGTATTTTTTAAAAAAATACATTTATGACACCTAAACATTATTTTCTTAGGAAAGAAATAGTCCATTTTTGTGACAAAAGCATGGACACCAAGACTAGTTCTAAACTAAATAAAGAAAGTTAGCTTGCTCGCATCTTAAAATTCCCTCTTTATTGAATATATAGTTGGAATGTATGTCAAGACTTTGTATTATGCATCGGCAAAAAACAAAGAAATTTTAAATATGTGTTTGATTCTGTGGTAGCTTTTATAAATATGATTTAAAAAAAAATTAAAAAAACATTTTTAGTTATTGTTTAAAAAGGTAGATTTAAAAATTATATATTTAACTAAAACTGTTATAAGATGAATTTTTATGTGCAAAATAAATAAAAAGCAAGTCTATGAGAATGAAAAACATGTTATTTTAGCTCTTATAAAATCAAGGTTTGAAACGCAATTACATACAAGACCCATTACAAAAGACAAAAACTAATTGACCAACCAAATTTTTTTTTTTATCTTTGTGATTAAGTAAAAAATACTAAATATTTTCCGAAAAATCTTGATTCAAAAGAAAAGAAGTTCAAAATCCTTTTTTGTTTTTTTGAGTGGCATGCATTCTATCCCATTATTATATTAACTGCCTTATCTGTTACAGAAGTCAACGGATTAGTTTTCTTTATGTATATAGATGGTAGAGATGACCATTTGATGGGAGAAGTATGTTCGATGTTGTTGATTGTTATATATGTTCAGATTTCCTGAAATGTATTTTTAATCGGAGTCGGTATTTGTTTATCGATGCCCTGTAATTTCTGGCAACAGAGAATCGTGTGATGAAATCGGCAGGTTTTGACCAGTTCCCTCGACGTACTTGTCTCCATGACATCCACCACTGATCTGCCAATCGGTTGGTTGAGGCCAAGTTTTCTCGGGACCCGCATTACCTTCTGCTAGACCCGCTCAAAAAGATTGTGTGCTCCTACTACTCAAAAAGGGGAGGATCCCAAATTTGGATGATACGAGAATATGTACGTGTTTTTTAAAAAAATATATTAATTTTTTTAAAAAAATTTATTTTTATCAATCAAAGTGATTTAAACATACTAAAAATTAATTTAAAATTAAAAAATAATTGATAAAAAAAATAGGTTCAACTAAAGTGTCAAACACCTCGTTATGATTTTTTATTATAACTAAAGTCCATGTTCATTCTCTCATAAATTACAATGGAATGAAGCTGTGATTTTTTAAAAAATTTCTAATTTGATCCTCAAATCTACATGAAGATTAAATAATAAAAACTCTAAAATTCAAACTAGAAGAATCGCATCTTGTTTCTTTCTTAATATCAGCATTCAATAAAATTAATTCCTCAAATGTTTTTGTGTTTGTTGAGATTATAGTAGTTTTTTTATTTTTTAAAGTGCTTTTTAAATTATTTTTTATTTGAAAAATATTAAATTAATGTTTTTATATGATTTTTGATAATTTTAATGTGTTGATGTTAAAATTTTAAAAATATATATCATTTTAATTTATTTTTAATTAAAAAACAGCATATACTACATTACCAAACATGCATTCAAGGGATTAGGTAGCATTTGATATTGTAGTAGTAATTGCTTTTCAAAGTGTTTTTTACTCATAAATGCATCAAAATAATATTTTATTATTATTTTAAAAAATTTATTTTTGATATTATCACATTAAAACGATCTAATATATATATATATATATATATATATATATATATATATATATATTAAAATTCAAATTTTATTGAAACGCAATTTGGGCAGTGTTCCCAAATGACACCTTACAAGACTAATCCTCATCATGGTCCATGTTTTTAAGAGGGTGTTAGGGATTGTCATAACGGTTGTTTTTCAAAGTTTTTTCGCTCGGAAATACATTAAAATAATATTTTTATTTTTAAAAAATTATTTTTAACATCAACACATCAAAATTAATCTAAAAATATATATATAAAAAAAAAACAGTAATCTTAAACAAAAAATTTAAAAATTTTAAAAATATCATTTGAATATATGACCCCACAATCAACCTGACCGGATTTTGTTATCATCAAATGTCTACAATCCAATGGTTCATTCTTTTTCCTAACTGATTTTCTTTAAACTTGATATACCTAATAAAGCAATTGGTTAAGTTAAATGAGAGATATATATATTGTGAATAAATATCTAGTCAAATTATCTATGTGTGGGTGTTTCAAGGTCAGAACTCCTCTTGGTGGATTAACAGTGTCCTTAGATTAATTTGAATATCACTGTCAGTCTCAGCAATCACTTTTAGAAATGGCCCTATTTTCTCGTTGCTTGTGTTAGTTCAGGCCGTACAATCGTTCTAAAGGAAGCCAGCATTTTTATCATTAATGAATGTTAGATTTATTTTATATGGGCCTGATTTTTTTTGTTATTAGATTAATTTTTTACCAGCATAAAAAATATGATCTTGAAGTAGCAATACTTTAAAAGAAGTAAAAAAATATAAGAATTTTATAAATGAAAGAGTTCATATATATTATAAGAATAATGATCTGGAAAGTAAACAAACAAAAACACCATGAAGCAAGCATTTGATGCTTACACTCGTGTAATTAATTTAATTTAATTAAAAATAAATTTTCTTTTAAAAAAACTATATTAAACAAAGGTAGAAAATAAAAAATCAAGTTAACCCTTGCTACTTTCAAAACAACTAAAAAATCTCATAGAAATCAAATAAGAGAAATTAATAAAATATTAGTGAAAGAAATTGAAAAAATAGTTAAAAAATAAAAATAAAAAAACAAATAAACTCGAGTGAAACATAATAAACCAGTGTGAATAGGTTACAAGCGATGCCATCAGAGAAAGCTCATTTTGTCAAAGGATCCTACATGTGCCACCTCAATGTGACGGCACCTCTCATAAATTGGTGTTTGTTTTGTATACATCGTATCCTTCTTTTTTTTTTCTTTTTAATTTAGCCTCTAAATTTATAATAATTTTTCAATTGAATCCTACTTTTTAGTCTACCCTAGGACAAAGCTCTCTTCTTTCATTTTTATTCATGATTCTCTAATAAATCTTTAATTTAGTCTAGAACTTTGTCCAATTGATACCAATGATAGCCCATTGTGGGAGATAATAAGGAAAAGAAAATAAAACATTCAGCCAATAGGGGGTTAGTATATTATGGTCATGTTTATAATCCAAGTTATAGATTTAACAATTAATTTGGATTGATTTGGTTGGTCTAATATATCGTTGACTCAATATTATATAAAAATATATCATTCTAAAATCACATTAGATTTAATCATAATTAGACAAGGAACATCACTTGAAAAACTTTATATTTATACACATATTCTTTTCGGTTTATTTTTGTAAACGCAAAACTTTATTTTTTGGTACACAGTCTTAGTTTTTTTTAATGTTGTAACAAGAACTATCAATACCTGCATATTTGTTTTTTTGTTTGTGTAAAAAAATGTTTTGACCAAAAACATAGCGCATAGCAACTATCTAGTAATAGCTATAAGCTTAGGTCATGAGGCTCCATAATGACAAAGCTCGCCCATATAATTTGTATCAGTCAATTTACCCAAGCTGTCTTGATGGTTGAATAAACAATTATTTTTCAATGCAAAATAAAAAAAAAGTGGAGCATTGTCTATCTGTTTTTTTTAACTTTCATATTATTATTTTTTAATTAAAAAGTTAAACGGTGTATTTAATTAAATATATGTGTGTATATATATATATATATATATATATATATATATATATATATATATATATATGAAAGAGATGCTGGCATGAATTAAATATTAAATCAGAAAGTTATGAGATTTATGCATATTAAAATATCTAATCTTATATCATGAAGATAAATTCAATTTTTTATTTAATTATATATCAATATTTTTTATATGAAAATTAATAATTTAAATTTTATGGATACAAAATAATTTTCTTGCTAACCTCCTTTTCTTATTAATCTAATTTTCTCAAAAAAAAAATTTAGCAATGTAGTTCATTTAATGAAATTTGAAGGCAATTATAATAAATATCCAGAACACTCTGGACGAGATTAGAATAAGAATAGAAAGATATATCTTTAATTAATACATATTTATCCTATTAACATGCTTTTTGGCAATCTTTAATTCAAAATATTTATTTTTAAAAGTAAAAAAAAAATCTAGAATAGTAAAAGCAAGTTTTAATAAATAAAAAATAATATTTTGATGATTATGTTGTGGATGCTTTAAAAAATATAAAAATAGTGTTTGTTTTTTTATTTAATCACGTGATGATAAAAAACCTGCATAGAAAAGTAAATAAATAAAATTTAAGGAAAAAAATGACAAATTATGAAGGTATTTACAAAAAAAGTATTTTATAATTTTATAAAAAATGATATGATGTCTTAAGAAACCAAATATAAATTGCATAATATTTAATGAAATGATATTTTTAATATATTTTAAGCTATTTATTTTAATGAGGTTTTATTAAAAAAAATAAGAACATAATGAATTCAATAAATAGAGATCAAACACTTGATCTCGGCCGACCGAAAATGCTTGGCCAAATAAAAAGAATGAGAACGTCCCTTGAGTGGGCATATGAGCTTTTCTTTTATTTTTTTTTTTGTTGGTAACAAGGATGTACTTTTAAAGGGAGAAAAAAGAAGAAGCCAAACAACGCATTATTTATTTGCCTTATTCTTTTTATTTATTTATTTATGTGGATGTCCTGGTCAGCTTGCGCGCACCACAATTAATCTCACGGCTCACTGAATATCCTGCAAACCCAATGAGCATGTAAGACACCGCGGGGGTGATAGACGTGCACAGTGAGGTTTGAATCTAGGATGCAGAGGAAGGGAACAAGTCCCTTCAACCGCTTGGCCAAGACCTCAAGTGCTTATTTGCCTTATTCTTAACCACTCAAGAGGTGGTTAGAAAATTAAGCATGAATTTTAGTGACTCAATAATTTATTTTTTTGATCCATTATCATCTAAAAATATTTAATAAACATTTTTATAATGTTAATAAATTAATATATCAACTCAAAATACCCTTAAATTTATCTAAAAACATAAAATCAAATCGAATAAAAAATCATTTATCAACCATAATTTATTTTTTTTAGCAAGATTAAAAAACATCTCAATGAAATTTTTTTTATTGAATATAACTTGTTAACGCTATGAACAATTGTTTTTTGTGATAGAAGAAATATGGTTAAATGACGACTTTCTCTTCTACTTTTTTTTTTTATCATTTTCTAATATTTTTCTGTTTTATTTTTTAAATTTAAAAACTGAAAGATAAATAAAATAAGTTTTTATTCATAATCAAGATTCTAAAAAGTTTGAGATTCATCATATATTTTCTTTGTATTTTATGTTATAGTTTTTTTAAAATTATGTTTTTCCATCATAATTTAAGACTCAAGAAATTAGTTCATATAAAGATTCAATAAAAAAAATTGGGATAAAATTAAAAGAAAATAAAAAAAGAAGTTGGGGACCAGCTTTACTGTGAAACCGTCCCAGTTATTTTACTATTAAGACAATTTTATTGTCTAAATGTACCATTGATGTTTTATTACCAGTGGCTACCACAAGATAGAGATGATGACCTCTTTGTTTGTTAGCTGTATTTCATTGGGGCTTATTTGTCCACCTACTATTACTCAAAAGGGCCCCACCCTTTTCCTTGTTGAGATCTTTTGGACTATGGATTGGTTGGTTAGCTGGCGGCCGGCAGTTGTGCTCCACATGATGCCCCTATTTTATAATTTTTAATCAGGAGAAATAAATAAATAACATTAACTATGTCGTTATCCTTATCTCAGTGGTTCAAGTTCCTACAGTGAAATCAGAACAGATGTAAATGACTGACTGTTTGTGATTGCTTTGATTTAAGAGGGTATTTGTAAGTGTGGTTGTTGTTGCTTTTCAAAATACTTTTAACTTAAAAAATATGTCAATAATATTTTTTTATTTTTTTAAAATTATTTTTTTAAATCAGCATATTAAAATGATTTGAAAATATCAAAAATATATTAATTTAAAGTAAAATAAAAAAAATTTAAATTTTTTTTAAAATACTTTTAAAAAATACTTCCAAACAGGTTCTAAAGCTTGTTTCTCAGTTCCCCAGCCCACATGAGGTGGCGGGTGTCATGTCCGGCAGCCATCTTAGGTGGACATTAACTTCCATCTTTCTATCTAAAGATTGCCCGTCACCTCATCTCAAAACTTATCACAAACTGGGCGTGCGGCACCCCTGCTTGGGCATAATTAGAAATACCTTTCTTAAATTAAACTTATCGTGGTTATATGATCTCACCATGTATATGTCATAAAAGATAAAAAATATATAGAGGAAATAACACCGTTTGAACATAATCACCATTGAAAATAGCGGTGAAACACAGTTGTTATTAAAAATAATTATTGTTTTAAAAACCATCTCCCTCTCAGTTAAATTAACATGTATAAAAAGTTATTCAAGATTTTATGAAAATCTAATTAATAACTACAAAATAAGATTTAAAATTTAATAGCTAAAAAAAAAAGGGTAATTGACAATACACTGAAACTTCATTTTTAACACACTAAGTATTATTAAAAAAATTTTAATAAAATGATTTCAACCATATATTGAAAGACCAACAAACGCAATCATAATTTATTAAGAGTTTTGTTCAGGGTTAATTATGATTTTTTTTAGTGTTTTTCCAACGTGTGGTTAAAACCGTTTTGTTGAGATTTTTTTAACAGTATCAGATGTATTGAAAACAAAATCATAGTATATCCATGGTGACCTATTTTTTTTTTTTTTTTTTTTTCATTTCTCTCTCCTATCACATCATCTTATTTTTTTTTTTCTAGTCATTAAATCTTCAATCTCATCTTTTAACAATTGAATTTTTATAAAATATTTGATTGATTTTTATTGAGGTTAATTAATTTTCAAAAAAAATATTTCGAAACATTCACTAAACAACCACTATTTAAATAACAATTGTGTAAAAAAAAAAATATTTTAAAATATGACTAGTATTCCAAATAACAAATATATATAAAAATAATATTTTAAAATATGGTTGTATTCGAACTATACATTCAATATTTTCTCGTAACTTTTAGCCAACTACGCAATTTTTCAAAAAAAAATAAAAATCCGTATATGTATATATTAATATGGTTAACAAAGGAAGGTTGCTTGTTGGAAACATGGTGCAATGACATTGTCACCTTCCCATATCCATTAATAACCAAATGCATTGCGTCTTTTTATGTTTCGAAGTTTTCCAAAATGTGTCTTACATGGCAGCTCCAGAATGGGTATGGATATAGAGGAGGGCCCCACTCTTCTTCCAGCCAATCAAGTGGAGGGAGGGATGGGGCCAGAATAATTTTTCCCATATGAGGCACCTATCTTCACATTTATGTGTGCAGCTGTGGGGGTGGATTTATTTTATTGCAAAGCTGGGGGTAGTGCTGATAAATGCATGGTTGTTTGTATTGAATGTGTGAAAAGAAAACTGAGAAAAAGCAACTTGAGGTTCTTGTCATCTAGTGCCAGCTCCCTGTTTCCTCCCTCCCTCCCTCTCTCTCTCAATCAATTGGGTTAGAGTATGATCTTGATCTTCTTCTTTTCTTTTTCACTGACTTCTCCAAGTTAATATTCAGAGCAATTCTGTGTTTCATCAAGGCATTTTTTTCTTGGCATAACCTAGTTAGAAGCAGCATAGCAGAAAAACGGAGTCATGGATGGTTCTCCATCTAGAAAAATGGACTCTAATGTTTCAGAACACACCCAAGAAATTCAGGCATCCAAAAGAAGGTAGGTTGGTGCTCACTTTTCTTGCTTTTGTTTTCTTTTACACTCTTGTTAAGTATAGTTTCATTTTGAAAAGCTAGCTAGTTGATTGAGAGGCAATGTTTCTGCTTCTTAAAACATCGAGTTCATTTTGTAGGAAGGTGGTTGAGAAGACTGTTGTTAGAGTGAGGATTGGAAAAAATGCTGGGAAATTAAAGAATGAAGGGCCACCTTCTGATTTCTGGTCTTGGAGGAAATATGGGCAAAAGCCTATTAAAGGATCTCCTCATCCAAGGTTTATCATCTTCTTTCATTTTGGATTTTTGGATCAAGTCTCTTTTCTCTTCTCTATATATCTTAATTCATGGTTTAACTCCCCCCCTAAAATTACAGTAGATCATGCTTCTTTTCTAATGTTACTTTATCAGCTGACATTCTGGAGTTGGAAAGTGAATTTCCCCCCCGGGATCCACTGGATTTTGTGTAAATGTTTCAAAAGACTGCCTTTTTCTGTCACTGTAATTTATCCATGATTATTTTCCCTGTACAAAACAAGAGTACTTGTCAGCTGTCACTGGTTTTCATACCATGCAGGGGCTATTACAGGTGCAGTACATCAAAGGGCTGTTCAGCCAAGAAACAAGTGGAGAGATGCAGGACAGATGCTTCAGTACTCATCATTACTTACACCTCAAATCACAACCATCCAGGTCCGGATCTCCACGAATCCAGCCTCAACCAGCAGTCAAAAGATCCCGAAACCCCTCCGACAGATCATGTAGATCATCCCACAACTCCCAGACAAGAAAAGCCAGAAGAAGAAACAGAAGAAGAGCATGGTCACCCCATTGTGCCAAGCGCTGGTGAAAATGCCAGCGAAGGTAACAGTTTTCACTACTTACAGTCCCCAATAAGAATTTCTCAAGATATCATGATCAGCCAAGAAGATACTTTCGCTGAGAACGCAGGGAAAAGTCATGATACGTTGGGTATTGTCTTGGATGAGGAGCCCGTCAGTTGCTCCAGACTGATGACATTTTCAGCACCCAAATCAGAAGAGAACAACGACTTCTTTGATGAACTAGAAGAGCTACCCCACATCTTCGTCTTTCACTAGCTTCACGAGGGGCAATTTTCTCGATGAAAGGATTCCTGTTGTCCCTTCTTGATTCTAGTTTTTTTTTCTTGGCCTCTCGGGGCATCCTGCCTTGAAAAATGTTCTTAAAATGTCCATGTATAGGGCACTGCTAGGAGTAGTTGTTACTTGTAGTTTCTCTTCTTTACTTTCACCAAACGAGTAAAGTTGTACTAAAGTTGCGCACACTAACAGAAGGTAGTGGAGAGATACATCATCTTTTATCAGGTTTCTTGAGATTGAGACTATATGCTCTTTGATAGACGAGAAACCCACATTTTTCAGAGTGGAAGAGGAGAGAGTTGTGAGCATACTTTTGTGTTTTCAATTAAAGAAGGCACGAGGTTCACAAGTGAGTGCTCAAAGATCTTTTACGAGATAAGGGTCTCTCTCTCTCCCCCCCTCTCTCTCTTAATTTGCTTTTTGGGGTGCGTGGTTGCTTTGTTGAAAGAGATGTTTGGCCTTTTTGGAAGTAACTTATTGTTCAGCTTGATTGAGGAATACCAGCAAGCATCGCTCTTTTTAAAAAAAAAATAATGGAGCTTTGTGTTTTCGGGCGTGTCAGCTGTTGTAGATTCTGCTGGTAGACAAGGCCAAGCCTTCAGAGACATGTCTTTTGCCGGGGAAAGGAGTGGCATAAGCCTCCAAAAACGCCTAAACTTGTCAAATATATCATTCCTCATTTAATACTCGTGGAGGCAAGTCATTTACCTCAGGAAAAAGCCAGAGGGACGTAATGTGCATCAATAATTGGGGTATTTTATATCATAATTGCTGTTGAGAATAAAAGTTTAATGTAATTACTGTCGGGAATAGTAACTGTTTTAGAAACTATATACCTCACAATTTAATTAACTTATATAAAAAAATTAACTAAAATGTTTATGAAGATTTAATGACTAAGAAATGAGATTTGAAATTAAAAAGTTAAGAAAGAATAGGTTACTGGAATTTTAATTTTTACACCCCTAGAATTGTTAGAAAGATTTTAACAAGAAAATTTTAACTATATCTAAAAAGATCACTAAACAAAATTATAATTTGTTAGGGTTTTGTTCAAAGTTAATTTATAATTAATTACAATATTCTTTGATATTTTTCTAAAGTGTAGTTAGAATAATTTTATCGAGATCTTTCTAACGCGCGACTGGGTGTGTCAAAAATAGAGTTGTAGTGTGTCCTTAGTGATTTTTCCTTCTTTATTTTTTTTTCTTCCCTCGTTTTTCTCTCTTGCCACTTCACATTATCTGCTTTTTTTTCTTGGCTATTAGATTTTCAATTTTATATTTTAATTACTTGATCTTTGTAAAATATTTGATTGATTTTTGTTAAGGTTAAGTAATTTGAAAAAGAAAGTTATTTTGAGACATTTACTGAAACAACTGATATTTCAAATAGTGGTCGTATAGAAAAATTAAGATACAACTGTTATTTCAAATAGCAGTTGTGTATAAAAATAATATTCTAAAATGTAATTGTATTCAAATTGAGTTGTTTTTCAAACATTTTTTCAACACGAGGTATTTTCTCAAAAAAAAAAATTAAATAAACTATGCTATTTTATGAAAAAAAATCCCAATAATTAACCTGGAAAATTTTCAAGTGCAAGGCCAGGCTATATGCCGCACCAATTATTATTACTATTATTTTTTAATGCAAGCCCGTGTAATGAACTGAGAAAAAAAATTGTTTATCCAATGAAAAAGGAAAACCTGGAACGCTTAGAGCACAGCACAATTGATAATATTAGATTATTCTACAGTTTTTATTTCATTGCAGATGGTGATGATTTGGAGTTAGTACCGTATGAACCCCCCACTTAGTGGGTGTTCGGCAGTCCAATTAAAACATTGTTTGCTTAAAATCTGAATTTTATTTTTATTTAAAATTGTTGTTTTTAATATTTTAAAATTGTTTTGATATTAGTGATGTGAAAGATGAATTTTAAAAAATATATTATTTTAATATATTTTAAAATAAAAATATTTTGAAACATAATCTCTACTACACTGTAAAATATAGACATTTGCTCAATCTAGATTTATTTGGCATGAAGATACAAAATCTATGGATTCTTCTGATAAAATATTTTCTTAAAGGAGGTTAATGTAATTATACCATTATTTTATTAAATTTGGAGGCAAAAAGCAATTTTGGTTTTCCTTTTGTCTGTAAACAGCTTTCAGTTGAAACACAAACCGCATTTTATAAATGAACTTTACACTATTTGGAACCTGTTTTAAAAGTATAGATGAGGTTGTTTTTAAAGAGTTTTTTTTTTTGTTGAAATAAATTAAAATAATATATATATTTTTATTTTTTTAAATTATTTTTGAGATCAGATATTAAAACAATACAAAAGTTTTTAGAAAAAAAAATAATCAATTCGTGTTTTCAAAAAAATTAATTTTTTTTTATTTTACTAAAAAATAACATTTTTTTTTTATATTTTAGAATCATTTAAAATGATTTTTAAAAATTTTAAAAACATGAGCCTAGTTGAAGTAAAAAATAATTTGTAATGGAATGCAACTACTCCAGCTGACCTACAAAATAAGACATCTCGTAGTTTTACTTAAATTCATTTTCAGGCTCGTAGTTTTACTTTCTCGCATTTTCTCCTCTGCCCATCTTTTTTTAGAGCCTGTTTGGCTAGGTGTATGTGGCTGTGTTTATGATGTAATAATGGCAACATAGTATTTAGTTATGAAATCAGCTGTGATTTTTACATGTGAATCCTATCATTATTTCCGTTGAAAACATTGTTTTGTTGAAGCAGAAATTACATGCTTCTCTGTTACGTTCCTACCTCTGCTGCTTCTTGCGCACATCATGCTAATTGATCAGCATGAAAAGTGTAGCTGGCTGCACTATTCCAGCCAGATCAGTTCCAGTTCAAAATTTAAAATGTATTAAAACGGGTCCAATCCAATAAAATAAAAAATAAAAATTATTTTTTAATTATTTTAATTATGTTTTATTCAAAAAACTAGTGTTTAACATTATTCAATGACACTACATAAATTAGACAAAAATTACTTGATGATATAACATCTGTAGAATTTGATCGCAATCCTAATTTTGTTCTTGATTATATTTTACATGATGTTGCGCGCTTAAGAAGCCAAAAAAAACTATAGTCCTTATTGAATTTATTTCATACGTGATGGAATTGTTGATAGTTTAATGAAACAATAAAAAATATTTTATATAAAGTATTATTTAAATTAAAAACCATCAATATCAATATATATTTTTTAAAATTATTTTATAACCTTAATTTTAAAAGCATGTACTTAACCAAACACATTAAATTACTTTTTGTTCAACCTCAATTTCAACCACAGTTTTAACTAAACACCTATTTTTTTAACCAACCTCAACTAAAAATACTTTTTATAAAACAACTTTTTTCAAACCACAACCACAACAGCTACCGTCATACCAAACATACTCTTAGCCTCCATCTTCCATGGTTTCTATTACCACCATAAAATACAGCCCACTTCATTGTTGCAGAAATGTGCAGCACGATTCAAGAACTTTGACATGGTGCCCTAGGCGGCGAGTAAAGAGGCAAGGAAAAAAAATGTACAGTTTTAAAACTGCCCCCAAATTACATTGCCTTTCCCTTGTGTTTTTGCTGTAATATAATTGAACGCGATAAACATTGAAACTGTAAACATAGTAACAGAGGGACTGAAAATTATTTAACTTTCGAGGACTATCTTGAAAATTGCTATATAATTCAGGGGCATGAGTAGTTTACTAAATAACCAACTGAAAGAATTTGTTGGATGACTAGCTGTGTCTCGCTGCTGAATAAGCACTACTCCACATCCAAGACACTGCTCATCAAATTGGTCCTTGCAAACTCAGCACCGTGAGCGAGGATCTTGTGGTAAAGTTGGTCTGAACTCAACTGTAAGCTCTCTAGCGAAAGCAGCACCATTCATTTACAATAACAATGATGCTGAATAAAAATGGTGATGAAGATCCTAGGTAGAAGATGCACATATCCGTTCAATCTCTTTCTCAGGCTTTAGTTCAACTAAAACTCACCCAGGATGTAAAAGATTATGAGAGAAAGAGTGTGGGGAGAAAAGGCTCTGCCTGAACTTACAGCAAAACATGTTCTATGATTCCCTGGCACATGGATATCTATATGCTTGATCATTAAATGCTAGATGGGTCATTGTTGATCTGCCGCGGCTGCCAGTGGCTGGAGAGCCTTGAGAGGATTCAAGATAACACCATCGATAAGCCCGTAGTCCTTGGCTTCTTTCGCACTCATGAAGTAATCACGATCTGTATCCTGGTTGATCTTCTCAAGACTTTGACCAGTGTGGTAGGCGAGATACCCATTTAGGTTTGCCTTGTGATGCAACATTTCATTTGCCTGAAAATTACGCCAATGTTACAAGAGATGTTTAGACCAAAGACAAATGGTTTCAAAGATATGAGAAACTGTGCCAGGAACCAATAGGTCCCATACCACGATATAAACTCATTTCAGATCAAATCTAGTTCATCTCTGGGACACATGTACGACTATAAATCAGAAGCACTAAGGATATATCAGTTAAAGATAAATAAAAAGGCTTCACAAACAAATACAAGTTTGGGAGAAAAAGGATGGCATACCTGGATATCTATGTCAGATTGCCCACCTTGAGCTCCACCAAGAGGCTGGTGGATCATTATCCTTGAATTCGGCAAGCTGTATCTTTTTCCTTCAGTCACACAGTACAAGAGAAACATATTCAGTAAATTTTAAGCAGCAACCACAGATTGGAACTTTCAACAAGTCAACGGAGCATTTTACCTTTGGTCCCAGCACTAAGCAGAAAAGCCCCCATACTGTTTAACCAAAAAAAGGAGATCAAATGACATAAGACAGAATGTTAGTAATGGAAAATATTCAAGAATCCTGAGTGAAAATTAAATGGTATTGTCAAGGGAAAATTTTTTCCCTTTCCCACCATTTCATAGAAT
Source organism: Populus alba (assembly GCF_005239225.2). NCBI lineage: Eukaryota > Viridiplantae > Streptophyta > Magnoliopsida > Malpighiales > Salicaceae > Populus > Populus alba. The sequence goes on along the minus strand of NC_133285.1, from coordinate 12,029,915 downwards.
TTAAATTTAAAAATAATTTTTTTTACACGCAACACAGAATGTTAGTGGTTCCATAAGCACTCTGTTCATAATGTGTCTGGAGAGAGATCTGGTAGAGAGTTTAGTATACTGAGTCCTCAGCCTGTATGAGGAAGTATGGCAGAAGTTTTGACAATTATTGGTAGACCTTAATTGGGAAAAAATGCAGCATAGAATTCAAAGGAAAAGACTTCATTATGCTGGGAAGTCACATATCCTTCATAGAATCCCTATGAGGATGCACTATAACTCTAAGGATATAGAGGATAATCATCCGAAAGACAGCCACAAGCAGCCACATACAACACTTCATACACAGGACAAGCAATAGCAGAAATATTATCAGGCCTTAAGGAATATTGGCTTTAATTTGTGTCATGGAAAAAGGCGGGTTCTGAGATCCTAGATAAATTCAGTTTCTACAGTTTTATTACAGTGATGCATCCAGCTCAACTCTGTTATCGAGAAGAAATCATTAGGTGAGCATGGCTAACCATTAGCTCACACTAACAAGGGGGAGGGGGGGGTCCCAGAATCACTTTAAGTGTGGTCCAATGGTGTGCTAACCTCACCTAGTAATTTTCCTTGCTGAGGATCTATCATAAGAACCTCGAGGTTGCATGATCAACAGCCATTAGCTCAAGAACTAGACACCGAATCATTTAAGTTATTCCCATGGTAAAATTACAGAAAAAACAGCTCACCACATGCATCTACTGAGACGGTACAGATATTATTCTTTGATCATCAACTAACATTCCATATAATTCACTGAAACATATTTCTCCCGTCCTAACACTTAGGCAAGCCTGACAAATCTACATCATATAGAATCCTTTTAAGTTTCAAAACTAATGCTGTTTGACTCGTAAAGGAGCAAGGTTGGAAATGTTAAATCCAACCCATGACAGAAAAGCTACTTTTTCATAATTCAGTTAAGCTCCTGTTAATAAAACATAGTTCTTCTAATAGTTGATGAATAAATGAGGCAATACATTAGTCTATAATGATTCACTGTGCAACTAAGGTTTAGGTATAAGGAAAAATATAGTAAGAACTCAGTTTATAATGATTCATTGAGCAACTAAGGTATAGGTAACAGTAAAAATATAGTACATATTATAAATCAGTGATTCGTGTAGCAGTTAGGGTATAAATGACATGAAAGAAAACAGGGAACTAGTAAATCTTGTACCTAGCTGATGAATAAAACATGGTTCTTCTAATAGTTGATGAATAAATGAGGCAATACATTAGTCTATAATGATTCACTGTGCAACTAAGGTTTAGGTATAAGGAAAAATATAGTAAGAACTCAGTCTATAATGATTCATTGAGCAACTTAGGTATAGGTAACAGTAAAAATATAGTACATATTATAAATCAGTGATTCGTGTAGCAGTTAGGGTATAAATGACAAGAAAGAAAACAGGGAACTAGTAAAAATCTTGTACCTAGCTGCCAGTCCAACACAGACAGTGGAGACATCAGGTCGGATGTGCCTCATTGTGTCAAATATTGCCATGCCTAAGAAAAAAGAAGCACAGAAAAAAGGCACAGAGAGAGAGAGTAAGCCTCCAAACAAGTAAAAACAACATTACTTCACATGCTCAGGAAACTGAAAAAAGGTAACAAATAAAAGGAGACTTCAATCTGAAAAGGAATTACCAGCTGTAACTGATCCTCCGGGAGAATTCACATACATAACAATATCCTGCTTGGAAGAAAAAGCAATCCCTGGTTAGTAAACTGCTTGCCTCAATTCTTCGTATAATCAAGGACAGTGTTAAAACATGTTCATTTTGTCACGTGTTTGTGCATGTGTTATAGTCATGCACTTGACTAAAATCTGTTAATAATGGAAGGATGAAATCATTAACTTTAATGCTGTTAGGGGGCTCAGAAGCAAACGCAAATTGAAATGAAGTTGACAATGACCGATAAGATATCAGCCAGCCACAACGAAAAGTCACCAAACTCACTTTGTTAGGATCAACAGCATCGAGATAGAGAAGTTGAGCAACAATAATGTTTGCCATGTCATCATCAACAGCTCCACCGCAGCGTATAATTCTCTAGGAATTTTAACAACACTAAGATCAAATCTCATATAAAAACAGCCAAGCAGTAGATGATAAGCAAGAAGAGAAAGAAAGATGATTGATGTACTCACTTACATGTTGAAAAAGTTGACTGATAACACTCTGGAACCGTTCATGCACCATTGGAGGTGGTCCTTGCCCTTGAGCTCCATTTGCATAGGCAGGGAAGAAGGGCGAAGAAGGGATTTGCAAATCTTCCCTACAAAACCAATTCCACATTTTCTTCTCCATTTATTAGTAAATCAAGCAAATAAACACAGCAAGTTAAAAGGGGTAAATCCTACCCACCTCATAGACCAAATCCCCTGCCGCAAACTTCTCTCAGGTGCCCAAAACTCACCAGAGTAAACAGCCTTCACTGAAGACGTCTGGATTGCCTTTCTATCACTACCTAACTTTCTCAATTTGCTGCAGTACATGTAGAGAACGAAGACATTTGAATTTCTTGAGTAATTAATCACGGCACACATGGAACATTTTTCAAATACTAGAGGTAAATCCTAGCTTACTAATAGCAATTATCCATTCTAAAAAAAAGAAGATTATACAGAGCATTTTCAATCGAGCTTAAATCCAACCTGGAATTAAAAACTTACTTTTATAAAAAGCCAAAAAAAGAAGAAGAAGAAGAAGAAGAAGATAGTTACAATTGGGGTTTAGCATCCAATAAAACAAAATAGTTCAAAGATTCAATTTTTTTTCCCTTTATTACTCTTCAGTTAATCCAGAAACACTGATAATAATAATAATAATGGTAAAACCACCGGGTAATTGGCAAACATCATTGTCTCAATTCTGGAAAAAAGAGAAATAGTAAAAATAGAGAATGGTTGACCTGTAACGGAGAGGGTGGAAAGGGAAAGAAAATTTGTTGGCATTGGGAGCGGAGCCGAGTGAAGGGTTAGGAGAGAAGAGAAGAGAGGTAGATGTTGAGAGGCATGAGTGTGCCATTTTTTTAGATTTGTGTAAAGTGAGTGCTAGATGGAAGCCCCTTTAAGTTAGCTAAGTATTATTAGCGCCTTTATCCTATAAAAGTTAAGGGCTCGAGGAGGACGATGCTGCGGTAGATGGAATTGAATTGGTAGAGTGTGTCCGAGAGGAGAGAGATGTTTATTCATGGCCGTTGGTGGCGGATGAAAATAATAATAATAATAATAATAAAAATATATATATATTTTCCCCCTCTCTCGCTGGAGTGCAGCATGGGAGAAGTTTTTACTTTTTTCCTTTTGCAAGTTTTCTTTTGTTTAGCTGGAAGTCCAACCCCAGCAGACTCTCAATGCATAATAATAATAATAATAATAATTGAGACTCAAATCTTATTCTAATTAATTAATCAATACTGTAAAAGGCATGGAGAAATATTATAGCTTTCCTCATATATATTTTTTTATTTTATATTTTTTTTCCTCAAAATTGACTTATTCATCTTCTTTTTTGTTTTTTTAATATTTTTTGTTTTTATTTTTTTAAACAATTATCTTTATCAAAATTTTTATATATTGAACTGGTTAAAAATTTAATTAAGTAATTTTTTTCTTTAAAACATTATGAATTACTACAATATTTTCATACATGGTTTTTTTTTCTTTTTATGATTTATTTCTTTTTTATTTTAAAATGTTCTTTGTCATTTTTTTTTATATTGAGCTAGTTGAGAGTTTAACTTCGTAGTTTTTTAAAAAAAATTATGAATTACTACAGTATTTTTCCTACATAATTTTTATTTTACTGTAGTGTTTCTCCACATGTTTTTTTTTTAAAATTATCTTTGTCGAATTTATTTTTTTAATATTGAGCTGGTTGAGAATGTAGCTTTAACTTTCCCCACATGTTTTGTTTTTCCTTTTTTTTTTTCAAAAATTGTCTTTTTTTTATTTTCTTTTTATGTTTGTTTTGTCAAAATTGTTTTTGACGATTTTTTTTTACTATTGAGCTGGTTGAGAATTTAGTTTTATAATTTTTTTTTCTTTAAAACACCGTAGATTGCTATAATGTTTCTCCACATGGTTTTTTTTAATGATTTTTTTTTCAGAATTATCTTTTTCAATTTTATTTTTTTCATATTAAGCTGATTGAGAATTTAGTTTTGTAGTTCTTTAAAACACTATGGATTACTACAGTGTTTCTCCACATGATTTTTACTATGTTATTTTTTATCAAAAAAAATTTAAAATTATTTTTATTGAATTTATTTTTTTCATACTGAGCTGGTTGAAAATTTAGCTTTGCAGTTTTTTTTTCTATAAAACACCGTTGATTGCTATAATGTTTCCCCACATGATTTTTTTTATTATGATTTTTTTAAAAGTTGTCTTTATCAATTTTATTGTTTTTTATATTGACCTGATTGAAAATTATAACTGTAGATTTTCTTATGAAATACTATAGATTGCTACAGTTTTTCCATGCATTGTTTTTTTTTTTTTCCTTTAGTTTTTTTTGTGATATTTTCCAAAAAAAAAAATTTGATTTTATTTTGTTAATATTGAGCTGACTGAGAGTTACAATTGTATATTTTCTAACAAAACACTATATAATGTTATAGTGTTTTCCTAAATGATTCTAATATTTAGCTGATTGAGAATTTAGCTTTAACTTTCCCCACATATTTTTTTTTCATTTTTTTATTATTTTTTTTTGCTTTTTTTCCAAAATTGTCTTCTTCTTCTTTTTATTTTTTGTGTTACTTTTTTCGGAACTGTTTTTTTTCGATTTTATTTCTTAAATATTGAGTTAGCTGAGAATTTAGTTTTGTAATTTTTTTCTTCTAAACACAATGGATTGCTACAGTATTTCCTCACATGATTTTTTTTTCTTTTTTTATATATATTTTTTTTCTGGAATTGTCTTTGTCGAATTTTTTTCTTTATATTGAGCTGGTTGAAAATTTAATTTCGTAGTCTTTTTCTTTAAAACACAGTGGATTACAGTGTTCCCCTACATGATTTTTTTTTATGATTTTTTTTCAAAATTATCTCTATTGATTTTATTATTTTTAATATTAAGCTGATTGAGAATTATAACTTTAGATTTTCTCATGAAACACTATAGATTGCTACAATGTTTTCCTGCTTGGTTTTTTCTTATGATTTTTTTCCAAAAATTATCTTTGTTGATTTTATTTTTTTAATATTAAGCTAGTTAAGAATTTAGTTTTGTAGTTTTTTCTTAAAAAATTATAAATTGCAACAGTTTTTCTCCATATGAATTTTTTTAATGATTTTTTCCACAAATTTACTACAACGCACAAGCATGACACAAGCCGCGGCATCACACAGGCATAGCATCTAGTCAATGCTTTAAAAGGTGTGGGGAAAGTATTATAGATTTCCCCACATATTTTTTTTTTTTTGCATGTTTTTTTTTTCCAAAATTTACTTCTTCTTCTTCTTTTTTGTTTTTTAATTTTTTTTTAATTTTAATTCTTTTTCAAAATTATCTTTATCAATTTTTTTAAATATTGAATTGGTTGAGAATTTAGTTATGTAATTTGTTTCCTTTAAAACATTGTGGATTGCTATAATATTTTTATTTGTGGTTTTTTTTCCTTTTTTTATGATTTTTTTTTTAAATGGTCTTTGTTGATTTTATTTTTTTCATATTAAGCTGGTTGAGAATTTAGCTTCGTAGTTTTTTTTTTTTTAAAAAAAAAACATTGTAGATTGCTAAAATGTTTCTCACGCATGATTTTGTTTTGTTGCAGTGTTTCCCGACATGTTTTTTTTTTTTAATTATCTTTGTCGAATTTATTTTTTCAATATTAAGCTGATTGAGAATTTAACTTTAGCTTTCTCCACATGTTCTGCTTTTCCATTTTTTCTCCAAAAATTATCTTCTTTTTTTGTTTGTTTTTTCAGAATTTTTTTTGTCATTTTTTTTTTGCTACTGAGCTGGTTGAGAATTTAATTTTTTTTAAAAAAAAAAAACACTGTGGATTGCTACAGTGTTTCTCCACATGGTTTTTTTTAATGAAATTTTTTTTCATAATTATATTTGTTGATTTTTTTTTCCATATTGAACTGATTGAAAATTTAGCTTTGTAGTTTTTTAAAACACTATGGATTGCTATAGTGTTTTTCCATATGATTTTTGCCTTGCTACAGTGTTTCCCCGCAAGTTTTTTGTATCGATTTTTTTTAATTGTCTTTATAGAATTTATTTTTTTCATACTAAGCTGGTTGAAAATTTAGATTTGCTGTTTTTTTCTTTAAAACACTGTTGATTGTTACAATGTTTCTCCACATGATTTTTTTTGTTATGATTGTTTTTTAAAAAATTGTCTTTATTGATTTTATTGCTTTTAATATCGAGCTCATTGAAAATTACAACTGTAGATTTTCTTATAAAACACTATAGGTTGCTACAGTTTTTCCCTGCATGGTTTTTTTTTTTCTTTAATTTTTTTTTGTGATATTTTCTAAAATTTTCTTTGTTGATTTTATTTTGTTAATATTGAGCTTGCTAAGAATTATAATTGTATATTTCCTCACAAAACACTATAGATTGTTACAGTGTTTTCCTAAATGATTTTAATATTAAGCCGATTGAGAACTTAGCTTTAACTTTCCTTACATGTTTTTTTTTTCACTTTTTTATTTTTTTTTCACTTCTTTTTTTTTTCTCCCAAAATTGTCTTCCTTTTCTTTTCATTTTCTTTGTGTTTTATTTTTTTCAGAATTTTTTTTGTCAATTTTAGTTTTTTAATGTTGAGTTAATTGAGAATCTAGCTTTATATTTTTTTTTTCTTTAAAACACTGTGAATTGCTACAGTATTTTTCCACATGGTTTTTTTTTTATGATTTTTTTTTTCATATTGAGCTGATTGAAAATTTAGCTTCATAGTTTTTTTCTTTAAAACACTGTGGATTATTATAGTGTTCCCTAATATGATTTTTTTTAAAATTATCTTTATTGATTTTATTATTTTTAATATTGAGCTAGTTGAGAATTACAACTTTAGATTTTCTTATGAAACGTTATAGATTGCTACAGTATTTCTCTGCTCGGTTTTTTCTCCTTTTGTTTTTTTTTTAATGATTTTTTCTAAATTTTTTTTTTAATATTAAGCTGGTTGAGAATTTAGCTTTGTAGTTTTTTCCTTAAAAATATTTTGGATTGCAACAGTTTTTCTCCATATGATTTTTTTTAATGATTTTTTTCCACAAATCTATGACAACGCGCAAGCATGCCACAAGCCTGCGGCATCGCACGGGCATGACATCTAGTATAAAACTAGATTTTGTATAAATCAAAATATTTTTTAAGTAAAGAAAGATTCATAACTCATATCATAATCCTGTAAGTCCTTGAAAGTTAAAAATTTATAACAAATGGTAAATGAAAGAGAAATTCTTAAATAAGCTTCAATGTATAAAAGAAGAAAAGATATGAAAAACTTTTAGTGTAAACCTGGATGAATCTAATAACGTTACCATGAGACAATAAACTCGTAAATGAAATAAAAGATGAAAATGTAAAATAAATATACATGGAATGAGAAAATGGTACTTAGGATTTAGTTGAGGAATTAATTAGGTTCATGTAAGAATGACACGAATAAATTTGAATTTTTGGTGTAAAATCAACTATTAACTAATATCACGCTAACTTGTATAAGTCTTAGTCCGATTGTCAAATTAGACTGAAATTTTACAAGTAGTCTCCTAATATAGTGTTCTATCTTTAGGCAAATTTCAAGACAATCATGATTTAGAAAAGCCATAAGAAACAGTTGGCAATTGAGTAGAGAAGTAAAATAGAAACTCATTAATGACATTTTTATAAATAAAAAGAAAGATTGAGAAATTCAATTCTTTTTCCTCGATATACTCCTAGCCAAAATTAAGACAGGGAGGAGGAGAAAAGAGAAATTGAAAAGTTACACATAAAAAATCTTAGGACAATATAAGATTTAAGGCTTGAATTAAAAAGTGAGTGAGGATTTAAGTACATTAACTAACAAAATAAGAGAGATTCAAGAAAGAGAAAGAGAAAATTAGAGAGAGAAGCAACAACAAAAAAGAAAGAAAAGAGGAAGAGCAAAAACATTTCAACCATTTAGTATTAAAAATTCATTTTATTATGGGGTAAGTGGTTTTAAACCTAACTCTACAAGTTCAATTGAAAAAAAAAAAAGATTGCTATCAAATTTGTGATTTTTGGCTTAGGGTTCATGATAGGAATTTGGGGGAAATGTAAATTTATTGTGATGATAGAGATTAAGGTAGAGTAGATTATAATGGAAGGGAAATTAGAAAGAAATCAAGAAGGAAAAATCATATGGTTTAATAGAACTTATAGGGCCAGCTAAGAGGGGATAAATTAATATATGATGGAATTGTGTTTTATTCAAATGAATTGTGTTAGATTAATGCATAAAATATGTGTGGAAGATGATTATAAATAAATTTAATTATGTTGTATTAAATGATTGAATTTTATGTTGTTACGATTATAATTCTTGAGGAATATTATTTAATGTAAAAGTAAATTGTAGTATTGTGCTTGATTTCTCATGTAAGGAAAGATTTTTTTTATTAAGAACTGAAAGTAGATCATGGTATTAAAAGAGGTTATGGTTTCAACCATTGAGGGAAAAATAATGAAAAATATGAGATTTTATGAATTTTTTAATGATTGCATGAAATTGTTGTGTAAGGAATTGTTGGTGATGATTCAAAATTTAAGTAAAATTATTATATTAGTTTAACATGTTGTAAAATTTTGATACAGAAGAGGCCACAGGATATGTTTAACATTAGAGAACTGCAGCTAAAGCACATGCATTAGGTAGTTGTTCTACAATTGAACATTTTTAGGAATTTATAGATTTATTGACTGCAATTTCATTAAATGTGTATAATTTCTTGTAAATGTAAATTATGCAAAAAAAAAAAATTATACTAATTGAGGCTGGTGGTGTCTGTATTTAGACGACCATGATATTTGTTTAGACTAGTTGAGGCTAGTGATATCTGTGACTAAACGATCATGATATTCATCTAGATAAGTTGAAGATAGTGACGTCTGTGTTTAGATGGCTAGGATATTTGTTTAGACTAGCGGAGATTAGTGGCATCTATGATCAGGCAATTGAGATAGTATATTAGACTAGTTGAGGCTAGTGGCATATGTGTTCATATGACCGATATAATATATTAGACTAGCTAAAGCCAGTGGTATCTGTTTGACAAATGATCAAGACATTTAATTTTTATATGCTTTTAAGAATAAATATGTGATCTGTAAAATTCTCAAAGTTAATTTTGAGAGAAATTAAATAATGAATTTGTATTCAAATTTATTCAAGTTGTTTTTTAAATTTTCTAATGTAATGAATTATTTAAATTGCCAAGTTCTTCAGATACCCGAGTGGAGCAATATATATGTTTAATGTCCTTTTTGTCTTTAATAATGGAACTTTTTGTAATATATCTTATTAGTGTATCCCCAACTAATAAAATATAGAAGGATGAAATTAAAAAAAAAATCAATTAACAAAAAAGAGCCAAAAAATTACTCACGTAAACACAAGTGAACTCGTTAAATCTGTGACCCAGAGCATGAAACTAGTATAGCCCCATAGAAAGAAAATTAAAAAAATTACAAAACTCAATTCTCAACCAAATAAATATTAAAGGATGAATTTAAAAATAAAAATTGCTAAAGATACTAATCAAAGGAATCAAGATAAAATTTGACATAAAAATATTGATTATTCACTTTGCTTTTTTAGAGAGAGTTGGATACAAAATCCAAGAGGGGAGACAAAAAGATAGGGAAAAAGAAAAAGAAAAAAAAAATGGCTTGCTAGAGATTCTCTATCAACATGGCCCGTTGGTAAAGAAAGCTTGGCAAGATAATTCCAACAGCATGAAGAAAGAATACATCTAAAAAGAGTTGGCAGGCACCGTATTAGCTATCAAAGTACGACAACCTCCCTTCTATGCTGGCGTATGTGATACACATGCCAACAACCTTTTTCACTTTCGTTCAAATCAGCACTTGATTGCCTTTCCACTTTCGTTCAAATCAGCACTTGATTTGGCAAGCTTCTAATTTAATCCCTAAATCTTTAATTAGTTTAAATCAATAAAATTAAATTTTATTTTGTGAAACTAAACATTGACTAAATGTCAAATTTTTTCCTCAATACCATGAGAATCTCATGTTAAGCAAATCATCGGTTCGATCTCAAATCAATCTAATGTGAAAATTATAAAAAAAAAATTATAAAAAAATAAAGTTACATTAAAAAAAGAAAAAACAGTTGCTTTAAATGTCAAGCCATGTAGCTGAAGGAAGAGTGTTTTTAGTGTTCCTCGAAAAAAAATTATCTTTGGAGAGAGAACTATCAAAATCTTCTTTTTTTTTTTTGTTAGAGAAAAATTTACCTAAGTAATAATAATAAAAAAAACAAAATATTCACTTGGAATTTACTAAAAACATAAAATAGAATATCTTTTTAGAAAATTTTAACCCATAAAAAATACATAAAAAAAAGGAAATTTATAACCCATAAAAAATAATAAAAATATCTCTAAATAAAAATTTTCTCCTCTCCTGTTATATAATAAAATAATTTCTCTTTTCTACAATAGAATAGCATTAATTAGTCTTGGATCACCATTAAATTTCTCCTCTTCTTTGGGAGAAAGAAGTTTCTCTCTCCTCCAATTGCGTTGGAAGGACTTCACCGAATCACCATCAAATGGGCTATGCAAAATCCGCTTGGTTTAACAAAAGAATATTTCGCCCTCGAGTAGTGGACTTGAAAAGGAAGAGGAATTAATCAGTAACATCAATTTCATTATATTGAACGCTCTCAGTAGCATCGTTTCCTTTCAATTGAAGACAAATTTCTATTAATCAATCCTTAAGCTATAGATGACCGCAGATGAACCACACATATCTGTATAATCATCCCTCTACACTGGAAAAAATAAAATGCCCACCTGTTATGTATTGACATGAGCTGTGCAGAAACTTCTTTTAGCATCAGCAGTTGGTTTCAGGATGCCTCTTGCTCCATTGCCTTGTAGCACTGTAGACTGCAAAGCGGGAGCTTTGACTTGGAATCTCGATACTTGTACGGGTTAGTACAAGAAGGGCCTGCGCACTTCTCTCTTGGGGGAGGATAGCTGCATATGCAGATAGAAAACTATCAGTAAACTATCGTTGACATCAGTTTGACCTGTTAATTTGGTGTTTTAGCATGAATTTTAAATTTGCAGAAGAAAATAAAACCTGTAGGGTTTAGAGTCGAAAATACTAGGGAGACCCATATCATTGGGAAATGTCACAACAGTTCCTGTAGGACTGTTGACCCATCTGATGGTGCTCGACATCTGGGCGTTGACAGCCTTCTCCTGAACATGAAAATATGAGAAATTTTATTGCAGCTTTATATCAAGACAAAGCAGGAACTTTATCAGACAACTGATAATACCTGTGCCAATTCTTCCAGACGCTTCTTCATTTTCTCTTCTCGCTTTTTTCTGCTGGAATCTTGACCAAGAATTTTTCTTATAGCCTCAGCCTACAAAATCAACCCCCCCAAAAAATAAGAAAAGACAAATGCTTGTTTACCTCTGTGGATCTCTCATATGCATATGGAATACAACTGCATAAACACAACAAACCTCAGATTCCCTCGCAGCCTTCTCAACTTGCAATCTCCGCCTCTGAGCTGCCTCAGCTTTCTTTAATTGCTGCTCGACTTCTGTAAGTTTATCCTTTTGCTCTGGAATGAACAAAAATGAGAAATATAAGGGAAAAGACTGCAATTAATTATGAAACTAGAGTTCTAACGGAGAAAAAAACATGTGGAAGTGATTAATTCTCACTTTTTGATGGTGCTGGTGGTAATCCATTTGGAAACTCAATTAAGTTAGTATCAGGAACAGAAGAGCCATCTTTGCTTGACTGAAGAGCCTGTTGACGCTTGGTTAAAGTCATCTCCCTCTTAACATCTGTTAATGACTCAATAGATTCCTTTTTCTGCTTCTTCCTACTACCTTCGAAATCACAATTAGATAATAATTCTTCTTCCTCATTATCTTCGTCCTCTGATGCTTGGTCTGATCTGGATATTTTCTTCCCATCTTTAACCAGCCTTGAAGCACCATTGTTTTCCAAGGTAGAAAGTTTCTGTTGCTTCTTACTTGATTCATCATCATCATTGCCATCATCTTCCTTATGTCTTGTTGGGACTTTTGACTTGAGTTTCTCTAGGTACCGGATCTCATCATCCTCATCCTCATCCAGCACACGCCTCTTGGGAGCCCGCTTGCTCTTACGAACTGGTTCAAGCTTATCACCTTGTTTCCCAGCAGTATTTTTGCTGGTCCCCATTGAACAATCATCTTTCCCAAGACTAAAACCTCCTCCAGAGAATTCCTTCCAAGGGACTCCTTGCAAACCAGGCCTCTTTCCTGAAACAAAATGATCCTCTAAATTCCCCTGCAATTGAACAATTTAAAATGGTGAGATCACAAGGGATTGTGACATTAATCAATGATGAGAATACCTGGTAGGTGAGATACTGAGATAATACACATTAATGAGGTTGTTCTTGCTTCATAGAAGCAAGGACATAAAGGGTGCCAAAAGAACCCCACATACAAATCTATGTGCACAAGCAGAAAATTGGCATCAACAACTGATCCAAATAATGCAAGTAACAATCAAGATTTGGTCAAGTTACCAAGTGAGTAGTTCTATAAAGAAATGCAAACTCTACGTGGAAGTTCTTCATATTATATACCTTTAAAAAACAATAGAAACATTCCGGTGTACCATTACAAGTTCGGTAATTCACTAATTTTCAAGTTACAAATAAACATATAAACTTAAATTAGAACCGCAGACACAGAAAAGAACCTTAAGGTGCACAGTTAGGAGGCAAGCACTTTTCCTAAGGTTATATAATAAATAAGATAATTGATATTTAAATTGTTATTCAGTCAAAGTGTACATACAAAAAAATGCAATGCATGAATATGCATGCAACAATTAAGAGGCTACAATATTTCACTCAAGTCAAAATGACAACAGTACCTGAAGACTAAGTTTCTGCCTTGACCTGGAAGTGTCTGAGAATCGAGGATTTTCTGTAGAAGACACACCATTAGTTGTTGAGTTCGGATTAATTGTGCGTGCCACACCACCAACCTTACGCTTGATCTTTTTAACCTTGTTTTCGTTTCCTAAAGCATCTAAACTCACTCCAGACTGCTCTGAACTCCAACTTCCACCATTCCTTCCACTGTTCATATTTGCAGTTCTAGACTCCACATCCATGCATTCCTTCAGGTTGCTTGCGCTTCTCCAATTTGCAGGGGCAAGAACACCTTCACTAAGACGTTTATTGTTAATCACACTTTTCCCTGAGTTACTGTCATAAATTGCATTTTTGCTTTCAGTCCTAGCAGCTGGAAAAACCCTGGAGACAGATTGATTAAGATTGAATTCTTTCCTCCTAGAACTGTCAGCATTCTTATTGCCAGAACCCTTGTTCCCGTCATCTGAAGGTGGTGATATTGATAATGATGAATAATCATGATTGTCTGTAAATGTCTGGGAATCCTTAGGCCTGCGAGAAATATGACTCCTCTTCTTTCTTATAGCACTTCCCATGGTATCAAACTGCGCAAGACCCAAAACTTCCATATGGTGAACAATTATCCAGTCCTTTGCTGCTTCACTCAGATAACGAGATAGAGCAAAGTCAAAGTAACCAACAATTCCAAAGATGATTTGTTAACCCTACATCAAAGACATACAAAAGCCAAAGAAATTATATTGGATAAACCCTGAAAAAGAACTAACACGTATATTAATTTCACATTGCATTAGAATAATCATGAGAATGAAGAACCGATACAAGAGGGAATAGAAGTGTAAGGCATTCAACGCACAGCATCCAGGGAATTCATTACAAAACGAAAGATACAATAATACATCATGGAACTTAAGCCAACTAAAGTAAGCATAATTCAAAGATAGAATGGATAAACCACACCCATTACTGGCAACAACGACACACTCTGGTTACATCAAGCTCAACAATGCAAACAGCAAAGAACCCAAAACCCAGTAACATAAAACCTCAGAAGGATACCATATAAAGCACCAAATAACTCAATAATGGAAACTCCTTTAGAAAAATTGTACAAAATTTAACCATATAGGAAATCAAAACCCAGCAAATCGAAAACCTTAACGAATTGGTGTGACATCAAACAAAGCGAAAGGACCCATCAATTAAAACAGTCGATGCCATAGCAACGGCTGAACCCGTATCAATCAAAGAAAACGCCAAGTTGTAAACCAAAAAGAACCCCAAATGACAACTCTAAACTCAATTCTCATGAATCCTAACCAGAGACTAAAAACATTAAAAAAATATCACAATCAATCAATCAAAACAAAATACGCAGAAAAACACACAATACAACCATGCATTGATCGATCATCACAAACAAATTAAAACCCATGAAAGAGAAGAGAACAAAGACCCTTACCGGAGAAGAAAGGAGGCGCAGAGAGAAAAATGCGAAGAGAAGAGAAGAGAAGACCGGAATAAAAAAAGAGAGAGAAGAGAGAAATAAATGAGGTAGAGAGATTTGGTGGTCTTTGGTTAAGGTTATAATAAGTATAGAGAGAAAAGGAAAACTAGGGCTAGAGAAAGAAGAATGAGAGAGGTAACGTATTAGAGAAGGACTAGGACTCGTTATAATCGCCTTCTTGTTCTCCATTTTTTCGCTATTGCCACACCACCCGCCCGCACTCTGTTCTCTTTTGGAGTGATTTTAGCCCAAGCCCTCTTTTGCTGTTGTTGTTGTTGGTGTTTTTGAATCGGTCGCTTGACTCGGTTGATCCAAATGGATGAGAGATATACGCAATTTCTCTCTCCCTTCTCTCCCTTTCTGTCTCTCTCGTGTCTTTCCTTTTATTTCCCTCCTCTCCTACCGCGGTTATTCCACTGCAAGTTTATGCGCAGGTTAAGGCCCTGCGCACCTCACCCGCATGCTTACACGTTTTTGTCACGTGGCTGGTATTAATGGCATTTTATATACAAGCATTTTTTAACAATATAAGAAATCAAAGATTATTTTTTATATTTATTTAGTGTCATAAATTTAAATCTTATTATAAATCTAACATAAAAATTGTTTTTTATTAACAATTTAAAATTTTCATATAAGTTTTAATTTGAATGAAGTAAAATTAATATTTTATAATTAGATTTTTAAAAATATAAAATATTAAGATGAATAATTTATATTGATTTTGGATTTTTATGAAAAATAGTTATAATTTTTTTTTTAGAAAAAAAAATATTTTCATTTGGATGAACAAACAGATTTTTTTAATTTTTCATTGAAAAAAAGGGAAAAAAAAGAGGAAAATTTAAACATACCTTGATATTTTCTAGTTTTTTGTTTTGAAAAATATAAAAACTAGAAACAAGTTTTTTTAAGTTCTCTACAGCATAATTTTTAAACTCGGTTCAGATTTTGAGTTTTGACTAGGTTGTTTAAGTTAATATTTTTTAATCAAAATAATATTGTTTTAGTAAAAAAACAGATCGGATTCTTAACTGAATTTTATAGGGTTATATCTAAATTTTTTTTTAATTTTTTTAATTCAATCCAATTCTAGTTTTAAATTTTAAATTAACTCTTCAAATCAAATCGGATTTAAAAAATAAAAAATATGCTCCACAGTCAACATCACATCGGTTCTTACACCACTCTCTCAGAGTCTCACGAGAGTTGAGCTGCAATCACGTCCGACAGCTGGTTAGATTGGATCCAATATCCTTCGGGGTGGCTCGTGCCTCGTACTTGTCTAAGATGCTGTGGGTCCGACTTGAAACCAAGTCGAAGACAATAACTTGATGATCAAAGCTAAAGACTTGTGATCTGCCGCACTGGGATCGAGGCTGTCTGAGAAAGGATTAGTTCATAACTACCCAAGTTCAAATGATTAATAATGCATTTTCTTAAAACAGGAATGCCAAGGACATTTGAACTTTTTACTAGATACTATATTATTATTACAATTAAAAAAAAAAACTAAAACATTTGAGAAATCACTAGCTATTTTACTTGTGGTATGCTGTGCGATGAATATTTTTAATAAAAAAAGTGAATACATGGACTTTTAAAAAATATTTTTTTATAAGAAATTCTAAATGTAGATTAAAAACTTTATGCATACATTTAATTAAATAAATTAAATATTATTTGTGTAAATATATAAAGAAAAATTATAAACAAAAACTAAAAATGAAATTGAAAAAAATCAAAAACAATTATAAATCAAGATATTTGATCTCGCAACACGAGTTATTTACCTGATTGTATTTAATAAATTTTTTTATTAAATAAAATGATAATAGAAATACGCAAACACATAAAACTAATTGAAAAAAATACAAGAATGTTTTTTATTCAAAGCTGCACATATTAGAAATATTATCCAAAAATAAATATTTTTATTTTAAAAAATAAAATTCATCTATATAAAACAAACAAATTGAAAAATAAATTAGAATAATCTTTTCAAAATTAAATACATACAAAATAATAATAAAATTCTATTTATAAAAGGCTAAACAAGGAAAAGAAAAAAAAATCATAAAGGGGTATTAATTGAAATATGATTCTTTTTTTTAAAAAAAATATCACCTTAAAAAAAAAAAAAGGCCACGTGTTGCTAGGCCTAGTAAGCCAGGCAAGCACGTCTGGCCCATTTAATAAAACCCGCACATGGATCCTTAATTGTTTTTAAATTGATGGGCCCCAAATTTTTTTCAAAAAAATAATAATTCAGACAACACATCTTTTGATTTCCCTATATTCTTGCCATTATAGGGCCTAAAAAATCCAGGTTTATTTTTATTTTATTTTTGCTTAGAAACTTATTTTTCTATCTTTTATTTTTATCCAAAACACCTAGAAAAGAGCCTATGAACCTCAACAAACATATAGACGACCTTAAAAAACTAACAAACCACATAAGAACCCAAAATAAAAAATATTCTCAAGCTTAGATATTGTTTTTTTATATAAAATTTCAAGGTGAAAAACGCCTACATGAGGCTTTCCTAATCAAATGAAACATGTTTTCACTAAGATCGATCATTTGGTAGTCGAAATAAATGTCAACACTATTTTTTTTTTACTACTGAAATTTGATGATTTTTCTCTCTTCTCTCAAACCAAAAATTAAAAAAAAAATAACAAAAATAAACTTTTGTATCAAAATTGAATTGCAAAATCAATGAGGGACCTAAAAGGTATATGCTAATAAAGTTTGAAGACTAAATTAAACTATTTGTGAGAATTTAAAATCATCACCCATTTATAGCACCTTTTCTACTTTAGTCCTCTATCTTTCAATTTTGTCATTGTCAATAATTTTGATTCAATTGTTCATTAATTTGGTCCTAAAAAGATGCAATCGCACACAAAAAAACATTCAAGGACCAAAATAAAAAAAATTAAACAATGAGCTAACAAAAGAAATATGAAAACGTGAATAGTGTTTTTATGCAGGGCGTTTTACCCACAACGTTTATAGTTTTGTTAATTGTTCACTTAGGCACAAAATTATTATAGATTATAAAGATAATTGGCTGATCTTTTAATCCAAGCAATGTGATCCATTCTCCATGGTCACACAAAAAAACATTCAAGGACCAAAATAAAAAAAATTAAACAATGAGCTAACAAAAGAAATATGAAAATGTGAATGGTGTTTTTATGCAGGGCGTTTTACCCACAACGTTTATAGTTTTGTTAATTGTTCACTTAGTCACAAAATTATTATAGATTATAAAGATAATTAGCTGATCTTTTAATCCAAGCAATGTGATCCATTCTCCATGGTCAAGGTATCTAATGACTTGATATGGAAAACCTGGAGGATTGGTAAGTGGTAACGATTGATGCTTAGTAAGCCAGGTGATAAGTAACTATGGTAGTAGTAGATGGTTTCTAGTAAGGCAAGTAACCGGTAGCCGCAAAAGATTCTATTTGATGGGTATAAGGACTCTTTGATGGTAAAATTATTAACTTTGTAAGGAGAAAAAGTGCAATGATATTTTAGAAAGATAAACTCTGAAAATATGTATGTTAAAAATGTTAAGAATGAAGAGATTATGCACCTTTTTTATAGGTTTCATGGTGTATTTATAGCCCATGAGTCTTGTCATTTTATGGAGAGGAGAGACTAGAGTGTAATTTCACCTTTATGATATTTTGAATTGTATTATACACAAAATAATACATATAGAATTGATATAAAATACTGAGGGACTTGCATGTGATTTAGAAAAAAATTTATGGCGAGTGTTGGGTTTGAGTAAGGTGTCCAAGCCCATTAAAGGTGAAACTGGATCTAAGCACGCTTCTTGAACCCAAATACACTAGGCCCAGACATGATGGCTTGAGTCAACAAGAGCCTTGTGGTGCGTGCCCAGCACTAGTTGGGCATATGCCAGTGAATTGAATGGGTGTACATGTACTCGGCGAATGCCCTCTGCATCGCATAGCACCTATGCATGGAGCATGGGCTCAGGCTACTTATCCAAGCCTATGTTTCTAATGCATGGGCTTGAGCTACTATGCCTGAGCCAATGTTTCTTGGATATATTTTAGCTTTTTTTTTTAGATGATTTCTTTGAGTCTATTTTAAAGAATTATTTCGGTCCATTTTATTTGGATCCATCCGGAATAAATCAAGGAAGAGACAAATTTTAACAAGGTTAACTTGTAATCCTTGAAAAAGGTTAACCATATATTAAGCTCGTTAATGGAAGGGATTTTTTTTTTAAACAAATACAATGAGCTCATTATCATTACCATTAAATGTGATATTTAGGTTTGTGTTTACTTTTTAAAAAATAGTATTTTTCTTTAATTTTTTTTTATTCTAAAATATTTTTCCATGAAAATTAAGGAAAAATATTTATTAAATATTCAAGAATTTCAAATGTTTGGGTTAAAATATTAAATAGAAAATTATAAAATAAATAACCATAAAATATTAGGTGAATATGAAAAACAATTATATTGATGTTTCTAGAAGATTAAAGAGTTAAAAATACGTGTTTTGAAGAAATTTTTTTTTCACATTTAGTTAATAAACACGTTTTCTTTTTAATTTTCTAGTTCTTAGAATTAAAAAAAACTGAAAATTTTTCAACAATTAAAATTTATTGGTTTCAAAATATACCTTAGACATGCATGAAAGCAATGAGAAAGCAATCCAAGAACTCACAAGTCCAAACACAATTGTGTTTGGCCTACCTCATAAATCCATTTGTTTTTTTTTTAAATCTGACTTTTCCGAACCTTCTCATTTCTCCCGAAGGAAAAATGATTCCTTAGTTTAATCCGAGGAATCTTACTATGTAAATATTTGATATTAGTAAGAATATATCCTCACTGTTTACAAAATATATTTTGATTTCGATTTTCTTAGATTGTCGTTTTGGTTTCTTTTCCAGACAAGAAAAAAGACATGCAAACTGGTGTTTATGTTGAAAATCTCAGAGCACGTATTTACAATAATGAAAGATGTGACTCAATTAATTACTCCTGATAAAAGGTTCGATGTAAAATATTTGAAAATGTGTTTGGCTGTTGTTATTATCATTATTTTTGTTCTCTTAGAACAATTATTATGATATATGTGTCAAAGGTTTTGTGTTTTATACGGTAAAAAATTATTTTAATTTAAAATTTTAAAATATAATTTATATTATTTTGAAATATATTTTCTTAAATGAAAATCTTTTAAGCTTAAAATTTATACCATCTTGTGTTTAATTTTTATCAAATTAATAAGAATAATAAGATTTAAACTCGTCACTACTAAAATCATCAAAGCTTTAATATCATATCAAAAAATTATCTCAATCTAATAATTTAAATTGTTAGTTAGGTAGAGTCTACATATATGATTTATATTATTTTATAATATTAAATAATGCTTTTTTTATTATTATTATAAAAGCCTGATTCCTTTAACATTTTTAATTGCTGAGAGTATAATCAATAATATAACTACAATCCCCAAAGAGCAACTTGCCCGACAATAGATTTTCATCAAAATCTCTTTGATATTTAAATTACTGATAAAATTATTGTTTAAATATTGACAAAATATTCTATTCAGTGTTTTCTAAATTTTGAGTTTACAATTAGCTGGTAATAAATTTTTATATAATTATGGTTTTTCTTTTAATACTTATTTATATAATATTTATGGTGGTAGTGTGTATGGTTAAGATTTAGTTATTTTTTAGGGAAATGATTTATTTTAATCGGGAAGAAATTAATATTTTGATGATTTTATAAAGAGTTTATTCTCCTTTTCTGACTACTTGGCCTATACAGCTAGTCGTTTAATGCGTTAGCTATCTTTGATCTTTTTCTTCCTCTATTAGTGAGTATCCTGCAATAGTTGTCCTCTTCATTATTCTCATATATCGACAGAAAAACTCTTGTGCCTAGTAACGCTTTTAATAATCAAGGAACACCCTCAGTTCTGGAAAATTAATCCGCCGTGAAACAAAAAGAAGAGAAACCAACGAAAAATCAAATAATCAATAAGAAAAAGAATTTTCTTGGATTGTCAAAAGTTAAAAGCCGGAAAAGTTGCAGGTTTCAGTAAGAAGGATCGGAGTAATCGATGCATTAGACCTCGATGAAATTAATGCATGCTTCCTCACGATACTATCCAATAGTCTCCGCACAAAACTATATATATATATAGCAAGACAACAAAAACAAAAGATTCTCCCTCTCCCATATGATGATAACATGGGCTTTCTAAATTATTGTGACTCCTGGGACCAATATAGAAATCGAAATGCTAATGCTACCCAGCTTATCCAAACGATCATTAATCTCCGCCAAAGGAGAAGCAATTTCACCTTGCTCAGTAAAGGCATCCTTGCATGTTTCAGCATATCCTATGACGCCATTAAGCAATTGAACCAGACTGTCCATGTCGTCAGAGGAAATTGCAGTCAAAGCCTGATCGAGGTCGGTAATTCCAAGGTCAAATACTTCTAAGCATACGCTAAGGCAGTCCTTAACCACACCGTCTGTAGAAGGATCATTACTTAGTTTCGTGGCCATGGCTGTTGCTTGCTCATAGCCTTTGTGGAGAGTTTGTATTCCCATTTTAAGGACTGAAAGTGGTTCGATTGCACCGGTTAGAGAAGGGCCAAAGATGGCAAGACATTCTGATTGGTGATCGGTCACGCCACATATTCTCTTCAGCGCGGCATTGTTGGATGGTGATGGCAATACGGAAGGAGAATGCGGTGGGTAATCAGGTAATGATGGGTAAGAAACCGGTGATTGTGATGGGGAGGAAACTGGCGGTAGGGATTGCATGAACGCTGAAGATGGGACATGCAAGACCATTCCTGGGGGACCATGGCCATCGCCATTGCTGGCATTGCGAGGGATGCAAATGGCCTCAGATAAGAACAAGAGAAGAGGAGAGGAGATAAGGAGGAGGAGGATAGACTTGTTGAGCTCCATAACCTTGAATCTCTTTTTTGACAGAGAGAAGAAATGGAGAGACAAGATTAAATACAAGTGATTGGACAATGGGACATATCAAGTATTTATGGGATCTCTTGGGGGGTGAAAAGGTTGATCCCAAAAAATAGGATTGCAGGCAGATTTTGCAAATACTCTAAACTACTCTGGACTGTCGGTTTTGCATTTATGTTCTGGAAATCAACACATCAACGATGGCCAGCTTGGTTTTCCAGGAATAGTTTCATAAAGGGCATAGGGTCAAGGATAAACAACAGGAGCTTCATCCTTCGCCACTTTTTCCTTATTTTTAACCTGAGGAAAAAAGATTGTCTGCTCTTCCTTGCGGTTTTCCAGCCAGGCCAGAAATTCGCGTTCTAACACGATGTCCAGCTCTTCCCTGTTCTATCCAGGCAGTAGCCAGAAATTGGCGTTCCAATATCATCCACTTGGTCTGTGGTTGGACTTCAGACAACAGGATACTGATATCTGGTGGCTTAATTTTTGAAGAAACGATCTGTTACCATTAACCATGTCATGAATTACACATCAAGAGTAAGAGTGTATTTGGTATTGCGGTAGCTGTTGTGGTTGTGATTTGAAAAAAATTATTTTATAAAAAGTACTTTTAATTAAGGTTGGTTTGAAAAAATAGGTGTTTGGTTAAAACTGTGGTTAAAATTGAGGTCGAATAAAAAATAGTTTAATGTGTTTGATTAAGAATGTTTTTTAAAATTGAGGTTATAAAATAATTTAAGAAATATATATTAATATTGATGGTTTTAAATTTAAATATTGTAAATTTAATTACTCCTATTACATCATGGAATAAATAATACTTTATATAAATATATTTTTTATTATTCCATTAAACTATATATAAATTTCATTACGTACAAAATTCATTCGATAAGAACTACAGTTTTCATAATTTTTTGAGTGTGTAATAAAATTAAATAAAATATTATCAAGTATAAAATTGATATTACAGTGCGAGTGAATTTAATTTACTTTATACTAGTTTTTCGAGAGAAAAAAATATTTTTCTAAATTAGTTTTTTTAAAAATAAAAAAACTGTTAAAAAATTAATACATTAAAAAAAAATATAAAAATGCACGTGAACAGTGCATGTGAATTGCACTGTTCACGTGAACAGTGCAATTCACTGCAGTGTGCCTAAAACTCACACTCAAAAGCAGTAATTTACTGCTTCTCAAAAGTCGTGGTCCTGCCGTATATAAATGACGGGACTCATGTGCTTTTATTGTTTCACCATTTGTAACCAAAGGGCATTTCATGTATTTGACGTTGCGGACTCTAAAGTTATTCCCATTTTCATATAAAATGCTCATTTCACCGAGACCAATTTTCTTTCTCTTTGCTTTTTCCAGTCGATATTCTTAAGGTCAGGGAATTGTACGACTTGAAGTTGCAGGGAAGCAGATGGCCTCATAACTAATTGAGGAGACGATAAATACAAGTACGTGGGCGGCGTAGGCTAAAAATTAAGAAAAGGGGGTGGAATAATCTACGACCTGTCTCAGACTAGTGCAATTTATGGTATGGCTCTTTTTTTTCCTTCTTTCTTGGTGACATATCATATAATTCTTACCACATTGGATTAAGAGCAATGACTCCATAAGCAATGTCCATAATATTCTTATGTTATTGAGCGAATTTCGTTCTCCAAGTGGCTTGATTTGATTGGTATGATGCAGAGAAAATTGATACAATGAACTACCCCATATGAAATCCTATACTCATTTTTGGTTTGGTTCTTGGTATATGAAAGAATTACTATTATTTCTCTATGGCCGGGAATTGTAGCTTGCTAACCGATTTTGATTGTGATGCAAATGGCAGCTAACAGCATATAAATTTAAGGTAAATCAATAAATCGATTGCGCACTTGTTATTAATATAAAGATCAAAGAGAAACATTTGGCCTTAATAATACAAGTGTCTCCTTCAATAACATAACTTAATGCTGCTGTTATTTGTGGGAAAGAGACGCTTGAGGCAGAGGAATAAAGAATGAAATGTTTAAAATTCCTATTTGTGACCAGTGGTGGAGTCCCACATTCATATAGTATGTTACTGAAACATGTATGCTTCTTAGTTCTTGCATGACATGGGATTTCTCGATTATTTTAACTCCTGGGAGCAATATAGTGATGTCCACGGTGATGCTAGCTAGCTTATCCAATTCTGATCAATCTCCTTCAATGGCGATTCTTCACCTTGCTCGAGAAAGGCGTCTTGACATGCTTCGGGATATGATGCTACGGCACCAAGCATTTGAGTCAATCTGTCCATTTCGTGACATGAAATTGCAGTCAAAGCATCACTGAGGTCAGCGATTCCAGAGTCAAAAGACTCTAGGCATATGTCATGAGAGTCCCTGGTCATGGCTGATAAAGAGAGATCCTTGGTAGAGGAAATCAGTTGTAGTACAAGATGGAATTGAATGGTCGTGTAATTGGACTTGGTATAGAGCTTTTGATAGAGTCCAATTATAAAGTTTGGAGGACTTGTTTGGAGTCCTATCTCATTGGCGAAGATTTATGGGAAGTTGTTAGCGGAGATGATACTGCAGCCCCTGAAAATGTTGATTCTCTTGACCAGTGGACACAAAACAATACTAAGGAAGACTTTGTCTTGAAAAGGTCAATCTCTCATGCTTTGTTCGAGCATGTTCTTCGCTGCAAATCCGCAAGTGAAATTTGGCAAAGGTTATACAACAAAAAGGCTGCAAGTGTTAGAAGTTGATATTGTTCATCCTGGTAAGAGAATGGATGATTTATATATGTTATCATCTTCTTCATCTTCTTATGCTGAGAAGATGTGTAGCCATAAAAAAAATGATTCTTTATGGCATGCTCGTCTTAGAAATCTTAATATGAGTAAACTGAGAGTTATGGTGCAGAAAAGTTACTAGAAGGACTTCCCAATCTTATCTGGGTGATTTGTTCTAGTTTCCTGGAGCCAGGAGTAATTATTTTCTAGCCTCTTTTATGTATTGTGAGAATGTGTGTTCTGTCAGCTTGTTTTCTTTTTTTGTGGTCTTGGGATAGTACTGATACCTAACTCTCCTTACAGTTTTTCTTACAGACTCGGCTGCCTGGTTAACTATTTTTGCATTTATGTATTACGGAGGTCATCAGTCATCGCATCAAGAATTTCCAGGTTGGTTTTTCCAATAATAGTTTCATAAAGTGCAGAGCAGCTAAGGATGACAGCAAAGTTTTTCTTATTTTTTCCTTGCCTCTAAATGATGTCTCATTCTTCCTTGCTGTGAACAAGATAGCCAGAAATTGGCTTCCGAGTTTTTTGCCATGGCCAAATTCACAAACGTCGGCCATACCCACTTGGTTTGTGGTCAGGTTTCAGGTAACAAGATACTGATACAATCGCGCGCTTGCTCCTGGAAATGGATTTCTAATAGTATACTCGGCTAGCTGGAGATTGGATTATTGCTTTGGGAAGAGCATTTTCTTTCTGTTTGGTCTTGGAAGTATTTTTATGTTGCCTTCTTGATAAACCATCCTTCTCTAGACATCTAACTGGATCATAAGTAGAATAATGTAAGATCATTTCTGGGAATCTCTTAAATGGCAAGTTAAGTTTTGCTTGTATCTTTGATCTTCTATTTTCTCCCCCTACTTTTGTTTTCTTTGGCTACTGCCTGTGCACCCTCTTGTTTTTCCTCTTGATTATGTCAAGTGTTGGTTTGAAATGATCAAGAAACACAATCAGCAATGCCATGAAGTATTGTCGAAGGCAACAAATTAAGTTGTTGCTTGCGAGTGTCCAGGTATTTCGAAGCTTCATTAAAGAAAGATAAAACAGTAGAACTTTTTTTTTTTCTTGGTGGGGGAGAGAGGGAGGAGATTCAACGAAGGTGAGGAAACGATCAGTAAGAGATTTATGTAGAAGACCAGTAAAGAATGTCGAGCAGCGCAATATTATTCTCGGTCAAAGAGGATTATTTTGAAACTATGAAGACATGTTAAAAGGCGTCATCACATTACTGATCGAATATTCCTCTACACAAAGCATGATATAAATGACAGAACAACTAATGATTAATTTAACTCCATTGGAGAGATGCAGAAATGGCCAAGTTGATGCTAGCCAACTTATCCAGATGCTGATTCGTCTCTTTCAATGGTGATTCGAGGTCTGGTTGCTCGGCAAATGCTTCCTCACATGTTTCAGAATATGTTAAAGCGGCACTTAGCTTAGTGCTCAGCGTGCCTATGTCGTGACCGGAAATTGCAGTCAAAGCGTCACTGAGAACAGCGATTCCGCTATCAAAAGACTCAACGCATGTGTCAAGGGGGGCCTTAACCGCTGCTGTTGTAGAGAGATCGTTGATTATTTTCGTGGCAACAGCCGTGGCCTCTTCAAAACTCTTTTGGAGAGCATGTATCCCGATTTTAAGGACTGAAATGGGATTGGTTTCGCCAGTTTGGAAAGAAGCAATGGTGGCAAGACATTCTGCTGGGTAACGGGTTACGTCACATATTTTCGTCAGTGCAGCATTGTTGGATAGTAATGGCAGTGTGGAGGATGAATGTGCTGGAGAATCAGGCGGTGATGGGAGGAAACTGGCGACGGAAATGGGGATTGAATGGTGGGGGAGACAACTGGAGGTGGCGATGGGGAGCGGGTGGTAGCTGCAGATAAGAAAGACATGGCCGGCCCTAGGGCATCAGCCATCCCTGGAGCCTCAAAAGTGGCGCCGGCCAAAAATGGGAGGAGAGAAGAGGAAATTAAGGAGAAGGATGAACTTGTTAAGCTCCATTATCTTCTCTTCTCTTTTCTTCTCTTGGAAATGGAGCAGAAATGGAGACACAATGTGAGGGTCGATGGGAGCAACGGGACAGAAAGTATATATATTTATGGGATCTTTAGAGGGAGTGAATGGGTTACCCAAGAAAATAGGATCACCATGCAAATTTTGCCAAAGCTCCAAGTTCGGTGTAACTATTTATGTTCATATATTAGTGGCCACGTCCTGGCAACCCAGAAATTAGGGTTCCTATTTCTTTTCCTAAACCAAATGCAAAGATCTGTAGCCATCGCCCACTTGGTTTTTGGAGGATTTCAGATAACAAGACAATAATTTGTCAATGCTAAATATATCAGAAGTGTGTTTTTGTTATTAGCTCCTTCTTTTCTCATAGACCATATTTTCAAGGGCAGGGATTTCGGTGACCAAGGTTGCGAGGGTATGATATATCTAGCAAGCAGCTGTCATGCAGCACACATGAGATAGCTAATCTACTCGCTGATTCATGAATAAATTTTTTTTAAAAATAGGAATTAAATACACAGTTTGTTTTTTGAAACCATGAAGACTAATTAAGCAGTTAGTTTTGTTAAACTACGGAAGTTAGCTATAGAAGAAGGGTTGAAGAAGATTGATAAATAAGAACCTTGGCCCTTGCTATATATACAAAATTTCAACAGCCGTGTAGAGTAGCCACGCTGCTTCTGGGGGGACTTGGCAGCGGTGGTTCTCCACAAGGCAAAACAAAAGGCTATCAGATTGCAAAAAGAAATCACAACTACAAAATCTATTCCAAAAAGAAATCCTACTAAATATTTCCCCACTTGGGGCTATCAGATTGCTTACTTCAAACTACCTTGGAGATATTATTCATCGTCCTTCATGAAGATCTTCAGAGAAAACTGCTGTCCGAGAGATATTGTCGGTGTCCAAGGCACTCAGGCCAGAGTATGGACCGGAAGAGAACATTGAAGATGTCCCATCAGATTCGAAGGTATTAGATGACTGCCTCAGGTTGGCCCGGGCATTGGAGGTTGACATGGAATCTTGATATTCCATTACACGCTGCACCATTTTAAGTGACTGTACTACTTCACCCATGGTCGGTCGCTGGCTTGCCTCGGAGGAAACACACGCTGCTGCAATTGTGCAGACTCGTACAAAATCTTCCTTGGGATATTTCCCTCCGAGCCTGGGATCAGCGAGCTCTTGTAACTGGTCCTTGTCTCTCAGAATGGGCCTGGCCTGAAAGCGATAGAACAGAATTTGTTAGCCTATGCAGAATTTTAATAATTGTTAGGTATCTTTTTGTATTGCAAGGTATCAGGATATGAATAGTATGATTTTGAAACTATACTTAAAACCTTGGTTTTGATAAAGCTGAAATTTAACGCTTTTTCAAAACAATGGTTTCAGATGCAAACCATGGTTTTGAAAACGTAATCACAAACGGAGCAAGCCAGAATTCTAATGATGGGCTGAGATGGTCTGTATACTACTAACCCAAGTGACAAGGTTCTCTTGGCCGGATGGTTGTGACATGTCTACAGGCATCCTTCCAGTCAGCAACTCGAGGAGGACAACTCCATAGCTATAAACATCACTTTTGACTAGTAGATGTCCGGTCATAGCATACTCAGGGGCTACATACCTATAAAGCAATAATACCATTTCATCTCAATACCAAATTGAGAAAACATATAATTAAGAAGAGAAAGGAATTCTGACAAACCCAAATGTTCCCATGACACGAGTGGAAAGATAATTTGCTCTGCCTTCAGGTGCCTGTTTGGCAAGTCCAAAATCAGAAACTTTTGCATGAAAGTTCTTCTCAAGCAATATATTGGATGCCTTGAAATCTCTGTGGATGACACAGGGTTGAGAGTCCTCGTGTAGGTACGCAAGTCCTCTTGCAGCATCAAGTGCAATCTTCATTCTGGTATCCCAATCCAGAGGACAGTTTGCACCCAGAGGGCCTGAGGCATGCATATTTGGAGCAGCATTAATATTTGAATAATATAATGCAAAACATTCATAGCAAGGATTCAGATACTATACAAATGTGTACCAGTCCAACTCATCAGATTCTCAGAAATCCGATGCAAATACAGAAAAACATTAGTTGACTGTTAATGCAATACCAGTTATCATTAGTCCACTTGATCTTCCATCGCTGATGTGGCCATTTGAAGGCCAAGAAAGAAAGGTCTATTGATGGTTAACAGTCAACAGAAAAAAGAAACAGATGGGGTAACAATCCAGAGTGTGTGAAATTTCATATCTTGCGTGCACTCATGCTGTGAAGTCATTTTACATCAAACATTAGAAAGAATAGGTCAGGTGCAAAATTCTACTGATGTGGACATGATGTTGTTTTCACACCAGTGTTAAGCCAGGTTGATACCAATACATTCGACTAAAGAGCCAAACATGCTCAGAATAGGTAATGAATAATGCCTAACTTTTCTATAATATATATTCCATCTTATTGCAAGCAACTGAAAGTACGAAGAAAATACCATATCAAACATCAAAATGCTAGGAAGATCTGGAATTGGAAAGAAAAATATCAAATTACCATGGAGCCAGGCCTCTAGACTTCCATTTGGAACAAGCTCATAGCAAAGTAGGTTTTGTGAAGAGTCACGACTGCTATAGTAGCCCACAAGTTTGACAAGATTACGGTGATGCAGCCTGCTAAGCATCTCAACCTCCACCAAAAATTCTTTACCCCCTTGTTGCCCTCCACTAGTAAGCCTCTTAATTGCTACAGCTGTGCCATCACTTAAGACACCTTTGAAAACTCTACCAAACCCACCCTCTCCAAGTATGCTTGCAGATTCAAAGTTGTTTGTTGCTTCTTTAAGTTCTTCATAGGCTAGAAACCGTGTACTTGAAGGATGTGGAAGAGACCCTGCTGCTGGAACTGGATCTATGGTCCTTGGCTTTACTGAATTGGAAGGAAAAAAAAAAGGGAAGCCTGATAAATCATTAAGAAAGACAACGTGAAAGCATAGATGAGCAAAGAACCATAAGAAAACTTTTTAACAAAAAAGATCCAACATCAGGAAGCATTTATATACAAGAGGTGTGGCTGCAAGCTTAATCTTGTTCAAGCAGAAACATTTTATCATTGGGAAACTATGGCAAATCAAGTACTTAAAGTTGAGAACATTCTAATGTTAACAGAAATCAGATAGCAAGCATAATTATAATGAATTAGAACAGTGTGGCCAACATTTTCTTAAATGCCTCTATAAAAAGCATAGCAGATTGGTTTGTCTAGGTGTGACACTCAACATGCCCCCTTCTTCAGTAAACAAAATTATCATTTGCAGGAAACTTCTCTTCTTGGCTTCCCCTTCTGAGATAGAGTTATCCAACACATTCTATATTACTTTATAAAAGAGCACGAAAGTTTGTCTATTTATTTTTTTAATATTCCCGAACCTATCAATGTAATATGGGTGGAATGCACAAATTACAACCCTAGAGGCTGAAGGCTGCATATGACACAGCAACAGCACTTTGTGAGGAAGGATTTGATAGAATGGCTGCAATCCTTGTATAAAGATCAAGTAGAGAGAGGAACTTTTCACAATCAAGAGAAAACCTGATAGGTCCCATAAGTGACCTGCTACTGGCAATGATAATCAGGAATAATGACAAAAATTCCAATGTGCGGATACTATGCATAAATAATTTGGAAGATTCCTAATACAAATCTGAGAGATTAAATGTGTGGACATTGATATTTAAAATACCTACCAGTTTCTTTAGGGGATGCTTTAGGCTTCCCTTCACGGAATACACACAAACAGATAACTAGCATAGATACAATGGCAATAATCACAATGCCAGAACCAATGCCCAGAACAGGAATCAAATTTGTATGTTTGTCCTTCTTTGAAGAACCAACCGATGTTGAAGTTGAAGATTGATGTGCCGGTGCCCTCATGGGCGATGAAGCAACAATAGGAGCTGTATACAAGAGGTAAAGCAACTTCAATGTACATACTGGAGACCTAAGATCTCTATGGTGTCTACTGCCATATATTTTGGAACCTAAACAAAGATTTTACAAGATAAAAATATCAAACAGCAAACTGAATTCCAGCATAATCTCATCTCCAAATCTAAGACAATGTCAACTGAAGGCTAAATTTTAACTCTTGCTTCTTTACTTTATTCAATGATCTATTATTTATCACCACTATTATACCACTTGACAGTTAGCATTCTTTCTTTTTGCCAGAAAAGGCAGCAGTTCATGTCATATTACAACAAGCAGCAGATTTTTCCAATGCTGGATTTGAAAGCAAAATTTGCATAAATTTGAACATTCACAGAAACATATGCTAGAATTGCACATTCTGATATCCAAACGAAGATATTACATGACACACAGCAAACTGAAGGTTATAAGAAAATAGAAGCACTGTCCAATAAAATTTCTCATTGTTATGAACACCCTGTTAGTGTGTCTATCGTTTTGGATAGGAAGGCAACATTTACATCAAATCACAACACACATACAGCAACTTTTCTGAGTGCTTGATTTGACAATAAAATCAGTATAAATTTGAACCATGTGCCCTTGTACTTTGATTGAAACTGGAAAGTGGCTATAACATATCGTTTGCAGAGACATGTTAGTATTGTACAGTGAATCAGGTGGCCTCTTCCTGCAATTTGGTAGGATCCTAATGGGCCACAACTATAGGTAATTCCTCTTGCTCAAACTCATACATTACCCTCTTTTTTATTTTTCTTTGGTAACAAGATGATTTTATCAGGAAGCATACAAGTGATGCTTGGAAATACACACAAGGCAAAGTCGAAGGCAGTCAAGAAAAAGCTATATGCAATGGCTAAGACCCACTACATATAAAAACCACATTGGCACCTTAAAAAACAAAGTTTACCTGGCGAAGGTGCAGGAGGTTCAAACCAAGTAAGATTCAGGAGTTTATAATCACCCACATGAGAGGAGTCAAAGTGAACCTTATGCAAGGCAAGCGAAGAGTTTACTGCAGATGCATCACTGGCAGAGAAACTGATTCCTGTGTGAGGAATGATATCCATTGAAATATTTAATCTTGATAAGCTTAGTAAATAAAAGTTTATCAGCTCAATTTGAGAAACTAGCAAGCCCAGCTGGGAAGATAATTCTTCTAGAAACAGGTTCCAATTAGGATTTTGTGAGACATTCAAAAGTAGAAGGTCAAGCTTTATTGGATACACACAGTGGCAACCATGAGTCCCTCGTTTCAGCACCATGTCTGGTTTACAACAATCTGCAGAAGGAAAGATCAATTCTAATGTCAAATTCTATAATCACATCACAATCATAGATTTCATTAGTGGGAATGAGTTCATCTATAAGTTAAGCAAGAAGTTCAGCGCATTATCAAGACGGTTTACAAAGGAGTAAGACATTAACAAATATTGCCACTTTCTCTTCAATGGTTAAGTTGCTTTTCCAACATATGAACCATGAAAACAGGAAAGGAGGAAAAGAAAGGTGTTCACAAAGTATGTTTTACCAGAAAAAGGAGATAATGGGGACTGAGCTAAAACAGTAGGATTTGTGCCATCACCAGACTGAGTTGGAGCAACATCTACCAATCCAACACTGGGAGGCACCAATGCATTCTTCTTCATTGACGGTTTAGACAAGTGTGAACTAGTCGGGGGATGGCTGGAAGTTATCAGTGGACCATAATTAGGAGGTTGGGTTGGTGCTACAACAAATGCCGGTGCACCATGAGGTGAGAAATGCTTTTTCCGTGGTTTATGTAACGATGGTAGATTGTATGGGAGGGGTAGATCAGGAATGGCAGGTGCAGCCAGAGGCACACCAGATGGAGATAAGATCGGCCCTCTGAATTGATCATCAGCTAAATCGGCATTGGTGATGGGAATTAAATAGCATAAAATGATCAAAAGCTGCAGAAACAAATACCAGACTCTTCTCGATAATCCTGCAACACCCATACAAAGTTCCAATCAAGAAACCATAACAGAAACACCAGCAACAAAGTAAATACAATTTCATTAGACGAAAACGTTAAATCTAATAACGTTACATCTAGAAACATAAGAAATCAAAAATTTACATCTTCTAATAACGAGACCGAGTGTTGGAAGCTTTATTTGTTTATTTCAATTGAACTATGAACTTGATAACGTATTGTGCCGATAATATCAGAAATTTGGTTAAACCCTAACAGAACAAAACAAAAACAAAAAACTCTGCAGTGTAAGCTAAAAATCTCAAAGAAAAATCAAGTTTAGTAGCCTTAAAAAGGTTTTAATATTCATGAAGTACAACTTCTTTCCTCGGTTTTTTCTTTTATGAAGTGCAATTTCTTTCCTCGATTAACTCATTCGTCAAAAGCAAAAAAGCAGCATTAATGCGTAAAAAACAGAAGGAGATAAAAATTACCGCCGAGGCTTGAAATTGCAAGCACCGACATCACCAACGCCGTTGATTGAGAGCACCCGTCCCGTCAGATCTGTGTGATTTCAAGCAAATCCACGGCGATACCACACTCTAGCGAGCACAAGAACCCAAACAGACGGACTGAAAGCATAACACTATAAGCAAAAATCGTTTGGGAAAGACAGTGAAGAAGGATCCAAGG
Organism: Populus alba; assembly: GCF_005239225.2. NCBI lineage: Eukaryota > Viridiplantae > Streptophyta > Magnoliopsida > Malpighiales > Salicaceae > Populus > Populus alba. The sequence goes on along the minus strand of NC_133285.1, from coordinate 11,996,778 downwards.
GTAGAGATATTATCATAGGAATTGGAACACGGAGTTGATAACTCAGAGCAAAACCCTCCATTACTGAGTTAACTTGAAGAGCAGAGATCATTGAGGTGGAGGCTCCAGAAAGAAGAGAAAAGGGGAGAGACGTTTTAATGATTGTTATGGAGGAGAGACATCGGTTTGTTTGTTTCTTTCACACTGGAGAAGCTTTTTCGTTTTTGGAAATATTTTCGTCTTTTTCTAATTTTAAGACTTTGTTTTTCACTCCTTTTGTTTTATTTTTGCTTTTGAGTGAGAAAGGATGGGCACAGGCACGCACAGAATTTTTATAATCTACCCTAATCGCTGACGGAAAAGGACAGATTAACGGTAAAAAAACCGGTGTACATTTTGTTTGCGAGTGACCCAGCAGGGGTGTTTCCTGCTGTTTTTCTTTATACTTATATTTTTTTAAAAAATATTTTTAATTTAAAAATATTAAATTGATTTTTTATAGTATTTTTTAATATTTTTAATTTGTTGATATTAAAAATAAAAAAATATTTTAATAAATTTTCAAGTAAAAAATCATTTGAAAAATAACCCGAACCAAAATCTTAAATATATTCCCCTAGATTCGTTTCATTTTATGGTCTAGCTAGTTTATTAACCATGCTCTTGGTGTTTATTAAAAAAATAATATTTAGACCATCAAAAATATATTTTGATATTTATTAAATTTAGTATAGCAACTCAAACTTAAAATATCTTTACTTAACTCTTTAATTAGCTTAGGTTTTTAATTAAAATACTTTAACATAACATTGTTAATTGGGTAAATCCCAAGAAATCTAGCAAAGGAAAAAAAAACCATGATCATTCTATTCAAGTCATTAAATCCATGATCAGAATTATAAACTCTATTGAGTTGAATTTTTTTATTTTATTATATAATAAAAAATGATAAGATTTAATAAAAATTTAATATTAAAGAATAAAAATGATAAAAAAATGCAAAGAAAAAAAAAAAAAAAAAAAAACCAAATGATGAATAAAAAAAAGCCATGTATCTATTAAAGTATTAAACCAAATGATGAGGCATGCTGTGCATCACCACGTATTAACCAAGCGTGCTATAGAATAATTGTGTTGATAAACAATTAAAATAATATATTAAAATAGATTAGTATTTATATGAACAATTAAATTATAAACCTAGGATTTTTCCGAGTTATTAAAATAGTTAATAATAATAATAATAGAACAAATTAAAATAGATTTTTTTAGGAGTGTTGTGACATGAAAGTAAATAAAAACAGATATTTGAGCAAATGAAAAACATAAAAGATTAAGTTGAGATCAAGTTGAAATTATAAAAAACTTGGGGCAAAGGTGCAATGAAGGAAAGATTGACCATATCTATACGTTCATGGCTTCTCCATGAAGCCAATCATGGGCGGTCACCTTGCTTAAGAAAAAGGTGAGAGTTTTTATTGATTTTACTTTATTTTCACCTTAAATCCATCCATTTAAACACTAGTTAAGATAGTTTAGGAGGATTTTGAGATAGTAATTGAAGATTTCTTGGAGCTTTGGGAGAGAAAGAGGAAGAAGAGAAAAATTATTTCCATTTGCTTTCTTTTTCAATTTTCTTGTGTCTAAGTGGTAAGAAACCTTGTCTTATGCTTGGTTTGGATTTATGTTGTAGATTGATGAATTTGTGGGAGAAAAACATTATGAAAAATTGAGTTTAAATTAATTATTATCCTGATATTAAGATGTTGTGCTATAATCATGTTTTTAGATGTGGGAAAAGGATTTATGACAAGGAATTAAAAAGAAAACTTGCCCCACCTCCATGGATGAGTGATTCGGCCAAGGTGAAAAAAATAAAGGTGTGGAGTTGTTGATTGAATTATGGTGATTTAATTATGAATATAATTGTGTTAGTTGGAACGAAGAGAAAGTGGGTGACAAAGAAATTGAAAGAAGAATTGAAGAATTATCCTTCCCTTTCTAAGGGCCCATTTGAAAACACCTGCATTTTTAAAAATTTTAATTTTTTTTTGCTTAAAATAAATATTATTTTAGTGCTTTTGGATATTTTGAATAGCTGATATCAAAAATATTTTTTTAAAATAAAAAAATATTATCTTAATATGTTTTTAAACAAAAAATACTTTAAATTATAACTACTACTACAATTTCAAATACTTTAAAAATACTTTATATCTAAGCCAATAAATTCTACTAAAGTGAACACAAAAGGGGGGAGATAATTTAAATCTTGTATGGCATTGTGTAGGAGATGTGTTGTTGTTTTTGTTTAAGATAGCTCAGTGTGGACTTTTGAAGAAGAAATGGAAGATTTAACATGCTAGGGACATTCGGCCAAAAAGGAAAGAAAAAGTGAAATTGATTTAATTAGTGAGAAAAAGTGTTGAATTGGTGAGAAAAACTTTTTACAAGAAAAAGTATTTTGTGAGGTTAATATTTGCATTTGTTGAACTTGATGAAAAGAGGGTAAGGTAACCCTTTTGATAGAAAATATTTGGCTACACTATAAGACGAGGGTGTTTAAATTTATGTATTAAATTAATATAAAACTCATGTGTGATTGTATTAATTAAAGAGTTAATGTATGGTAAGGATGTGATTACATGAAAAAAAAGGGGAATTTTTTAAATATAAATGCTTGTTTACATGTGATAATGTAAAGCGGAAAAAATTATTTAGTTACTCTAAATAAAATTAGTATCGTTAGTTAGTTGTCTGACAACCGAAATATTTAATTGATTAATTATTTTTAGTGTATTAGTTACATCAATAGAATTAATGATTGGATTCTTGATTTGAAAAAAAAAAAATTCTAGCTATAAAAGTAAATTAAAAAGAAAAAATATAATTATGTTTGAATATTAAAACATTAAAATTTTTTAATCAAATAAAATAAGTCATTCAAATTGGATGAATTAATCTTATTGTTATATTTATATTATGTGTTATATAATTTTTGGTACATCACCCTTGTATGAAGTATGGAGTAACAATTATTATTAGTTTATCTTTTGGTTAGAAAATTGTATCAACCCCTACATTTATGATCAAAACCAAAAGCAAGAACATAATAATTCAATTAAAATTGTGTGTGTGTCTATATATATATATATATATATATATATATATAGCAATTAATCAAAAATCTGACAAACTACTACTTTATTATTATAGTTAGCTCAATATCACATAATTAGTCTCCAAACATAATTATGTATATATATATATATATAGCAATTAATCAAAAATCTGACAAACTACTACTTTATTATTATAGTTAGCTCAATATCACATAATTAGTCTCCGAACATAATAGCTGACTTAGTTTTGTTACAATTAGCGTCCGCTGCACTCAACCAACTTTAAATTATATAATTATTGTTGTATATATAACCAACTTTAATTTATTCAATTAATCTCTATTTAAAAGGTTAACTCTAACTGGCTTTAATTTATTTAATTAGTTTTTATCCATACAAGCAACTTTAATTTACTCAATTGGTCTTCATTCATCTAACCAACTTTAATTTATTTAATTAGTCTTCTTTCATGTGACCAAATTTGATTTTAACACAATTCAGCCATAGTTCATTTCAAAACTCATTGCATAATATAAATAAATTTTAACAAGAATGCTAAAATTCATTGCATAATATATAGAATTTTTAACAAGAATGCTTTTTCAAAGAAAGAAGTGAGGTGGCAGTTGCCTACCTGGCATTCTAGTAGTATATGTTTCCTTAAATACTAGTCCAACCTTAGACGTTTCTTCTAATTTTCAAGAAAACATTCACAATTATTACCCGAATTATTTTAACTCATTTTTGTTCATACTTATTCAAACACATCATCATCCTTTTATCAAATATGTCAACCATAACCCCAAACACATAACCATTCAAATTACAAACTCCATATCAAGTTTAAGTATACCACATCATTTAAACATCCAAGACTTACACAAGTCCATAAATTTCTATATTTTTATTTTTCCACATTTAATCAACATAACCAATATCAACAAATTTATTCCACATAAATCACCATTAAAATTAAACACTCTACCATCATCATACCAATCAAATTTAAGCATAATAACATCAGTTAAATCGCCAAATCTTACACAATTTTACCACTTTCTATATTTTTTTATTTTTCCTCATTTAACCAACATTAACCACTTTAATCCTCATAATAGTGTTTCAAGCCAATCTCAAACATCCTCCTATATAATTTAAAAATATAAAATCATATAATTTCACCAAATTTTCAACATTTTCATAATTCCAACATATAACCATAATAAGTAAACTTTTAGCAATCCACATTGCAACATTCAAAATCAATTTAAAGCATTTTCAACATCATTAAAATACCAAACCAATGATTAGTATTTAAAAATGTATTTTTATCAAGGTTTTATATTATTATTTTGCACTTGAAGTATCAATAACTCATTTATTAAAGCATGTTTTATAATAACAAGTTTGATACTATAAGATACTTTAATTTATGGTAAATATTCATCTTAAATGCAGGCTTATCACATAAATAAAAAGATTGATTGATGAGTTTAAGTATTGAAATTAAAAGGATAAAGAGAGGGCCAAACTTAGAAAAGAGATGTTGGTTCAGTCTAAACTGGAACACTATTTGGTAATTAGGTCATATCTGGAGCTGTAGATCTCGGATTTAGGTCTTCTTTATATGGATGTAAACCTAAGACATAGGGCTAAAACTTTCATGTGGAGTCCATGATTTAAAAAGACCATTTTCAAGTCCAAATTCTAGCAACAATGGAGAAGTTCGAATCTGTTCTGCAACCCAAACACTATTCAATGTTCATCCCATATCTCGAGTTCTAGAAGTCCAAATGGCCTTAATTTTTTTTCCTGAAAAGCTGAGACAATTTTCTAGAACTTTCATGAATAAAGTTGGTTCAAATTAAGACGTTATCAATGACATTTTATTCAAACAAGAAAATAAGGATTGTCACTAAGTCAAGATGTGGCTACCCACTCAACAATTAGTCATCAAATCAATAGTTTCAAATTTTGGCCTATAAAAGGAGGCATTTGCCATGCATTTAGACATCTTGGTTGTTCAGATCAAGATCATTCTCTTTATTTCTTTATTTATATTTTTGTAATGTTTAAGTTTTATTTCATGTTATATTTTCTTTAATTTATTGTTTATGCTTTTCATTTCCTTTACTATACTTATGTTCTTATGTTGTTTATTTATGTTTCTTTTCTTTATTATGTTTAGCTAAGTTTATTATGTCAATGTGAAAAGGTTTCACTAATAGTGTTAAAATAGGTATAATATAAACTCAACATGGACTTCAATGTTTATATCCAAGAAAGTTTGTTATTAACATGTCTTATCTTTTTATCTTATTAATTTTTAATACCTTACTTATTAAATGGTTAATCTAGATTTGTGTTGTATAATACTTGGTACAGCAAATGCATGGCACTTTCTTAGCCAACCATATGATATAACCTACACCTGTGCTATGAAAGGAACTTGATTTGTTGTTAATATAAGTTAGCATCATGAATTCCTAGCAATATTTAAAAGTTTAATGTTACTTAAATAAGATAATTAATATGATCATGTTAAAATTTTATAATGAACTATTAAGGATAAATCATCCTATTGAACCTCCCTTGTGTGTGGTTTCTAGTTGATTAATAAAAAGAGTTTATACTATACTTATTTATAATATTATTAGTGGATCCTCTAACACTGACATTTGTTTTTATCATTGTTGAATCCTCATATTAATCTTACATCTCAAAGTCCTCTATAACTTATTATTATTATTATATAGTTAACCTCCATGTGGTTTGATTCTGGTCTTACCGAGTTATTTATTACTTCAACACTCCTACACTTGAGAGAAAACATCAATCTTTTGGTCGTGTCAACCAATATAATATCAAATCATGATCGACCACTTTAATATTTCAAAATCCATAATTAATTTTTAATTTATCTAATTTAATCCTTAATCATGTCATCTACATCACAATTGACTGATAATTAACACAAATTAATGTTTTTCTTCACAACTTACATAAAATCTAAAATTCCATATTTGAGGATTTTTTATCCCCCCTAACCAAAAACAAGAATAAAAATGGATTTAATTATAAAAAACATCTCACCATTATTGATTAACCCGATATGATAAGCTTTTTGCAATACTTTCCAAGAATTCCCTTTTTCCCCTTTCAAAAGTTTCTACTTTGATTTACTTTTTTGGTAGGAATTTACTTAGTTGTTGTTCTCCCTATAAACCAATACGAGAGAAAAGGAAAAGGGAAGATATGAAGGAAAGAAGGAAAAAAAATCAACTTCTCTCCCTCTCCATAAGTCATTAGTTGTTCTTAAGGAAAGGGAAAAGGTTTTTCTTTTTATTTACAAAAATACCACTCAATAAAGTCCACGCGTTATTTTTGTTAAATCTCTAATCATCGGTATTTTTCATATACCAATTTATTTTTATTTGATCAAAGTTTTTACACTATTTAAATATGGAGATTTTCCTCTTAATTTGTTAATTTTTAAATAAAAATTATGATATTTAACTTGAGGTTTACAATTTAGGTTGACTTGAGTTTTTTTTTTATATATATTTTTTTAATTCAATTTTATTTTTTAATATTATATTGATTGATAATTAAATTTTATTTTTATAAGAGGTTATCCTATACTCATGACTCGGATCATGAATTTAATAAATTAATCCGAATTAATCATGAAAAATTAGACTAGTTTTGCCTTTTATCATGATATATATTCCCGGGTGCCCTCCACACTTGTCCTTTTCTTGCTAATAATTTATCTGCAGATTGATTATCACCGAGTTTGAATTTTCTTATTTCTGGGAAGGCAGCGAATTTATATACTAATGAAAGGTCCAAATCTCGGCATAGACTAGTCAATGTAAAGTAGGAAGCTACGCAATAACACAAATGAGACTCTCAATATTGGAAATTCATATGGTTGCTCAAAGCCAAGAAGGGAAATCCCAATAATAATCTTCGTTCCTCAAATAAATAATCAAAACATAGCATAAAATAACCAATTTCATAATAATATTTAGTTATTATTCTGGGATAAAAAAAATAAAAATATTTTTTTACATATTTTTTAATAATATTAAATTCACTTCAAAACCGATTTTTATTAACGAAACATAACCCGAATTTCCCTTAGTCGTATGAATCCATGTTGTTTAGTTGCTTTGTCGGAATGACAGCAGGCCATTTCAAGGGGCCTACGCAACCGCCCATGCAATATCCACATATCATGCTGTCTTATTGATATTATGGTCGAAATCATGCCACCTAACACCCACTAAATCATGATTTAAAGATTTATTAAATATATCTATCTATCTATCTATCTATATATATATATATATATATATAGATTATATATTTTTATATTTTAATTTATTTTTAATATAGGATGATTCAAAAATATTTTAAAAAAATTAATTTAAAAAATAATAATTAAATTTTAAGAAAAACACGTTGAAACTCAATATCAAGACCCTAAAAATAATTAATCATCATTATTCTCCTCCCAAGTCCCAACCTCTAGTGGTTACCTTCCTTTTTCTTTCTCAACTAAAGAAAACAACAGACAGGTTGTTACCTTGCCATTACCAAAAAAGCATTGAAAACAGGACACGAACCCACCGCTTGTTATTACAAATTAAATAGTAATAATAAAAATAATTAAGGAGGCAAAGAATATTCAATTTCCAGTCACGTTTTTAGGTGCAGGCTCATGTTGAACAGATTACTTACATAAAAGGGCCGACCATAGGTTAAAATGGCCCGGCCCAATATTATATGCATGGGCTGTAAGTCCACAGTAAACCTAAACCGATCAGCCCAATACCGAATTTTTGTCCGTCATCAAAGGATCGAACCCATCCTCCGCCTCGGTGAACACTCAAGAACCGGGACGTCACGCTTTCCTCTTTCTTTAAAAATAAATAAATTAAATAATAATAATAATAATAATAATCCCCAAAAAATCACTCTCTCAAGTCTCCACGTTCAATTAGGGTTTTACATGCCAATCTAGGGTTAATTGAACAAGAAGAAGCAGCAATCATGTCAAAGCGAAAATTCGGATTCGAAGGGTTTGGCATAAACCGCCAAGCAACGTACAACTTTGAAAGATCCCAAGCTCCGCAAAGGCTCTACGTCCCTCCTTCCTCTCGCCAAAGCCACGATAACTACGAGGATACCGACCTTGACAACATCGATTACGCCGATAATGATGCCGCCAAGGAGAGTGCAGAAAATAATGGCTCAGCTGCCGAAATTGACCCTCTGGATGCGTTCATGGAGGGAATACACGAGGAGATGAGGGCAGCACCACCGCCGAAGGCTAAGGAGAAGGTGGAGAGGTATAAGGATGATGATGATGAAGATGATGATCCTATGGAGAGTTTTTTGAGGGCGAAGAAGGATCTAGGGTTGACGCTGGCCGCAGATGCACTTCGTGCTGGTTATGATTCCGATGAGGAGGTTTATGCTGCGGCAAAAGCTGTGGATGCGGGGATGCTGGAGTATGATTCTGATGATAATCCGGTTGTTGTTGATAAAAAGAAGATTGAGCCGATTCAAGCTCTTGACCATGGTTCTATCGAGTATGAGCCTTTTAGCAAGGATTTCTATGAGGAGAGCCCATCGATTTTAGGTAAATTTCCGAGGAAATGCTATGTTCTTATTACTTTCAGCTAAGTATGTTAGGGAAACTGGAATTTTGTAATGTGAAATAAATCCTTATTTCATGTTTGATTTTATGCAGAGATGAGTGAGCAGGATGTTGCGGAATACATGAAGAGTCTGGCTATCCGTGTTTCAGGTTTTGAAGTTCCAAGGCCAATTAAAACATTTGAAGATTGTGGTTTTTCACCACAACTGATGAATGCTATTGCGAAACAAGGATATGAAAAGCCTACACCAATACAGTGCCAAGCTCTGCCGATTGTGCTTTCCGGTAGTGATATTATTGGTATGGCTAAGACAGGTTCAGGTAAGACTGCTGCTTTTGTACTTCCTATGCTCGTTCATATTATGGATCAGCCTGAACTCGAGAAAGAAGAGGGTCCGATAGGAGTAGTATGTGCGCCTACTAGGGAATTGGCGCATCAGATATATTTGGAGACAAAGAAATTTTCTAAATCACATGGGATACGGGTCTCTGCTGTGTATGGTGGAATGTCCAAGCTTGATCAGTTCAAAGAACTCAAGGCAGGTTGTGAGATTGTTATCGCTACACCTGGGAGATTAATTGACATGTTAAAGATGAAGGCATTAAATATGTCGAGAGCAACTTACTTGGTACTTGATGAGGCTGATCGGATGTTTGACCTTGGGTTTGAGCCACAAATAAGGTCTATTGTTGGTCAGATTAGACCAGATCGCCAGACTTTACTATTTTCAGCTACAATGCCTCGCAAAATTGAGAAGTTAGCCAGGGAGATCCTCACTGATCCTGTGAGAGTTACAGTGGGGGAGGTTGGAAGGGCCAATGAGGATATTACTCAGGTTGTTCAAGTTATTCCTTCTGATGCGGAGAAGTTGCCTTGGCTTATCGAAAAGCTACCCGGGATGATTGACGAGGGTGATGTTCTGGTTTTTGCTTCTAAGAAGGCTACTGTGGATGATATTGAGTCACAATTGGCTCAAAAGGCGTTTAAAGTTGCCGCCCTTCATGGTGATAAAGACCAGGCTTCTCGGATGGAAATTTTACAAAAATTTAAATCTGGTGTCTATCATGTTCTTGTTGCAACTGATGTTGCTGCTCGTGGACTTGACATCAAGTCAATTAAGTCTGTGGTCAACTTCGATATTGCAAGAGAGATGGATGTGCATGTCCATCGCATTGGTAGGACCGGTCGAGCTGGTGATAAAGATGGGATTGCATACACTCTTATAACTCAGAAAGAGGCACGGTTTGCTGGTGAATTGGTTAACAGTTTGATTGCTGCTGGTCAGAATGTCTCTGTGGAACTTATGGATCTTGCTATGAAGGTAAGTTTTTTTATAGAATTTTCCTTCTTATTTGATGCTTTATAATACATCTCACACATCTTAGATGCTTAAATTTGGTAGTTTGTTCATCATTTTACAGAATCTAGTCTAGTTGGAGTTTGAAATCTTAATCTTCCCATTACACTCTTTTTTGGTGGGCTGGTCAGTAATCACCCTTGCATAAGTTACAAACTGGAAACCAGTTGAACATCCAGTTTGTCCCAGAAATATAATTCTTTTGCTGCAACAACCTTATCGAATAACTGTAACAATGAACATGAGTTTCATATAATGGCTTATTGAAGTGATAGCCCATATTCTATAAATAGTCGATTGAAGTAGCTTCTTGTATGGATAAGACAATGAGGATGAACCACACATAAATTGATGTCTTAGTCACCAATGTTTCCTTTGGTGCCTTTCTAATACAAGGGAAGATAATATTTTAGGTTAACAGTTGAAGAGTTAAAAAGGAGAAGGGAGACTACAAAATACTGTAGATTATCATGTCCATAGTTGATTGAAGTAGTTCTCCATATGAAACTAGACAATGAGGATGAACCGCACAGAAATTTGATGTCATAGTCCTATGTTTCTTTGTGTGCCTTGCTAATACAAGGAAAGAGAAATATTTTAGGTTATGCCCAAAGAGTTAAAAACAGGAGAAAGAAGAGGAGGGAGAACAGAAAATACTCCAGGTTTTCATATTAATAGTTGATAGAAATAATTTTCCATATGTAACAAGACAATGAGGCTGAACTGCACAGAAAATGGATGTCGTAGTAACTATGATCTCTTCTGCCTTGCTAAGGAAAGAGAAAATATTTTACATGATGACCAAAGAGTTATAAAGGAGGAGAAAGAAAAGGAAGGATAACTAGGATGAGGGAGATCTTTCTATAATTCACTAGCTTTTGTTCGTCCTACAGGACTACAAGTTACATAATAAATAAAGCCCATTCACAGGCTTCATGAGATCATAAAAATAATTATACCCTATATATTTTTCAATCCAACATGAGCTTATTAGATCAACATCCTGGAAGGCAGCAAATTGAAAGATTATGTTAAAAGGATCTTTCCAGCATGAATGCTCAAATCCAGGTGAAGGCGTTGGTAGCACAAAAGAGACAAAACAAGATTGTTCATGATAGATGGATTTATAAGGTTTCAACAGTCCATATTACGATGTTTTCTGCTGCATCCTCATGTTAATGAACTTTTTACTGTTTTTTCTTGGGCTTGGAGTGGAGTTTTGTAGGTTTACCTGTATGTTATTTGTTACTAAATAAAAATTAGTTGCACCATTGCATCCATTTGATGTGTTAATCTCTCTCTCTCTCTCTCTCTCTTGTATTTACATGCTAGCACATGAGTTAATTGATGCACATGTAATGAGACTGTTGAGTGACATTTACCATGTAAATCATTAGGATGGGAGATTCAGGTCCAAACGTGATTCCAGAAAAGGAGGTAAGCTTTTTCTATCCTGCATATTAAATTGCTTGAGGCTGGGCGATATCTGTGCATACTTGTAATTGCTTGCTTATTCATTACTCTAGCATGCTTGAGAGTTGGCATCATCTTCTAATTAATGATTTGATTTTCCAAATATATTTTCAAGGCAATTTCTTTTTCCTTAAAATGCAAAGATCCAACTGTCTTCCTAAGAAATAAGAATTCATAAGGAAGTAGATGGTGTGGAGTAACACAAGTACTGTCATTTTATTATATATATTGTTTTTACTAATCAAGGAAGTTATCTCATTCTTGATTTATAGAATCTTCATTGAAATGCTTACATGAAGTGTAATGTTGTGTGCAGGTGGGAAAAAGGGTAAAGGCAGGGGTGGAGGCAGTCGAGGTGTACGCGGAGTGGATTTTGGTCTTGGCATTGGTTATAATCCAGAATCCAATAGTACTTCATCTCCTGCTGTTACAAGTCGATCTACCGCTGTTAATTCGCTGAGGACGGGGGTGATGGCACAATTCAAGAGCAACTTTGTTGCGGCTACATCAAACTCCCAAAGTCCAGGCTTGAATACCAGTTCAAGTGTTTATGCTAACAAGAGACCAGCACTGCGAGGATTTGTCTCTGGTGGTTCAATTGGCGGAGATATGAATAGACCTCAGACAACCAGTTCATTGCCTGGATTTGTCTCTGGTGGTTCAATTGGAGTAGATATGGATAGACCTCGGACAACCAGTTCATTGCCTGGATTTGCCCCTGGTGGTTCAATTGGAGGAGATGCAACTCAAACTCGGACAGTCAGTCAGAACTCTGGAGGAAATACAAGTCAGAAGAATACAGAAGGGTACGTGTCCCAGCTGAATTTTCCACTATTTTCTTTGCTATTGTTTATGTTCAGTTGGAGTGATTCCAAAACATTTTTGTTGACAATTTTAATGCTGACAAGGCCTTTTTGTTGCTTTTGCCATTGCAGTTCCAGAGATAGAGGGAGAGAAAGGCGGAGGCCCTCTGGTTGGGACCGTTAGATTCATGAACAGTCACAGAACTCTCGCATGGATGATGACATGTCTTTTCTAGAAGCCAAAATGATCTTGGTTGTGCTTTTATGCTTAGTGAGTTCCTAGTGCGATGGTTTTGTAGCTTGCTCCTAATTCTGTATCATGCCATAATTGGTTTTATGTATGTTATATTTCCTGCATAATAATCAAATATGATTTGATTTTCCATCATTGAGCTTTGTTCCATAGCATGAAATTCTACAAGACTTTGCTTAGTAGTTTGTTAACAACTACCTATACTGTCAAACAGCGTTGCATATCTTCTGATTACATTTACATTCTAATTTTGGTAGCTGTAAAGAAGTCTGGTTATCATTTTCTCTCTACCGATACTGTCAAAAAGATTTTGCCTTGAAATATTTCCAATGTTAACTTCACATATCGCGTCAATTGTATATTGGGAATCATCACCATACCTTTGTTCTGCACGGGTAATTTAACTGCGAATCAAACTAGAAATCACACCTTTTCTTACTCAAAACCCAACTAATTTCATATACCTTAGTTTAAACCCAGAATCCAATCGGTTTGGACCGCAAATCATACCTAAAAACACAATCAAAACTCAACTAAATCCTTACCTAAAATAACCCCAAAAGTTGCATAACCAAATAAACCCAAAACCTAGTGTATTTTTTTTTTCAAGTCAATGGTCATGCGTGTACTATACAAATTTTAAAATCTCATTTCAAGAAAAGAATTGGAACATGCCTTTTTTTTTTTTTGTTGTTGAGTTCCAGACAAGAAATCAATGCCACCACCAAAACATAAGAAGAAAAGGTCACATAATGCAAATTTGTGTTTGATTTTGTTCTAAAGCATAGATTTGTATTTGGATTTTTATTCTAGATTTGTGTTTCATAGAAATAGAGTGAGAAAGAAGAGAGAAGGTCAGCACAAAGAAAGAGGATGAGCTATATGGTAATGATTACTTTTTATGCTTTCATATATATAGGAGCATCATTATCTTTTTATTGATTTTCAAAATCTGTTTTGATCGAGGTTGCAAAGTAAAAATAATAATCAAATTATAGGATGCTTAGAGTAATTTACTATTTAAAAATCAAAAGAATAAGGGTTGGAGTTGAAATATCAATAACTATAAGGACAAATATAAAATTTTGAATGATAATGGAAAATTTTAAGAGAAGGAGAGAAAAAAAAGAAAAAAAAAACTATCGTCAAATACAAATTATGCCACCTTTGCCGCCACGTGCCGCCCTATTAGGAAGAGAAGAACATGAAGGTTCAAATAACATGGTGGAAAAGAGTTATTGGTTGCCAAGAGATGCCGCAAGTGGCAGCAACTTTTTTATTAAAATATTATTTTATATTTATTAAAAAACTAATTTGCTCTCAATCAAGTTCTTAATAACAAAAAAAACCATAATAAAAAGATGAAAAATCCTTTGAATGCAAGCTTTAAAAATTGACTTTAAGAGTAATTGAGTTGTTTTACCATGCATAAAAAAAATGCAATGACTAAAAAAAAAACCCCTAGATTATAATTCTAAAATTTTTGTTTTTAAAGGTAAATGAGTCATTTTACCATGCTTTAAAATTTTAAAAAGATAATTCAACCCCCTATCAATCTGCTAATGATTAATAGGCATTGTAAAAAGACTAAAATAGCCCTAACATCAAAGCCAATGATTTTTTTGGTAAGAAAAAAAATGGTAATTACATTGTCACATTAAATAGTAATTTGAGTATATGTATACGATGATTTTCCCTTCCCTTTTATTTTTATTTTAATATGTTATGGAGTCTAGCTTTTATTAGGCATTTGACCCCTTATCATGCCTATTATACCGATCGAAAAGGAGGGTTTAAGTGGGCAGTAGAGTGAGATGATAAACCTATGATATGAACATAATATTTTTAACATTTTGTAAAGGCTTTCTTAGGATTAAGCACGTTTGTCAAGTGCTCTTCATCTGACTACAATCATTAGATAATTGCTCGTGCTATGCTATAAGTCGAATCAAATTTTTTTCAACATAAAAAAAATATTCAGGTATTGTTAACATGTTTTCTAACAAAAATATTTAATTATATGAAGGTTGACACAATGTGACATGATCAATTTTATAGGTCCGAAGACAATCTGAATGACTCATAATAATGTAGTTTGACTAAAAACATCAAGATGATATTTTTTAAAAAATACTAATGCGATAACATATTAGATATACTTGGATTTACTCTAATCAACTTGGATGTACTAAAATAAACTCGGGTTAACTTGTCAAATATCCAAACTAGCTCATGAAATCATGATAATCCTATAGAAAACAAATATTGAAGGTTGAGATTGAAAACAAAATTTAATTAGAAAAATAAGTTGAGTAAACCTATCAAATCTTAGTCATGAGACTGAGATAACTACATAGAAATAAAATTGAAACAAATTATAATGCTCGATTTGTAATCAATCTAATGTTGAAGAATGAAATTGAAAAAAAATCAATTAAAAAAAAACCACCCGAGTCAACTGATCAAACTCATGACCTGATTTATGAGGTCGAGATAACTTCGTAGAAAGAAAAACAATATAAATTATGAGGCATAATTCTCAATCAACCTAATATTAAATAATGAATTTGAAAAAAAAATTAAGAAAAGAAAAGAAAAAAACTCGAGGCAACCGAGCTAACCCATAATTTAGGTCATGAGACCGTGATAAATAGGAAGTAGAATAAATAAATTATAAAGGACAATTCTCAATCAACCCAATGTTGAAGGATTAAATTGAAAAACAAAATAAATTAAAAAAAAGCAACAAAAAAAAAAAATCCAAGTCAACTTGTCAAACCTAGATTATGAGACCAAGATAACTCTATAGAAATAAAATTAAAAAAAAATTATGAAGTAAATTCTCAATCAACAAAATATTGAAGGATGAAATTGAAAATAAAATAAAATTAAAAAGGACAAAAAAAACCCGGGCCAACCTGACAAATCAACAAAACTCATGACTCGACTTATGAGACAATGATAATCCCATAACAAGCAAATAAAAAAAAAATATGAAATCAAATTCTCTATCAACCTAATTTTGAAGGATGAAGTTGAGAAAAAAAATGATCATAGTCTATCCTGGTTAACTTGTCAATCTCGAGTCATAAGATTGGTATAACTCTATAAAAATTAAATCAAAATAAATATGAAGTCCAATACATATTAAACTCAACATTGAAGGGTGAAAATACAAAAGGCCAAAGCATTTCATTGTTCATTACTACAATGAAATGCCAAGGCCTTTTAGTATATGTTAACTAGATAATTGTTCATGCTATGCTATGGGTCTGATTAAATTTTTATTGAACAAAAAAAAATATTAATTATTGTTAACATATTTTTTTAGAAAAACAAAAATTAAATTTATACGAAGGTTGACTTTATGTGAGATAGTCAACTTTATAGGTTCAAAGACAACTAAAAATATAGTTTAACTAAAAAATCAAGATAATATATTTTTTTAAAAATATTGAGACCATAATATATTGAATGTACTTGGATTTACTCGGATCAACTTGAGTTAACCTGTCAAATCTCCAACTCAAGTCATGAGACCTTGATAACCTTGTAGAAAGTAAATAAAAAAAAAATCATTAAACTCAATTCTCAATCAACCTAATATTGAAGGATAAAATTGAAAATAAAATTCAATTTGTAAAATGAGTCAAGTCAACTTGGGTTAACTTGTGAAATTTTAGTCGTAAGACCGAGATAACCACATAGAAAAAAATTAAAACAAATTATGAAACTCAATTCCTAATTAACCCAATGTTGAAGGATGAATTTGAAAAAGAAAATTATTTAAAAAAAGAACAAAAAAACCATCTGAGTCAATTAACTAAACTTATGGCCTGAATAATGAGGTCAAAATAACCTCATAGAAAGCAAGTCAAAATAAGTTTTGAAGTGTAATTCCCAATAAACCCAATATTAAAGGATAAAATTAAAAAAAAAAACAAATCAAAAAATACTTGAGGCAATTAGGTTAATCTGCGACCTAGGTTTTGAATCCATAATAATCCTATATAAAGCAAATATAAGAAAGTCATGAAGTATAATTCCTAATAAACTCAATGTTGAAGGACTAAATTGAAAAAAAAATATATATATTTAAGAAAAACAAAAAAAACCGTCCCGAGTCAACTCGAGTGAACTTATCGAACCTGAATCATGATATTTAGATAACTCTATAGAATTTTTTTTTTAAAATTATGAAGTCCATTTTTCAATCAACTTAATATTAAAAGATGAAATTAAAATAATATTCAATTAAAAAAGACAAAAAAAAACTTTGGCCAACCTGGTTAACCTATGAAACTTGCAGTCCAGGTGATGAGACTATGATAACCACATAGAAAAAAATATGAAGCCAAATTATCAATCAATTCAATATTAAAGGGTGAAGTTGAAAAAAATATCAATTAAAAAACAAGAACAAAAAAATGAGCTGAGTCAACTTTGATTAACCTGCCAAACCTAGGTCATAAGACTAGGATAAATCCATAGAAAATAAATTAAAATAAATTATGAAGTTCAATATCCATTAAACCCAACGTTAAAGGATGAAATTGTAAAAAAACAACTTGATGACCAAATTGTAAAAGGCTAAAGCATTCCACTATTCATTACTAGAATGAAACGCCAAGGTCTTTTAGTATATGTTACTAGATGAGTGACCCATGCTACACCGCAGGCTAACCCAATTTTCTTTTCCATCGTAAAAAAGGGAAGTAAAGACAATGTTTTTAAATAAACAAAACCAAGACTTAAGTTGGTGACTTGACCCGAGTCAATAAGCCTGCATAATTTTGATAATATGAATAAAAAAATGAAAAATAATGTTTTTTTTTATTTTAAAAAACAACTTACATCCATCCAGGTTAGCATGAAAAATCTGTAACCTCACTGTAACACCAGGGTAACCCCTTTGGAAGCAAGTTAAAAGCTCAATTATTAAACAATTCAATGTTGAAGGGTGAAAATTTAAAAAAACAATGAAAAAAACAATGCAAAAAAAATCTTGCTCAAGTTAAAAGCTCAATTATTAAACAATTCAATGTTGAAAGATGAAAATTAAAAACATAAATGGAAAAAACAATGAAAAAAAAATCTTGCTCAAGTCATGTCAACCTATTAACCTCGTGATCATAGGCATAAGATTGAGATAATCCAACAAAAGAGAAAGCAAAAAAAAAAAAAAAAAAAGAAGTGAAGATCAATTTCTAATAAATCAAACATTGAAGGATAAAATTGAAAAAACAAAACTTGCTAAAGAATCTAAAAATAATATTAAGGTCAATCTATGTTAATATTTGAAACCCTATTGAAGGTAAACCCAAAAAATAATGAAGTAAAATTCACAATCACAAATTACTAAATGATGAAATTTGAAAGGAAAAAAAAAAGCAATAAAAAATGAAACCAAAACAAAACAAAGAACAATAAAAAGATAGCAGATAAAAGTTGATAAAAAAATAAATCAAAATCAAATGTTGAGTATGGATGACAATGATTACCTTGTGTGTCAATTTCTTAATATCCAAACTCTACATATTATCCAGAAATATAAATATTCATAAACTATGAATTGAATCTCCAATATTGACATGAATATCAATCATATATATATATATATATATATATATTGTATTAAATTATAAAATTATAATTTTATATCAATACTAAGATATGGACATGTCATAACTTGATTTTTTTTCTTATTTTGTTTGAAAAATCCAAAAAATAGCAAAAAATAAAAAAATCCAAAAAATATATTTTTAATGTATTTAAGTTGTTTTGATATTTTCTGTGTTTTTTTCAAAAGAATTCAAAATTTAATAATTCACTTTTGACATGTTTGGTTTTTAACGTACTCATTTCAAAATCATTGAAATTTTTATTGAGTCAATGTTGACACTGTATTTTTCTAAAATATAAATAAAATAAAAAATAAACATGTTTTAATAAGAGGACCAAAAAAAAAAGAAAATGAGTTACCAAAGTTTTTTTTGTTGTTGTTTGGGGACCGAGCAATTGGGAGGAAAAGGAAAAAATATTTTACCTATAAATAGGTGGTTGTGCGACCAAAAAAAACCAGGAGGAACGCGTTCGCCAAAAAAAAAAGAGTAACAATAAGAAACAAAAAAAAAAGTCGTGCATTCTTTCATCCTCTCCCACACACACCAAAAGACACACACAAAACCCTAGACCTGTTATTCCTAAACTCAGCCATCAATTATAAAGAGGATGGAAAAAGAAAAAACACCATAAGGGACATCTTGTCCAACATTACCATAACCCTTTCCCAATCAAAACCATTAAAAAATTAATTTGAATTCCTCACTTTTTTCTACCCTTGCATATTTAATATTTGAAATTGTGACCTACGCACGAGATATTTTTTTAATATTAAACGAATAAGTTCCCTTCCACAAAAACAACAATAAAAGAATATTTTTTTTTAAAATTCAATTTTTATTTTAATTTGCATATGACCAAGCATCTTAAAAATAAATTATATTTTCATATTTTAGCATATTAAAAAATCACAAAATAGGCTCTCTTTTTTTACATGTATTTTTGGATTTAGTAACCAATTTATTAAAGTCTTGAGAACTTGACCTGCATTTTAAAAATACCAAAAGAATTTATTTTGTTTGTCCCAATATCAAGAATAATGAACTTATATGTAAAATGTATTCCCGATATTAAAAAAACATAAAAATATGTTTTTTACTCTAGAATGACAAGGTTTTAACCTGATAAGATAAGAGTTTCTTTACCAAGATAAACTTTTCCTAAATTTTAGACAAACCAAAAAAAACATAACAATAACTTAGTTTATATCAAACAAACAAACAACACAACTTACTTGTACTAGGGGTGATACGAATTCTGGTGAGGACACATTCATAGATTTCTCATAATTGTTCTTGGGCTTGTAAGTGACTTACTGCTTTAATCATTCTTGTTGTCTTAAGTCATCCTCTTTTTTTATAATTAATTTCTTTCATGCCTACCCAGAGCTGAAAGACCTCGAGATTCACCGAACAAAGCTTTTTGCCGAGAAAGAGTTTGGTTACCAAATCCTTATACATAACCAATCCTCTTATCTAGACTCTGAGATCAGTTAAGGTTTCTAGTTATCAGAATATTAGATAGCAACTTTATCCTTTTTTTTACTAATAAGAAACAAGAATTCTTTATCGTTTCCCTTAACATCAGAGAGGTCCTGACCTGGGAGTTCGATCCTCACGACACGACACCCGTGCAACAAGATATATCATATTGCATTAAGAAAATAAAAATATTCAACAAATATATCTATATAATATAAATATACATTTCATGTTAACTTTGGGTGGGTTTCGGTTCGATTTTGATAATAGTCATACATTATCTATTATCTATTTGGCAAGGTAACCACAAAGAAACTATTGACCCGTTCAGTTCGATATCTATCGAGTTCAGTTTAAATTGTCATCTCTAACGTCGAGAGATGAAATTATTTATCCATATGAATATTTATTATCTAGCAATTATTTAGTATTAAATAAAAAATAAATTAACTAATATATGAATTTGAAGTGTGTATCAAATTATTAAACTATAAAATAATAAACATTATACATATATAAGTGTTTTATGTCAATATCAATATCAATATCAAAATGTGTATATATCACATTGTCTTAAAACAATAATGTGTGTGTATTAGATTCGGGCGAGTTCGAGGTATGTTTTGATAATATTCATACCATATTCATTACTCATTGAGTAAGGTAACCATCCAAAAAACACCAATTAGTTCGGGGCGGGTTGAGGTGGCACTATTGAGTTCGGATTCAATTGCAATCCCTAATATTGAGGGATGGAAATCAAAATAAAATAGAATTAGGAAATTGTTAAAAATTAAATAAATAGCAATTAAAAAAATTAGGACTACATCTAAAATAAAACTAAATGAAATTAAATGATGAGAGATAAATTTGAAAAAAAAACTAACCTATAAAAGGTATTAAAAAAAAATAGATATAAAAAAAACCAAAAGAATAAGGATCAAATTTGAAATGAATACTAAATATAATCAAATGATATGGATGAAATTGAAGAAAAAAAAATTAACCTACAATATATTAAAAAAATAGATGCAAATAAAAAAAATAAGGACCACATTGTATAAACAAAACAAATAAAATGAAGCTTATGTACTTTGCTTAAGAGATGAGAGAAAAAAAGGAGGAGGAGAAAAAAGTATATTAGAGCTATATTATCCATTCTTCACCATCACGAGCGTCATCATTGGAAATATCTTGATGCACCACTTCAAACACCATTGTGAAAGGTGGTGTTTGATTGTAGTAGAAGCACGCACCGTTTAAAAAGCATGAGCTCCTTCTTGTTAGTTTGTGCAGTGCACGCGCTAACAACTTTTTGTTTTTAAATATATTTATTATATATGAAGAGATCCAATTACTCCTATCTCTAATTGGCAATTACAAAAAAGCCAAAGAAAAATGACAAAAACACCCTGGACTCAAGCAAAAGAAAAACAAAATTGTAAGGATATTTAAATAATTACATTGTTCAAAAAATTGCAAGTATATTAAAAAAATATTGAAAAACCATAAATGCTCCTTGCCCCGGAGGTTATATTTTTTTAAAAGGGCAGAGTAGCAATTTAATTGCTCAATAAGAATATGAAGAGATCAATTCACCCCTCAAACAATAACTCCGTGAAAAGATCATTTTATCCTCCAAAACTCAGCCCTTTCTTTACAAATGTGGAGGGCAAAATCATCAATGAATTGCAGCACTCTACAGTGCACCGAGTCTTGCTTCACAGCGGGGTTTTATATATATATACATATACAATTATCGTATTGAGTTGAGATGAAACATGCTGTAATTCTCTTCGGCTGGCCTCCATGTGGAGACTGTCGTTGGCACACACAACAGCAAATTAGGAACCTTAGTTAGCAGGCAGGAGTGGAGGATCATGCTTCTGTCATGTGTAGCCTTTTTGTTATGGATGAATCCTTTTATGCAGTTGACTTGCAATGAAAATAATCTCTCTGTGGCCTGTGTAATCGTGACCTACTAGTTGCCAATTTTATAGTGTATCAGGGGAGTGAAGATGGGCTTCCACACATTCCAGTGTTAGGCATTCACATCTCCTTTTCCATCTGCAATTTCTCCGATCTCTCTCTCTGCGTGTTGGTAGACGCGCAGAGAGTGCATCGTGTTGACTATGGTTTATTAGATTGTAGGCATGGAAAAGCTGATATATCTCTTGACTGTAGATAGATAGATCATAGATACATTTCATAATGATATGCAAGTTAAGAAATGTCAGTGATGAAATCTTAATTATATGACAGTGAGCAAACTATGCCTTTGGACATCGCACTATGACCATGTCTGAAGCAGCTCCCCTTCTTTTGCTTGCAATTGGGCATGCCTCCAGGCAAGGTTCCTTGAGAGTGCCGTCATCTTCAGGTAGCGGAGGAAGGACCCCAAATTTGAACTGTAACATTAGAATCACAAGATAACTGGTTGTGGAAAATCATATTTGCAAGTAAATAACCAAACACCATTTAGAAGTTGTTGGGAAGCATACAGGAACTATTGCAAGTGGAGCATTGTTAAATTCTTTGTCGAATTCGATTACAGAATTCTGATGGAAAAGGTGATTCCCTGTTGCCTATCTTGATGTTCTGCCTATCTACATCTAAAACCAGAAATTGACGAGTGCTTAAAGGAGTCAGTTTCTATGATACCTGGCAGCTATAATCGTTGAAATTTGGTTCCATCAGTAAAGGAATCCCCATGTAATCCTTGAAAAAGGTCTGAAGAACCAAATCACAGGAAGTAGAAGCAAAGAAGTAAGAAATGTTCGCAGAATAGATACTGTGAAAATGCTTTAAAACTGCCAGAAATTTAACAGTGTAGAACATATACCTGAGTTGGAAGCTTGCAAGTGTTGACACAAATCCCTACACATTTGCTTTCTTCTAAATACTTGCATCTTTCTACAAAAACCTGCAGGAACCAATAGCGGGATCAGGATTGCCTATATTCATAGCTGAATTTCAGCTTCACTTGAGCACACATACTCTAGTTAGACTGGGAAATTGGGAGACTTACCCCACTCTCCCACGAGGATCCATCAGGAAGATCAACAGAATTAACCTTGCATACGCCCATGAGCCACTGACAAGTGATTACAGTCACTCTTGCTTCAGAAATTAAACATCAAGACGGTTATAACTTTGAATTAACAATCCATTCAGCAAGCATCAGAAGGAAAAAGGAAACAAGATACATGAAAAGCAGAAATGGAAAGTAACTCCCAACTCACCAACCATCATAGCAGCTAGTTTTCCTCCTCCTATAGGTGATACCAGCGATTTATACAGATGGAGTAAAAATGGAGGAAACAAGGACTTCAGTATTCTAACCTGCCCTACCCAATATTTACTTAGTCTGTCCGTTAAGAAAAATGAGTGATAAATAATAAAAGAAGAAGAAGAAGAAGAAAACAAACAGCTGCATCTGTAGTATCAGAAGGGGTCCTCCTCAACATGAGACGACTGGCTACTTCAATCAATCCATCATATCCTGCTTTCTCTGAATCCCATCCAACTTCCTGTTAAATCCCTTGAAGAAAATAATTAACATCTACTAACAATTAATTTATTATAATCTACAGGTTGAAATAAAGCTGACCTTCACCATTTTGTTACGAAAGAGAGCGAGAAACCAGTCATCATAGAATTGATACCTGTACTCCTCCGACCTTGGAATAGTACTATCTTCTGCTTTTACCTGCAGTCACGTCAGACCGCCCGTTGTAATTAATTATCAAACTGAAATTGATATTTAAAAAAACAAAATTGCAAGGAGCGAACCGGAGACTCTGTCCTGTGAGAGGAGCATGAGGCAGGAAGATTTGTGCGTTTTGGAAGACAGTAGAAGTGAGGGCGTGAAGGAAATGATGGGATGTACGGAGGACGAAGAAGAGCCACTGCCTGCATCCTTCTTTTCTTTCTTAATTTTTTTAACCTCTACCTCGACATATCACAAACTAGAAAAAAAAAAATCGCAAACTTTAAGACAAAAACGGCGCGTTTTTTATTTTACAAGTCAAAAACTAGAAGCGTTGGGGTTGTTCAGTGATAGAAAAAACACTAATCAATTTATCCTGATTTGTCTTTCTCTTGAGTCAGATATTTTTTTATTAAAAAAAATATATATTTACATATTTTAACTATTTTTATAATTTAAAAAATTTAAATATAAATCAAAAAATTATAAATATATATATAATTAAATAAATCAAGAATTATATGGGCTATTAAATAAATAAATAAATCATTAACGATATCTAAAAATAAAACTCAAAAAAATCAAGAGACGAATATACATCAAGATATTTAATCTCGTATAATGGGACATTTACATTATTATATTTGCTAAATTTTGTTTATTGCAATAGTTTTGTTATTTAATAGACAATAATAAAAATAGACAAACATGTTAAAATGATTTAATAAAATAAGTAAAAAAAATATCATG
Organism: Populus alba; assembly: GCF_005239225.2. Classification (NCBI taxonomy): domain Eukaryota; kingdom Viridiplantae; phylum Streptophyta; class Magnoliopsida; order Malpighiales; family Salicaceae; genus Populus; species Populus alba. The sequence continues at coordinate 11,972,560 of NC_133285.1, read as the reverse complement.
GAAGACTATATATATTAGAAATATTATCTGAAAATAAATATTTTTTATTTTAAAAAATATAGTTTATCTATACAAAAGATTTTATAAATTATAGATAAATTAAAAAAACCTCTTCAAAAATTAAAATGCATAACCAAAAAATAATCATCATTTAAAAGAGGCTCTCTAAGAAAATAAAAGAGAGAAGGGGTATTAATCTAAATATAAATATTAAAAATATAAAATTGTAATATATATATTACAATCTTATATTTTTTCCATTCAAATTTAGTCATTAGTAATTTGTATTAATTATGGATCTTATTGAAAATTATGGAATATTGTTACTTTATTTGATTAATCATTTGCATTTAAAAGTTTAGCATTAAATTTTTATAGTTCTTTTAATGTATTCTAGTCTTGTTTAATCCAAAAAAATAGAATTACTTCTACCTTCACATTTTATTCCACTTATAAAAATTAAAGTGATCTCATTGCATCTTTACGTTAGTATTGCATGGATTTGTGAATAGTTTTCTATTATCCAACCTTAAGTTTACAATTGTCATGGATTCGACATTGAGTGATATCTTTTGAACCAATCATGAACAAAACACTGTAAATTTTATGACAATTAGTTTGGGTATAATTAGATATACCTTGACACAAAATGAGGGAACTAAACATTAAAAAATGACTATTATCTTTCACATCTATATCAAGTATGGGATAAAAGTTGCAAGAAAATTATTGATAATAAGAGTTGTATCAATGCAATATCTTCTAGTATTATGGCTCGCTTATGACTAAAACTCGTTCTCCATATTAAATCCTATAGTGTGTCATGCGTTGATAACACTTTTATAGCAATCTTAGATATGCCTTTTCCTTATCAAATTTCTAGACAATCACGATGACATTTAGTATGATGTTATTTCAATGAATATAAGACATGTTATTTTGGGTAGGGCATGGATATATGATATTGATGTCACCTTTTATGGTCAGTCAAATCATGCTCTTTCACATTTAAAGGTAAAAAGATCTAGCTTATTGGATTACCACCAAGACCTAGCAATAAAAACAAGAGAAAAGGAGAATATAAAAGAATAAAGATTTAACATAATAAGTTTAAATGAGTTTGAGAATGAGGTTAAAAAATAACCTATTATGTCTGGTTTAGTTCTAAAGGAAATCTCAATACACTCTTAAAGGGAATCACATGAGAAGGTAAGTATGGTTAAAATAATAAATCCAAAAGAGTTTGAAAAACATATTAATAAAAAGTCTATTGAGTCTTTTTTAATTGTAAAAGAAGTTTTAGGAGACTCTAATAGAATTGTTTGAAGAGGTATATACGATGTTTAAAAACTTTCAAGATAATCATCCATCTAACCTCCTTGATTTCTTACCCCATATACTTGGCATCCAACATGTCATAGATTTTGAGCAACCTTCTAAGCTTATTAATGCATTATCTATATATTTGACATCCAACATGTTATAAATCTTGAGTGGTTTGTTGAGCTCCTTGAATTCTTACCCTTTATTCATGATAAGAATGATAAAGATGATTTCGATATACTAGGTTATGTCTAATATATATCCACCCAGGATTCAAGCGATTTGTTGAGCTCCTTGAATTCTTACCCCTTATTCATGATAATAATGATAAAGATAAAGGTTATGTCCAATATATATCCACCTAGGATTCAAAAAGTCTTTGTTTCATTCCACACTCCTAGTATGATGTTCATAGTCACATACCTGGGATGCTTATAGGTTTTTTTCCCATGTCTTCCAATACTAGAATGTATGAGTTAGCTAAGTTTTTTTGCATGTAAAGTTCATGATTTTCATGTTGAGATTATAAAATGAATTCAAGCAAATAACAAACAATATAAATTTAAAGAAGTTGATTTACTTAAGTATAATGACGCATTTAATATTTGAGATTATTTCATGATACAAATTAGACTTAAGCGGTGTCCTTTTAAAACCAGTCAAAAATTACAAGAAAATATTGTTAAAACATTTAAATTGAAATTTAATAATTAAGTAAGTTTAAATTAATAATTAATGAATTATTGTAAATTTTATAAAGTGTTAGAAATGGTTGATTCAGATAATTATGGTATTAATTTACCACTAAACTTTGGTATTGGCTTTACTTTTAATATAAAGGACTTAATTATATATAAATTGCAACATCTTATCATTGATCTTTTTGAATATCTTACACCATTAACTTTATCATTTGCAGAAAAAGGATATATTGATGTTATTTCTGATGTACAATTTGTTTCTACCAGGGATGATGAAATTCAGTGAATTCTAACTCACAAGTTGGTTGAATTGAGTTAGAGCTATTAGGGTTATTATAGAGACATCGCCATAACTTAGTCTTGATTTTTTGGAGCATTATTGAAACCTCATTGACCTACTCTCAACGAGGTTGAGTTCTTCCAATCCTAGGAAAGTTGATAGGGATACCATCATACCAAACCCGAGATACGATTCATGCACACATATAATCATAGACTATGGAGGGTAACCTAAATTATTGAGATATTAGACTTTAGCTTATGCTTTTTATTTCATATTATTTGAAATTTTAGTTGATTTTTATTATTATAATTGATATTATTTTATTTTAGGCCTCAATTTAGTTTAAGTAGGCCTTTGGCCAAATAGTTAATTGTTTAGGGTTTATTATTTATATGTGATTTTCTTAAAATTATGGTTAATTTTATGATGAATTAAAGAAAAGTTGTGTAGTGCAAAACTCCTCCTTCTCCCTAATGTAAGTGGAAGCTAATGAAACAATAATATAGAAAACACAAAATATTTTAATAAGCAAAAAGAGTTGTAGATGTGAATTATAAATTTGTAATTATATTGTCTAAAAATTAAGTAAATAGTGGTTACTTCATCAAGAAGTTTACAAGACCTTTAAATAAGTAAGAAAATCTTAAATTTACTAGGAAACCACTAGGAATCCAAAAACATAAAGAAAATAAACAAAAAAAAAATCCAAATTAAAGCATAGAATCCTAAAAGACATGAGAAAACAAAACAATTTGCCCAAATACTGGCATCTAGTCCAAATACCTGATTACATCCAACAGTTCGATTAATAAAAAAAGTTATTGACCATAGAATCACTTAAAAAGACTTGAGCCCGATTTAACAAATAAATATTCTATTATCGCAGCTTTAAAGTGTTAACCTAGTCTAACGTAATTAGATCTTTTCTTGAACCTAAACTTGTTAGATTGATTCATAAAAGTATCTGCTAGATAATCCACTTAATTTGTTTGTCTTATATCCTCATTTAATAGTATCATATTCCTAGCCCCTTTCTTTTCTTCTTTGGCTTCTTCTTTTTCTCAACTTTGTTTTGCTCAATGTCAAAGATCCAAGCAAAATAGAAAGAGATTGAAAGACTTGTGTAAACAAGTCTTAAATGATTTGATTGATTGTTAAAATGAACTCCCGAGCAATAAAATTATGAATGTGGCGTATTCGATACTACCAAAGCCATTCGTAACGGAACTATACAGAGTCGGATGGAGGAACAATCTATAAAAATTGAAAGGATCCAATTGCAATTATCTGAACCACTAGGTTAAATTTGACAGAAGTGCTATCGATTAGGGACCAAAAGTAAATCGATTATATATTTTTTGTGTCGGAAAGCAAAAAAATGGAAAACAAAAATAATAAGTAAAGCCCTACCAAAACCCCTTTCTCCAGAGAGAGAGAGAGAGAGCTTTAATTAACACTGAATTTGAGTTAAGTGCATGGCGAAGAGTCCAAGTCGTGTAATCTGGACGGGTTCACGGGCGGTGCGGCATCTTTGCGCGGCGGCAGAGGCGGTGCCAGTGAAGAGGATGTACAGGAGGTTATCGGAACTGGGGGCAAGTGGAGGGAGCGTGTCAAAGACGTTAAATGAGTTCATATTGGAGGGTGGGAAAACAAGCAAAATCAATCTCACTACTTGCATAAAAAAGCTCCGCAAGTTCGGCAGGTTCGACCATGCCATTGAGGTCCGCCCGTCTCTCTCAAATTTCTTGAATTTTTCACACCACGGGTCCTACCCTTAAATCCGGTAATGAATGTGGCTATAGTCTGTGGCTATGAATGCATGGATATTTTGTTCCTAGAGATCCCAATATTAATACTATTCAAGTGCTTTGGTTGGGCAGTCATGATGACTTGTTACTTGTAATTAAGATTTGGAAAACATTAAGTGTGTGCTTTCAAGTCGTGTGTCGATTTTTCTGTCCTTTTGTACTCCTCAAACTGAGCAAAATTGGTGCTTTGGGTATTGTCTTTTTGGTTAATCGTTGTGCTCTAGTTTCTAAGCTATGTGTTTTCTTTCTTTGTTTCCTCTATTGTTTGAGTTGTTTGCGATGACTTTTGATTTTGTCTTGTAGGTAATGGAGTGGATGCAGAAGAGGAAAATGAACTTTTCCCATGTTGATTATGCAGTTTACCTAGATCTTACAGCAAAAACCAAAGGGATTGCTGCAGCCGAGAATTATTTTGACAACCTCCCACCATCTGTGCAAAATCATGTTACTTATTCAACACTTCTGAACTGTTACTGCAAGGAACTTATGTCTGAAAAGGCACAGACTCTTTTTGAAAAAATGGACAAAATGAAGCTTCTTTCAACTTCTATGCCTTTTAGCAATCTCATGACCCTGCATATGAGATTGGGCCAACCTGAGAAGGTGCTCGACATAGTACAGGAGATGAAGCAGAGGGGCGTATCTCCTGGCACCTTCACTTATAATATCTGGATGCAGAGCTATGGATGTTTGAACGATTTTGAGGGAGTACAGAGAGTTCTAGATGAGATGAAAATGGATGGCAAAGAGAACTTTTCTTGGACTACATACAGTAACCTCGCTACAATCTATGTCAAGGCTGGGCTTTTTGACAAAGCGGAATCAGCTCTTGGAAAATTAGAGGAGCAGATAGAATGTGGAAGTGATTGTGATTTTCAGAAAAAACGCAGACATGATGGTGACCGTGAAGCTTATCATTTTCTGATTTCCCTTTATGCTGGCACTTCTAATCTAAGCGAGGTCCATCGGGTGTGGAATTCACTGAAGTCAAGCTTCCACACAACAACCAATATTAGTTATCTTAACGTGCTCCAGGCTCTTGCTAAATTAAAAGATGTCGAGGGTCTCCTGAAGTGTTTCAAGGAGTGGGAGTCCAGTTGCCACAGTTATGATATGAGGTTGGCAAATGTCGCTATAAGAGCCTGCCTAGAGCATGATATGCATGAAGAAGCAGCATCAATATTTGATGAAGCTCTTAAGAGGACCAAAGGACTATTCTTTAAGGCCCGAGAGATGTTCATGGTTTTCTTCTTGAAGAACCGTCAACCGGATTTGGCTCTGGAGCACATCATAGCGGCGTTTTCCGAAGCCAAGGAGATTGAATGGCAACCAGATCAGAAAACAGTAAGTGCTTTTCTGAATTATTTTGAAGATGAGAAAGATGTTGATGGTGCTGAGAGACTATGCAAGATATGGAAGCAGCTTAATCGTCTGAACTCGAATGCTTACATTTTGCTGCTAAAGACTTACATAGCTGCTGGCAGATTGGCTCCAGAGATGCGGCAGAGGTTGGAAGAAGATAATATTGAAATAAACCCTGAGCTCGAGAACTTGCTTGAAAGGGTCTCCCCTAAATAGGCTTAGTTCAGAGAAGCCAGAATTAAGAAATGGCTAGAATTTAGCCATTTATGTAACATTGAATCAGATTTTATACATGCTTCCCGTGACTAACAATTTGAAACCTCCGAGAGATAATGTAATTGATATTAAAGGTATCCATGTGTTAGGCATTTCAAATGACTCCCAATCTTATTGCAGGAACAAAACCCAATTGATTTTGAATTTAACAGCGTGGAGTTTTCAAACAATACCTATCATGTTATCAATAAGATGGGTTCAATACGGCAAAATAAGTGTCTTCGATTGTCCCATCCTTTATTCATCGTAAAATTTGTACCATCCAGCCTGAGAAATAAAATCACCAGAATCACCAGAACAGAATTGGCTCACTATACACTCAAATTTAAACAGCTTGATTCTCAGCAGGTCTCCATATCATGGTTGTGCCCTCTAATGCACCACTGTCCCTGTGGCAAGTTTGACTGGTAAAACACAATCCGGAACAGAGGACCAAGGCAGCATGGAAAAGCTTCGGATTAGCACAACAGCTTTTAGGTATGTTCTCTTCGATTTCCTGGCAAACATTAAAAACTACAATCAACATTGACCAGAAATAAAACTCTTACAGCTGAAGGTCTTGCATGAATCAGTAACAAAGCAAGTTTTCAAAAAATCATCCAACAGATAATCCATCTGTTTCTAGGCTCTACAGGAGCAGTTAGCCCCCCACAGTAGTATCTTCAAAATATTGGTCACTACAACTTAGTAAAGTTTCCTGGTAGTATAATGCTTGTTTGGTGAAAAAAAGAAGATGCTGATATAAATTCCCAAAACGACAAGTCATGACAACCAAAAGGATGTTGACGTCCGTTACCTGAACAACATCTTCTCCCGTTATTAGCCGTCCAGAACCATAAGCTTTTCACTGGGATCTGGGATTGGTGCAGTTGTAATTAAAAGTTCAGATCCTCGGTCATCATGCTTTGTCTTAGAAGCTCCAAACATGAATGCCTCATGTTTCAAACTGATCAAAGAATAACAAAATACACTTACCACCTCAAAAGTTCCGGGAAACATACTGTTGAAGAACGAAGAAAAACGAAAGAAAATAAAATTCTAGCTAGTAACCACGTATCAAATGTAAGTGCCTCAGCTAAGATGCCTATTGATGAAACCTTACGCATAGATCCAATAAAGAACCTTGTAAGCTTTCAAACTTTACAAATAGGTCTCTCCGTATAATGTTTTAAAGAAAAAACTACTTTAAAATACTCCAGATACTCTGATACTCTAGACATTTGAGCACGATAATACTTTGCCTCCATCTGTTTAAAAATTACATTTTACTTACGGAGCCAATATCAAATTCAGATTTTGATGAAAAGTTTAAAATATGTCTGACTTCTTCTTCTTCTTCTTTTGTCTTCTTCCTTTTTCTTTTTCCCCTTTCTTCTTCTTTTGCTTCTTTCTCCTCTCCCTTTCTCCTCTCTCTCTTCATCTCTTTTCTCTCCCTAAACATCTCCTGTCTTCTCTTTTCTCTCTTTAAAACAATCATCCCTTCTCTCTCGTCTAAACAATTTCTGATTAATAGAAAAAATATATTGAAACTCTCTCTTTCATACGGCAATATAGATCCAAGATTGAAATTCCAAATTCAAATATTGCTACCTTAATTCATTTTTTGTTAGAAAAAAAAAGAAGATGCATAAATTATGAAAGTACTTCGGATATTAAATCAATTATAATGATATTTTTGAAATTTTTCATTGATTAAGTTCGCTCACACCTCACTTGTAAAGTATTATCAACTATATAAATAGTAGAGTGTAAAGTGGAACTTTTGAAAATACAGTGACAAAATATTATATTGTCATGTTCAAATGTGAGAAGGGTTCCTACTTTAAACAAAAGGCAAATTTCAGGAGCATTGATGACATCGACTATAAGAAGAGCTATTCATGAATCTAAAAACTAGAATATTGCCTCTCCATATTTGACAACAGCACTCGCTCAATGGTGCCATTACAAGTTAAAAGGCACTACAGAGTGGAGTGCTATTATAACAATGAGTAGCACCATCATCACCATCAGGAACAGTGGTCGTAACTAAGCTGAAACTCATTGACAATGCCATGAAAAACAACGCTGAATCTCCAAATAAGAACCAGGCACCTATCAATCTAGGTTTTTTACCGGTCTTTCAAAAAAAACAGCCAGAGTTATCCAGTTTACCAATATAACTCAGTGAGAAGCATGTTAACTCAGAGCTAGGAAGAATGAAATCTGACCTAACTAACGATTCCAACTAGCCAAATGACAAAAAAGTTATGTTGAGCATTCTTAAAAAAATGGCTCTTTAGGTGCAGTTCTTCTAGAGAATATAAATGTCTAATGTATGTACACCCAGCGGGCATGGTTCATTCATTTTAGGCAAGGAGTTCATTACAGGGCACTACATATCGTCATCTAATGCTATGAAGAAAATTCCAGTGTATTTTTTATTCCAAAGTAAAGGCTATACTGGACTATTTAAGAATAAGCTTTGCAAAACCTTTCGACAAAACAAAGTAGAAAAGTTAAAATCGCTCAGCATACAGAAAGACACTGCATATCCAGGGAGATCATATTTCTTTGAATCAACAAAAGCATGACCACCCTACAGCAGACAAAACCAGGCAAAATTAGAGTCTGGCAGGTTAAAATCAAGCTCTTGGATAAAAATTCTGAAACGCATGCATCAACATGCAAAGTCAGCCAATCTTGCATCATCGTTTTTACAGCAATTTACAAATGATTCTGTTGTAAATACCAGTCAAAAATCTGGGATTTAAAGGCCATTATCCAATTATGATCCCACCCCGAAGTAAGGTTCTTTGAGGTAAGACTAAGAAACAAACCTTCCACATCTTTTACATGAGGTGGCTGCTCTCAAGGCTCAGACCAACACCATTACAGTAGCATGCCACAAGAATGGTCCCTAATCCCTATATATTTCAAACTTCAATAGAAAAATTGGTAGTATAGGGGAATAAAAAAAAATAGACCATGGTAACCATCAAAACAAAAGGTTCTCTACAAAATGTACCCCAAAACCCGATTCAACATTTTCAGTCTGCACACTTGACCTCAACACAAGCCTCAAATACCTTCATTTCCATACAAATAGATACAGGCATTTACCACCTGAGAAATCCCTCAATTAGCAAAACACACCGAGTATAATAACAGCTAGAGAGAGAGAGATGCATAATCCAAGTTGACAATCAACACACAATAAACTTGCATTTCCACAATGAGAAATATTTTAAAAAATACAGATCCAGATCCAGCTAGTTTGGCGCATCCAAACTATAAAATTAAGCATAATTTATTACAACACAAAGGATTAAGAATCAATCTGAGGACTTGACAGACCTTAGCGACCAGTGTTTATAGGTAGAATACAAGAAAAATAAAGTCAAGAGAAGAATGAGGCAGTATGAAACAATAGCAGTGACGCTCATTCGACCCGGCGCTTTCTTCTTTTTGCTCTGTTGTAAGAGATCTTGAGGTTTGATCCTTCCCATCTTCAACTCCCTATACTCCAAATCGCCACAGGTTGGTTTTGTATAAATTTACTGAAAATAAGCAGACTACAGATAACTACTTTCCTTATAACAAAAAGAAAGAAAAAAAGGCAGATATTTAACTTGGATTTTAAAATTGAAACAATTTTCTTCTTTTTTTCATCATGGATTGGTCAACAGTAATTAAGATCTAAAGAGATTCATACTATTTTATTTTTATTTTATTTTATTTTATTTTCAAATAAAATATTGAAACCATTATGAAAATAATTTAATAAAAAAATTGAATATATAGACATACATACATACATAGAGAGAGAGAGAGAGGCGGTACCTGTTTGAGAGGTGAATTCTCTCTGATTTCTAAAGGATGCTCGATTTGATTTTGAAGTTTTGTTTCGAAGTCTCGGTATTTATTTGAGCCACCACGCAAAGCAAGAGAGGCTCTGATTGGGCCAAACTAGGAGATGGGTCTGGTTTAATTAATTGTACATGAGCCCGCAATGTTGACCTGTGGTGCGTGACTTTCGAGCTTGGTCTTGTGGCTCTCACTCGAACTCTAAAGTGACCTCACGGATTTCTTGCTATGAAGCTGCAAGATGTTGCAGTATCATGCATGGTAACTTTTGGAAGTTTGCCAGGCTATTTGAACATATACATTCATGTTTGCTACTTGGTTTAAGCTGGATACACGGGATTATAAAAAGGGTGTGATTGTGATAGTTTTTTGAAATGTTTTTCGTTCAGAAATATAGTAAAATAATATTTTTTTTATTTTTAATATTAATTCATCATAACAATTCAAAATACAAAAAAAAACAAAATTATTTTTTAAAAAAAAATGAATTTTAGCAAACCTTCTACCAAACAGGAGAGGTTTAATTGCATTGCAGAAACTGAACTGGAATCAGTAGTTCACCGTCGGGCAGTGGACATCTATTGATGAAAACAACACCGTGATGACCAGTATGTTACTCCAGTAAAATTCTCTCTGCTACCTATAGTTAAGCTAGAGAGCAAGATTTATGCATCTTTATGGATATGAAAAACCCACCGGCGGCACCATCTCACAAGAAAACCACATCTTCTTCTTCTTGTTCCAGGACTACAGTGGCAAGGGCGAGTCTATATGCAGAAGATCTCAGGTTCCTAACTAGGACATATATTTCCTTCCTCCTTTGCTTCACCGGCATCCCCCTCCACTGCTCCTCCCTAAGCTGAGCTAGTAAAACTGCCTCACAAAAAGCCTCAGCCACTAGCTTCTTGCTGCAAGCAGGGTACAAATCTGAGTTAACCACCACAGACAAAACTGCACATTTTATCGGAAGAGAAATGTCAATAGATGTGCTGCACAAGAGCTTATCATACTAACCTCCCTCGAACAAATCCAGCAGTGACAAAACCGATAGGCCATCTATGAGATTCTCTTACCACATGGTCCTGCGGTATCAAGAGTTCCCACTTACTAGATGGTTGCTCTTTGAAATATGAACCCACAGATGACTGGGAAATTTGAAGTCCACCGTCATTAATTTCTGATCTGCAGCATACAAAAGAAGTGGATGATATTAGCTCACAAGTGTTATGGACCTTAAGAAATGCCAAACAAGGACTCGTGTTATTTCTCAAGAATTATATCCTTCATAAACCATACTGGAGTCAACTTGCTCCATTGGTTCAACATAGATACTAATAAATATTCTTGAAGCTTCACAAATATCTTTATAATATCTTTTCCAATTATAAATCCACCATTTGTGAGTACAAAGCTCAAAGAATGATAATGAAATTGTTGATGTCAAAGAGAGTAAAGCAGTTATCATCAGTGAGAAAAGAGAAAAGATGAGAAAAGTTTTGTTAGAATACCTAGAAATCCACTTAGATAAATCACTTGGACCAGGAGCGCAAACAACCGCCCCTTCTTCAAAAAAACCTTCCTTGTATGCATGTAGAAGAACTCTAATGAAACATAATCTACGGTTAGAAGTGATTTGGTGGGCACTGCATTGACCTTTACTGAGGATGCTTTCATCCTTCATAAGCTCTGAAAGCCTTGTCTTCTTATTTGGAATGTGAGGAAACAAAAGCAAATGACTGGCATGGATTTCACTCAAGAAATCAATCAGTATACTGGATGTCCGTCCTACAAATCCATCAAATGAATTACAATGACCAGTGGCTGCTGTTTTTGCACAATCCCCATCTTCTGAGCTCAATAATGAATTGTCATCAATGTTATCTTTTTGACCAGAAATTTGAGGATCTTGAACGATAGCAGATCCTTTATCGAGAGCAAGATGAACACTATTCCATGGGAAAGGCATGGGAACTTTCAGAGGTCTTACAGAAGGAGGTAGTCGTTCCACTTTGTGGTCAAGGGCAGCACTTTCGTTCACCATAAAAGATAAGTGTGCATTACAATCAGGAAAATCAGAAGGAAATTGTGGCAGCCCAACCTGCAAAGGCTAGAAAATTAGCATGCATTGTTTCGCAACATTGTATGGAAAACTGTACAGTTGTCAACTATGCATACTTCACAAGCAATCCATCGCTTTTCTCTCAGACCTATTGCATGTGCTCCTTTGGAGACGAAAGGAATCCAGAAGACCCTAACCCAGCTTAAGGGAAGTATAACAGACCATCTGAAAGAAAAGGAAGTGCTTATCAGGTTCTAATAAGGTCTTATAGCCCATTCACATAAAAAGGCCATGACAGCTTACATTTAGAGATGGCAAAGGTAAAAAGGCAACGAGCAAGTAAATCTTATATATTCAAATGTAATTAATGGCAGAGTAGAGAATAATTTTTTTTTAATGAAGAGGGCAAGTTTCAAATTGCTTTATCTGAATGGTGTAATTAAGCTATCATAAACCACTTCACAATTTAATCCTATGTAAAAATTTTGCAATTCATTTCAACCTCTCTTGTCGAAAGTGATTCTGATTTGGCCCATGAAGGCATAAACAAGATAAAACTTGAACTACTTTGGTTCAGCGGGCAAAGAGTTGGGCAGGGATAGGAATAAGCTCCTATAGGTTCAAAGTGTTAATTGATGATAAAATACATGAACAAACTCACTGAATAGGGTCAGCCAAGCAGACTCGATGGAATCTGTTATAATTAAAGGCAATATCAAGGGCGATTTTCTCTATGTATGCATGGGATTTTTTCAGTGCACAGCTTTAGGGATTTAAAATTGTCCCAAAATATAACCAAGATGGAAAAAAGGAGCAAGGAAAAATAAGGGACAGGTTGGGACTCCATTTGGGGGGGGGGGGATTTAATTCCATAATTCATGACTACTGCGGCACAACAATAACATCAGAATAACAATTTAGAAAGACAACTACCACCAAATACTTCTCATCATCTTAAGCATTTCTTCATTCTGCTTTATTCTTAAAAACAAGTGAACTCATGTTCACGGTTTCACATATGAAGGAATTGGACGAAGTGTTTCCTCCTACTCTTGTGCAGGATGAGAAAAAATTTGTTTACTGAAAGAAAAGGAAACATTGTGACAGTAAAGGCAGGTCCTGATCATGCAATTTGATTCTTACTTGCAGGTTACATCTACAGCGATACTTAGCTCACAAGATACCACTTAGAAGGTATCCATATTTGGGAAAAAATACCAAGGTAAAAAAGTGGTACATGAATATGTCCAACCTAGGTTTCAAGGCATAAACTGCAGAAATTAACATAATTGGAGCTATGCCAAATGGAAGAATGAACCTGGAAAGTGGAATTACCGCATCAGTGAGTCCATTCCATTACTGTTTGTAAGAAGCAGAATAGGGCAAGATGTTGAACCCTGCACCTTAGATGAAGTATTTGGTGTCCTTGATTTACAACCATCAAGGCAGATAAAATCCAAACGCAAATGATGCCTTTCCCAGCAAAGAACATTTTCTTCCACTGGGGGAGTTACTCTGCTGCTTGCATCCCACAAACTCCTATTGTCAGGGACACTGCTACTCTTTTCAGGTTCTGAAAGCCATGAGTGAGGATGTTTTTCACCATTTCCAAAATTTACAGTTAAGGAATCATGCTCTTTTGCTTCATCTTCTGGAACATTATTGAGTACACTAGTAGGGGTTGGCTTGGGAATGTCAACAATTTTTACGGGCAGAGAACGAGGATCCTTGACAGCAAGAGATAAAACTGAACAAGGAGAAATGTTCTCGCTTTGAAATATAGATTTCTTCAACTCAGAGTCACCATCAACTTCTAAAACAGAGCAGTTCCTCAATTGCCAAGAATTATCTGAATTACTGCACATGATAAGCACCTTTAGCCATTTTTTACTTTTTATCTTGATTCAAAATAATCTAATTGTACTTTTGAGTTGCTCACCAAGAAAAAGGATGCAATGTCTTTTGTAAAAGTTCAGATGCCTTTGATCCCATTACTTCTAACTTTGCAAGCTGGCCTTCGAGTGACAAACAATTGATCAAAATGCCACTCTCATTCATCTGAAGAAAAAAAAAAACATGAAGTTAAGAAGTTAGCATATTAATAGCACATTAACAAAGCCTTTTTTTAGCAGAACCTTATATTCCTCATCCACTAAATATTTAGAATGATAAGCTCCCTCCCAAAGAAACATGGTATTCCAGTTTAATATATAAAATAAATAAAAAACAGACAAACAGACACAATTTTTACCAAAAATCAGTGAGCTCAAAGGAAAAAGGGTTCCTAAAAACCTTGGTTTTGAGGCAAGGTGGTCAAGCCACCAGATAGATATATAATAGGACTGGCCAGAAAGTCACTAAAACACGCAATTTCCTCATGAGAACAGAAGATAGACCATGTACCTGTTTCTGACAAGCAAATTTCAGAGCATCATATCCCTCGCTAAAAGCTGAAGCATGTATCCACACCCAAAGTTGACGATGGGAAGAACAAGCATCAGAAATTTGAGTTTCATTACATACACCAGAACTATGTTCGTTATTGCCATTTTCTCTATTGCGAAGACAAGAAGGTCGCCACATATAGTTCACAGGAGCTATCGGCTGAGAAACAGGTGCTCCAGCATGATGCAGCTGAGAAAAAATCAAAGTGTTTATATATCCAAATACTTAAGCTATCCTTGCTTCACAATGGTTTGCGATGGGCTAACCTACCATAGCAGTGCCATAGATAACACCAGTAAGAATAGACTTGGCAATATCGCGAGATTGAGCTGATAGAGAAGGCACTAGTACCATATTTAGAATTGAAATTAATGACTCCTGGAGATCACACAACGTATCATCTCTATTTAGATTATGAATTCAACAATGGAGGAATAAAAAATGCGCCACAAAGCTTGATATAGACAATGCTTATTCTCTAACATGTAATATGGCAAATAAATAAAAAGTATTTTGCTAACTTGACAGAAAAGTGAATGCCTGCCTCTGGACCCTCCAACTGGACAGCAGTATGGTAGCTTGCATCATGCACAACCGCTCCGTCTCTGTACCACTTCAATAGAGCCCTGGATCCCCTCCCTCTGCACCACACAAAATTACATCATTAATTATAAACTAATTCCCAAAATAATCAGAATAAGTTAGCCTTACTTCCTAATTACCTGCCATGCAAACCAAGAGGAAGGTGAAATCCCCAAAGCTTAGTCATTGTAAAACGTTTGGCATGCCAGACGTGAGTTCTCAATCTCCTGGTGCCATCGCCGGAAGTAGCAAAACCAGATTCTGGATTCTTTTTCAGCTCAATTCTCCTGCGAACTCGGCGAGGGACTTTCCTTGGCTCTTTATTTTCTGAAGCCGAAGACAGGTCATCATTGGCTTTACCGAGGAGGCCTAAATTACGTCTCTTTCGATGTCTCTTTTTCGCAGCTTGATTTTCATAAGCAGTGGTTCTTCTTCTCTTGTTTCTTTGAGACCGGTAATTGTTGTTTAGCCGGTTTGATACGATTGAGTGAAGACTCTCCAGTTCAGATGCCCGGGTTTCTGCAAATTTTTGAACATTGATTTTTCTAGGTGGAGCTGTTGATACTTTAGATTTTTTGCTTCCATCACCAGCCATTGCAGCCTGATTCCCAACAAATAACCTATCTCTCTGCCTGCTACTGTAAGCTTTGTATTGATTATAGTTTGGCTAGCTGTGGTCTCTAGGGTTGGGTTAACCACTGGTGGTGTTAGAACGCGCGGCACCTGGACAAAACGTATACATTATGGATGAAAATATATATAATAAAACTAAACACATATAATCTTGTATTATTAAAACAAACATATAAAATAATGTTGTCATCAATAAAAAATCACAAGAACCATTCATTAAATTAATGTTTTTTTACATTAAGTCTGATTAAAAAAAATAAAAAAAGAGAGAAAATAGAATTTTTATTGAAGGAATAACAAATTCATAAACATAAAAAATAAATTATTTCAATCAAAAGATATTATTTAAATTTTTAGATATAAAACATTAAATTAGATTTTTGTGTTGATTTATTGTTTATAAATAATTTCTAAACTTGGATTTATGTTAAGGATAGTTTAAATGTTTTTTTATACAAAATTTAAAAAAAAAAAAAAAACAAGTAAGTCTCAATATTTTTTAATTATCACCTACTTAGACCCAAGTCACTTAAGTCTAACATGGTTGTCAGGCTAGGTACTTGAGTCATGTCAGACCCATGCATTGAGTTCAAAAAAATATAGTTAAAAAAGAAAAAAAAATAAAGAAGATAGAATTTCTATTAAAGGAATAACAAATTCATAAACATAAAAAATAATTTATTTCAATAGGAAGATATGATTTGAATTTTTAAATTTAAAATGTTAAATTAGATTTTTGTGATGATTTGTTATTTATAAATAATTTATGAACATTGATTTCTTTTTAGAAAACTTCAAGGATAGTTTAAATATTTTTTTATTTATATGTCTCAACATTTTAATTATTACTAGCTCAGACTCAAGTCGCGTGGATCTGGCATAGTTGTCAGGCTTAGACAGTTGGATCATGCCATACCCAGGCATTAAGTTAAAAAAATATAATTAAAAAAAAAAAGAAAAAAAGAGGAGAGAAAAGAACGGAGAAGATTGAATTTCTATTAAAGGAATAACAAATTCATAAACATAAAAAATAAATTATTTCAATAGGAAGATATGATTTGAACTTTTAGATATAAAATGTTAAATTACATTTTTGTGATGATTTGTTGTTTATAAATAATTTCTAAACTTGGATTTATGTTTAGAATACTTCAATGATAGTTTAAATATTTTTTTTATAAGAAAAAAATTACAAGTCTCAACATTTTAATTATCACCTAATCAGACTTGGTTCTAGCATGCTCGTCAAACCCAAGTGGTTTGGGTCTGGCATTGCCGCCAAACCCAAGGCTTTTGGATATTGCATGGCTGTTAAACCCAATACGCTTAAAATATTCTGTATACTCTTAAAAAAAATTACATTTAAAAAAATTGATATTGACCTGCTATGAAGTGCTGACACGATTAAAGAGTTAGTGTTTTCCCCTAAGTGTAGGAGTGTCGAAGTAATAAATAACCTGACAAGACCGAAATCAAACCACAAGGAGGTTAACTATATATATTATAAATAATAATGGTGGTGGTGGTGGTGGTGAGTTAAAGAAGACTTTGAGATGTAGAATTAATGTGAAGATTAAACAATGATAAAAAAAAATGTCAATGTTAGATGATCCACTAATAGTATTAAAAATAAGTATAATATAAACCTTTTTTTATTACTCAACTGAAAACCACACACAAAGGAGGTTCCAATCGGATGATTTGTCATTAATAGCTCATTATAAAATTTTAACATTATCATATTAATTATCTTATTTAAGTAACACCAAATTTTTAAATATTGTTAGGAATTCATGATACTAACTTATATTAACAACAAATCAAGTTCCTTTCATAGCATAAGTGTAGGTTATACTATACAGTTGGCTATGAAAGTGCCAAACATTTGTTATACCAAATGTTATACAACACAAATCTAGATTAAGCATTTAACAAGCAAGGTATTAAGAATTAATAAGATAAAAAGATAAGATATGTTAATAACAAACTTTCTTGGATATAAATATTGAAGTCCATGTTGAGTTTATATCCTAACACCATTAGTGAAACCTTTTCACCTTAACATAATAAACTTAGTTAAACATAATGATGAAGAGAAACATAAATAAACAAGAGGAGAATATGATTATATAAGTATAGTTAAGGAAATGAAAGGCATAAATAAGAGATTAATAAAAGAAAAACTTAAGCATTAAAAAAATACAAAGAAAAAGAGCAAGAACATGATCTTAATATGAAAACCAAAATGCCTAAATGCATGGCAAATGCCTTCTTTTATTTGCCAAAATTCAGAACTATTGATTTGAAGACTAATTATTGAGTGGGTGGTTATTTCTTGACTTGGTAACAATCCTTATCTTCTTATCTGCAAAAAAACATCATTGCTAACATCAGAATTTGAACAAATAGTCTTTATGACAATTTTGGAAAATTATCTCAGTTTTCCAACAAAATAAGAATGAGGTCATTTGGATTTCTAAAACTTGATCTATGGGTTGAACACTGAACAATATCTGGATTGCAGGACAGATTCGAACTTCTCTTTTGATGCTAAGATTTGGACTTCCAAACGACAGAATTGATCTTGTACTCTTCATGAATGTTTTAGGCCTATGTCTTAACTTTCTATCCATATAAACCAAACTGAAATCTAAGATCTACAACTCCAGATATGACCTAATGATTGAATAGTGTTTCAATTTGAATTGACTCAGCATCTCTTTTCTAATTTCTTTGTCCTTTTACTTTCAATAGTTAATCACATCAATCAATTCTTTAAATTGTGATGGATGCCTGCATTTAAAATAAACATTTACCATAAATTAAAGCTATCTGATTAGTACTTAAAAGTGTATTTTTATCAAGGTTTTATATTATCATTTTGCACTTGAAGTATCAATAACTCCTTAACGAAAGCATGTTTTATAATAACAAGTCTGATACTATAAGATACCTTTAATTTATGATAAATGTTCATCTTAAATGCAAGCCTATCACATGAATCAAAGGATTGATTGATGAGTTTAACTACTAAAATTTAAAAGATAAAGAGAAGGCCAAACTTAGAAAAAAGATGTTGGTTCAGTACAAACTGAAACACTGTTTGGTTATTGGGTCATATATGGAGCTATAGATCTTCGATTTAAGTTTGCTTTATATGGATGGAAAGATAAGACATAGGCCTAAAACTTTCATGTGGAGTACAAGATTTAATAAGGCCGTTTTCAAGTCCAAATTGTAGCAATAACAGAGAAGTCCGAATCTGTCCTACAACCCTGACACTGTTCAGTGTTCAACCCATATCTCGAGTTCTAAAAATCCAAATGCCTCAATTTTTTTTCCTGGAAAGCTGAGACAATTTCCTAGAACTTTCATGGTTAAGTCTATTCAAATTCTGACGTTATCAATGATGTTTTGATCAGACAAGAATATAAGGATTATCAACAAGTCAAGATGTGGTCACCCACTCAATAATTAGTTATCAAATCAATAGTTTCAAACTTTAGCCTATAAAAGGAGGTATTTGTCATGCATTTAGGCATCTTGGTTATTCAGATCAAGATCACTCTCTTTCTTTGTATTTTGTAATCTTTATTTTTATTTTTATTTTATGTTTATGCTTTTCATTTCCTTTACTATACTTATATTCTTATGTTGTTTATTTATGTTTATCTTCTTCATTATATTTAGTTAAGTTCATTATGTCAAGGTGAAAAGGTTTTACTATTGGTGTTAGGATAAGTATAATATAAACTCAATATGGACTTCAATGTTTATATCCAAGAAAGTTTGTTATTAACATGTCTTATTTTTTTATCTTGCTAATTCTTAATACCTTGCTTGTTAAATGGTTAATCTAGATTTGTGTTGTATAATAGTTGGTACAACAAATGCTTAGCACTTTCATAGTCAACCATATAGTATAACCTACACTTGTGCTATGAAAGGAACTTGATTTGTTGTTAACATAAGTTAGCATCATGAATTCCTGACAATATTTAAAAGTATGGTGTTATTTAAATAAGATAATTAATATGATCATGTTAAAAATTTATAATGAACTATTAAGGATAAATCATCTGATTGGAACCTTCTTTGTGTATGGTTTCAAGTTGATTAATAAAAAGAGTTTATACTATACTTATTTCTAATATTATTAGTGGATCCTCTAACCTTGATATTTGTTTTTATCATTGTTGAATCCTCACATTAATCTTACATCTCAAAGTCCTATTTAACTTATTATTATTATTATTATTATATAGTTAACCTCCATGTGGTTTGACCTTGGTCTTGCCGGGTTATTTATTACTTCGACACTCCTGCACTTCGGAGAAGATATCAATCTTTTGGTCGTGTCACTATCTTATATTATCAGACTTGTTATTATAAAATATGCTCTAGTTAAAGAGTTATTGATACTTCAAGTGCAATATGATGATATAAAACATTGATAAAAATATATTTTACTATAACTAAAAGGCATCAACTTTTCACTGTGCAAATCCACAATAAAAAGCTGATTTTGCCCTTGTGGGCAAAGTTAGCTTTAGGAATATATAGATTCTTTCCACAGGGCTTATCAGTAATTACATTAAAAAAGGGTGTTAATTAGTAATTTCATATTTTTTCTACAATGCAATTACGAAATAACCCTTAAAAAAATTCCCTTTGGTTCAAGGGCTTTTTGGGTTTTTTTTCATTTTTGTGTGCATGTCAACTACTTATATGTCCCTAAAAAATAAACTCTCTCTACTATGGATGCAAGGTCATTTTAGGTTTTTTGCTATTGTTTTTTTTGTAATTCTCATGTGGGGTTAGAGATGATTTGGTATTTTAATATATAAACTAATTTTAAATTCAAAAAGTTGTTGGAGGGGTGCATAGCATGTGCTAGCAAGTAGGCCCCGTCGGATGCTTTAGGTGGCATATGCGGCGCCCAAACAACGTCGAATGCCACCATTCAAGGTGGCATTCAATGCGCCTCACCACCCCTGTCATAATGGTGAAGTGTGTGTTCATAGGCCGCGCGCGGAGGGGCGCCGACAATGTATTTTTCCCTTCCTCCCTCTTTTCCCTCTCTGCACCTAGAAAAACATCTTGGCCATTGCAAAAAAGCAAAAAAAAAAAGTTATTTATTTGTTAAGTTAAATTAGTTCCTCATTCTTTTGGTTACAATGCATTTGGTCTTGAATCATTTATTAAGTTAATTACCTTTTCAATTGCATCCCTTTACACTTTGTTTTTATATTAGATTTGGTCCTCATTCTTTTAATTATGATGCTTTTGGCCTTGAATCATTTATTGAATTAATTTGTCTTTGAATTTTATCTTTTGATATTTAGTTTTATATTAATTATGGTTTTCATTCTTTTAATTGTTATTTTTAAGTGTTCTTATCATTTTTCTTAATTGAAATTGTTTTTCAATTTCATCCCTTATGATTTGGTTTTTTTTTCCTTTTGTGTCAAATTTGGTTCTCTTTCTTTTCAAATCTATATTTTTTAAATCCTTTTTTTTTTAATTTGTATTTTCATGTTTATCCCTAATTATTTTGGTTGGTTTAGAATTTTACATTGTTAATTATTTTTTTTGCCTTTTACGTTGTGATCCGGCCTCATGATTTATGTCACAAATTTTAAAGGTTAGATCGAGTTCGCTTCAATCATTTTTAATTATTTTTAAAAATTTCATACATCATCATTGAGTTCGTTGAGAATTGATATCCTTTGTTTTTTTTTTTTATGTTTTAGATTCTTTTGTGAATTTGATTTTATTTGGTTCTCTTTCTTTTCAAATATATATTTTTAAAATTGTTTTTTCATGTTTATCCCTAATTAGTTTGGTTGGTTTATAATTTTATGTTGTTATTTTTTTTTATTTGCCTTTTACATTGTGATATGGCCTCATTATTTGTGTCACAAATTTTGAAGGTTGGACTGACTTCGTTTTAGTTATTTTTTAATGCCATCCATCATCATTGAGTTCATTGAAATTTTTTTATTATTATTATGTTTTGGATACTTTTGTGAATTGATTTTCCTTTTTTTTATTTTACCCTTCAATTCAATTTTATATATATAATAAAAAAAAGTGTGTGTGTGTATATATATATATATATATTTAAGGTTTGGCACTATACCACTCGCGAGTTTTGATGACCTCACTTGGTTTTGCTAATGTTTTGATTTTTAATACTTTTTTTTAATTGATTTTTTTTCCCGATCTCATTATTCTACAGTTTGATTCATGGAGTTTGACGATCATAATTATTTTTAGTTCTTTTTCTATTATGTCAAGTCATCAATTTTTTTCATTGTTTAGAATACAATGATAGCATTTGGCATCGTTTCTTTTAGTTGCAAAGAAATTGACTTGGCCAATGGCAAAGCGCAGGTCATCAATCTAATAGCTACACACACACACAATAATTTAATTGCTAAAGGAAAAAACATTGTGCAAGTCCATAATGTTTTTCCCATTTTCCCCTTATAATAATAATAATTTATTACTAAATAAACTAAAACATGTGGGGGTGAACACTATACAGCCACAATGTTCACCCCCTCATATTTTACAGTGGATTATACTATTCATTTATGTTTTTAATGTTTGCTATAAATTTAAAGGGAAAACAATATTGAACCCAGTTGAGTTAATGATATGAGTGTACACTACATGTTTTACTGTGGACGACACTGTTCACTTTGTTTGTGGTTTTTGTTTAATAATTGCTATAAATTTAATGGGGCAAAAATATTGAACCCGATTAAGTTTATGGTCTGGGTCATGAGTTTTTTTTTTTTAAAAAAAGGTTGAATATAAATCTTTTTAAAAAATATTGAACCCCATTGAGTTCATGGTCCAAGTCATGGGTTTAACGAGTTAACTTTCATGTGATTGCTATTACTTGTCATGAAAGAGGTAAAAGATTAAAGATTAATGTAATTGAGAATGATAGTAAAATATCATGTCTTGTTTATAGTTGTCTAGAATTATTGTAAGGAGTTATTTAAATTCTGTCTATTGTTTGTAGTTGCCTTTATATCTTATGTTAATCTAGTTTTAGAAATTATGATATGAACTTATGATAGGAAGGTTACTATCTAAAAGCTTTTGTTTTGGTTCCAGTTGTTAATGAGGCTTAATATGTTAAGGATGATTTGGTTTATCTATATAGTTAACATATTTAATCTTTTAATCTCATTTAAATCATCCATGCAAGGTAATAAATGCTTATTGATTATGAATTTCATGTTGTCTATGTGATTTATTAGGATATTTGTGTGAATAAATGTTGTTGGTTTTTTTTATGAATTATGGAATTTACTCAAGCATATTAGCACAATATATTATGAGTATTTTCATTTCTCATTAAACAACGTTTCTTAAAATCAATTGCTTATGCACATTAGCAAAATTTTGACTTGTTTACTGGCTTAATAGGTTATTCATTCACCTTTTTCATCAATAAATTTTATGATCGAAAATGGTTTGTGATTTTTTTATGTTTTCTTATTATTTGAAGCTTAATTATTATTTTGTTGAAATGTGACTATGAGGGAGGTGTAAGTTTTAATGGAAAAGGATGCACTGATTAACAAGTTCTAGGAAACAATCCATGTGAGTATTGAATTATGAATTTCAATATAATTTCATCTAAATTCTACATTGTCTATAGGGTAACTTCAACTTTAGAATAAAAAAAGAAGAATAGCAATGTCTTCAACATCTGGATTAAAATAAATTGATTTGAAGTTAAAGATAAAAGCATGGTGGCATGGGATGGAAACTTGAATAAATTACATTAATTATCCCGTGTGTATTAAAAAAAGAGTAAAAAGATAGAAATGTCATGGATTGATACGAAAGGTATGACAATGACACACATAACAGAAGCCACGTGAAAAGGTTAAAGAAAAACAAAGATGAAAAAGCATGCATGGAAACAACAAAAAATAACAGCACTTATAATGGCCTACTAGCTTGCACAAAACCTACAAGATACTTTAAAAACTAAAGAGAAACAAAGTAATATTTACAAACCAAATATTTTTTCAATGTGTAATAAAAAACTTTTTGAAATAATATTTTAAACTTTATTCTTTATAACTTGTATAACCTACACTCATATGGATTGTTTCTTATTTTTTTCACATGAGATATTAAAACTTATTTTTTTTTTTAATTTTCCCGAGTTAACCTGGGTCAACCAGTGTGACCTAAGACTTGATTCTTTGGTCAGGTTAACTCTCGGGTCGAGATTAATAACTATAATTTAAACTGCTTTTGATTTAATAATAATAATAATAATAATTTCAATCATAATTTTAATTTAATATATATATATATATATATTATTTAACTAGCTACAACTAAAAATAATTTTTCAAAATCATTTATTTTTCAAAATACAACCATACAAAACTGCCAAATACACTCTTAAAAGAGCAAGTAGTGTTAGGCCTCGTATGTTTGGCGGAAAATGGTTTCCTGGAAACTACTTTCCAAACTTTCATATGTTTGTTTGCTATTTGAAAAATTAGTCAACAAAAACCACTTTCCAATCAAAGGAAAATTTGGCTTGGTTTTCAGGAAAATGTTTTCCTTTTATTTTAGACGGAAAACACTTTTCAGAAGTTATGAAAAATTTAGAAATATCATATTATTTGTTGATTATAACAAATTTAGTTCTCAAACTTTTGATTGCTATATATTTTATTTTGAATATTTTTTTCAATTTCATTTTTAGAATTTGATTTAATTTGATTTTTATATTAACTTTAATCCTCATTTTTATAATTATTATTTGCTTTTCTTTTATTATTTTTTAATTGATATTTTTTATCTATCAAATTTGATCCTCATTTTTTTTTATTGTTACTTATTTTATTTGAAATAATTTATGAAATTGTAATTATTATTAATTTAATTTCATCATCTTTTAATTTTTTTATCTGTTAGATTTGATCTACATTATTTTGATTGTTATTTATTTTATTTGAAATAATTTATGAAATTAGATTTTTTTTTTCAATTTCATTCTCATTCAACCTTTTAATTTCTAAGATTTGTTCTTCATTATTTTAATAAACTTGAAAAAATATTAATATGTTATTTTCCATGACATAACTATACACTAAAAAATATTTTTTAATTTACTTTTCATGATACTATTAAACAACGAAAAATAATTTATTTTTCAGGAATTCACTTTTTAAAAAGAAATTACTTTCCAGCAAACAAATAGAGTATATAGGAGAAGCGGTGCAGACAGCGGCGTTTAAGATTTAAACAAAAAAAGGTAAATGGTAGCGTTTTAGATTTAAACAAAAAACAAACGAAAAACATTTCCCTATAGATTGTAATAGTAGTTTCAATTTCAATAATATAAATAAGCTATTGGACAATTGAACTATATAGTAGCGTCGTTATATTTTATTTTGATTATTAAAACTCTAAAAACTTTAAAAAAATCAACAAAAAATATAAACATTAAAATTTGAAACTTCAAAACTCATTAGAATAAATTGAACTATTTATTAATTTTTTATAGGTTATTTTTTGTTATTGTTTTATGTTGTTTTTACTATTTTAAACAAAAATTGATAGTATTAAAGCATTTATTGATTGTTGTTTAGAGCATGATAATAATGCATGATTCAATTCTTTCCGCTATTTAGAAACCTATTTATTTATTATTAATTTATAATCATGTGGCATATAATTCAATTTCGTCCCTAAGTTTTAATTAAGAGCAATTATAAATTTTATTACATGTTTCAAAAATTAAATAAATCAATTATTATTTGAGAAAACCAAAAGACTAATATAATAAATATTCAAATTTATTTATTCATAAATAATTAAACATTTGGCTGTCAAATTCACGTATCTTAGGTCTTGCAGCTATGTCAAACCTAAGATAGACCCGTGCCTAGGTCTCGCAACCATGTCAGGCCCAACATTGTTACTAGGCCTAAGATGTTTGGATTTAACATATTTGCTAAACTCAAGACATTTGGGTCTATAATGATGGATGAACTCAAGGCTTTCAAGTCTTGAATGGTTGCTAGACAATCTATGTTCGTGGATTAAAGTGGTAGAGAAAAAGTAATGAATGAGAAAATAAAAAAAAACTAAAAAACATCTTGTAAAAAAATAAAAAATAAAACTATTATTATAATTTACTGTAAATAATCATTAAATTTTTATTATAATTTATTTTGTTGCGGGGACAAAATTATAAGCAAAATACAGTACCCAGACTCTGCCCCCACCCAAATCAAGCCCAAAACAGATGCCCAAACCGAAACCAAAATGGGATAAGCTCCAGTTTTTTATACTTTTATTTGGCCTGCCTAATTTATATATCGTATTCTAAAAATCTCAAAATCCATAAACCCTCACGTCGGAGGGAGATAGATACACTTACGCTCACAGTCGAAATTAATCCCACTAATTTAATCAATCACATGTGAAGTACCCACCACCAGATCTGTTCTCTCAAATCATCGCTAAAAATGAAGATGATCGGAGACTTATTTCTCTGCTTATCGATCGCACTAATTTTCTCAATCTCAGCTGTTTCCGCAGATTTGATTAACGGTTGTGGCGGATTCGTCGAGGTGATTCCCTAAAACATCACTCTCTTTTTTCCTTCCTAACAAATCTAAAGAAATTAACTTAGCTTAATGAAATATGATTACGGATCTGAGTTAATGGAAACTGCAGGCGAGTTCATCTCTGGTAAAGTCAAGGAATCCAAGCGCCACAAAATTGGATTATTCTGACATCACGGTAAGTTTTCATATTCAAATTATTTTCACTTATTTGTGTCAACAATATATCTCATTTAATTTTTGTATCAATGTAAGGGCAGGTAGAGCTTCGTACTGTAGATGGATTGGTAAAGGAGAGAACACAGTGTGCTCCCAATGGTTACTACTTCATTCCAGTCTATGACAAGGTAATAATTCGTTAAATCATTTCAGTTTTTTATTTAATAATGATTGATATTGTTTTCATCCTCCCATCCTTTTCGTTTTTTTTTTTATAAATGATCTGCAGGGCTCATTTGTTATTAAAATCAATGGACCGGAAGGATGGTCGTGGGACCCGGAAAAATTCCCGGTTGTTGTTGATGATATGGGCTGCAACCGCAATGAAGATATTAATTTTCGATTCACAGGGTATGTTTAGAAGAATCATGTTTGGATAATTTGAGCATAGTCTTGCATGATTCGCGAACTAAGTTGGCTGGTATTAGGACGATTTACTTATCTTAAGCTTGTATACTGTAGATTGAGTTGAGTTCATGTTTTTACGTTACAGGTTCACTATATCTGGTAGAGTTGTGGGAGCAGTTGGTGGAGAGAGCTGTTCTGCAAAGAATGGTGGTCCTTCGAATGTTAATGTTGAACTTTTGTCTCCTAACGATGATCTCATTTATTCTATTGTAACCTCACCAGACGGGAGTTACTTGTTCAAAAATGTTATTCCAGGTATGGGGATTCCTTTTTCATTTTGTTTTCAAGGTTTATGTTAGTTTTATGCTTGTATTCCATACAACAGCAAGCATTTATTTCGAACTCATCTGAACATTATTAAAACTAGCCAACTATTTGCATGCATCACTATGAAAATGGAGAATGGTTGTCTTTAAGTGTACATCAATGAAACGAATGGTATGAATTTGTTATCTTACATTGCACTAAAATGTGGTGGCATAATATCCCCTGTTGGGATTCCATGTTTCTTCGTATATTTACATTAACTGAAGTCTCTTTCTCATTATGTTATCTATCCACAAATATGTGGTGAACGGTGTCTTGCAACATCCCTTTCCATTGTCTGGGGGTGAAAGGAGCTGAACCTGGGCAATCCCATCCCTTGGGGCCTTAGTTTTAAGTATTCTACTGCTGGATCCATGCCTTGCTGAAATCTCAAAAAATCATTGTATCTGTGCAGGAAAATACAAAGTTCGTGCTTCACATCCTGATTTGAAAGTTGAAGTTAGAGGTTCCACAGAGGTCAGATATGCTGTCTGTCCTTTTTTCAGTGACCTGCAATTTTGTCCTTGCTTGCTGCTGTTTGCTTAATACTGCACTCCTTGCAGGTGGAATTGGGGTTTGAAAATGGCATAGTTGATGACATTTTCTTTGTCCCTGGATATGATCTTCACGGATTTGTGGTTGCTCAGGTAAAACCTTCTGTGAAGATTTTTTTTACTGTAGCTGCTTTATATATATATATATATATATTTAAAAAAATTGTGTTGTCAACAACAACAACCAAATCTCATACTAAACCATTCGGAGTCAGCTACATGGATCCTTTTGAACCTTTTTGTAAGATCACACACCAAATCTGCTCCAATATCGAGAGATTTTAAATACTTTGATGCCACTTCCATCCATGTTAGCTTAGGTTCCCCTCATTCCTTTTTGCCCCCTACTAATGACAACTTATCACGTCTCTGAACCAGGGAATAAGGTGCCCTGTTTTGGACATTGCCAAACCTTCTAAGGCGCCCATTGTGTGCTACACAGACCTTTCGGTGGATGTGTTCGTTTCTTTCATTTGCATTGTCTTTCTACTGAAAAATCTATTGAATCTTTAGATTCTTACTATTTTTTCTTTTAAACTGGGTCTTGGAACAGCTTTCTTCTTTTAATTTCCTCTTTTTAGGGCAGAATAGAATGCAAATCTTTCTTTTGATTTGAAGCTAAGAGTCGCTATTCCATTTCTGACACAAAGGAAATTAATGTACAAGAATGGGAATTCATATATTAGACTATATATGCTGCCAGAGCTAGACATTATATCTCTAGTTTACGGCCCCAATAATGCAGCATTTATCATCATGATAACTTTGTGCATGTTTACTATATTTTTCGTAATTACAACACTTGTTTTCCTCTTTGGTAGGGAAATCCAATTTTGGGAGTTCACATTTGTCTATGTTCATGTACAGGAATGTGCATTCTTATTAGACTAATAGGGCCTGTTTGGGATTGTGGTAACGATTGCGGTTTAAAGTTCTTTTCGTTTAGAAATGCATCAAAATGATTTTTTTTATTTTAAAAAAAATCATTTTTGAGATAAGCACATCAAAATGATCTAAATATATATATATATATATATATAGTAAAAAAAAAAAACTTATTTGAAATTTGAGGGAATTTGGTTTCAACCACGTTCCCAAACGGAGTCTATATATGGGACCAGAGATGGACATTATGTTTCTAGTTTATGTTCCCTATGGTGCAATATCTATCATCATGAGAACTTCGTGCATCTTTACTATATTTTTTTCACATACACATGGCCTGTTTTCCTCTTTGGTAGGGAAATCCAATTTTGGGAGTTCACATTTATCTGTATTCGGATGATGTTGAAATAGTAGATTGTCCCCAAGGCTCTGGTGAGGACGTGGGGCAAAGAAAGCCTCTCTGTCATGCCGTAACCAATGCTGATGGAATGTTCAGATTTAAATCACTACCATGCGGTAACATTCTAATATTTTTTTTTTCATCTCTTCACTGCACTGGCATGTGCATATAAATGCTTGTACATGTATTTGCTTGGCATCTTTCTTTATGCTTGTTCTGAATGTTATGAACATTTTGTGTTTAGCACTTAGCTGAACCCGATGCTAAACTAAATGGTAGTTGATGAGTTTCATTAACTTTACATCATTTCAGTGTCTGCATGCTATTTTATAGTAGAAAACTGAACCAAGTTTACTACATTCTGTTAGATGTAATAGCATAACTTTAACTTGTTGAACCCTACTGTAGCTTTGCATTTGTACTTTATTGCATACTTTCTGCCCTGAAGTTACGATTTTTTGCATTTTCTGCTTAAATTGTCTTGGTCTTGTGTTCATCAAGTCTTGACATGTCTATTTATGCATTTTGTTCAAATTAATAAAAGTTGCTAATTTCATGCTTCTTGGTGATTGTTCTGCATTGTTGTGATCAATTTATCTAATGCTTTATAGGTCATTATGAGCTTGTTCCATCCTACAAGGGTGAGAATACGGTATTTGATGTTTCACCTCCTCTCATGTCTGTTTCTGTTGAGCATCAGCATGTAACAGTTCCCCGACAGTTTCAGGTAGGACATATTGTAGTTCCTGTAATCAAATAGATAAACTTCTATTCCTTTGTTATCTTTATCAACCATCTTTCTGGTGTCCTTTTTGTACCTTTTATCTTGAAAAGTATTGAGCACTGCATTTATTTTACATGAAGTTTTTTTCTATGGAATAAAAAAATAATAGTTGTAAGCACTATAAACCCGTGAGTCTATGCTGGTATTAACTGCCCCCCATTAAGCAGCATCAATGGCAAGAAATATGTTCACAATTTATATTTGTATAAGGTTTAGTATGTCAAACCAGCAATATTCATTTCCTATGGTGGATGATGAGATCAATTGCCCCATTTGTTGACTGTTTCTGTTCGTATCCATCTCAAAAGCTGTAACCCCTCACAGAAAAATAAAAAAGATTGTAATTGTATAATCATCCTGATTTTGGTTGTATTGTCATCCTTAAGGTTAGAGCAACTTAGTATCTTGATGGCCAGGCGTAGTATACTTTTCCTTGGTGCCAATCATTTGGTTACTAGCCAGCTGACAGCTAAATAGAGAAGTGAAGAACTAGCATTATGATGTTCTATCTGGCTAGTGAGACTCTTGTCCTTAATGGCATTGGTGTACATTCTTACTTCATAGGCAACAACAGCTCTGTTTACAAGCTCTCTGAAGCATCTCAGGAGTCACATCATTGTCATCTTTCTCACATTCTCACTTCCATCTGTTGTCAAAAAGGTCTATTCATCTATATCATCCTTTGTTACTGTTGGTTTGTGCAGGTCACAGGATTTTCTGTAGGGGGTCGCATAGTTGATGGGAATGGCATGGGAGTTGAGGGTGTCAAAATCATTGTTGATGGTCACGAAAGGTCTACAACTGATAAAGAAGGCTATTACAAGCTTGACCAGGTATAGTCTTGTGCATGATCTCAACTTTAATAATTATATTTGTCGTTCTTGATCATCTCAGTATTTTTAATGAGTATTGTTTTTGAAAAGTGAGTTCACCCTATATTCTGCTTTTTTTTTTTTCATTGGGTACATTTCATCTTGCTATTGCATCAGATGTCTTGCTTTATTCCTTTTCTTTTCAGCTGATCAAATAATATCTGCTGGCATCCTACTGTGTCTTACCAACCTTTGACAATCCTCTTGGAGCTCTATGAAGTGATTGACAGTTACAATAAATTATACAGTAGTCCTGGGCTTAAACTCACTGTGAGTACTAAGCCCAGAACTCTGTCAATTAGATACATGGTTGTTTTTTTCCTAATTCATGGGGACCACTTAAGAGCATCATGGTATAATTTCTTGATGGATATGCTTAGTTCGATTTCAAATTGTGCCAGCATGGTTAGGGTTTAAGTTTCATAGACTTCATATCATAGGCTATAGCCACTTCATAATTTTAGGAGTTGATAACATCTCTGTTTATTAAAGCCAACCATTTACTGTCCTGAAATCTATGTAGTCATTCCTTTTTTCTCTTTATTTGTGGGGTGGGGGATATATTGTGATTCTCAGACTCTCAAAGAGTGAATTGATGATACTTGTTCAGCATAAAAAAAGGGTTTAAGGTTGTCCTTGTTAGAGTAAAATTTGCATAAGGATCCTTCCATCCATTGATCTCGGCCATGGTTTTCTAAAAAAGAATATTTGCAAGCTTCTATTGTATGCTTTCAAACATTTACTTCTTTTGCTGTCAATCTCCTTCATCAGTCTCATGAATCTAGTACCTCATAATTATTGATCATGTTAATTGCTGTTCCATTATCACCAATAAAGTAATTAAGCTTAAGCTAGGTAGGAAAACTTTTCGTGGTCATGTAAGTATGTAGTTTCTGACCTTGAAACGTGACAGTTCCAAGCCAAAGTCTTAAAAGTCAGGCACTTCATCTTCGCTAAATTGCTTGTTTTTAGGTTACATCAAATCGTTATACGATAGAGGCCAAGAAGGAGCATTACAAGTTCAACAAGTTGAAGGAGTATATGGTAAAGTATAACAGAATGTTTCTTTAGCATCTTGAATACTCTCTTCCTCTTTTTTAATGGATATAAGAGGTATACACTATAGGTTTAATTATTCTTTTAATTACGAGGCATCCACTTGACCATTTCTACTTCTTTGATCAGGTTTTGCCAAATATGGCTTCAATTCCAGATATTACAGCAATCTCCTATGATGTATGTGGTGTAGTAAGCATGATTGGTTCTGGATACACGGCAAAGGTAATGTTTTTTAATTAAAATATGATATCATGGTAAAAGTAATTTTGCAGATTTACATTTTTTCCCCTTGGTTATTATAGAATTTGCACATTAACTGTTTCAAACTTTGTCATGTATGACTTCTAGGTAGCCTTGACCCATGGACCTGAGAATGTCAAACCACAAGTCAAACAGACAGATGGAAATGGCAATTTCTGCTTTGAGGTATGCTTGAGGAAGTGCAATTTGGAAACACTTTTGATTGCTGAAAAAATGACATCTCCCCCCTTGTATTAGCTTATTGAACTGTACATTTTAAAAATATAAGTGTATATATCCTGCATGTTGCAGCGAAAATATGAAATATTTTGAATGAAGTTGAAGAAAACTTGTGGATAAAGAGAGAGAAAAGGCATCTGATAATCAATTTAGGGTGGTGGGACCTATGCAAATTTTATTTTTTTCTTTTTGCTTTTTCATTATACAATCATTATAAACCAGTGCTATTTTGCAGCACCACAAATATTCACACAGACACGTGTATATATATGCATTATGAAAACAATAATGGAATGTGCCTTGATGAATAGATTTTTGTTTTAGGTAGTGCAAGCAAAGCAAGCCTTGTAAAATCTTTAAGAGTTGTGACTCAAGCCTTGTAAAATCTTGAAGAGTTGTGACTCAGTGAGTTATAAATAGCTAGTTATATGAGGCATTATTTTAATGGATGGCTTGGGATCATTTTTTTTTTTGTTTTCTCAAGGTCTGGCTCATGGGTATCAGTTACTATGCGTCAAAATGTTTTAAAGAATTTAGTTGTTAACGAATGGGTGCAGGTAGATTTTTGCTATGTTGCTCAGACTTTTTGAACTAGATGAACCATTGAGATGTGTAGAGTATGATTTGCATTGTATTTGAGAAATCTCAGATGCTTCTACTCCTTTTTTTTTTTTTTATAGTGTCAGAAAGAAACACAGGATAGATATCTTTTTACCTTTCATTGTTTTACACCACAAACATATGATTAAGAAATAAACCACTGTTAAAACAACAGTGATGAAGTCACTGTTCTAAGAACAGTGTTATGGCATAAAATTTGAGTACATCTATTAAAATATTAATGAATTCTCCTTGATTTTTTTTTTAATTTTTATAAAGAGCTCATAGGTTCATGGAAATCCATGATCCTTCCTTTCTGTTCCTCAACATGTAGTCATTTATTATTCTATTTATTTTTGCTTGGTATTTTGTGAAACTTGTGTGTGTTGAAAGTACAGAACTCTTCTGGTCCTATGCCCTGATATGTTTCTGTTCAAGATTGCTTATATAAGCAGCTGGCACTGGGAATATGTAATTACTGCTCTTAAGTTGATCCATTCAATTATCTGTGTTTGATCTATGAGATCTTTGCTACAGCACTGTGAACTTATGAATATGCATTCTGGAGTGATTTTAAGTGCATGCCATGCAATTTTGATTACTTTTCTTCAAGATTTTATTTAGATGATCACATGGGATGCAAAAATTACCCTTGAGATGATTTAAGAATACTTTGCAAAACTCTCTATTGCTGTGGATTTCAACCATTTGTTTTCTTCCCTTTATTTTCATCAATCAAGCATTGATGCAATTAGAACTAAATCTGATGAAGTCACATCTTTCTTCTTTATCATCAATTGTCAGGTTTCACCCGGTGAGTATCGTTTATCTGCTTTGGCTGTTACACCTGACAATGCTCCTGGACTTTTGTTTTCACCATCTTATGCTGATGTTATGGTCAAAAGTCCATTGCTGGATGTACAATTTACTCAGGTAACATGAAATGTTACATAAGAAAGAAATTATGTTTACCTAGTGATGACTTGTTGCAACTTTATTGTTATTGTGTCCGTCCATACTCAGAAGTTCAATTCCAAGTCCATGATGTGTTTAGTCTCTTCCCACCACTGCTTTACACATGTAGTTGTTAGATTGGACACAGGAACTGGTTTCAGTAGTATTATTACATGATTTGAGATGGCAATCAATTTATTTCTATCAATTAGAGGAGAAATGTTATCCTTGGTCTGTGTTTTTCTTTTCTTTTCTTTTAGATCATGGAAATTGGCATGGATGAACCACCTCGGATTTCTAATAGTAATTGTGCATTCTTTCCTTGGTGAAAATACTTCTTACTGATGTTTATCTTCCTTTTCATGAAGGTTCTTGTCAATGTTCATGGTTCTGTTACTTGCAAGGAGAAGTGTGGTCCATCAGTTTCTATTGCCCTTGTGAGATTGGCTGGTAAACATACAGAAGAAAGAAAGTCTGTTAGTTTGACAAATGATAGTGATGAATTTCTCTTTCAGAATGTCGCGCCTGGAAAATACAGGCTTGAGGTAAAGTGTGTTCAAGGAAAGTTTTTTTATCTGAAAGATATAATTTTTATTTTTACATGAATCAATACACTCATTTAGTAATAAATTGCACTTGTACCCCTACCTTATTCTTTTCTTTTCTCAAAGCCAGCTGATTGTAAGTGCTTTTTGTGTTTTTAATGAATGTGATTTCTTAGGTTAAACATGGTTCCTCAAAAGCTGTGCCCAGTGAAGATAATTGGTGCTGGGAACAGAGCTTCATCAATGTGGATGTTGGTGCTGAGGATGTTGCAGGAATTGCTTTTGTTCAAAAAGGTTACTGGATAAATGTTATCTCAACCCATGATGTGGATGCTTCCATGATTAAGCCAGATGGTTCGCCCATTGATCTGAAAATCAAGGTAGTTTATCCCCTTGAAATGCGTGCTTGAAATTTGTTTGATTGCATCAGATGCCATACACAACTTCTGCTATATTGATATTCAATTATAATGTGAACTGCAGAAAGGTTCACAGAATATATGCATGGAATCTCCTGGAGTACATGAGCTGCACTTTGTTAACTCCTGTATTTTCTTTGGGAGCTCGCCAATAAAAATTGATACATCAAACCTGCTGGTAAGCTATCAAACAGTGCCAGCTTTTGTTTCTCCTTTACCTTTTCTTTCTTGAATTTGCCACTTAAAAAAATCTCCTTTTTAGTTATTCCACTTTTATGTTTTTTGTCTGTAGCCTATCTATCTGAAAGGAGAGAAGTATCTTCTTAAAGGACAAATCAGTGTCGAGTTAGGCTCAGCTGATGGTGGATATGAATTACCTAATAATATCATTGTAGACATCCTTAATAGTGAGGGCAATCTTTTTGATGGTACTGCTGCCATCCTTGTATCACATGAAGATGATCAAACTGGATCTGCCTTGTTTGAGTACTCTGTGTGGGCTAATCTTGGAGAGAAACTTACCTTTGTTCCTCGGGACCCTAGGTATACAAATTATTTGTAATTGTTTTCCTTCTTTCCGTTGTAATGTCATGATATTCTCAATGCTGGCAGGTGTTTGGTACAAGCTAGCATGTATTATCAGATTTTGCAACTGGTCTTTTACAATATTTTACTTTCGTATTCTGGAAATCAGATTTGTTTTGTGTGACTTGGTTACTAAAATCTATACATTAATGTGAATTGCATTGCAAACAGTTGCTTTTTACTCGTAGATATTTATACGTAGTTGAGAGAAAAGTTTGTGAACAATGCACCATGCTAGTTAAAGACAGAAGAGTTGTAATTTCTTTTTTTCATTCCTACTGTGTCTATATGCATAAGCTCCCTTTCTCAATGATCTTATTGAATTTTGTTCATGTTAAATTGAAGGGGCTGCAACTCATTTGTTGCGTTTTCTCTTTTTGGTCTATTTGTAGAATGATACATAGTTTCCTTAATTTTTCTTCATTCATGGTGTGCAATTTCATTTTTCTGGTTTCATGTTTAAATGTCTAGAAATTCTGTTTCAACATCATAAATTTTACACCTTGGCATAACCATCCTATCAAAGTAGTTAACTTGAGCTTTGATGTCTTTCAGGAACAATGGAGTGAAGAAGATCTTGTTTTACCCCAGAGAACAAAATGTAATTATCAATACTGTGTTTCGCCTTCTGAATTCTTCCTAAGATGCATGATTAAGTTTAATGCTTTAAATATTTTTCTTTGTTGTCGTAGGTTTTGGTGGCAAATGATGGTTGCCAATCTCCAATCCCCCCATCATCTGGCCGAATGGGGCTGTACATAGAAGGATCAGTTTCTCCCCCTCTTTCTGGTGTTCACATAAAGATTATTGCTTCCGAAGACAGCAAAATTACTCCACTCAAGAAAGATGAAATAGCATTTCAAACTGCTACAGGAGTGGATGGTTCTTTTCTTGGGGGCCCTCTATACGATGATATTACTTACAGAGTTGAGGCTTCAAAGGTATTGTTCTCTTACATAACGCAGCAAGTAAATTTAAGCACAAGGTTTCTATGTTTCTTTCCTGTTAGACAGGTTTTTTTTTTTTTTTTATTGCTTTTATATCTCAACTTATATTTCATATTTTATGTTATGTGATATTTCTCTCTATTCTTGCAGCCTGGCTATCATCTTAAACGTGTAGGGCCTCATTCCTTTTCTTGCCAGAAGCTAGGTCAAATTTCTGTACACATATACTCCAAAGATGATTCTAATGAACCCATTCCTTCTGTGCTATTGTCATTGAGCGGTGATGATGGTTATAGGAACAACTCAATATCTGGGGCTGGTGGAACTTTCCACTTTGATAACTTATTTCCTGGCACTTTCTATTTACGTCCTCTACTGAAGGTAAATTACCGAGACCTCTTATATTATCCGTAACTTAACTCAACTAGGCTGCAATCTTATCTAGTTGAGATTGATTTCATGAATCCTTTTCCTTGCTTTAGGTTTCATGCTCATATGATGTAATTGTTGATTTAAGCTAGCCATATACATTGCAACACTCCTTTACCAGTTCTAAAACCAGCTCAAGTTTGTTAACTATGTTTCTTCTGATGAGCATCCCTCCCCTCACCCAAAAAAGAAAAGAAAAGAAAACTCTCCTTCTCGAGTCACCAGTCAACATGCCTTGACACAGACATTTAATTGGTTTGAATTGCATTTTGAATTGAGGCTAAAAGTTCTCTCAATGAGTGCAAACTTTGCTTATCCAGCTGAAGGTTCTGAAGCTCTCATTTACTGTACGAAGCATTAATGCATATCATTAAGTTTTGAGCTCTCCAGCTTTGGATCAACATCATTGCACATGCTTATCATCTCATCCAATGATTTGATGTTTCTGCAGGAGTATGCTTTCTCGCCATCAGCTCAAGTAATAGAACTTGGTTCTGGGGAGTCTAGAGAAGTCACTTTCCATGCCACCCGTGTTGCTTACAGGTCTTATACAGTCTTCATTTCCTGCTAGAGATTTCTGTTATTTCAGCAAATCAAGTAGATAATGCCATAATCAAATGTATAACATTTTTATTCCATTTCTTCAGTACAAAATCACATTCCCAAGTCTTAAATCTCATTAAAAACGAATTTTGAATCCTCCAATTTTTCCAAAGTTCAAATTTAATATTATTATGATACTAGTTTATAATTTCCTAGCATCATGTACTGCTCTGCTACACATTCTCCTTTATTTGCAAACATGCCGCATGAATTCTTTAACATTGCTACATTTTCATTTGATCCCAATCTTACTGAAATTAAGATAATCTTTCCAATGTTTATATTTGGATATCTTACTTTAGTGGAAGACTAATATGGGTTCTGCTCTTCACAGTGCTACAGGTACTGTCACACTATTGTCTGGCCAGCCAAAAGAAGGTGTCTCAGTTGAAGCTCGGTCTGTGTCAAAAGGTTACTATGAGGAGACAGTAACTGATTCGTCTGGAAGTTATAGGCTGAGAGGGCTTGTACCTGATGCAACCTATGTAATTAAAGTAGTAAAAAAGGATGGCATGGGTACCAATAGAATTGAGCGTGCATCACCTGAATCTGTTACTATTCAGGTTATGCTTTTTGGTGTTCTTTTTTTTCTTTTCCTTTTTGTTCCGGTGAAACAAGGAAAAAAAACTTAGGTTTATTCTTAGATTAAAACCTACCCTTGTTGGCATTTTAGCTTCATCTTATTGGGCTCCATGTTTTAACACCCATTTATAATCTCTTTTTGCTGCAAATATGTGAAGTCTGATGTGTATCCATTGATTTTGTAGGTTGGATCAGGGGATATAAGGGATTTGGATTTTGTGGTCTTTGAACAGCCAGAAGTGACCATTTTAAGTTGCCACGTGGAAGGACAGAGAATGAAAGAACCACAGTCACAGCTATTGGTTGAGATCAAGTCAGCAAGTGATTCATCCAAGACTGAGTCTGTCTTTGAGCTCCCAGTGTCCAACTTCTTTCAAGTGAAGAATTTACCCAAGACTAAACACCTCCTGCAGCTTCGAACAAGTTTGCAGTCAAGAACCCACAAATTTGAGTCGGAGATTATTGAGGTTGACCTTGAGAGGACAGCCCAGATCCATGTGGGCCCACTGCGATATAGTTTTGAGGAGGATCACCAGAAACAGGTTTGTTTTACATTCATTCAAAGAGAGTTCTCTAGAACTAATCTTACAACAGTTCTGAATAGTGGTAATCTAGAGATAACTTCAAATTTTTTTAGTTTTTGGTTGGAGAGATTGTACAGACAAAATCAGTTTGATTAATTGGGACAATAGAGATGTAGTGCAGTGGCTCCCAAAAAATTGAGTTGATTTGGTCTACACATACCGAGTCTATTGAACAATTTTTCTGTTAGGTCATTAGTCGACTCAATAATCATTGGAATAAAAAAAACACCTCTATTGGTGGCTATCCCTTCCAAAATCTACATGTGAATGTTCCCTAGAAAATAGTCTGATGGGTAAATTAGATTCGATATCATTAAATGATGACATAAGCCTCCCTCTCTATCTTTCTAATGTGTCCTTTTCCTCTTCCATGGCTGCAGGAATTAACTCCAGCACCAGTGTTCCCTCTCATAGTTGGTGTTTCTGTAATTGCCCTTTTCATTAGTATGCCAAGGTAACCATAATATAGTTACCCAAACAGAACATTTAAAAATGCTTCAAGACATGAAATATTCTAATGCATTTGGCTGACACCTGACAATTGTTTTCTGAATGTTCTTAAAGATTGAAGGATCTGTATCAAGCCACTGTGGGCATACCAACACCAGGATTTATGACAATTGCTAAGAAGGAACCCCGAAAGCCAGCTGTGAGAAAAAAGGCATACTGAAGATCCCTTTTGTGCTTATGGAAAGCACGATGGTAGAGTTGAATATGAGCCATTCTCAATTCGCCCGTTTAGTAACGCAGAACACAGAGTTAACTTGTGTGAGAACACTAGCACTTATACAGACTGGAGTTTCTTTCTTTCTTTCTTTCTTTCAGAATCCCTAGAATGCAAGTTCTCTGATTTGTAGAAGCGAAAAAAGCAGATCTAGTAACACACACTTTAGTTATTTTTCCTCTTCTTTCTGTTCTTTCCATTTTTGTTTATGTTGTTGTATTTTGAATTAGCTTTCAGCAAATAGAACAATAATTCGAGTAGAATGCCACCAATTTTGTTTTTTTTAATATAACGTTGCAGTAAACCACGTTACATGCATATGTAGTGAAGTGTGAAGACCAATGATTCACATACTGTCGTGTATGAGTTCTTCACAGCCATGAAAATGGTAGTGATATGTCCTTAACCAAAAAGAAACTGCATGGTTCTTTTGGCATACCTAACCATACATTAGCATCCTTTTTCAGGGGTCACATGATCTCTCGTGGGACTTGGGTTGGAAAATTCTTTTCTGGTTAAGTTGCTACTTCTACATGGAATGAGATAAGTGTGTTTTTTTCACTAGGTGTGCTTTCATTATACACATTAGAGAAAATTATGCTGTGTGAAAATTGAGAGGCCCATTACTGTTTAAGCCACTGCCTGTTAATATTTGTATCTTGTCTTTATTATTATGCCCTTTCGTATGGAACCGTTTGGACGCATTTTAAAACCGGTAAATTTTTGAATTTTTTTTAAATATTTTTGAATTGTTTTGATCTTAATATTTAAAATATATTTTTAAATAAAAAAAATATTTTAAAAAATAATTATTTTCAGGATGAAATAAAGTTATTATTGGTTCTTTTGTATTTTGCATATGTTTTAGAATTTTTATTGTAATAATATTTGTTTTTTAAAGTGTTTTTTATTTAAAAATATATTAAGATAATATATATTTTATTTTTTTTAAAATTTATTTTTAATATTAAAAAATAAAAAATAATTTAAATAAAAATAAAAATCAATTTTTTTTTTATAAATATTCTTAAAATACAAAAACACATGCATTCTTTAATAAGGTGAAATAGAGTAGGCAATTTGGCTGAGTTATATTACAATTTTTCTTGTTTTCTTCTTCTTTTAATTTTTATTTTTTTTAGTCAACATTTTACAAGATTGTGCCATTTCCGACGTCTTTTAAGATTTTTAAAGTCAAAAGCCTGCCTGTTGTCATTTCTTGGTAAATAAGCTGAATACGACAGGCTTGTCGCTTATCGTGAAAGAACCTGACATCGCTGCGAACCATCATCCACGCTCTTGAAAATGGGGAGGGGACACTTATTTGAAATATTCATAAAAATTTATTCGAAATTAACTAAATAGAAAGGTTATTTGATTTTTTTAGATAATATTAGTTATAATTTTTTAAAAAAATTAATTCAGTTCATTTTTTATTTTAGATTTTAAAAACTGAATTAAATTGAACCAAACAAAACAAAAAAATCATTATAAACTTGATTCTGCAACAAATTTATTAATTAAGTTCAATAATTGCAAATGATTTTCTTTAAATGTATCCACTTTTTGCTCAAATTCTTCATAATTAAAATTAAGAAGGATATTATAAATTTTTATTTATCCAAAACATGTATATGTAATGTTTTATGAAAATTTCATTTATGATTGGGGTTGAAAAAAAATAATTTCCACAATAAAACCCACTCAAAAAAGTATCAAATATATTTTAAGTAATGTTTTTTTTAGTTTTATCTTTACATTATCTAGTTTTTTTTTTCCCGATTATATTCATGACTCATGACCTTTTATTTAAAACTTCTACTCTTTTATAAACTTGTTATTTAAGTTTTTTTTTTTCATTGTTATATTTTTAATGATAATACAATTTGAGATGTTTTTTTTTTTTTAATAGTGAACATAAATATCTATATTTTCTTTGTATCATTTAAAAAAAAAATTGACAAATTAGGTAGATATAAAAATGATAATCTTTCTTTTCCATCATTTGACTTGTAAAGAAAATTGTAATATTTTTTTTTGTTAAAACATTTGACCTAAAATTATTTTTAAGTGGTGAATGTCTAAATCATCTATTTATTAGATGTCTACACTCGTGAAGTGGTCTCCTGATGTTGATTATATCCTACAACCTCTCTTTTATTAATAAAAATACAATTATCATTCTCAATTCAATCATTATTTGAATTAATTTCTATTTATTAGCAAGAAATTCTTTTTTTATGCATCTACATTTCTTCACCAACAAATTCATCATACACACCATTTTTTTTTTCATGCATTATAATTTTAAACAAGAATCACATGTCAATTAAATTGATTAACTCAATCCCTTCAAAATCCCTATTGACCAAAATTTCAAATTATAAATAGCTTACTCATTTTTGTTTTATTTCCCATGTAATTACATCTTACCACACATTAAAACCTTTAATTAATATAATGACACATGAGTTTCATATTAATTTAATAAATTTAAGTGTGGTCGAAATTCTCTATCTAAAAGATTGTCCTCTTTTCTCTTTTCATCAAGTTCAACAAATACACATTACCTTCACAATATACACTCTAATCAATATTTTTGCATAAAGTTTTTCTCATCAATTCAAGTAAGAGTCTCAATCTTCCTTTGTAAAGTTTTGGACGAAACATGTCTAAATATAAAGTTTTCAAGGGGTGTGGCATAATAGCAAAGGGCTTGAGATCTATACAGCAAGTTTTGAGTTTGAGTCAGGATATGCACCTCTTGTAAGAACCTGGAACAGTCAGGATTTTACTTGCTTACCTAGACCCACAAAATACGCTTTCCAGAAGGTGCGGTTTCCTCAAATCCAAAAAAAAAAACATTACTCTCTCTCTCGTCATGATTAAATTGATTCCATAATAATTCAACAAAATAAAACTAAGTCAAACACATGTATTGGAATGAATCCTCTCATCCCATGAAATTCCATTTTTTGTCAACTCTTTAAGATAATAAGGTCTCACGATCTTTTATTTTTTATTAACTCAAGCTATCACATATAAATTTAATAACATTAGTTCAACTAGTCAGGTCTTGGGTTTATTATTTAATGATCACGAGTTTGAGTTTTCTCAGAACCATTTAAGATTTACATGGTCGTTAACTTCAGGATTCATAAGATTAGTTAAGGTGAGCACAAGCTAACACGAATACCCATATTACTACTAATAATAAAAATACTACACCAACACATTTGCTCTTTAATTAAACCAAGTTCTTTTTTTTTTGGTCGGATAGCCCTATTATGTTACCCATGTCAAATTTTTCATGTCCTTTAGAAAGGGAAGGGAAAACTTCTTAAATTTTTCTTTCAATTTCTTTGTCACTAGGGGCAGAACCAGGGGTAGACGGGCAGGTGCCCGAACCCCTGCAAAATATTTTAAATTTTTGTATTTTTAGTATTTAAATATAAGATAATATAATATAATTTTATTTTAAATAAATAAAATTTTTAATAATAAATTATATCTCGGATTTTGACCCTCCCTATTATATAATTTCAACTCGGCCTTTGCCTGTCACCATGGTTGTTAAAATCGTGAGTCAACTCGTAAAATCGTACGATTTTACGAGTTGATATAGGCTAAACGTGCTAAATCGTTCACTAAACTCGGAAATAGGTAAAATCAGGTCAAAATCGGGTAAAATCGTTAAAATCGGGTAAAATTGCGCAAAATCGTGATTTTACACCCGATTTTACGCGTCTATAACAATACAGAAATTGGGCGCCACTGTTCTCTCCATCTCCACGTGTCAATCAAGTATTGGCCTATTGACTATTACACAACACACATAGTCACACTGTGTGACTAACACGTAGAACAAAACCAAAATCTTCATCTTTCTTCATCTTTTTTCAGTCTTTCACAATTCACAGAACCAGAACAAATCGAAATCCCTAAGTCTGTGATGGGTCTGTGAATGGGTTTCTCACCAAAAACAAGTATGTGAATGGGTCTCTCACCGACTGCTTGAATTTTGATTTTTTGATGGGTCTGTGAATGGGTCTTTCACTGACTGCTTCAATTTTTATTTTGTGATAACAATGTTTATGAATGGGTCTTTCATAATCTAAGAAGCTCTGCGGAATTTTCTGCCTCATGATTGAAAATTCGGGTTTATTTAGAAAAGCACGGCATCAACTTGATGGACTCCAGCAACCTGAACCGTCTTTATGTGAATAGTAATATGAAGAGAATAAAGGTTAGAATCAGAGCAATGGGAATGCTGAATAAACTTCAGATGAGTATTTATTGAATTTTGAGAATTTTTTGTGTGTTTTGATTTTGGTTTTTGATGTAGATCGGCTTCAGATGGGTGAAGTTGTATCCACCATTCCAAGTTAGTGTCTTTTCATAGTTATTTTCATCAGAATTTGATGTTTGTTTGTTTGGTTACTGAGAGTATGAATCCAAAATTGACATTATTGAATCTGGATATCTGATGAGATGCGATTTGTTGTTTTTGGTTTGCGTAAGATTCCAATTGCATTACCTTTTTCAGTTCTATCGAGTGTTTTACCTCCAATGGATCAGTTAATGAATGACCCTTGATATGGGAATTGCAGTTTTAGTTTTAAATTTTTGTCATTGTTTTGCTGTAATGGGGTTGAGTAATTTGTTACTCTGTTCAGAATTCATAACTGAAGCGTTTGTTTTTCTAATGCAACAATTGGATTTAATGTGGAAACAGTTCAGTACAACAATATCAAATTTCAAGTATGGGATCTTGGTAAGCCTATTAATTTCGCTTGATCTGTAAACCAGCATTACTTTTTATGTTCTTTGCAATCATAACCTGTATACTAATTGGAATATGTGAACCTTTGCTGATTACTGATTGCTCAGTGTTAGAAAAATTTGAAGTTTATTATAGCTTTTGCTCTTTCATGTGAAGTTGCTGGAGACACATGTGTTCAGAGTAAGAGTGAGAATCACAGCAATGAGAAGGATCAGGACAATGATAATGGTAAAGACAATGATTAGATAATGAAAAGTTATTTTAAATTATGTATGATTTTTATTTGAACCATGTATTTTAAGATGTTTGAATTATGTATGAATTTTTATTTGAAGGCTTGAAATATGTATGAATTTTTATTTGAAGCATGTTTTTTAAGGTGCTTGAATTATATATAAATTTTTATTTGAAGTATGAATTTTTTTTTAATATATTTTAAAATTCCTTACGATTTTACGATTTTACAATCCGTTTTTACGATCCGAGTTTGTGTGCGGCTTTCCGTGCCGTGTTAAAATCGCGATTGTAACAACCTTACCTGTCACCCACTTTTTCTTTGTTCTAACTAACACAACTCATTTATAAAATCATCATAATTCAATCAAACAACTCCACACTTTTGCCTCTCATCTTGGCCGAATTGTCCATCCATGGAGGTGGGGTAAGTTTTCTTTTTAATTATGCCATCAATCCTTTTCCCACGTCTAGAAACATGATTATACAAAATCAAGTAAAAATCAACACAAAATCCACCTTTTTCTTAAGCAATGACTTCTTAGAGAAGCCATGCACGTATTTTTATATGGTCAATTTCTCTTCTATTGCCCCAAGTTTTCTATAGTTTCAACTTGATTCCCCCGTAAATTTTATTTTTTTTTCATTTTTCTAGATATTAACCCCTTTTTACTCGGGTATGCAGTATTTTCCCAAGCCCCTTGTTTATTTATTTGTTTATTTTTTTTTTTTAATTTTAATTTTAATCCCCAGCCCCCACGGTACCATTGCCAGGTTGAGTTGACATCCATTGCAGTCCACTCCAATTCAAAAGGTTTCCTTTATCTAAATAATAGTAGCAGTAGTAACTTCCAAAGTATGACAAGGCTACTTTCGTAAATCAATCTACGAAAGGAGGTGGCGTCCAGCACAGCTTCCGGTTTGGGTTGGCCAGCCCTTCATTTATTT
Source organism: Populus alba (assembly GCF_005239225.2). Classification (NCBI taxonomy): domain Eukaryota; kingdom Viridiplantae; phylum Streptophyta; class Magnoliopsida; order Malpighiales; family Salicaceae; genus Populus; species Populus alba. The sequence goes on along the minus strand of NC_133285.1, from coordinate 11,927,716 downwards.
GGCGAGTGACAAAAAAACACCAACAATTCAATCTACACCGTTTATTTCAGTTCAATCCACCACCACCTCCTCCTGGGTCCCACGGATTTAGCGGCGGAGATTTAAGTTCAGATCTCCGGCAATTTAGACAACATCCCACCTAATCCTCACCAATTTGGGTAAAAGTCAAAAAGAAAAAAACGCCAAGAAAATTACGACGGAATCCGTACTTATTACAAAACAAAAATACCCTGTGAAGATTCCAATGGCGACCCCGAAAACGTGTGAAGTCTCAGCTGAATAACAGTGGAGTGGACAAATTGTAATCTTTCTCCCTCCCTCTCTCTCTTATCTCTAAAATTTACCCATAAAACGCTTCACTTTCTCCCTCTAAAATCTTCTCCACAACCACAACCATGACCGCCGCTTCACCTCCTCCCTCTCCTGCTCCTGCTCCTGCTCCTGCCCCTCCTCCCATCTAGCCTCAACCTCCCACACCTACCCGGTCTCCCTTTCCAACCAACACGTAATATATACATACCTCTCTGTACTACCCAGCCGGTATCTATATCTAACCGAATTGAATGGCGTCAACGCCACCCCACTGTTCAATCACAGCAACGACTAAGCGTTATCAAAACCACCCCTATCCACACAACCAGTTAAAAGACCACCGTCAAACCCAGAACCAAAACCCCCACCAAAGATGGACTTCTAATCAAAGAGTCTCTCTTGCCAAACCCCCTCTTCCTCCCTCTTCTCGCAATGCACCAAAACCCGCCGCCGCCACCACCACCACCACCACCACTCAACACCCCCAAATCCACCCCACCTTCCCTTCCTTTCAACCCCCCAAATCCGAACTTGTCTCCGATTTCCCAGGTCGCCGCTCCACCCGCTTCGTTTCTAAGCTCCACTTCGGGCGCCCCAGAACGACCATGGGCACTCGCCACACCTCAGTCGCCCAAGAAGCTCTCCAGAACGTAATTGAGTATGGGAAAGATGAGAGGGCCCTTGAGAATGTGCTGCTTAATTTCGAGTCTCGTCTTTCTGGGTCGGATGATTATGTTTTCTTGCTTCGGGAGCTTGGTAATCGAGGAGACTGTAAAAAAGCCATTTGTTGCTTTGAATTTGCAGTGAAAAGGGAGAGGAAGAAGAATGAACAAGGTAAGTTGGCGAGTGCCATGATTAGTACACTTGGTAGGTTAGGTAAAGTAGAGATGGCTAAGACCGTTTTTGAGGCTGCTCTTACTGAAGGCTATGGCAATACTGTTTATGCTTTCTCTGCTATAATTAGTGCTTATGGTAGAAGCGGTTATTGTAATGAGGCTATCAAGATTTTTTATTCGATGAAAGATTACGGATTGAAGCCCAATTTGGTTACTTATAATGCTGTTATTGATGCGTGTGGGAAAGGGGGTGTGGAGTTTAAGCGAGTATTGGAGATTTTCGACGAGATGTTGAGAAATGGAATGCAGCCAGATCGAATTACGTTCAACTCGCTTCTTGCTGTGTGTAGTAAAGGAGGGTTGTGGGAGGCGGCTAGGAGCTTGTCTTGTGAGATGGTGAATAGAGGGATTGATCAAGATATTTTTACTTATAATACGCTTCTGGATGCTGTTTGTAAAGGTGGGCAACTTGACATGGCTTTTGAGATCATGTCTGAGATGCCCGCCAAAAATATATTGCCTAATGTCGTGACTTATAGTACCATGATTGATGGATATGCTAAGGCTGGTAGATTGGATGATGCGCGCAATCTGTTTAACGAAATGAAGTTTCTGGGTATAAGTTTGGATAGAGTTTCTTATAATACCTTGCTTTCTATTTATGCTAAGCTTGGTAGGTTTGAGGAAGCTATGGATGTTTGCAGGGAGATGGAAAATTCTGGGATTAGGAAAGATGTTGTGACTTATAATGCGCTTTTGGGTGGGTATGGGAAACAATACAAGTATGACGTGGTTAGAAAAGTGTTTGAAGAGATGAAAGCCAGGCATGTATCACCTAATCTATTAACTTACTCAACTTTGATTGATGTGTATTCAAAAGGTGGCTTGTATAGGGAAGCAATGGATGTTTTTAGGGAGTTTAAGAAGGCTGGGTTGAAGGCTGATGTTGTTCTTTATAGTGCATTGATAGATGCCTTGTGCAAGAATGGGTTGGTGGAGTCTGCTGTGTCTTTGCTTGATGAGATGACCAAGGAGGGAATTAGGCCTAATGTGGTCACTTACAATTCCATTATAGATGCATTTGGCCGGCCAGCAACCACAGAATCTGTGGTTGATGATGCTGGTCAGACCAGTGAGTTGCAAATTGAATCTCTATCTTCAAGTGCTGTTGAGAAAGCCACTAAACGTCTGGTGGCTGACAGGGAGGACAGCCGGATCATAAAGATATTTGGGCAGCTTGCTGCTGAAAAGGCAGGTCAAGCAAAGAACAGTGGCGGGCAGGAAATGATGTGCATTTTGGGAGTCTTTCACAAGATGCACGAGCTGGAAATCAAGCCAAATGTGGTCACATTCTCAGCCATTTTGAATGCTTGCAGGTAATTTTTGTTGTGCTGTTATTTCCTTTTTATTTGTTTAACAAAATCGAGGATGTTGTCCTTTAAGGGATTTTTTTAATTAATGTGAACACAGCATGTTTTGAACCTCTCTCTGTGGGATTGCCACACATGAATGAGGATACTTAAAAGATGTTGAAATTTATCATTAGACAAAGGATAATTGTATATGCTACTCATTCTACCATAACTGAAAAAGGTAGGGTGTTGCTGACGAGATAATTGAAAACTGCATAATCATACATGGATTGTGAAAAATCTCACAAGGCCCCTGGGATTGTGGAACATGTGTGCAATTTATTTTGCTCTTTGCTCATTCATGTCAATAGAAAGACTTAAGTCAAAGCATACAGCTATTACAGCTGTATGCTTGAATAGGAAATAGGAAAGCATACAGCTGTTACAGCTGTATGCTTGAATAGGAATATAAATGATTGAATAGGAAATAGGAAAGTCATAGCTGTTACAGCTGTATGCTGGAATAAGAATATAAATGATTGATAGGAAAGAGGAAACTTATTTAAATTCCTAGATTCCCTCTTTGTAATGGCCATGTACAACACAACTTTTCCTATATAATGAAAGCCTAGTCAAAAGGTGAAGGCAATTAAAACCATTCTGTTATGGTATCAGAGCTTGGTGTTTTCTCACAGAATTCTTAAGATTTTTTGTTCTTTCTTAGTCATAGCTTTATGGAGAAGTCAGATAATGTTTGTGTCAGATTTACTGGCAAAAATTATGCTGCCTGGACATTCCAGTTAGAGATTTTTCTCAAGGGAAAGGAGTTATGGGGCCATATAGATGGCAGTGACAAAGACATGGTTGCTGAAGGATCTGTGGTTGCTAAGGCAGCATGGGCTGCCAAAGATGCACAAATAATGTCCTGGATTCTCAGTTCTATGGAGCCACATCTGATCCTTTCTTTGCGTCCTTATAGATCTGCAAAGGCTATGTGGGACCATCTCACTCAAGTTTATAACCAAGACAACAATGCTAGGCGTTTTCAGCTTGAGTTGACTATTGCCAACTATTCCCAAGGAGATCTTTCTATTCAAGATTACTATTGTGGTTTTCTGGCTTTATGGAGTGATTATTCTGATCTTGTTACAGCCAAGGTTTCTGCAGAAGGTGTGCTGGCAGTGCAACAAGTCCATAAAATCAGCCAACGAGACCAATTTCTGATGAAATTGCGACCAGAATATGAACCCGTTCGTGCCTCTCTAGTCAATCGCGATCCTGTTCCATCCTTGGATGCTTGCTTTGGAGAACTATTGCGTGAAGAGCAACGTCTCCATACTCAAACCATTATGGAGCAAGCAAGAGTTGCCTCTGCCAGTGTCTCAGTTGCTTATGTTGCTTCTGCTTACAGCAAGGGGAAGAGTCGCGATATGAGCAAGACACAATGCTATAGTTGTAAGAAGTATGGACACATTGCTCCCCATTGTCCTCATAAAATTTGCAACTACTGCAAGCAGCTGGGCCACATCATTAAGGAGTGTCCTATTCGTCCTCCTCCACGCCCCAACAAAGCTTATCACGCTGCTGTTACTGCTGCTGGTTCCTCTTTTTCACAGACTCAGCCTCCAGCAAATTTACTCACCCGAGAGATGGTGCAAGAAATGATTGTGAGTGCTTTCTCCACACTTGGCCTTCAAGGTACTGGTTCTTCAGCCCTTACTTGGATCTTAGACTCAGGTGCTTCCAATCATATGAAAAACTCTTTGCATGGGTTAAGTAATATCCGCAAATATTGTGGATCCTCACATATTCAAACAGCCAATGGTAGTACTCTTCCCATCATCGCTGTTGGTGATGTACCTCCCTTTTTAAAGGATGTTTATGTCTCACCCAAGCTTGCTATAAACTTAGCTTCTGTAGGTCAACTTGTGGACAATAACTGTGATGTAAACTTCTCTAATCGTGGCTGTATTGTACAGGATCAGATGTCAGGACAGCTGATAGCGAAGGGGCCTAAGCACGGACGTTTATTTTCTCTCCAACTTCCTATTCCACGCACTTTGCTTCCTTCCTCTGTTTTAGCTTTCTTTTGTACTGCACCTAAAGTGTCCAATGAAGTTTGGCATAAACGTCTAGGTCATCCAAATCCTAGAATCCTCTCTCATTTGTTGAAATCTGGGTTAATAAGTAATAAAGAACATTCAGCTTCAACTGTGTTCCTTGATTGTGCTACTTGTAAACTTGGCAAAAGTAAAATTTTACCCTTTCCTTCTGCTGGCAGTAGAGCCACAAACCCTTTTGAGATAATTCATAGTGATGTCTGGGGGATTAGTCCTGTCATTTCTCATGCAAATTACAGATATTTTGTCACTTTTATTGATGACTACAGCCGCTATACATGGGTTTATTTCTTGCGGAACAAATCAGAAGTTTTCTCTATGTTCAAACTATTCTTGGCATTGGTTAACACTCAATTTTCTGCCACTGTTAAGACACTTAGATCAGATTCGGGAGGGGAATATATGTCTCATGCTTTCCAATCATTCTTGCAATCTAATGGTATCGTTTCTCAACGATCATGTTCCTATACTCCTCAACAAAATGGAGTAGCAGAACGCAAGAATCGCCATCTTTTGGATATGGTTCGTACCTTGCTCATTGAATCTTTTGTTCCTCCAAAGTTTTGGGTAGAAGCACTCATTACAGCAACTTATCTAATCAATAGACTTCCTTCACAAGTCTTAGGTCTAGAGTCTCCATATTTTCGGCTTCATCATTGCCATCCTATATACAACAATCTTCACACCTTTGGGTGTGTATGCTTCATGCATCTTCCTCCACCTCATAGAAATAAACTTTCTGCTCAATCAATTAGGTGTGCCTTTCTTGGATATAGTATTACTCAAAAGGGTTATCTATGTTTTGATCCACACACTAATCACGTTCATGTTTCCAGAAATGTTATTTTCTTTGAAAATCAATGTTTCTTTCCTTTGTCTTCATCCTCAGCCACTTCTCTTGCCTCTTTACCCTCTTTTGATGACTCTTCTCCTTTGCAAAGTGTTCCAGTTGACAGGTTCCAGCCACATTTGGTGTACAAAAGAAGACTTCCTGTGCTGCCCCCTTCAGCTTCTGTCTTGTCATCTGCTCCTCCTTTACAGCCTTCTGTGGCTTCTGAGGTACCTGTTTTGGCTCCTTTACGCCGCTCCTCTAGAATATCTGTACCACCTGCTAAGTATGGATTTACCTCATCTGTGGCACATCATTCTACTGCTGCTCTCTCTGTCACTTTATCCTCTATTTCTATCCCTACTGGTTATTCACAGGCAGCTACAGAACCATGCTGGCAGCAGGCTATGCAGGAAGAGTTAAATGCTCTAGAAGCTAATCAGACTTGGGATATTGTTGATTGTCCTTCTGGTGTGACTCCTCTTGGGTGTCGATGGGTCTATTCTATTAAAATCAAGGCTGATGGCAGCTTGGACAGATATAAAGCACGATTAGTGGCTCTTGGAAACCATCAAAAATATGGAGAACATTATGAGGAGACTTTTGCTCCAGTGGCTAAAATGGGTACTATTCGAACAATTTTGGCCATCGCAGCATCCCAACATTGGTGTTTGCACCAATTGGATGTGAAGAATGCCTTTCTTCATGGTGATCTCACTGAAGATATATATATGCGACCACCAGCTGGCTTATTTTCCACTCCTACCTCTGCTGTGTGTAAGTTACGCCGCTCCTTGTATGGTCTCAAACAGGCTCCTCGTGCTTGGTATGAGAGATTTACTTCTGTCCTTCTTCAATTTGATTTCCTTAAAAGTAAATATGATGCCTCTTTGTTTCTCCGTAAGACTGCAAATGGAGTTGTGTTTCTATTGGTGTATGTTGATGATATAGTCATAACCGGTACTGATTTCGCTCTGATTAATCAACTCAAGCAGCATCTGCAGAAATCCTTTCACATGAAGGATCTAGGTCCTCTCACATATTTTTCTTGGTCTAGAGATTCATGCTGGTTCCCATGGCATTTTTTTATCCCAACACAAGTATGCCATGGACTTGGTGGCAGCTGCTGGTCTCCAGCATTTGCCACCCCTTGATACTCCAATGGAAATTAATCTCAAGCTACGCAAAGATGAGGGTGATTTATTATCAGACCCAGCTGCATATCGTACACTCGTGGGCAGCTTACTATATCTTACACACACTAGACCTGATATTTCTTTTGCCGTACAGCAGGTTAGTCAGTTTATGGCTTCTCCAAGGCATCTCCATATGGCTGCTGTTCGCCGCATCATTCGTTATATTCATGGCACAATTCGACGTGGCCTTTGCTATCCTGCTGGTACTTCCCTTGATCTTATTGCTTATAGTGATGCTGATTATGCCGGGTGTTCCGACACTCGCCGTTCCATTACTGGTTGGTGTATGTTTCTTGGTCCTGCACTTATTTCCTGGAAGAGCAAGAAACAAGATCGTGTTTCCAAGTCTTCTACTGAGTCTGAATACCGGGCTATGTCCCAAGCTTGTTCCGAAATCATCTGGCTCCACGGGCTCCTTGCTGAGCTGGGTTTTCAGCAGCGCACTCCTACTCCTCTTTTTGCTGATAATACCAGTGCTATTCATCTTACCGCCAATCCTATCTTCCATGAGCGCACAAAGCATATTGAGGTGGATTGCCACTTCATTCGGGACGCATATGCGACAAAGACTATCTCATTTCCACATGTGTCCAGCAATCTTCAGGTGGCTGATGTTTTTACCAAGACTCTCACCCGCCACCGTCATCATTTTCTTGCTACCAAATTGCTGCTTATGGACCAGCCCGCATCAATTTGAGGGGGGATGTCAATAGAAAGACTTAAGTCAAAGCATACAGCTATTACAGCTGTATGCTTGAATAGGAAATAGGAAAGCATACAGCTGTTACAGCTGTATGCTTGAATAGGAATATAAATGATTGAATAGGAAATAGGAAAGTCATAGCTGTTACAGCTGTATGCTGGAATAAGAATATAAATGATTGATAGGAAAGAGGAAACTTATTTAAATTCCTAGATTCCCTCTTTGTAATGGCCATGTACAACACAACTTTTCCTATATAATGAAAGCCTAGTCAAAAGGTGAAGGCAATTAAAACCATTCTGTTAATTCATACCTCAGTAAGTGTTCATCTTCAGCAAAAATAGATCAAGCAGATGAGACTGTGCCAGTATTTGTTTCCAGTAAAGATTAGCAGAATTGCGAGTTTTCTGTTTTGCACTTTTGATAAAATTCCCTTGTCCTTCTTATGTGCTAGTGTGATGAATTAGTTCAGTTTTATTGTTTGATTTTAGGGTGAGAAAACATGTTTGTCCATGTTTGATCGTATACCTGCATATTCATCCATGCATGCATGTTTGCATGTATATATAAAGGAGATTCAGCTTCAAATAAAACTTGGTCTAAATTCATTTTTATATTCTCTTGATACAGTCGTTGTAATTCCTTTGAAGAGGCTTCAATGTTATTGGAGGAGCTCCGGTTATTTGATAACCAGGTTTATGGTGTGGCCCATGGACTTCTTATGGGTTATAGAGAAAATGTTTGGGAGCAAGCACAATCCCTCTTTGATGAAGTAAAATTGATGGACTCTTCGACAGCATCTGCCTTTTACAATGCCTTGACTGACATGTTATGGCACTTCGGTCAGGTCAGTTTGAGCCATAGCTATTACTGATTAAGAGTCTATATTTTGTGGTTACACATTTATTTAACTGGATTAGTTCTGAATGCACAACACCATTTCTTTTCTCAGAAAAGGGGTGCACAACTGGTTGTGCTTGAAGGGAAACGTCGCCAAGTGTGGGAGAATGTGTGGTCTGAGTCTTGCTTAGATTTGCATCTAATGTCTTCTGGGGCTGCTCGGGCAATGGTTCATGCATGGTTGCTGAATGTACGCGCCATTGTGTTTGAGGGTCATGAGGTGCCAAAATTATTGAGGTATGCCATTGTATGTAGTTGTATTTGTTAACCAATACCATCTCTTCTATTCAACCATTTCAAGAGAAAGTTCTGAACCCATAGTTGTTTCAGCATTTTGACTGGATGGGGCAAACACAGCAAAGTAGTTGGTGACAGTACGCTAAGGCGAGCTGTTGAGGCCCTTCTCATGGGCATGGGTGCACCCTTTAGGTCAGCCAAATGCAACTTAGGTCGACTTATATCAACAGGATCTGTTGTTGCTTCCTGGTTAAGAGAATCTGGAACGCTAAAAGTTCTTGTACTTCATGATGACAGAACGCATCAAGAAAATTTGAGGTTTGGTCAAATCTCTAATTTGCAAATGCTTCAATTGTAGCTAATTGGATCGTGTTGTGCGTTTTGTCTCCCCTCTGTAAGTTATTGAAATAGAGATACAGTTGCTTGTGTGTGCGTGTGTGTGTGTTGAATGGATGCGGTGCTAAACATTAGAAGTTTCTCAAGTCGCGTGGGAGAATGTGTTCATTTTTCCATTTTAAGTTCACAAAAGGAATGAGGCTTGAGGGTTATCATGTTTGATTTTTTGTGACGGCCATGGACTGTATAAAGAAAGCGAATTTTCTTTTCATCTACGGACAAGATTTTAAGGCATATATGATAAAATCTTGAGTTGATATAATTTTACGAGTTGATATATGTTTATAATGTTGAGTTAATATATGTTTATAATGTTAAATTGGTATAAAAACTTGAAAATCGTTAAAATCAGACCAAAATCATTTTCAGTCGGTAAAATCGTTTTGTTTGTGTTTACATTTTCAGTTGAAATATAAAATTCTCACCAAGCTCACCCTCTAGCCCTCTGCATCATAAGTCATTCCCTAGAATCTCTCTCTGTGTCATTCCAACAGCCACCTATATAAAACAACCCAAAATCAGATTGATACACAAGCTGTCATCTCTTCCATGATGACCCGATGATCTATAGCCGCCGCCAGCAGCAACAATATACTCCGGGAAAGGAGGAAGGAGGAATGTTGGTATGCTAATAAGGTTTGAATCTCTTTCAGTACCATGGAGATTGAAACTTTTACTCCTTTTCTTGTTTTGTTGGAGATGTGTATATAATGGGTACTACCCATTGGGTTGCATTAATGGTAGTTTACTTAGGAATTGGATTTAAAGGGTGGAAAGTTGGAATACACTATACCTAGTGCTTTTTGCAGCATGAATATGATAGGAGGGGAATTTATATATTTGTTTTTGAAAAAATTATGTTTGCTCAAGATTACTGATTCCTGCTAAAATTGCTATATTGAATGAATGAAATTGATTTCATTTGCATTCATTCATGGGTTTTGCTTGTAGATTATTTTTAAAATTAGGTAATTGTTAGTTAATAAAAATTTATAGTCATGAATAATTGTATTGTATTTTTAAGTTACTGAAATGATGTTTAAATTTTTATTTGAACCATTTATTTTTAGGTGCTTGAATTATGTATATAAAAAAATTTCTCGGTGATTTTATGATTTTATAATCTGTTTTAATAATATGAATTTATATTGTATTTTTCATGTTATGTTAAAAATATGTTTTTGACAACTTTAAATAGATTGGATACTTGTGGGACAATGACAAATTTTCTTGTGTGCATATTGAATAAGTTATCGTAACAGCTAGCTGATTGGTCTTGTGCTATGTGATAGGTTGTAATAAAAAAACAAATTTATCATAAAAAATAATCTAAGTATTGGTTACACGTCTTTTTTTTCTAAAGATATTTATCATGAATTGAATGATATCTGGATCTAATAATAAGATTAAAAAATATTTGATTTACTTGAATTAACCTGGGTTGATCAGTAAAACTTGCAAGATTAATCTTAAAAAAAAAAAAAAATTAAAAAGTTTAATTTCAAATTAATTCAATGTGAGAAAGAAATTGATAAAAAATAACTTTTGATTAAAATAAAAAAAACTCGAGTTAACAAAACAAATATATGATGAAAGTTATTATGTCATTAGATTTAATAAATTTTTTACTTGAGATTATTTTTCATAAATTATTTTATATTTAATTATACAATAATAAAATACATGATATTGTTTTTTTTTTTTTTTCCTATATGAAACAACATATTTTTTAAAAGTAAAAAAAAACCATGATAGGAACATGGGATCGAGATAGCAAAAGTAACTTGTTGACAATAAATAATGAAACTATATTATTTTATGTTTGAATTTAATTAAAAAAACAGATCATCGAAAAAAAAGAAGAGTGAAGTTGTATTTTTTTTTAAAAATTAAGAGAAACAAATCATTAAACAAAAAATAAAGACAAATAATAATTTGAATATTGTGGATTAACTTGTTAAGCCTGCTAGACATATAATAGATTCAATTGGGTTTATTGATTTGTTCTATCAATTTTTTTTTTAAAAATAAAATATAACTCAAAAAAAAAAAAAAAACCAAAAGGAGGCCAATCATGTGGGTCTAGGCATTAAAAGAAGCAGCCCAAACATGTGGGCTTTCTAACTCAGTTCACGTGCCTGGGTATGTCTTATTTTGTTCTTAAAGGGGCAAATGATCCATTACATTTTTTTTTTAAAGATAGCAAATGATATGCCTTTTGCTTTTTGCAAATTCCAACAACTAGGGTCCGTCAGACAATTATGGGTTGATTTTTTTCGATTAAAAACCAATCCTCAATATATTTTTTATCCAAACACCCAAAAAATACCTATAATATCTTGATAAATCTATTCATGGCCACAAAAATCTAATAAACAACTCGAAAAATCAAAATCAACTTGAAGCCAAAATTATTCCCATGGTTAAATCTACAAGCCTGGGCAAGGAAAAGAAAAGAAAAGAAAAAAACAACTAGATCAATCTTTCATGATGAAATGGAACTTATTGACACAAAAATTGACTATTCTTGCTATCACAATTGTTGACAATGATAAATTTTTCTCTCTATGCCGGAACCCAACGAGTCTCTCTTATCTAAAAATAAAAAACTGAAAAATAAGGGAAATAATACAATTGAATTTCAGAAAATTAAAGGGACCGGTTACCTAATAGTTAAAAAAGATAAATGATTAAAATGAACTTTTTAAATGAAATTTTATGACACCACCTATTTTATTTATCCTTTGCACTTTAGTCCTTTGTCTTTCAATTCAACTCTTCCTTTCAAAAAATATGTAATTGGGTGGTGATTTGGGTTTAAAAGTGCTGTAGTGTGAAAACAAATAAATATAAAAAATTCAAGAATCAATTTATTTTTTTAAAAAAATTTATTATTCTAATCCAAAATGAGAGAATAAACCGTGAAAAAGTTCTATAATCCCAGTCAATATTGCCATTATGTTTTTGTCTCTTGATTTGCTTCAAGAGGCTGTTTGTACAAAATCCAGGAAGTCTCTTCAAGGCTCGAGTAGTTGGAAGAATTGATAACGTGACATATTTTTGTATTTTAGCATGAATTTCAAACTGTTAAAGAAAAGTGAAAACTAGAATATGCGGCCATGAACGTGTTAAACTAGAATAATTATATAATGGAAGTCGTTTGGGCAAGGATTAAATGGTCATACCTGCTGTCAATCTGCAAACATGATAATTGGTGAGCTGAGAGAAAAAAACGAAGCTACAGAACTAATTATGAGGTCATCATCTACAACTGAAAATAATTGCTTGGATTTTGCTTCTTCTTCTTCTTGTTTTTTTTTATAACACGGATGTCTGGACCAGTTTGCACACATCTCAATTAATTCTACGAACTTTAAAATTAACGACCATGTAAACCTCCAATAGTCCTAAGATTTGTAAGACTTGAACGGATGACCTCAAGGAAGCAAACCTAGAGTCTGACCAATTGAGTTACACCCCAAAATAATATAGACAATTAGACTCTCTCCTCCAAAACAACTCACCTTCCTCATCAAAATCATTTTAATTATCGTTGTAATAATTGTCATTATCATAATCATCATTATTATTATCATTTGTATTGCAATCATCACCAACACCATTATCGCTAATACTGCCACTACTATAATTAGCGTAATCAATAACACGATTCATTATATTATCATAATCCCTATCAAATAAAGTATTAAGCCATTGCTAATTCAAATCTACAATGAGAGATAATTTATTATATTTATGAGTAGAATAAATTATAAGAGACTATTTGTTCCATTAAAATTTTTTTAAAAGCAAAATAACTGGTAAGAAATTAATTTATGATTTATTAGAAATTTTTATTAGAAATATGATAATAATCTAACATAATTGTTTACTTATGTTCTGAAGTTGTGAGATATATTTTCTTAATAACTCCATAACCAAAAAAATTGAGATAATAAAGGGTTTGAAAAAAAAAACTAAATATTTAACCAATAATAAAAATACTAGTAATATATATAACTATATATTACTTTCCTATAAGCATCAAGGCTTGTTTGAAAATATATGTAATACACAATTAGTTTGATAAAATGTAATAACATTGGTTGAAAATGATTTATTATGGTTGCCTAAGTTTCCTGACAATATATTTTACACTGTTCCTGAATATTTTGGATTTTTTTTGTTGGTTTATTTCCAATATTTTTACTTTTATGTTGTTTTTTTATTAATATTTTTCATAAATTTTATGACTAAAATGTAATGCACTTTAGAAATAATCTCAACATTTATAGTGATATTGTCGACTTTGGTCAATTGGATTTGATCTGGCATTCTAGCTAACATTTTAAATAAATCCACTTTGAATCTTTTTTTTTCATCTCAAAATCTCAGCTACCTTTAAGCTATATATACAATTTATACTAATATGAGATTTGAAACTTGAAACGTGTTTTAAGTATTGTGTAAATTTGTCAAACTAACTTACACATTAAATATTAAGTAAACAATAAATTTATTCACGTTTTAAACTATATAGGTATTGTATTCATTATCCAATCATCACAAAAGAAACATCTAACTTGCTACATTTTAAATGCAAGGTACTTCAAATTTGTATTTATTAAAATAAAGTGTTTGGATCCACTAGTTACTTTCACTTGTAGTACAAAAAAATGACCATCAATGAAAATCAAAAGTAATGCAGTAGACTTGCATTATTCAATAACTATGATTGTCACACCTTGGTTAACATCAATCGAGGTTAAATATATATCGCGAGGAAAAATATGTATATCATCATGGAAAATTAAAGTTGCCACCTAGCAAGTTAAAGAAATTAGGGATCCTAAAATATGTATTTATTCCAGAGATCTAAGTAAGGGGTTGATTATGCTTAAAAAAAAAAACAACGTTACTCTTACAATATCTTTTCTTATGAAATGTTACCATTACTATGTTTTCTTCTATATTTGTCTTTGTGATTTTCATTAATTATCCTAATTATTTTTTACATTTTTTCTTATTTAAAATTTCTAATTATTTTGTGAAAAACCTGACATCGATCTTTAAACATGTTAGAAAATAACATCAATCCCTAAAAATAGGAGACCCATCAAAGATGTTGGCGTTAAGTCTTCAAGTAGAATTTTTGTTGAAATTCATAACAATAGAGCATAACCTATATTTGATTTTAAAATTTGGACATTGATCCCTTTTTAAAAAAGAAGATGTATAAAAATAACTCTTATCCCTAAAAAAAAAGGTTTCATCAAGGTTGCTCAAAGAGTGAGTGTTAGACCCATATAGTTTATTACAGTAAAAAGAAGTAAAATACAATGATAAATGTTAAGTTTTTCTAATAAAAGATTTCTTGCTATGGAAAACAATCAACATCTAATATATGAAGGAAGCTAGAATTACTCTTTAAAAGAGGCAAACAACATTTTAAACTAGCTATTTACATAAAAATATACACAATCAAATTCAACAATGAGTATCAAGAATTAATACATAAACTAGAATGTAAAATAAATTAGAAACAAACGTGAAATTGAAATACAGGTATTACAATACAATAATTATAGGAAATTAAAATATAAAATTAACTACTTTTAAAAGAAAATTTGAAATCTTTGATATTATATAGACAAATAAATACAGACACACACCGAGATTGGTTGAATCTTTGACTTGTTCGAGTTATAATAATGAACAATCTCTCACGTTAATGGCAAAAATCTTTGATATCTATCTACCCGCCGAGTCGTTCAACTTCAATTATTGGGTCTTATCTCCTGTGGTCGTTGCGTACTTCAAACGACATCGTCTCCTCGATTGATCCAGCTTCATGGATGGGATGGTCACCCGTTCCAATCATGGTTTTGTCCTAGCCCGTGTCCCTCCTAGAATGCCCATAGTAAATCACTAATTGTAAATCATCTCTACTTGGGATTTTCTGAAGGTTGCCGTAAATCAGCAATCCAAGAGAAAACAACTATAGTTCTGCAACTTAATTCTCGATATAAACAGAGAAGAGGGACGGACGGACGGGCAAATATCAGTATCAGAAATGGCAACCTTAGAAGAGAAGCAAGTGATGGTTGTTGGGATTGATGATAGCCAGCACAGTACATACGCTTTAGAGTGGACATTTGATCACTTCTTCACTCCCCCTCTAGCTTCCAATTCACCTTTCAAGGTCGTTGTTGTCCATGCCATAACTTCCGCTACCTCCGTCGTCGCCAGTCTTGCTGAACCTGGTACCTATTTGTTTTCCACTTCATTAATTCTGTACATAATATATCCTCAGCTTTCTCCTCTTCTCTTTCCACTTCTATAGCAGTGTGTAGCATGTGCGTCTTCTACTCGTTCTTCTTTGTTTTCAGGGATTGCTGAAGTTTTGCCACAAGTGGAATCGGACTTGAAGAAGATAGCTGCAAGAGGTATCGAAAAGGCTAAGGAAATTTGCATCAGTAAATCGGTACTCACAATCTCTTGTAATCAATTCATTCCATAACTACTTAAAACCATTCATATAATTAATAAATATCCAACGTTCTGTCTGGTATATACTAGACGCGTCGTCCTTGCAAAAGAAACAAAAACGAATTTGCAATCGTTATTTTTTATTTATTTTTGTTAAATACTATGACTACATCTAATCTAATGGGGGAATGCGTCTTTTATTATTTATGTCCTCGATCGTTCCTCTTGTAACCACTGTTAAAATCTTGTAAGATGATGGTTTCCGGTCCCAAAGAGAATGAGAGAAATGGGGGCTACTTTGTTCTTCACGTTGCCTTCGCTCTTAGTGAAAGCAGATGATGAATTGACCGGGTCATTCATCAGACATCTAGCAAATGAACGTTGAACTAAATGAGTGGATTTTGCGTTGGCTGTTTTCCTGATCATTTCAGCTTCTCTGCAGGTGAGTGATGTGATCTTCGAAGTGGTGGAAGGTGATCCTAGAAATGTTCTTCGCGAGGCTGTAGAGAAGCACCATGCTTCAGTGCTGGTTGTAGGAAGTCATGGTTATGGAGCTATTAAAAGGTATTTGATTTCATATTTTCAAATCTAGTACATTGATATATAGTTAGATCCACTGGACTGCTGTTAGATATCCAGTAAATACTGTTGAAAGGCTCTTAGGAAGCTCCACTACAGCTACTTTGCAGTTTACACATGGTTGCATACTGTCCAAATCACTTAGTTATCTGCAGAAAGTTTGAGCTCACAGGTTTTCACATTTCTCTTGCAGGGCAGTCTTAGGTAGTGTGAGTGACTATTGCGTTCATCATGCTAACTGCACTGTGATGATAGTGAAGAGGCCTAAGATGCCTTGACTGCTTCTGAGTTGACAATATTATTGAAAACTATGCAATATATTCCTGTCGTCAAAAAAACATGATGGAATCTACAGTCAGTTCCAGATCCGAGCAATTCTCATGCTGCGTAGTATTGTGATTGGAGTATTTTGTGTACACTAGTGCTAGTACTTGCCATGTATCCATGTTTACTTGTAGAAAACAAACCCGCACCACCATCTTCAAGTTCAATTGATAACTTTTTTTTTTTTTTTATTATTATTATTAACATGAGTGTTTAAACTAGCTTACATGTATCTTGATTAATCCCATGAGCCTTAAAGTTAATGATCATGTAAGTTTTTAGTGATTCTAAAGCTTGTAAGACTCGAACTAGTGATTTTTATAGAGCAAACTTAGGGTCTGATCAATTGAGCTACACTCCTTAAAGTTAAATTCAATTGATGATAATTAATTTTTGGAATGATTACAACATTTATACGATTATTATCAGTGTTGCCCTTTACCGATAACAATACAAAATTACTTATTAAACTAGTGTTTTTGTGCCCAGAATTGATCTCATTGAGACTTTTTTTTTATTATCACCGAAATCCAGCAATTTTCTTTTATTTTTTTTCTGTCAAATTGGGGATAAAAAAAATTTAAATTTTGGATTAAAATTAAATGTCTTAAATTGTTAGGAAATAAAAATTTATAATTTAAAAAGTTACAGGACAACATTTTCCCATGTTTTTTTTTTTTTATTAGAATACGTATTTTTACAATAAAATAATAATATAATTACAATAATACATAATCAGAAACTTGGCAGGGCGAAACTTCGGTTTACAGCTTGCATCTCCTCCTGCATCATTCCAGAAAATTCTGTAACCAACGACGTCCACTAAAATTCACTTCTCTTAGCAAAAGATAAGCATAACCCATACGTCTTTCTCGATTAATATTTTATGTTATATAATGTTACAGTGTGCTGCGAATCTGCCTTTATTCTATCGGACAAACTTTAAAATATCACCTGATTATTACATAGTTAATCTCAGCTTTATCACTAAGCAATTTTTCATATCAATTTTATCTTTAAAATTATATAAATTCTCAAATTACATCTATTTTTTAAATTTTCCATCCAAATTATATATTTTTTTTAAGGATAAACAATTTCATCATGTAAGAAATTTAATTTTTTTTTATTCACTCATTCTAACGTGTCTTTATTGAGAAATAAAAATACTATGGTGGTAAAATTGATATAAAAAATATTTTAACATGAAATTAAGACAATCACAATAGCTGGGGATATATTTGAGATTTGAACTTTTTTTTTTCCTTTGTTTACTTTATTTGGTAAGGTAAATGTAATTTGAGTTTTTTTTTTTTTTTTTTTTTTAACATGACTATGAGTATGTTTGAAAGAGTGGTTGTAATTGTTTTTTAAAGTGTTTTTTATGCCGAAATGCATCAAAATAATATTTTTTTTATTTTTAAAAATTATTTTTGAGATTAGCGCATCAAAACGATATAAAACACACATAATTTTTTTTTTAAATTTAATATTTTTGGAACGGGGTTTGAACCGCGTTCTTGAACGTGCCTATGTCATTATAAAAATATGTTAGCAATCGTATATATACTCATGTTGGAAAACCTTAAAAAGTGTTAAGAATCACACCAATATTCTTGTAAGTTTTTAACTGAAAAGGAATGAGAAAATAAAAAGACTAAGAACAAGAACATCAAATTTGAACATGGTTGAGATAAATTGCTTGCTCTACCAACGAAACAAAGATATATCAAAATTTTGCTACTACAAATTTCACAAACCTAAAAACATTAACAAATCTCTCACCAAGCTCAAATGACTATAAAGATCATATATAAAGGAGAACATACAAACCTTAGTGACTAATTAAACAAGAATGAATCTCTCCATTTTTGCTTGAAGCTCATAAAAATTTTAATTTTCTCTCAAAAGTTTCTCTAATATATACGGTGGTTGCACACCCAAAATGGCTCATCTCACTCTATTAACAAAAAAAAAAAAAAAAGGTTGAAGGTCAGTTTCATTGTTCATATAAACAGTGAAACACCAACCATTGTCAACGAGTTATGCCTCCCTCAGCTAAACTAGCAGCCCAGTGTCATAAAATTAACCATTTATTCTTTTACCTGTAGACTCTTTAAGATTAACACAGTCCACTGCCACGCCTGCAAAAAAACTAAGTACTGCACCGCTACCCCTACAAAAAACCAAGCTTTCAACCCCGTATAATTGCTAATCCCTTTCGAGTCATCTTTCACATTAATCAATTCAAGCATCTTAGTACCACCTACCAATCGTGTGTGTGTGTGTGTGTGTGTGTCGAAGCCTATGAGTCCTATTTAAAAACTACACTTACAAGTCAAATAAACATAATGTAAGGTGTAATCTCACCTGGAACTTTCCAGGTCTCTAATGCCAAACAGTTGCCACCATCATTTTTTAGCTGTTCAATCCACGAAGATTAATTTAGAGTATTCTATTAGCCTTAGAGGCACTGCTACTTCTGCTAGTGTATATAAAACAAAATTACTTTAACCTACAGCACTACTTTAAGAAATTGCTGGTAAATTACTTCGCATGGATGGCTTGCATGTGGCATGCAATGCATATAGAGATTTAATTATGCTCTTATTCGAACTTTACATTCCTCCAAATGCTTCAAAATCTAACAACTACTTCAAAGCCACTGCCCGAATGGAACAAATTCTCTTTTGTTGTTTCATGTAAAAGGTTTCTCAAATCTCATCACTAATATTTATAAGGGAGAAAATGAAAAGCAGAATAAAGTAGCATATAAAAAAAGGCCCAAAAAACCAACCATCACCTGCACGTGTCAAATCTTCTGCTCTGGACAACATAGCTTACCTCATTCTAGTTTTGTATATGCCCTCTTCCATCCCCCCCTGTAAATACATGCACAGCCTTCCCATTTGCTTATATGCAAAACAACTCTTCTTCGCTTATTAGCTGTCTTTTGTGTTCTCTTATTGCGTGTATACCTCTCTATTTGTCCAAGTCTATCAACTACTGTTCACAAACATAACTCTATGTTTCAATTTATATACTTGTTAACTGTATATTAAGTTGGGAAAAACATCATATATCAAAATTCAAAATTCAAAATCCACAAATTCAAATTCTTTTTTTTTTTTGTGCAATAAAAATTAGGGTTAACCAATCAACAAACTAAGCAAGCAATCACAATAAATCACAAATATTATTGACATGGAAAACCCTAATAGAGAAAAAATCACAGGATCGAAGTCCACCTAAAAACTTTCGATATCATGGGTACACAAGTGTTCTTCCTTAGTTAAAACTAAGATCTACAACATAAATCATCAATAACAACATGTTATTAGAATGTATCAACAATAAAAAGAAATAGTCAAGAAGAATCTCACAAAACTGACAACCACGTTTTCGTGAAGAACAAACCAATTTAGACACCCCGATATTTAATATGACCATAAGATTTAGGTGTTCAGAATATTATATCAACACTTCATTTTAAACCAACAGTGAACAAACTACTTATCAAAGTTTGAATAGAGATTGTTCAAGTTGCCATACTCTCTCCTTCTCTTTGCATATGCTGTCCACTAACTTGAAAATAAACCAAAATTGGCTTTTTATGCCTAGTCAATTATATGGCCTAAAAGGCTTTAAGCATTTGTCCTTTTTTTTTCCTTAGTTTATATGGGTTATGCCCCAAAGTAGAAGTTATCAAATCAAACAATTCCCTTCCTCCTAACTTATCACCAAGTCTGTTTGCCTTCTAAAAAACACAAACTTTTCTCTTGGTAAAGGCTTGATCATCATATCTAACACAATGTCATCAAAATGAATCTTTTCAACAACAAATGACTCTATCTCTCCAACATCTCATCTTCATTGGTATCTAACCTCAATGTGCTTTGATCAATAATGAAAAGTAGAATGCTTACTAAGATGGATTACACTTTAATTGCCACAGTACAACACAAAGTTCTCTTGCACTAGGCCAAGCTCAAGTAAGAACTTTTTCATCTATAACAACTTCTTAACCCCTTTACTAAGAGCAATATATTTATTTTCTATAGTGGATAATACAACATATTTTTGCAACCTTCATTGCCATGAAACTGCTTTCCTTACAAAGGTCATTAAGTATCCATCCAACACATGTTTACTGTTTTCAAAATATAATCTAAAATTACATTTGAGATACTTGAATATCCTTTTCATTGTTAACTAGTGTTCTGTACTAGAATTGAAAAGAAATTATTTGATCACACCAATAACATGAGCTATATTTAGCCTTGTATAAACTATGACATACATCAAGCAACCAATTATTGATGTATAAAGAACCTTATTCATCTCATTTCTTTCTTCGTCACTTGAAGAACACTACTTACATCTTACCATAAAGTGGTTTACAAGTGGAGAACAAATAACTTTTATCTTGCTCATATTGAATCTCTCAAGTACTTTTTGAATATATCTCTTTTAAGATTGTCAAATCTTCCTATTATTTGAGTAATGTTTATGTTAAGAATCTATTTTGCCGATTCTAAGTCTTTCATTATAAAAGACATGCTTAACTCTCTCTTCAAACTCTAGATCTTTGTAGCATTATGGCTAACAATTAGCATATCATTCACATATAGCAACATAATAATGAAGTTACCATTATGAAACCTTTTTATAAACACACTAAGATCATAAGTTGCCTTACAATAACCATGCTCCACCATAAAAGAATTAAATTTCTTATACCACTGTCTTTGAGCTAGTTTTAACCTATATAAATTTTTTTTCTTGTAAATTAATTGTTTTTTTCTTTCACTTCAAACCCTTCAAGCTACTCTATGTAGATTTTTTCATTTAAGTCACCATGGAAGAAATAAGTTTTATAGTAAGTAGTTCAACTTTAAGATTCAGATTAGCAACTAAATCAAATACAACTCGGATTGAAGACAACTTGATAAGGTGAAAATATTTCTTTAAAATCAATACCCTTCTTTTGATTGAAACCTTTTATAACCATCTTGCCTTATATCTTAGCTGTGAGTGTTAAATAATCAATTCAATCTAATATCTTAAGCTATTAGGTGAAGCTCCAAGATATGATTTATATAATTCTCTAACACCCTCTTTAAGTAAAAGCTTGAAACTTGCATAAACCCCACATTACCTTATGCTTAATTTTTATTAATTAAAATGAAGGTGGTGAGATTTGAACTCGTGACCACTTAATCAACAAGGCTCTAATACCATGTTAAATGGCCAACTCAACTAAATTGCTTAAACTGTTAAGTAAGACTCCAAGATATGATTTATATAATTCTTTACCAACTAACATTTTTTTATTATTTTCAACCTGAACACCCGTTTGTTCTTGAGTGCTATTTTTCCTTTAGGAAGCTTCATTTACTCGAAGATGTGGTTCTTATACAAGCATTTCATCTCTTCTTACATGGCTTTTAACCACTCATTTCTCTTCTCATGTAACATAGCTTTATAAAAGCATTTTGGCTCTCTCTTATTAGTAACCAATACATACTCATGAGGAGAATATCTAGTAGAGACTTGGCGAAGCCTAGTAGACCTCTTTAATTGTGGCTCATCTAGAGCTTCTTGAATAACTTGTTTAGGAACAACATCATTATCATCATTATTAATTGGTTCAGAATCATTAATTAATGGATAAAAAGGCAAACCATCATTATCATCCTTTCAAGTTTCAATTTTTTTTTTCTATTTATGCAATTTAAAATAGGTTAAATCAATCAACAAATTAAGCAAGTAATCACAATAAATCAACAACAATATTTTTTTACGTGGAAAACCCTTATGTGAGGAAAAATCATTGGGCGGGAGTCCACCTAAAAACTTCACTATCAATAATAATAAAGGGTACACAAATGTTATTCCTTAATTAAAACTAATAACTATAACATAAATCATCGAGAACAACATATTTTTAGATTGCATCAAAATTAAAGAGAAAGAATTTTAAAGAATATCACAAAACTGAGGGTTATGATTTTATCAAGAGCGAACAAACTTAGACACCTACAATATTTAATCTAACTGTAAGATTTATATGTCAAAATTTTAACTTGATCCAATAATGAATCAAGTATTTATTAAAGTTTCAAGAGAGATTGCTCAAGCTACTATCTTCTCTCTTTTTTTCTTTGTATGTGTCGGCAACTAACTCGAAAATAAGCCAAAATTGACTTTTTATATCCAGTAACCTATATTAACTAAAGCCTTTTTCCACTTTTTTTTTTTTGTAATCGTGTATGTCCGGGCCATCTTACGCGCATTTCGAGTAATCCCTCGAGACCTTGAGGTTAACGATTATATAAGCCTCTAGTGACTTTAATGTTTGTAACACTCGAACTAGTGACTTCTAAAAAGCAAATTCAAAACCTAACCAGTTGAGCTACACCCCACCAGGTTCTAATTCCTCTTTTCTTAGATTATATGGTTATGGCACAAAAGAGTGACCAAACCATATTGATTGCATCATCTAATTCCTGCAGTGCTATGCTTAGAGCTCAAAGTTATGCATATTCTAGAGGATATATACTAGCCTTTCACAGTTTGTAATTTCATTAACAAAAGTTTTCAGCAATTTTTCTTCCATACACAGTGCCTTATAAAACTCCATAAAATCCTCACTATAGATATCCTCCAAAACATTGTATTCTTCTTTTAGCTCTCTGTTTTCCTCTGCCATGGTTCCCCCAAATGATCCTTCTAGTCTGCCTCTTGGAATTTGTAAGCCGGAAAGTCCAGACAAATACTTCGAACTGTTGGATGGGAAATTCAGTGTAAGAGGTTTTCCATTGCTTTCTGAAGTTCCAAGCAACGTGGTTTTTGCTCCTTTTTTGTCTGTTTATAAATCCTCTGATGCTCCGCTTGCTCTGCTCCAAAGTGTCCAAGCTCTGTCGCACAAGGGCGGATTCTTTGGGTTCCACAAAGACGCTCCGTCAGATCGCTTAATGAACTCCATCGGTAAGTTTACTGGTAGGGAATTTTTGTCCATCTTTAGATTCAAAACTTGGTGGTGTACCATGTGGATGGGTAGCTCTGGGTCTGATTTGCAAATGGAAACCCAATGGGTTCTCTTTAATGTTCCTGAAATAAGGTCTTATGTCATAATCATACCTGTCATTGATGGGAGATTTAGGTCTGCTTTCCATCCTGGAACTGATGGTCATGTCATGATTTGTGCTGAGAGTGGTTCTACTAAGGTGACAGCATCATCTTTTGATGCTATCGCTTATGTTCATGTGTCTGAAAATCCGTACAATATCATGAAAGAGGCCTATAGTGCTCTTAGGGTCCACCTCAATACCTTCAAGCTTCTGGAAGAGAAAACTGTCCCATCTCTTGTTGATAAATTTGGGTGGTGCACTTGGGATGCATTTTATTTAGCTGTAGAGCCTGCTGGTGTATGGCATGGTGTGAATGATTTTGTCGAGGGCGGTGTCTCTCCGAGGTTTCTCATCATTGATGATGGCTGGCAAAGCATCAATACTGATGATGAGAATCCGAACGAGGATGCTAAAAACCTTGTTCTTGGTGGAACTCAAATGACTTCCAGGCTTCACAGGCTTGATGAATGTGACAAGTTTAGGAAGTACAAGGGAGGGTCTATGTTAGGTCCTAACCCAACTTCATTTGATCCAAAGAAGCCAAAGATGCTTATCTTAAAGGCAATTGAAATCGAGCATGCTGAAAATGATCGCGATAAGGCAATCCAATCTGGCGTAACTGACTTGTCTCCTTTTGAAACTAAAATTCAAAAGTTGAAACAAGAACTGGATGTTGTTTTTGTTGGAGAAGAAAAGAGTGTTTCCAGTGGGAGTCGTTCTTGCAAGGCTGAAAGTTATGGCATGAAAGCTTTCACGAGAGATTTGAGGACAAAGTTTAAGGGTTTGGACGACATTTATGTGTGGCATGCTCTATGTGGTGCCTGGGGTGGTGTCAGGCCAGGCTGTACTAATCTGAATTCAAAGATCATTTCTTGCAAACTGTCTCCTGGTCTGGATGGGACAATGGCTGATCTTGCTGTGGTTAAGATCGTTGAAGGTGGTGTTGGTCTTGTTCACCCTGACCAAGCAGGCGATTTCTATGATTCTATGCACTCCTACCTTGCCGACGTCGGCATTACAGGAGTGAAAGTAGATGTCATTCATGTAAGACTTCTTTTCATAGATACCATCTATCTACTTTGCTCTTTTCTGAGTATTTGGATATTTTATATTAGAGTGACTTAATTGTTTTGTGTATCTAAGTCTCAATTGGCAAATGCAGAGCCTCGAGTATGTTTCTGAAGATTATGGAGGCCGTGTTGAGCTTGCAAAGGGCTACTACAAGGGCCTGTCAGATTCCCTGTCAAAGAATTTCAAAGGATCTGGACTCATTTCCAGCATGCAACAATGCAACGATTTCTTCTTCCTCGGAACAAAGCAGATATCCATGGGAAGAGTAGGCATGAAAGTCTAACCAAATGATCTCCCTTATTCTTTTAAGCGTTTGTCTGCTAGAAAGTTGTTGTTTTTACCATGGAGCTTGACGTCTTTTTGCTACAGGTGATGACTTCTGGTTCCAGGATCCGAACGGAGATCCGATGGGAGTTTACTGGTTGCAAGGGGTCCATATGATCCATTGTGCCTACAACAGCATGTGGATGGGTCAGATTATACAACCTGACTGGGATATGTTCCAATCCGACCATCCGAGCGCCAAATTTCATGGTGGATCGAGAGCTATTTGTGGAGGACCTGTATATGTGAGTGACTCTGTGGGTGGGCATGATTTTGACCTCCTCAAGAAACTTGTTTACCCTGATGGTACCATTCCCAAGTGCCAAGATTTTGCCCTGCCGACAAGGGACTGCCTCTTCAGGAACCCTTTATTTGACAAGAAAACAATTCTCAAGATTTGGAACTTCAACAAGGTATTCATTTATTTTGTCTACAAGGAATTGGATAAAACAATATTTTATTATTTTGGATATATATATATATATATATATATTGGCGGTCTACTTCTTCTTCTTTTTCCTTATAGTTTGTAAATAAATAAATAAAATAAAATAAAATAAAATCTTCTGAGTGTTTATAATAGTGAGTTTCAATTGAATAATAAATTAAAGGAAAGTTATGATGGATTGACTCTTTTTATGAGTTTTTTAATGTTATTTAATGAATATTTATAATATTAAAAAATAAAATTTGGAATTTAATATGTTAATAAGATTAATTTGTTTTTTGAATTTTTAAAATTAATTTTGATATTTATAATTTTTAAGATAAAATTAAATAATAACTATTTAGTTTAATTTGAAATATAATTATTTTATTAACCGTCATAATATTAAAAAATATAATATTTTATTATAATTATTCAAGTCTAACAAGGACAAAAAACATAAAAAAATATTAAAATTATATAATATTTTATTATAATTATTAAAGTCTAATAAACCTGTTACAGAATATATATAAAAAATAAAAGTATTATTTTTCTCTGATTTGTTTTTTATTTTTTCAGAGGTGTATATTTTCGAGGTGTTATTTTTTACATTTCACATTGAAAACCAACTCATTATTTCTTTCCATTTATAAACAATTATTTTAACATTGTTTCCACATCCAACATGTCTCAAATAAACAACGATATTTCTTTATATGGTGCTCGCCAAATTGTTTAATAATGATAAAGGTTATTGATGTAGTCAAATGGAACTAAAATGGCATGTTGGACTTCGCAGTATGGAGGTGTGATCGGAGCTTTCAACTGCCAAGGAGCTGGATGGGACCCCAAGGAGCAAAGGATCAAGGGCTACTCAGAATGCTACAAGCCACTGCCCGTTTCTGTTCAAGCTACCGACATTGAATGGGACCAGAAGAAAGAGGCTGCTCAGATGAGTGAGGCTGACGAGTTCATCGTCTATCTCAACCAGGCAGAGGAGCTGCTACTTGTATCGCCAGAATCGGAGGCAATTCAAATTACCATCCAACCATCTACGTTTGAGATCTTCAGCTTTGTGCCCATCAAGAAGCTAGGCGGCACCGGTATCAGTTTTGCTCCTGTTGGGCTGGCCAACATGTTTAACAGCGGCGGCACAATTCAAGAAGTGGAGTATTTTGATTCTGAAGCGGAGACTTGTGTCAAGATTGAGGTTAAAGGTGGAGGGAGTTTCTTATCTTACTCAAATGCATCTCCGAAGAAGGGTTTCTTGAATGGAGCTCAGGCGGCTTTTGAGTGGCTGGATAACGGCAAACTGGCCTTGAATCTCCCCTGGACTGAAACCGCTGGTGGCGTATCTAATGTTGCTTTTCTTTTTTGAAGTCTCACAACTTGTTTAGTCGTAGAAGTTTGAAGCCATGGCGACTAAGCATCTAAAAGAAACCAGATTTTGAGTGTGATTTAGAGTGTATTAATTTGATTTTAAAGTTTTTTTTTATTTGAATATGTATATTTAAATTTTATTTAAATATTTTTAAATCATAAAAATAAATAGAATTCTCATCTTGTTTTTTTTACACGGGGATATTAAAGAACAAAAAGCTTCTAGCATTGGGCAGTGAATTAAGGAGAGCCTTTTATGTCCTTTTTTTTAAAAAAAAAAAATAATTAATAAACACCAACTACTATTAAACTGATCTAGAATTCTTACTCATCAATAAGAAAATCTGTATTACAAGACAATTCCTCTGCTTTTTAGGCTCTTAATCCACCCTTACATGGATGTAAATCTTATTAACTTGATGGCTTAATTAATGCCCACTAAATAATAAATTAATTTCAATGAATTTTACTACTTTTTAAATATAGAAACCATAAAGAACAAAACTAAATGGCAGGATTTTTATGATATTAGTGTTATCTTATGGAAGGAAAATATAATACGCCCTCATTGTAATCTTCCATTGCATTGCTTTTATCACTTTAACTAGCAATGCATAAGTAAAATAATAAAAAAAATATATAAAACCTCAGTTTTAAAAAATATATACGAAGACATAAAAAAAATAAAAAAATCAATTCTAAAAATATGATTAACTTGTTGTTAGAGGTAATATAGTTTTTTATGGGTCATTAGTTATTTTTGGATTGATAAGGAGCATGATAATTTTTTTATATTTTTTTAAGCACAATAAAATGATTTAATTACTTTTAAAAACAAAAAATTATTTAACTTGCATCCATTGAGCTTTTTTGTTTTTCCTAATGGTTTTTTTTAGTTATAATGGAATTGAACAAGGGGGGAAATAGTATTTTAATTAATATAAAATATAATTTTAGATATAAAAAAATGGTTGATGCGTAAGGTGTTATTTAACGACCAAACATAATCTTCCACAATGACATTGGAAACATCTTAAAGTTGTCTTCTCATATCAGCGCATATGCACAACAACTCAATGGTTTAGCTCTGGTATATTATTTTTTTTTCCTCCCTCTTTTATCTCTCTTCTTCTTGTCTAAATATAAGGGTGTTATGTGATTATTTTTTTATCCAATTTAATTTTTATTTTTTTTATTATTATTTATTTAATTTTTCATTTTTTTAATGTTTATTTGGTTGTGTTTTTTTCTTCAATATCATCATTTGGTTTTATTTAATTTTTAAATCAGATTTGATCCTCATTCCTTTGATTGTTGTTTATTTTTTTTTTTTATCATTTTTCTAGTTAAATTTTATTTTCAATTTTATCCCTCAACATCTGATTTCCATTTATTTTTATGTTAAATTTGGTCTCTATTTTTTTATTGCTATTTTTTTTTTGTCTTGGATCCTTTTTTTTTTCAATTTCACCCCTTGATATTTTGTTGATTAAGAATTTTTCTTCATCATTTTTTAGGGTTTTCCTTCCATGCACTTTGTAAGATCCCACATCGGAAGCGAGTGTCCAGAGCCAGGGCCTTATAAGTGCATACTCACCTTGACTAGTAAGACGCGTTTTGGGAAGTCAGGCCCCTCGGTGGGCTCGCTTCTACAAGGACAAATCCGTAAGGGTGTGGGCCCAAAGCGGACAATATCTTGCTAGTGAGGTGGGGTGTTACATTTGGTATCAGAGCCGAGGACGGCTCGTCTTAAGATGGGGGGATTGTAAGATCCCACATCGGAAACGAGTGTCCAGAGCCAGGGCCTTATAAGTGCATGCTCACCTTGACTAGTAAGACGCGTTTTGGGAAGTCAGACCCCCCGGTGGGCTCGCTTCTACAAGGACAAATCCGTGAGGGTGTGGGCCCAAAGCGGACAATATCTTGCTAGTGAGGTGGGGTGTTACACACTTAGTCTTGGACTCATGACTAGGTTAACGGGTTTTGAAGGTTGACATATATTGACTTTGGTCTTTTTTTGTCATTTTTTTTTTAAAATTTTATTCTTTAACATTTGATTTATAGGAAAGTGGCCTTCGTTTTTTTTTTTTTTTTAACTTTTCTTTCTATAAAGTTATTCTAATATCATGTTCATGGTAGTGGGGTTAGCAAGTTAACTTGGTTTGACCTGGATTTGTTTTTTTTTTTTATTTTAATTTAATTTTTTTTTAGTTTTGCCCTTAAACATTGGGTTGTTTAATAATTAACTTTTATAGTTTTATTCAATTTACGTTTGACAAGTTATCTTGGTATCACAATAAGATCATAAATTTTGCATGCTGATCGAGATGGGCTCGGGTAAGGTTTTCTTGACCTTCTTTTAATTATATTTTTTCTTTAATTTTTTCCATCAGCATTTAATTTTCTAGAAATTAAGCTTTGAATTTCTTTCATTTTTATTTATATAGAGTGATCACGTTTTGATTTAATTTTTACTTTGTTATCAAATAAGATTCTTTAATATTTATTTTTTTAAAATTATTTTTTTAAATTTTATCCTTCAACATTTGATATGTTGGGAATTGATTATTTTGATTACTTTTTTTTTTTTTTACTTTTCTTTCTATGAGATTATTCCTATCTTATGTTCATAATCACAAGTTAATGAGTTAATCTAATTTGATTCAAGTCTTTTTTTGTTGTTTTTTTTTAAATTATATTTTTAGTTTTGCATTTCAACATTGAATTGTTTGAAAATTGAATTTCATAATTTTATTCAATTTGCTTATGACAAGGTTATCTTGGTATCATAATCAGATAATAAATTTGACATGCTAAGCCGGATATATCCAAGTCAGGTTTTTTATTTTTTTTTTCATTTTTATTTTTTTTATTTTTATTCATATTATTTAAATTAATTAAACTCAGTAGATTTAAACCAAGCAACTAGATCTCAATTTTCTTTTACTTGTTTTTTTAATTAAATATTTGCATCATCGGACTCCGTCTATCTAGTGTTTTCTATAAATGAACAAATTATCACTTCTGATGTCTCTACCGCAGCCGCAGAAGAGGTTAAAACACGTACACTTGATATTTTCAGTGAATGATGACCGATTTGGAACTTTCAAGTCCACAACCACAGAATTTTGCTTGGCCAATCTCTATTTGTTAAGACAGTAGTTGTCTCAAATCTCGAAAAGTAAAATTTTACATGTCGAAAAGTGATGAGGTCAAAACAATGTTAAGGATATTTCTAGTCCGACAACATTGTTTTGACCTCATCATACTATCGTGCCGGCATCCTTGACATCCTTAACAAATGCAATTGGGCAATCGAGGAAACAATCAACGTGGGGGGGCACTTGATTCGAATGAAAAAAAAATATCCTAATGTTTTATATGTTAATAATTCAGATTGAATCAAAACATAATAAATTTAAACTGTAAGTATAATACTAGCAACAACTCGTAATTTCTTTCATTTGTTAATAATAATTTTTTACAAAATTAATTTGAGACTTAAAAAATTAATAAAAATGTATGTGATTGTTTGTAAGAATAGAAATCGTTATTTGGCACTCAAAATAAATTAAATTAAAAAGAAAATAAGGGACACACCTAATCATACCTATTTACTTTGATACCTTAATTTGTTTTTATTTTTTAAAATTTTCCCGTTCAATACTATATTTTTTAAAAATTAATCATGGTGATTTATTTTTATGACCATATATGAATGCCTTGCAGTGCTAGAGGGATATTTTGTCACTTGGTTTGGCATAATAAGATTCAATTTTATTAATTGATAAAAAGTAAAGCTTTATGGACCTATTTTTAAGCTTAAACAAATACTAAGTCCCTTTTTTTGCTAACATCAATGACTAATTTGCACGTTTAAGGAAAGTTTTTTTTTTCTTTTTTCCAGTTACTCCATTTTTTTTTCTAATTTGATTTTTCAAATTAACTTTATTTGATATTTGACTTGGTAGTTTATTTTGAATCCCTAGATACGGGGTTCTTGCAATGTCAAAGATAAATCTTAGTGCTTGGTTTGATAAAATAAAATAAATTATGTTTACGTTAAGCAATTAAGAGGGAACAAAATTTAAGCCTGAATAAATATGGTGCACTAAGGTAAACGAGCAAGGTAACTTGGTTGGTGCATGTATTCGTTAGCGCGTGAGGACTATCCACCACAAACAAGTGGTGCATGAGGTTAACTTTGGTGGCCGAACACAACTATTCACCAATGAGTTGGATTCGTCATGGCACAAGCTTCATAATGAGGTAGCGCATGTAGCTTGTTGAAAGGTCGCCTATTTGTTTTCATTCTTCCTCTATTTTTTTTTTCTCTCACCTACTCGGGACTCACACTGCTTTAGAAAAAATAAAAGTTTCCTGACATTTTTTTTATTGATTTTATTTTTTAATCTCTCCCCTCAGCATTTGGTTTGATTTATTTCTTATATCAATTTTGAACTTTATTCTTTTGATTGATATTTTTTATTTGGATCATTTTCTTAATTGAATATATATTTTTTAAAATTCCATCCCTTAGCATTTATTCTTTTTTTTTTTTGTTAAATTTGGTCCCTATTTTTTATTGCTATTTTTAAAAAAAAATTACCCATCAGTATTTGATTGAATGAGAATTTAACTTTATTATTTTTTCAAGTTTACCTTTCAAGAGATAAGTTTTATGACCTAAGTCGCGGGTTTGAAAGATTGATCGAGTTGACTATCAACAAGAAATTAGACATTATGCATCTCATTTTTAATTAATTAATATTTTTTCTGAGTTTTTCTCAAATTAGCATAGTAGGAAAACTTATTTCTTAAATTAGCATAATAGAGAAAATAATTCTCTCTCTAGCACACAAACAATGGTTGCACATGTATTAAATTGACATGCTTATAGGACACACATTTACTACATGCGCATTAAATACTAGCTACTCTCGTCTTAACCATTATATCTCCATGCCCATCAAACATACAATTTAACATAGGCAAAAAAATAACAATAATAGATGAAGCTAACATTTCACATAATCACAAAAACAACAATAATAGCCAATAACCAACATAAACACCTAATTTCCATAGCAAGCAAATTTATAATTAAAAAAATTAATCTCAACACCAATAGATCATTTCCTGCCAGAGAGAGCTCTATTTATTTACGTTATTCCGATCTCCCAGTAGCACAATCATCAAGCTAACTTCACTGTATTCATAGAGGTCCTTCGCTTTAGCTTACCAATAATTCATTTCAATAAAGAATATCAATTAAATTACATAGTTAAACATCTAACCAAATTAACCTGTCGATGAGCTTACACCATCAAAACCACCAGCATGACATTATGGTGCATGAACACAGTCATCCTTCTCTACTATATTGTCGAAATGATGAGCTTCCATAACCTCGTCAAGTGAAGAATGACATGATGAGAACCAAGTATTGAAAACATTATGCATAACATCATTGGTAGCATCATGAACTGTGGTTGTAGCTCTCTGGCCCTCGGGTATTAAAAAAATCACCTAATATATTAGAAAAGAACATATTATCATTTTTAAGATATAAATAAGAATTTTATTACATGTTAAAAGAAATTTAATCCATACATACCAATCTATTATATCGTGGTGCAAGAGACTCATAATTGTATGGATTATGTGTTGGCTGACGCACAGTGTCATATGAACTTCTCGTAACATGCTCATATGATGATGTTATAAATCACTTTATTATGTTCATATACCAAGATATGTAAAGATATAACTCAATAGGAGGATACAACTCTGTAAATATATGATATCTCATTGCATGCCATAAATTGATATATTGTGAATGAACCACTAACCAATCATCTTCCTTGTTACCTCAATAATTAACTACATGGAGGTCATCAAGTGTGTCAACATCATTAGGTATGTGTTGATGCTATCCAAACGAACGCATTACCTATGAAATCACTGATAGCCATAAATCATTTTCCTCCATGTATAATGGAGATGCTCTTCCAATCAAATTATCAGTTTATGATGTCCATATCACCTATGAAATCATAAAACATATTTATCAAAAACATTCATACCAAAAAATAAAGTTAAACAAGAAAATAAATAATTGAGTTTAAGCATACCCGGTGAGGCTCATATAAATTCAACTCATCCTGATAGAACTCAAGAATATAGGTGGGATTTTGTGTAAGACTCCTAGACCTCTCTCTAACCTAAGTAACATATTTAAGACAATTAAGTTAGACAAATTTTTTATATAGAAAAATTAAATTTAATAATGTGTTTATAATTATTATTATTATTATCGAGCTCCAATTAATAGTCATCTTCCTGTAATCGTGTCGAGCATCTAATTTCTTTAAAATTTAGGATGACTGATGTGAAGATGCTTCTATGACCATAACTTTATATTAACAATAAAAAAAATTAGTAAATATTTAAATTAACTATATTTAATTAATATAATATGAAATTATACCTATAGAAACAATAAATATCCGCTGATTTATTTCCTTTCTAACATGTATGCGTGGTAAAGCTGACGATACAAATATGCAAATATCATCGATCCCAAACTACAGTTAGTGATGCCAAATTATTTTTTCTAAAAGTGGTCGATAGTAACATGAAACTACATTGTCTATCAAACCGGTGAAGATCATGGCCCCAAGCATATGCATAGTGCATGCTTTAGTATATTAATACATTACAATCTCTATAGTGCCCTCTAACAGGGTTTCAAGACTCTCATTTAACCATGTCAACCTAATATAATTCCCTTTATATCCTTCAGGAGGAGGCACTTGTCCCAATAGAGGAAGACATAAATCTTATTTTTTGAAAGCTATAGAGCCTATAACAGGAGTTCCATATATCAAAAGGTTAAACAACATGCCAATATTTTGCAATGTCGGTATCATCTCTCCAACATAAAAATGAAATGTATAGGTCTCTCGCTTTCACTATTACACTAATGCTACAATCAAATTGTGATCAATATTTATACCTCATAAGTGGTTAATCTATAAAAATCCAGCCTTAATGACATATAAATGAACACAATAATCTAGATCCATCGAGGCATGATGACGAGGTTTCATTAGACCACCCTGAGATTCTCATGAAACAAATACAAATATAAGTATTAACAACATTTATATTTTATCATATGACCATGTTATATATATAAAACATTAACTTACTTGTTGAGCCCAAATATCCTCGGATTGATGCTTATGTTGCAATCATGTAATCAAAAAATCATCAGGACCTGAAAATAATAAGGACTTCTCCTTTCTAATGCTACGATGTTTTGTCATAAATATACCTCCCCAATTCGTACCATGACATGTACTTGTGTAGAAAATGCTAAAATATATAGAGTTAAAGGATAAAAAAATAACTTAACTTGGAGATATAAAATAAAAGTCTCAATTCAAAACAAAAGTTTTCATTTACATTATTCAATTGACATGTTTTTCTATTATGACCAGTTACATCACATAAAACACATCTATTTTATGTATGCCAGTCTCTGGCATCTATCTCGTTATGCAAATGAGTGGATATACTTTGACCCTTTTCAACTCTCCATCTAGCTGGATATCCTTCAACTCGTGGCCTAGTATAACCAGGCCTTGATGGAATATTAGGTAAGAGTTCAAAATAAAAACCATATAAATTTTTGTAAATGGTGTTAGAAGATAAATGGTTAATAAATTTTTCAAAGTCAACATGTCGCAGTGCACAACATGCAATGAAGTGTGTACATAGTCAATGATACAACTGCCATCTACCACAATTACACATTCTTTAATTAAATCAAACCATTCATCGAAACTCTCTCTGACTATAAATTATTATTGGAGTGTCAACTTCAAAAACACCATCTCAAATATTAAATATACTTGGATCATGTGACCTCAATTTTAATGCATGAACAATAAGTTCAATAAGCACTTGTGGAGGCCATAATACATCACAACTAATGCAATCATTAATTACAACTCTTCGATCAACAAAATAGGTATTGGTCATAAAAAAAAAAAAAAAAGTAATTTGCACTATCGCCATTGCAAGCAAACCATGAATACTTTTCAAGACAATATTGAAAATCTTTGACAATTAATAGTTATATTTCTATAACGATAACCACCATCATATGAGAGAACCAATCTTTTTTTATTCAATCTCAAGTCATTCTTTGATTTGATCATTTATGTCAACCATATCATAATATATAGTAACAAATTTCCATTTTAAAGGCTCTTGACATATAATATCTAATAGTTTTTTCAATGCCACATCTTTGAATCTTTTGTTGAAATTACTCACAAAGTGGTGAGAACAATAATGATAATACCCATCTGGCTGAGTCTATATTCGTGACATAGCATTCTTAATTGCCATATATCTATCTAAAATTATACATAATCCAATACATCTACCCATGACATGTCAGTGAATTAAATCTAAAATACATGTCTAGTTACTATTCCTTTTTTCTTCAACCAAAGCATAACACAACAGAAAAAAATCCATTATTTGCATCATAAGAAACTACAATCAAGATTTTTGCCTTGTACTTTCCATATAAGTGAGTCTCGTTAATACTTATCAGTAAATGACAATATTGAAACACTTGAATTAAAAGTCCAAATGCCCAGAATACTCTCCCAAATATTATTGTATTATCATCAACCATCTTATAATCTCACTCAACAGCTATACCAGGATCCGATTCTTTCAAAGCTATTAGCATCCTAAGGATCATTTGAAAAGTATCCACATTTGATCCTAACAACCTCTCAAATATTTATATTTAACCAACCAAACTTTTTTATATGATATATCACACAAAAACTCTCTATGGATAGTTGTTTGAATGGTTGCAATTTTAATACTTATTTCATCTTTGACAATGATCAACATCATTTTAACTACAAAATTAGAGTCAATTTGAAGGTGGGCTTGCATAACCATTGGATTGTGACATGTGTGAGGCTCTTTCAATTTTTAAATCAAATGAATCATAATTCTTGTGATATCCCCCACACAAATACCATTGATATGATGGTTTATGCTTACGCTATAATTGCACATAAGTTGTGGTTGAACGTTACATTTTGTATTGAAATGAATTTTTTACATGCTACCACTTAACTACATTGGTTAAATCAGCCGTGGTTTTAAACATTTGTCTAATCTCCAACTTAGTACCTAATCTTAAATTCCTACGACTTAAAGTCCAATCAAAGCTAATCATATGAGCAAACCCACTAGCATCTCATAGGGTCTCATTGTTTAGTTTATTGGCTCCCCTTGCTTATTTTCCTTAACTACATCATCAATATGACTATCATTTTTCTCATCACTCAATTCAAATTCACCATAATTATATGGAGTCGTTACCACACTCAACCGAGGTTCCATATGCATCATTTATTGAATTAATGATAGGTTCATTGCATTACCAATTGTCTTAGACGAACCAACTGCATGTGATGATTTTGTGGTCCTTTGACTATAACCTAGGACCCGAGTCAACTCTAAACACAAAGAGTTTTCTACTTTAGGTTTTCTACTCAAGTAGAACTCTATTATTTTCAACCCATTTGCGGTCATTAACCTAATTATTACATTAAAACTCATATAACTAGTAATAGCCACATCGACATAACGATTTGGATGACCCCCACTCAACATCCTCCAAATAACATCAATATCAAATTCAGCCAAATTCCACTTAATTCATTGACACACTAAATTTTTTAATTTGTCATATGAACTGTCTAATCTTAAACTAAATAACTTAGTATTTTTTCCATGATAAATGATACGATTATCACTATCGATGATTTTACCACTATAATAACATAAAGTTTTCATAATAGAAAGCATGTTTTGTGAAAATCACAACAAAACACAATGCTAATTTATCAATATAGAAAATTATTCAAGTTACATAAAAAAATTCAAAATTAACAAAAATCATAAACTAAATCCTAAAACCCTAAACAACATAATTCTTTGGTTTTTCTTCCTAAATAAGATAGTGTATACACTTACTAAATAAGATAATGTATACACTTAATAAATTAGTATATACGTAATTATTCTTTGTGTGCTAGAATTAAAATTATTTTTAAAACTATACTAATTTTAAAAACAAGTTTTTTCACTGTAATAAGTTTGGGAATTTTTTTTTCTTGATCTGTTTCCGAAACAACGTTTGATATGTTTTCTATAGATGAACAAATTGTCACTACTGATGTCTACCGCGCCCGCCCACAGAAGAGGTTAAAAACGAGTGCTCTTTCGAAGCTGTTGATATTTTCAGTGAATGATGACTGATTTGGAACTTTTAAGTCCAAATCCACAGAATTTTACCTGGCCAATATCTATTTGCCATATTTGTTAAGGCAGTGTTTGTCTCGAATCTCGAAAAGTCTAAGATCATAGTCCGACAACATTGTTGTGACCTATCATATTATCGTGTCGGCATCCTTGACATTCTTGGAATTAGACTCGTACTTGGTACAAAGCATCCTTAACATGCATCGAAAATGTATGTTTCCTCGGTGAAAAAGAATTGACCTCTTTTGTTTTCTTCAAAATCCATCCCACCTCTTTAATGGTAATAACTTCAAATTAAAAAGTTTATTTTGATATTAAATTTGAGCATGTAGTTAATATAATTATTAATCTTAAAATTTATAAAATTAATTAAAATATATCCAAACTAATCCAAATATCCAAATTAATAATAATAAAAAAATTCCATCCTGAAAATTAAGCTCAGATTGAACTACGTGCTCTTTTGCAAAGGAAAACAATGCTCGATCGGTTACCTCACTTTTAAGGCTTTCAAACCATATAAACAAAGGGAAAAAATATTAGTCATTGGACAGAGGAAATAAGTTATTGGCATCAAATTTCTTGTTGCTTCTAACTTGTAGATCACTAATTAAAAAAATATGTAGAATTGAAAGTGGTCTGGGATTGAAAATCATTTCTTTTAAACGGACAGTGACGTTCACTTTGAATTGAATCATTGGTATAAAAGTATAAACTTTAACTAACTTCCCCAGAGAGTTCTATTATTTTGGGTAAGATCTAACAAAAATATCTTGCCATTTGATGTTCATTAAAAGATCCAAGCTGACAGAAATTGACGTTAAACAACAACTGTGTTCAACAGCAAATCAAAGCTCTACAAAACAGCTAGGAGAAGTTGCTTGAGTCACTCCAAATTCGAACAGCCAAATTAACCGGTAGAGCAGCATGTATTCGTTTTCGTCATAACATACACCTGTAGTAATGTGGACAAACCATAATTTGAACTTAGTTTTCCTAAACAACAAAGATGGGATTTTTCAAAATTATCCATACACAGAAAAATCCCACTGAAACTTGAAACCAAGAAGTGAAAGTGTAATTTCCTTGCAAAGACAATACACCTGTTGTCACGCTCAAATAAATAATATATATATATACACACCCATTAAGCACTTTTTGGGTTTGCTGAACATGCTTTCACGTAACCCTGCGTGTTAATCCATCATTCAATTTCCATATATCGATGAGATGTGTGAATAGTGACTTGAGATCATTTTCTTGAGAACACCCCTCAAATTCATATATCCTTGTGACGTGAGTAAATATAGAAAACTGGTCAGCATTATGATTATACATGACGTAAAATCTGAATGAAGTTGAAATTCAAGTCCTATGCCCTCTCCTCTGCATCGCAGGAATGAATAGTGAGTATTACCATGCTTAATACTTCTTCTTCTTTTTTTTTTTTTTTAAAAAAAATAATATATATTTATTTATTTTTATTAACGTGGATATCTGAGCCAGCTTGCACGTACCTTAATTAATCACATGAGTCCTAAAGTTAACGATCATATAAATCTTCAATAACCTTGAGATTTCAAACTAATAATTTTTAAAAAACAAATTAAAGATCTAATCAATTAATCTACACCTCTTAAGATTAATAATACTTATTTTATTAGAAATATATAGTATGTAGTGTGCCGTCTAATATGAATAACATAGCATGAAAAGAGATTTAAAGGATGCTCCAAATATATATGCACCACAACAATGAGAAATAATAGTAAAAAAGTGAGAGATACAAAATGGTTAGTTGGCCATATTTTTATTATCAAAAAAGCTAATATTGGTGACAATAAATTCCTCTTGAAAAGTGAAGTTTTTTTTGGGTGTTTTTTTTTATCATTCATGCCCGCCAAAAAAAAAAAACTAGGGAGATTTTGTCTGGCTTACTTTAATTTTGGATTTTTTATATTAAAAATGAGTTTATTGAGACGTTTATAATATTTCATTAGTGTTTTTAAGTGAAAATATGATTAAAAATGAATTTTGGTATAAAAAAACTCAAACACTTTTTCGACACCCTCTAGTGGTCAACAGCTTTACCAATAGGAGATGTATCATATGTTGCTTTGAATATCATCTTTCTTATTAACAAAAACGCTAAGTACATGGGCCAGGACTTGCAAGCCCATGCGGGCTTGCCTTTCTTTTTATTGGATCTAGCCTCTTAGATTTAGGTGCCCAGCTTCTTTCTATATTCCTGTAGTTTTTATTTTTCTTAGGTTTCCATTGAAATGCACTATAAATAAAATAATTAAATCAGAATTTTATTTATTTTTTCATTGTTTTTAAATAATATCGTAGGTTTTTATGGTAATAGTAGCAATTGTTTAATTATTATATGCCTGAAATGCAACAAAATTCAAAAATTTGCTTATTAATATCCATGAAAATAATTTTTATTTTTATTTTTTTAAAGTAGATTTTCTTGCATGATTTTATAATATTAATTAATTATTTTTCTTTAATCACATAGAAAATATCGAGGTATTATTTTAATGCTTAAAAAAAATCTTTTCAAATTATTATAAGTTTTTATTTAAAAAATTGGTGCTTCTGATTATAAAACAAGCTTTTATTAAAACAATATAAAAAATACATTCATATATAAATGGGGTTTAGATAGAAGAGTTACATGTTTCCTACCATTTTTTTGGAGCAAATAAAAATACAACTTTATTCAAACAAAAAAAATACATGAATAAGTAAAGAATCATTCGTGTAATAAATTTTTTTTTTCATTTAGAGTTTAAATTATTGTTTTCGATACACATGTCTATTTTAATTGTAAAAAAAACTAAATGAAAAGATATTTTGAAAATCTGTTCATAGCATCGTGAAAGAAAATAAAAGGTATAGAAAAAACTACTTCTTGAGAGTTTAAAAGGTGTATGATTATAATGAGCTGCTTAGTATGTTTCTTGAGAATTTTAAAGTAAAAAACAAGTTGAAGTATGGGTTTTTAGATTCTAAATACTTAGACATATTATTGGCTAGAATCTTAACCAATAGATGGCACGTAATATATAATTTTTCCTTAGAAAAATAGGGCAAGTGATATTTTTTTTATTTATGTTTTTTTTTTAATAAAAGAAAAAGGAAAAGAAAAAAAGCCAGGTGTAGAGGCCTGGTCTTCTACATGCATATGGCTTCTTTATCTTGGCCCAAATTGCTAGCCAACACTTTTAAGCCCATACACCTTATCTCTTTTTATATTGCTTTTAATCTGTTATTTTCTTTACACTTTTAATAAAATTCACTATAAGTAAAATAATAAAAATTATATTTAAAATATTATTCAATTAAATATCATTCATTTTTTTCATGGTTTCCATATATGATTATAACTTTCTTTTGTAATAGCAGTAATCATTTTGCTGTGGATTGTTATATATGAATTTAATATGTAAAAAAAAATAAAATATGATCATGAATATTCAATGAAAGTGAAATTTCAATTTCATTTTTTAATTTCTTTACATATTTTTCTTAGATTAATTATTATTCTTTTCCCTTCAATTAAATACAAAATATCTTCACATAGGTTTTTTATTTTTTAATTAATTGCTTTCATGATCGTTTTAATTTTTTCTTAAACTGATTTTTCACAAAAAAACGTGTTTTTTTTCATAAAATAAATCATGAATAATAAAATTAGATATTTTAATTAAAATATACATTTTATTTTTTTAGTTCAAATCATTATAATCATTGTGGTATTACTTTTTATTCATTAAACTATGCTACTAATAAAAAACTATTTTTGATCTAAGATAAAAATAAAAATTATATAAATTAAAAAAGACAATATTAACGAAAGAAATTCTTCATATTTTATTTGTTGTCCTTTCTATAAATATTAAATAAAATAAATAAATTCTAAATATTTCCCACAAAAACAAGCAAACAACTATGCTAGTCTTGATCTATAATCTAAATGTCTCCAACGAACCTGAATTCCATTCTCAATTTTAATTTCAAATAAAAAAAATAATTTTTCATCAAAGAAGAAAGAGGAAGAGCAATAGCAACAAAAACATATCATGAACAAAATGATATTGTTTCCTTCATATTTCCATCTCTTGTTATTCGCTTTCTATCAAAACATATCCTTTCACTTAATGTGAAACGACGTTGTTTTTCACTTTTAATTAGAATAAGGGTTTCTTTCTAATTGAATCGGGCCGAACTTCATAACGTTCTCTTCATTTCAATGTTTTTTGTTCTTTGGTCCCTGAACTTCTAATTTTTTTTTTTTTTTTTGTCGATCTTCATCTTTTTTTTTTCTTCTTATTTTCTTTCAATTTCTCCCTTGACTGGGTTACTATAGGCTCACTGGTTTTTCCATTACTTCCATTTCAATCCATGATTCTTCAAATCTTCATCTTTTAGCTGATTTGACTCCCAATTTCTATCACTCAGACACTTTGCAGAATATAATTACTAGCCCTGATAGTAACGAACTAGGAGTTATAGTATATGTAGTGGTACTGCACGAAGCCTCAACTTGACGTTTTGACCCCCTAAAAGTATTTACCTCTACAACATCCAACCTTGTTTACTTTTTTTTTTTGGAGTTTAAATCATGTTGTAAATAAATAAATACGAAAGAAAAGAAATTAGTATTTATATCTCATTATTCTCGGTTTTAGAACAAACTAGATACAGGATTCAAACTCTTTTCTTTTAATTCTTGCTATGAATTTAGAAAGTAAAAAAAAAAAAAACCTTAATGCATCCCTTTGCAATAAACCTTTGTTTAGGACCGATCGAAGATTTTGGGTGAAGGGCAAACCTTCTTCTATAAGGATTTTTACAAAGTACCAAGACACTTCATCTTTATTTATTTTAAAATAACCAAAAATAAACTGAAAATAAAATAAAAAATCATTACCATAGCTAATTTAGAAGGAAAAAAAATACATAATAAATATAACCTTTCACAAGAAAAGATATTATAAGAGTAAAGTTATTTTTCTCTTAAGCATAACTAATCATTTATCTAAATATATGAACTAGTGTACATTTTAAAATCTTTAATTTTCTTTAATTACTAGATAATAACTCCAATTTTTCATAATATATATTTAGTCTTGGTCAACATCATAGTGCGACAAACCTTTTGTTCTTAATAACTTTGTTTTTTGGAATTTATTTTGTATTTGATAATAAGACAATAAAAATTGACATGAGTGGGAAAGTTACCAAAAAAAACTTTATGAAAACGATATTCATCGTTAAAGATCAAATAAAAAAAAATATTTCCTAATATTATAAAAAGAATGTTATAACCTTGTTAAAAAATAATAAAAAATCAAATGCTATTTAATCAAGTAATATCTAAAAAAATAGCAATCACATAAAATATTTCAAAAGAAAATATCATAAAATGGTGTTACAAAAAAACACTATCTAATATTATTTTAAAAAAAAAAAGACTTTGACCTTAGTAAAAAATTTAATAGTATTTTAAAAAATATTAAATTAATTTTTAATTAATCCATTTTAAAAGATGAACCTACATGCTTACAGTGTGTTTGGTATTGGGTATCTTTTGTAGTTGTAGTTTAAAAATAATTATTTTATAAAAATCACTTTTGGTTGAGGTTGAGATTGGTTTAGTATTTATATATATTTTGTTAAAATTATGATTAAAATTAAGATTTAACAAAAAATAATTTAATGTGTTTGGTTAAGAATGTTTTTCAAATTGAGGTTATAAAATAACTAAAAAAAAATATATTAATATTGATGATTTTTAATTTAAATATTGTAGATTTAACTATTGCTATTACATTATAAAATAAATAATAGTTTATTTAAAAATACTTTTTATTTTTCCATTAAACTATTTACAATTCCACCATGTACGAAATTCATCCGACAAGGATTACAGTTTTCAATAGTTTTTTGACAATGCAACAAAATAAGGTAAAATATCATAAGAAAAAAATTAAAATTACGATCAAATTTTTCAAATGTTATACCATCATACAATCTCCTTCTAATTTATAAGTTTCATTGAATAATATTAAACATTAGTTTTTCGTATAAAACATAATTAAAAATAAAAAAAATAAATTATTTTTTTTAATGCTCACCTTTGCATGCAGAGTGAATTTTCATTGTGCACAAGCTACTTTCCGCTGCCCTGTGTTTTAAACGCAAATTATGTTGGGATCCACAAACAATAAATCATGTTTTTTTAGTTATCAAACACTTATTTTTTATGGTTTGTTTCAAAAGCAGAAACAACCACTTTTTAGCCCTAGCCCATAAAGAGAAGTGCTGGCAACACATGGCCTACTTGCTTTGCTGAGAAATTCAAGGCTTCGGCTTAGAAAAAGTCATTTCTAGTTGAATACACCTAAAAAAAACTTATATCTAATATTAAAACGAGAACACACCTAAAAAATAAAACCTCTATTTAATATCAAAATCGCTTTCCATTGATAAAAAACCAGAAATTAACCTGAAATGAAAAAAGATTTCCCGATCCATTTTTTAAGTGCTATTAGGAGTAAAAAAACACCAAGATGAATTCATTTTATTAAATAAAACTCGCTGATACCAAATTCAAATAATTTAACTGTTGAAAAGAGAAAACTTGACGACTTTGTCTTTTCTTTGTTGTTTCCGTCTCTCATCTCTTTCAAACCCAAAAAATAAAATGTGAATATAATGAAATTTTGTACAAAAAAATCAAATTAAAGGGACAAAAGAATAATTTTGCTAAATTGTGAAGACAAATATGTTAAGAAGGCTCCCTTTTTAAAAATAAACCTTCAATCTTCTCTGACTATAAATTTTGTCCTTCGAATGTTTTTTTTAAGCAACAAAATCAATTTTTTTCATGTGAAATCAAGCCTAACCAAAGTCAAGATATTTTTCTATGACCTAAAAAACCCCTATAAAAAATAAGTCTAAACAAATAATCTAACTAAAACTCATC
Source organism: Populus alba (assembly GCF_005239225.2). Lineage (NCBI taxonomy): Eukaryota > Viridiplantae > Streptophyta > Magnoliopsida > Malpighiales > Salicaceae > Populus > Populus alba. The sequence goes on along the minus strand of NC_133285.1, from coordinate 11,883,737 downwards.
CAATATAATGTGTAAAGATAAAATTGAAAAAAAAAAAAAAAAGAAGTTAAGAAAATATATTACAATGCTTGGTTTTTCCCAGCTAAATATGCCGCACCTTTTAGGTTTCTGATAATACCCTAAATTCTACCGAAGTAGATAAAATTGTTAGTATTTCGTAGCACATTATTATATATATATATATATATAAAACCCTCTTGGTACTATGATGGCAGGAAAGCATACCAAAATCTTTGATGGAAGGCTATGGATAATATATTTTTTTAAAGTATTTTTAAGCAAAAACATTTTGAAAAAATATTTAACACTCTCGAATAGACACTATGCATGCTTTAAACGCAAAAGAAATTCACCTAAACAATGCGTTGCAGAACATTAGCATTAATGAGCCCTTCGGAATAATAGAGTTCATTCACATAGAAATTGAAATGTAACTAACCTATCCAGATTTTTAAACAAATTTTCATACAGAATTAAGCTATTGTGAGCTTCAAATTAAGTAAAATCACCAGCTTATTAGCTAATTCAGGAAACTGATCAAGCCTCGTATCAATAATCAAACTGGGTAGCCCGACTTACCGAATCACGTTTTTCTCCTTGTCGGGTAATTGATAAAGAACCACCATTAATATTGTTCAATTACTAAAATTATTGACATGGGATTCTGAGCCTGAAATTAAGAAATCCCACAAAGATACATCAATAAAAACGGAATAAAAACAGAGTGGGGCAAAAAGAAAAAACTAAAATAGAGCGGTATTACTTGACTGAAAGATGATCCCCAAAGCCAACAGCGCCAAAGGACATCAAGATTTGAAGCAGAAGAGACAAGAAAATCCATGGAAGAACAAGAGCGGCCTGCCTGCTGGAAAGATAAAAAAGAAGAAGAAAGGAATTGGAAAAGACAGATTACGAGTTTGTGCGTGAATCTAATACTATACTAAACTAGTGCTGAGTGCTATCTAGTATTTTAATTTGTGTTTGATGGGATTTTTTTAGCTATATTAGATTCATGCACAAACCTGAAATATGCCTCTTCCCTTTAAATGTATGATGGAACAGAGAATGGGAGAGAGGGAGAGGAGACAGAGATGAGAGGACAATTTGAAAAAGGCTCTTTGATACCTTCAGTAAAGATGGGATGGATTTTGTGTTATGCCCTAGTTGGCTTATGTATTTGATGTGGTGACGCCGCATCATAAGTGATGATGTATTACGCCGTGTGGGAAGGATCTCACCGACTGATTTATTGACATCGCAACTACATAGTTGTTGCGTCAGTGGGAACGGTTCTAAAAGAGTTTCCTCATTCCACTCGAACGGAACTAATATTAGGATAAAATTATTAAAAACAACATGTTTAAGAAATATTTTATATATCATTTTTTGTAAATTATATTTTATAGATTACTGTTTATATAATTAATTTTAATTTATGTATTATATTTTTTCAGCACATTAATGGATATAAATATTATTTTCTTTTTTTATATATATCTTTTTAGTATCAATTATGGAAGTAATATAATTTATAAAAAGTTTGTATACAAAATACGCGCCTAGATTATAGAATATTTTTAGTATTTTTTTAAAAATATTAAGATATTTCTTGATTTTTATGCTCGCTTCTTAACTTCTTTTAATATTTTATCAGAAATAAATATATGAATAATATTAATAATTAAAGATTTATTTAACTGACAGCAGAATTTTTAAATTTTCACTTTTTAAAGCATAATAAAATTATTAAACTACTCTTAAAACCAATATTTTTTTTTTTTGAACTGGTATCCAAGATTTTTTTTGTTTCTTCAACTCAATTTTTTAGTTATAATAAAATTAATTAATGGACAATTTAATATTTTAATAAATATAAAATATTATTTAAAATTAAATGTGATAGGCCCGTGCAACGCACACAAAAGTGAGTGGGAGATGTATGTGCTTTTCAGACAGTGCGTGAGGTGTCTCTGATGGCCAAACATCGCCTTCCAAGAAAACATTGAAAACATCCTGACATCCTCTTCCCAGTGGTCAAGTGCTTGTACACAATGAAGTAGTTGGGTTTTGATAGATGTTTTCTCTCCTCCCACTTTTCTCTCTCCTAACCTTAGGTTTCACACTTGCCTTTCTAAGAATTAAATGTGTCATGTCCAATTTATATTTGTATCAATTTAGATCCATATTCTTTTAATTACTATTTATTTTGTTTTTAATGCTTTTTTCAATTGATTTTTTTTTCAATTTCATTTCTTATAATTTGATTTCATTTAATTTTTGTATCTTATTTGGTATTCATTCTTTTGATTGTTATTTTATGTTTTTTTATCCTTATCTTGATTTATTTTATTTTTTAATTTCATCCTTAATTGTTTTATTTCGTTTAATTTTTATACTAAATATGATCTTTATTTTTTTTATTGCTATTTGTTTTGTTTTTTTTTTAAATTGTTTACTTGATTTATTTATTTTTAATACCATCCCTCGATATTTGGATGATTGAGAGTTTTTCTTTGTAATTTTTTTATATTTTCTTTATATGAGACTAATTCTAGTCTCGTAACTCAGATCATGATTTCAACTATTACTCTGATTTGACTTTGATCTTTTTAAAAAAATTGGTTTTTTCTATTAATTTTATTCTTCGATATTAGGTTATTGGGCCTTAAGCTTTTTGAGTTTTTTTGTTTTTCTTTATTTGGAGTTATCCCGATCTTATATCCCGAGTCCTGTGTTAATCGATTTAACCTCAGTTGACTTTGTTGTTTTATGCTTTTTTAATTGATTTTTTTTTCCTTTTATCATTTAGTTAATTTGAGAGTTGACCTCCATCATAATGATGCGAACCTCATGATCACGTGGCTATACAACCCACAACAGCATTGATAATAAATCTTAGAAAGCTAAAACGAGTATGATAGGAATGTGATAGAATGAAAACTTATCCTAAGGAAGCAATAATATTGGAATAAGAACCCTTATCCTAAAAATATCAATTTGTGAACGAGAAATATAAGAAAGAGGCCACAAAGCAAGTTAATTTTTTATAAGTCAATTTAGTTCATTAGAGAACTAAAGAATACGAGAATCTCTCTCACATAAGCTAAATAAATTCAATAATAATAGTATTATCAAGTCTCAATATATTGTCATTACAAAGAGTGTTTATACTTATGAAAATAAAAACAGGAAGGGATATACCCTTGTGGGCTAACTTGGCCCACTTGCAAAACTAACCTAAAACCTATACTAAGAAACCTGAAAGTATGGACCCAAACAAACCTTAAGCCATAGCTGAAAGCTAATTAATAATTAAGCTCAAACAAGTATTAGGCTTTAGCTAATTAATTAAGCCTAAAAGCATAAATTAATAATGAAAAAACAAGTGTTAAAATTCCCTTTAATATGCCATAACTTAAAAGGGAACCAAAATAAATAAATGAGAACTAAAACTAAAGAATTTATAGCTTCTATATCCTAGGAAAAAAAAAACTTCAATTATTCAATAAATCCAACTCATATTAGGAACCCTCACAACCTAAGCCCATGTACAAGTTTAAGGTCTAAATAAGCTTAATTTAATCTTCTTCTTTTTTCTAAAATTAACCCATTATATGTCTAGAATGATTGGGCCAAAATTGCCAAGAAAAAACACTTTATTGACAAATCTGTCAAAGCAATAACAACAACTTTAACCAATTTAAAGAATGTGTTCTTGAATATTGATTTACCTAAAATCGTACCACAATATAGTTACATTGTCTAGTATCTACTTGTAAAATATAAACATGATATAATGTACAATTTGAGAGATATGTTTGATCTTGTAAAAGTAATCCATAGGCATTTTAAGGCAAAATTCAGACCTAACTTGGTTAATATCATCTCCTTCCTCTTTGAAAGGATTCGTCCTTGAAAGTATAACATAAAGATCATCCCTTAAATAAAACAAATAAGTACCAAGCCAAAACATAACATCATTATCGCAAATGTGCGGCATCACAGTGAACATCCTCCTAAACCAAGATCTTTATGGTGATGGGTGAAAAGAACAAGAAATTTTTATTTCTTCTTAGTAAAAAAAAAGATGGAGTTGTCACCTAGTATTTTGGTCACTAGGAACCCTAACTAGTCTTAAATTTTGGATGAAGGAGATTTGTTGTGTATAGAAAGGATGTATCACCTATCAAACACCTTATTTATGATAAGTTGCATTGTTTATTTGTTTGGAATAAACTAATATATTGTTGTATTTTCTAACTGTTTGCCTATTTAATGGTTAAAGCTGGTCCACCCAAGTAGAGTGGACCATAGCTTTATGGTCAAGTTTAACCAATTTAGAGTCAAAACAAATAAAAGGAGAAAAAAATTGTTTTTTTTTCAATATCGAGAATATGTCTTATGTATAAGTTCATTATGTCATATATTAAAAGAAACAAAATAATTTTTATATTTTTGAAATATAGACCAAATTCTAAAGGATTTTATAAATTAGTCATTGAATTCAAAACGCATGCAAATATGTCAACAAAACTATTTTTCTTGAATTTTGGTTTTTAAAAGATGTTAAATCATGCCATATACCTTCTTTTTTAACAAAAATATATTTTTTTCTATTTTTGATAAACTTGACCATATGCACACAAATAAAAATATATTTTCATATTTTTGAATCTTTGAATTGTTTTTTGATATTTAAAAGAAAAACAAATATTTTCAATATTGGGTCTATATCGTACAATATAAGTGTATAGCCTGATATTAAGTGAATTGTTTTGGAAAAAAAAAAAAAACATGAGAGGGACCCATAAATAATATTAAAATGGTCCCTAAAATTTCTTAGAAGTTTTGGAAATCATTTGGGGCTTGTTTGACAAAACAAGAAAAAATAAATAAAATAAAACTATAAGAAAATCCATTAGGGCGTGTTTGGTAAACAGGCCCTAAGAAATAGAAAAACATTTTTTTTTCTTTGGTAATCAACTACATGGACTGGGCTTCCTAACTTGAACCAAGGCTAGCATCGTATAACTCATAATAAAAGGAGACATGGCCTCATCCAAATAGAAAAACCCATTTAAAAAAAAAATATTTTGAAAGCTTGGCCCATGAATATAATTAAATACCTTCTTCTATTTTTGAAAGATCAAAACAACATTATTTGATGAACTTGTGTATAGCCTTTACCAAAAAACCATATCCATATAAAGCTAAGATTTAAAGGGCAAGGAACTATATTCATGTAAAAGACTAACTTACAAGCATGTTCTTACACGCCCCCTAAAACAGTTACAGAAACACATCACCATGAGGAAACACTGTAAAACTTCATGTATATATTATTCTAAGGGACGAAGCTTCATAAAACCAAACAAAAAGGAGAGAAAGAAAGCTGCCATGTTTTAGACTAAAATATATGGGTAATATACTAGCATATTTATTTATTATGTAAAGGGAGATAACCCATTCCAAAATAAATCCATACTTCTATAAAAGAACATTTGCTTCTTTTACAAACACAACTAATAACCACACTACACTATAAACATGCCTTTTGACTAAGAAAAATTGAACAGGATATGGTGGGCATGAAAGAATAGTGAGAGAGAAACTCATTCATGTTACAACATAAAGTTCTGGATTTCTTGTTTATGAATGTTTCTTATGCCCCGACTATTCCATAGTGCTTAGGTAAATTCTACGTTATTGTTAGGGATGCTAGAAACCAAAAAAATTAATGTTGGAAACCAAAAAGAATAACGATGTTGTTGTTATAAACTTGGTTTCAACTTCTCTTGCTCCAGCTGGAGCTGTCTTTTTGGATGGAACTATTGAAAACTTGATAAGGTTAACCAATTTTGGAAGTTGATTTTCAAGGGTCAGGGTTATATCTCGAGTAGGAGGATTTTGAACATTTAGGGTGTGGTAGTGGAGTCTAATGTATATAAGTTTTTTAACGGTGTGCAGGTGGTAACATACATGTGTTTATTTATGAGAGTTAATCAAATTAACTGATGTTTCATGGCCGAGGGTTTGTAAACACAATGTGTGGGTGTGTGTGGGTTTTTTAGTTTGGTCCTCTCCTCCCCTCTTTGTTGGAATGAGTTATTCTTTTTTATAAAAGGCGTGGAAGGTTTTTAGGCTCCCTTTTAGACTCGAATCTTAACCATTTAGCCTTTTAGGATTGATCCCAACCATTGATAGCAAGCCAACAACCCATTACTATTAAAACTAGGTTATCAAAGGTTTATCATGTCAATGTCTTTGGACCAATATTGATGTGGCTACAAGGACAACCACTCAACAGGAACCATGCTAGGGTGTATATGTTTGGGACTATCAGAGAAGCGTGGTTTTTATCTTACTTGAGACATGAGAGAGCATTAAATGGCTCTGTACATGTCAAATCCCTTATGGGACGAATGAAGAAGAAAGTGAACAATGGCACCGAAAACAACATTGTTTTGTTTATTTTCTTTTTTATTTACAAAATGGTCCCTGATCTTCAAATTTCATTAAATTCATCCAAATTAGGTTGATTTCTCAAGACTTCTTTCGATTAAATCCCTGGTCATATCAGTTTTGACCCTCAATATTCAGTGCCTTTTATAATATGGTCCTTGAGCTTTGATATATTCAATTTTTTCCATAATTAACCTTCAAACTTCTAATTTCTTCAAATTTAACCTTGGTTTTAATCCATTTCAATCCCTGTATGTGCACGCCTCTTTCACTTTGATCCTTGATTTTTAGATTCTTTAATTTGCCCCTTAATTAGCCTTCAAACTTTAAATTTCTTCCAATTGCACCTCTAATTGCACCAATTTAGCCTTTCAATGTTCCAATTGTGTCCCTAATCTTCTAATCTTTGTGAAATAATCCGAATTAGGCCTCCAAACTTGATTTTTCTTCAATTAAGTCAATTGAATCTTCTTAACCCGTTATAAGTTTAATTAAGTTCTTAAACTTAATTGGTTTCAACCCTTAAATGACTAATAAGAAATATGTTGATACTCTTTCCTCTAAGTCCTTAAAATAATCAAATTAAGTGTATATTGGTGTCAATGTTATCTTATTGACATCATTAGCCCCCGATCACCCGGGATAGTTAATTAAGTGATAGTTTTGCCAACACCGATGCAACCTCGTTGGTATAATTAGCACCAATATTGGTTTGGCTAATAAAGTCATCTTAAACAATCATTATATCATGGTTTTGCCAATATCAATGTGACTGCATGGATGTCAATAGTTTCCTAGCTTTGGAATAGCAAATCAAAATTCCAATAAATGTGAATGTCGATGTAATTTCATTGACATCATTAGCAACCATTAACTTGTATCGCTAATCAAGTCCACTTTTCTTCCATTTATTTCTCCTTTCACTCTTTCAAACTAAATACATAGTCTACATATATAATAAATTGATAATTTAACACTACAAGTTAATACAAGGGAAGGTATAGAATTTTAACCTAAAACTTTGTTTCAAATTAAGTCTTTTTCTAGCCTATCTTGTCAGCATACCCTAATCTAGCTATTCTTGTAACGTTTTGGTCTTTTACAGCTCAAAGGTTTATCTTCTCTTATCTCAAAAATATTTTTGGATTTTAAATTTCTAATTCTTTTTGGATTTTTGGATAAAAAAAGAAAAATATTTAATAATTTAAGGAATCCAAAATTGAATTATGACAATCATCTTCAAAATCCATAAAACTTTTGTTAGGAAATAAGGTCTTTTTGATATATAAGCTCTCTTTTTCAATCATCTTCCCTTTCTTCAATTTTAGTAGCTCATCATATACTTGCTTAAGTGTTCAAGGTATAAGAATTATAGACCTTTCATTCATGTCAAAGGAATACATGTTTGTCATTAACTCTTCTACCTATTTTGAAGTTTTTTTGTTTCCTTAAGATTACTTTGATAGACTGAGGGATTAGGAATCAATGTGCTAGGTACAAGATCAATTTGATGTTTGATTTCTTTTATTGGTGGCAATTTACTAAGAATCTCATTAGGAAAAACATCATCAAACGTTTGCAATAAAGAAACACAAAAACTAGAAATATAAGGGTCAAATTTGTTAATATTAAAATGAACTTCTAAACAAGTAGGATTATCGGTCGGTTTGAATAATAGGTTAAATTTCACCCTATCTAGCATTAAAAGTAGGTTGTTTCTTTAGTCTTTCAACATAATTCACACTTCAATCACTTACGTTTTTCACTCTTCGAGTCTTGCCTCCATTTTTTGCCAAATTTGGGTTTGTTTCAGAAGTGGCCAAATGGTTTTGGGTAGTGAGAGAAGTGTTTTGGGTTATGGATAAATCTGATGGTCTTCTTTCACCTTGTTCCTCATTTTAATTTTTTCTATCTATGTCATTATGTTCTATTTTTTTAACTTTATTTGACCATCATATATTTGTTTGGGTGTAAAATGTATAAAAGTGATGGTTTTACCATCTTTTATAATAGTATATTTATTTTTAAACTCATCATATGTTATTTTCTTGTCAAATTGTCATGGTCTCCCTAACAAGATGTGAATTGCATGCATTGGAGCCACATCACACAGAACCTCATCAATATACTTCCCAATAAAAATAGAACCAAGACCTATTTAGTCATTACAATCATTCAACCATTGCAATCTATAAGGTCTATGATGCTTAAAAGTACATAAGTTCAATTTATTAACAAGGGTACATCTTAATTGACCCTAATTCTCTACATGAACCATCACGAAGCCTAAAATATCGAGAATTCTTTCTCTGGCTGAATTTTATACCCTGAACAAAACTAACATTCTTTTAGATTCGATTTTACCCAAATTGATCTTTATAATCTATAGATACAAAGTTATAGTCTTCATCATCTACATGTGTTTTCATCCATAAAATCAACAAAGTCAGTTTTAACATTTTGTAAGGCCCTTCAAATAGGGTTTCCTTACCGATCAACCCTATTCTCAATCCATTCATCCCACTATTTTATTATCTCATCGAAGCCATCTCATCTTTCATATCCTTCATCACCCTAGTCAGTAGCTCAAGTTGTTGGATGAAAGATTGCATTTGAAAGTTGTTTTTCATTTTTGGTTTTGCATACTCATTATTTTCAAGCATCTTTAAATCTATATAATTTAATTGATTAGTAGCAAGAAAAATATACCTCACAACTCTTGTGTTTCATAAAATTCAAGGTTTTTCACTCAATTGTTCTCACTATTTACTTCTCAGCTCCCTTTTTTGCTTATCTTTTGGAACTGAAAATCAATGAGCCAAAGTCAATTGATATCGTAATGCAACATATATATATATATATATATATATATATATATATATATATATATATGAATCAAGAACAAAATAAACACTAAAACAAGCAAGCAAAAAAAAAAAACTATGATTATGATTCCGTGTGTAGCCAAATGAATTCTTAAAAAATATGGACAATGCAAATACTCAAAATAAAACAAAAAAAAACAATTAATAAAAAAACTTATTTGACTCCTAAATAATCCAAATACAACATAAATAAACTAAATAGGTCAAAAAAAATATTAACAAACACATTTTTATAACTTGATGCAAATTTATCCCATTATGCAATTATAAACACCAAAATTGAGACCCAGACTAAATGATATCAGAATAACCTCAAATTTTGTGTGTAGCACCATTATACCCAATTAAAACATATCTCGGTTTATAGGTCATTTTCTTATGCTTAGGTATCGAACACCCATGTATGATCAATTTATGATCAAATTTAACTCAAAATTGAAGCCTCAATCAAACAAATTTAAAAAAGAACCCAACTATAATATATAGTGCAATTTTACCCCAAATAATCAACATATCAATTGAAGTGTTTTTAAGATGGTTCAATTTAGTTTCCTATTGTTTGTGTTTTCACGATAGAATTTAAACAAACTTGAATAACATCTATTATTCCTCTTTTTTTTTGAATTTTTATGCTAATAATATGTTTAGGGATAATAAAAAAAAATGAAATAGCACTTTTTTTTTTTGTACTAAGATGCCAAAAATAGAAAGAGAAAAAGAAGAGTGAAAAACACAACTAAACTTATAGAATACAAAGAAAACAAAATTTTCAGGAAAGTATGACCTGATTTCAGAACCTAGCTCTGATACCAAATTATATGAACCCCATGATGATGTAACCTATATGCAAGAAAAATTAGTCCTAGAAAGCCAAAGAGTTAGGTTTAATATGAGGGTGACATAGAGATTATTTGAACAAAAGCACCAACATATTTGAAATATGAACCCCCACTTAACGATTAGAAAAACATGTACTAGAAGTATAAGGAAGAATACCACAAAGTTAATTATACTTTGATAAGTTTGATTGTTCTTTATTTAACCAAAGAGAAGTATTACATCATGTAAAACACACGTTTATTTAAAATATCATGGATGAAAAGCTAAAACCTAAGTACAATCTAAATAAACCTATTTATAATATGTAAAAAAAATCCTAAACAATGCTAGAAAAATAATAATAGAAGAGCTCTAAATTAAATAGAAAAAAATAATAATAAATCAACTAGAATACTAATATAAATCTCGCATCGTATCTTCTATATCTTATTGCAAGGTCTTCTTAATGTAAATTTATATGAAATTCAAACCCAATATAAAACAAAACCTCTAGAAATGTAAGGTAAAATCTTAATCCGATCAAATGATTGAACAAAATATTATGCTTATTAGTATAAAATTATGCAATAGGAAAAATCAGTGCAAGAATCCTTGTAAGAAAAGGATTTTGGAACATTAAAGGAATCATTACTACACTTGAAAACTATGTTGTTGCCTATTAAAGATTCTTGTAGTACTAGAAAAAGTTTCAAAATTAGTTGTTGAGTATCCTTGAATTATTAGGAAAAGAATCATCTTCAAATAGAAAGTCCATAAGTCATCAAAAGCCAACAAATAACAAAATATTTATCGCATTTGATGACTGTATCATGATACCTTTTAGAACCCCAATTGACTTGATATTTTAACCCAATCCTAGTGAAATATCATCCTGATTCAATGGTCAGATTGAGAGTTATGTTTGATAACATAAAATTAGATGGTAAACACAATTACTCTAGAATCAAAATTTCTTTATTCAACCCATTTAAGGATTGTATCACCTTGTTTTATTCGATTTTTTTTATATAGGGTTATCTTGGTCTCACAATCGGACCATGAATTTGATATACTAACTTAAGTAAGTTTTTTTAATCCTTTTTTAAAATTAATTTTTTTCTAGTTCACCCTTTAGTGTTTAATTTGCTAGTAATTGAGTTTTGATTTATTTATTTTTTATTTTTCTTTGTATGAGGTTATCGTGTTCTCATTCAATTTTTGCTTTGCTATCAAATAAGATCATTAAGACCTTTTAAGAATATTTTGATGGTATCTTTATAATATTGACAAGTGTTTATTTTTGTTATTAGTCATTGTCATTGTCATTATTATTTTATTATCATTGGCTTTTTTTTAAAAAAAAAAAAATAAGATCGTTGAGACCTTTTAAATTAGTTGAGCTTATTGAACCCATTCGACGAGTCAATAATCTGGATCCTAGATTTTTCTCTCTCTTTTAAAAATATTATTATCACCTAGATATCCTTTTTTATGCTAGGAAAAATTTAACTTGATCCGCAATGTAGCATGAGCCACCTATTTAGGTAATCACTATATCAATTAATAAGTAGTTTATACTTGGAGTTAGGTAGTTGGTATATTATTTTTAAAATATACGACAGAAAGTCTTCTAATAAATAATGAGCACATAATTTAACATTATATATATGATTTCTAAATATAATGATTGATTTATAATTATACAATTGTACTTATCAATAACAATTTACTACTTAAAATATATTATTAATATGCTTAAGAAATAATTTTATATTTTTAAATCTCTTGTAGTATTATTTTTAAATATGACTTGGAAAAAAATGAGATTATTAATTGAATATTTGAGATGTGACAATAAATCTAAAGTCATATATCTTAAAAAGTCAAAATGTCATGACAGGGTAAATATATTCTTCTTTGAAAAAAGTTAATGATGATATTTCAAAATTTAAGATGCTTAGAAATTGAGTTTTTTAATGATTGGGTGATGATTTTATTAAGTGTTCATGATGTTACATCTATTTTCCAAAGCAAAGGAAGGTGGTAGCTTAATGTGAGAGTCCTGATACCAATAAAACATTCTTTTTTGGGTGGATTTAGGATATTCAGATGCTTTAGCCAATATCTTTATAGAGGAAAAACATAATGAATATGCAAATGAGGATTAAATTCTTAGAATAAAGTTGTTTGTTCTTGTTTTGGTATGAAAATAAGTGTTGTAAGAGAATAATATGTGTAAGTTGAGAATGAAAATTGTGAACCTTTCACCTAGATAGTTCAATGGATATTTATACCTTTTGGATCTTGTTCTCTTGCTTGAATGAGGGGGTTAGAAAGTCATTTCACACTAGTAGCATTAATGAGGGACAAATATCTATGACACAGTGTTAATAAGATGAAACATGATAATTCATTGAAGACTCTTGTACACCTAAGGGTGTGAGTAAAATATAGACTTGATGAACAAGTCTATTATATCATATGTAATAAATAAATAAAAATACCCAACTCCCCAATGGAAGAAAACCTAGAGCTACTTGGCACTTTGAACCCAAGCTAAGGCTTAGTCTAAACGCGATGCTTAAGCCCAAAGGATGTCAAGTTGTATGCTTAGCACAAGAAATCAGGCATCGAGCATAGGGAGTTAAGCATGGGGCATCAAGCATGTGCAGCAAGGAAAAAAGAGCTTGGGTTTAGCTTGGCGAGGGCCACAAAGAGCCTAGGTTAAGTAAAAATATCAAAGGATCAAGTGTTTAGCCCAAGCCACAAGCCTAGGCCCGAAACAATCCCAAGACTAAGCTGCGATGCCTGGGCCTAAAGGGTGTTAGGTCATACGTCTGACATGAGGAACCAGGTGCAAGGTTTTGGATATTGATTCCAGGTGCTCGAAGAGTAAAAATCCTAGAAGGTTAGATGTTGGGCGTTGGTTATAAGCTTGGCCTTAAACAATGCTCGAGATTATGCCATATACATGATGTTTGGTCCTAAAATGCGTCAAGCCTGCTACCTAGCATGCGGGGTGTTAGCGCTAGGCCTAATGCTTAGCAAGCAGGTTGCTAAGCCAAGCGGCTGGTGCTTGGACCCAAGAAGCGGTAGGTCACACTTGGCGCTTAGGCCAAAACCTATTTTCAGACCGTTATTAAAAAGGGCTTAAGCCAACAAAAATTTGTTGAAAATTATTGATAAATCCTTATGCATTAGTTAATTAAACACAAATAATGGTTATTAAGTAAAACACTATAAAACATGGGGTTTCCACTATAGCACTCGATATTGAAAATCTCATTTTAACCTTTTTTATCCCAATCAAATAACTAGCCATTGAGTTGTAATATGACCTTTTTATGGGGACATATTAGGCATTGAAAAATTTATTTTGGGCAAGTTTGCACTTTAACATTCCTTGGGAACAATGCAAATGACTAAAATCACCTTGGAAGCAAAAAATAATTTACTGATGTCTAGGGACCTTTTAAACATGTCTATTTTAAAAGCATAGTTAAATTACTTAACTGCTCATGAAAGCAAAAAAAAAAAAAAACTTAAACTTCCTTCTAAAAGGTTTTATGTATTTTCCTCCATTTTTTTGTTAATATCAAGTTTGCTTTGGGGCAATGTAGTATTTTAATAAATTTTAAATACTAACAAAAATAAAAAGCAGCAGATGCGTGAAACTCATGCACCAACATATAGGTGACGCCCGCACCCTTTAAGTGCCATATGTAGAATCGCCTAATGGTCAAACACCACCTTTTATGGTGATGTTGGCAACGCATCAATGTCCTCTTCCTGTTGGTCTAATGCAAATTTTCTTCTTCTTCCTCTTTTCTCCAAAATAAAAAGGTGTCATGTCATTTATTTATTATATCCAATTTGGCTCTTATTTTTTTAATTTCTATTTGTTTTGTTTTGTTTTGTTACCTTTTTTTGATTGAATTGATTTTCAATTTGTTCCCTTGTTATTTGGTTTCATTTGATTTTTATATCAAATTTAGTTCTTATTCTTTTGATTCTTTTTATCATTTTTCTATTTGAATTTTGTTTTTAATTTCATTTATCAACATTTGATTTCAATTTATTTTTATGTCAAATTTTGTCCCCATTCTTTTTATTGCTATTTGTTTTGTTTTGAATCCTTTTTATTGCTTTTTTTTTTTCAATTTCATCCCTCAATATTTTTATTTAGAATTTTGCTTCTCTTTTTTTTTTTTTTGCCTTCTATATGGTTAGTCTTATCTCATGATCAAGATCACAGGTTTTGAGGGTTAGCACAGGTTGACTTTTGTTTATTTAGTTTATTTTATGAATTCGATTTATTTTCAATTTTATCCTTCAACATTTGATTTTTTTTTTAATTGATCTTCATGCTTTTTCTCATATTTTCTCTATATGGGGTACTCCTAATTTTATTAAAATCACAAGGTTAGTGAGTTAAACTTGGATTGAATCAAATCATTTTCTCATTTTTTTTAATTATTTTTTACTTTCATCCTTTAATATTTTTTTTATTGAGAAATTTTCTTCATTGTTTTTAGATTCAACCAGTCTCAACCTTATAACCATGGTCATGGGTTTCAAAGCTTAACTTGGGTTGATTTTAGCGTGTTTAGATCTTTTTTTGAAAGTGATTTTTTTTTATTTCATTCTTAAGCATTTAGTTTTTTATGAATTGATTTTCATGATTTTTTTTTTCTATAGGGTTATCTCAATTCTATGCCAAGGTTGGAGGGTTAATGGGTTAACTTGGCTTGACCCTAATATTTTTTTATGTTGCTTTTTTTAAAATTAATTTTTTTTTTTCGATTTCGCTATTCAACATTGGATTTTTTAATAATTGAGTTTAATAGTTTTATACAATTTACTTTCATTAATTACTTTTATTTACCTTTTATTGGAATGAAAAATTGTTTGATTAAAAAAAATTATTCTAAGAAGTAGAGTTATTAAATACAATTAAGTACATGGCCTGTAATGCAAGATCAAATATCTTAATATTAGTTATTTCTTAATCAAATGTTGATTTGTTTTATAGATGCATGTATAAATATTTTGATTTATGATTGAAAATTTTTTATATTAAAAAACATATTGGAAAAGCATGCATATTTTTTTTTTACTAAAAAAGAAATTGTGAACCTACAACGAAACAAGTGTCAAATAACCACTATATATACTAAATATGGTACAAATGCATAAAAATAAAATTGTCTTTACCCAACTTATTGCTATCACAACTTGCACATTCTTTACTATTTTCACCATTACATTCTCCATAAAAATCGGATTAATACGCCATTTATGGTGTTAGAAACTAGACAAGATAAGCTTTTTCTACATATAAAATTTGAGTTAAAAACTACTTATATTCAATATAGTTTTTAGATTGAACAAAACCTCTGTCAAATATCTAAAATAACAAATTCTCACTTTTATAATTTATTGATAATCTAATCCTTTTATATCATTAAAAAATCATTAAGTACTCTTAATCCATTTTAAAATATCATATATTCTAGTATACTAATATATTTGGTTATCCATCCAAATACCACTTAAATTTCATAAAACTCTAATTAATTCAAAATCTTTTTAAATAAAAAGGATTGTCTTTCTTAACTTGAAATCAAGAAATAAAAATGGAACTTCAGTCCATCAAGGTCAATCCACTTCACTTCTCTTCTCTGCTATTGAAAAACATGTAATTCTTAAAATTCAATATAATAAAGTTTGTATATGAATGTTATGTATATAGATGGGTCCTTTTTCTTTTTTTTTTCCTACTATTAAAAATAAAATTTTATATAAATTTGATTTTATAATATTTTTGCTCAAAAATATTTGGATCGGAGTATTACAGTTCGGAAATTAAGCATTATTTGTCTCCATTTATCCTCTCAATACTACGTATATAGAACGGGCTTGATGAATTTATTATAGACAAATATACTTCTTTTTTTTTAATTGAGAATTTTAAATTGTTGTGCAAATTATGCTGCTGCTTTGCCCAGGTGGAAATATTGGTTAAAAATAAAATAGGGTGACCGATAGGCCAGCTGTAGGTGAGTGAAATGGGCCCACAAGTACCCAATAGGGCTTCTTATCCCTAGATGATCATTCCGTTGCACGTGGGTAGTTGGTCTCATTAGGTTCTTTGCATGTGCTAAAAGAAGATAGGGTTTCATCACTTCACGTTCGAATGGAAACGAAGATTGCTATAGCAAGTTTTTAAATTTAAATTTAAATAATTTCTCAAACTGAATATTTATGAAATATTCTCGTATTCAGAATCCTTCAATTAAAAAATCTAATTTGTTAAATAATCATGAAAAATATATAAACAAACAATGTATAATATTAAGATGTTACATACAAAAAGTTTTAATTATTTCATTAAAGAAAATAAATGATGAAGGTGAAAGCTAAAGACAACAATTAAATAAAAAAACATTGAATATTTTAATAAGCAAAAGAAATTAACTGCAAATGTGAGCTCCAAATTTACAAGTTTATTTTCTTTAAAATAACAATAATGTTTGCTTTTTTTTTTTTTAATGTTTGCAAAGACTTAAATAGATAAAAAATTCTACATCAACTAGAAAAAAAATAAAAAATTATAAAAGAAAGAAGCATAAAATAAAAAATAAAACAAGAAATTCAAAAAACACATGAAAATAACAAAACTATCAAAATTGAGGGTCTGAGTAAGATTTTTA
This sequence comes from Populus alba, assembly GCF_005239225.2. Lineage (NCBI taxonomy): Eukaryota > Viridiplantae > Streptophyta > Magnoliopsida > Malpighiales > Salicaceae > Populus > Populus alba. Next base: position 11,866,858 of record NC_133285.1, on the reverse strand, counting down.
ATATCTAACACAATGACTACTATAGGAAAAAAAAAAAAAACTCTCGAAAACTCTTATAAAAAATTAAATGCAATTCAATGATCAAATAAAAAGATATTACTCTAGTCTATTATTTTAGTTTAATATGATTATCTAAAATAAAATTTCATCTAATTATGACATATTCATATTCTATTTAGAATCACTCGTTATCACATACTTAACTATAATATCAATTTATCAATAGGATAACATTTTTTTCGTTTCACTTGAATCCTAAGGGATGAGAAAAACACAAATATAGATCATTATATTAACATTCATATTCTCAACAACAACAAAAAAATTATCTTAACCATATCAATAATATATATTTACACGATGCTTCCCACATTTTTATTTCAACATGGCGCAAAGCTAATTTTCGACAAAGTACAATTTGAACCCGGCCAATACTCTCATGATGCTACTTAGCCACGCCAAAGGGATGCATTTAATCTTCAACAAGTTAATCTCTGCTAATTCAAGACAAAAAAAAAAAAAAAAAAAAAAAAAAACAATGACAGAAGAAAAATATTGAATATATATGTGTGTGTGTGTGTGTGTCTGTGTCTGTGTCTGTGTGTGTTTGGTGCTTCGAATCCAAAAATAGAACGTATCCAATGATATATATTTTGCTCGAAAAGTTTAAGAAAAATATCAACCAATAATGAATAAATCCATGTGCCTAGCCGTCATGGGTTTGTTTGCTTTGCATTATAAGGTTATCTACCAATATTATAAAGAAAGCGAACGTGTACCAACAACTGGATGACAGGAACAGAACATCCTTCGTGATATTGCTTCCCACCTGTTCATTACTTGCAGCACAAAATTAGAAGTGGAAACGCACTATTGATTAAATTCAATACCAAAACATATAGTTATATAGTCTCCTAGTCCACGTTGAGCAATGGGTACTGCACATGTTTAGAGCCATGTTAATTTTGTCTACATAAAATCAATTGTTTTTATCAAGCAGGATGATTTCTCTGCACAACAACTACATGTGTGTGCATGTTCTATACTGATCTTGAGCTCTTGACAAATGTAGAAGAAACAATGAGTGATTATGTATATGTAATTTTCAAGGCAGGACCAGAATCCTACCAAAATGAAGCAGAAACATGTTTTAACTTTGTTTATCCTCAACATATCCATAGAAGAATGCATGGTTTACATTATTATGTTACTGATCATGTATCATCGCAGCAAGGAAGTCAAATTAAAGTGAGAATATCAAGCTCACTTAAATGACATATTGTCAAAAATTGGATCAAAGCATACCAACCTTATAAAAGAGGAATATATCAAAGATGAAGATTCCCAGATTTTGAAGCTTGGAATCAATGTCCTCCGTAGTATCAGTGATGAAGATGCATGCACTTTTGTCTGTCAGATTTCTGGGTTAATTGTTTGTGTTGGTGTAATTCGAAACAGACATGTCAGAACATGATTTGCTGATAAATCTTTAATAAAACAATCAACATTTTGATGGAAAATGGGATTCATGAATGTCAGAAGAAAATCTACCTTATCCCGACATTAGGATCTAAATTGTCCACATTTGTTAACACGAGTATGGACAAAGTAATTAACAATATTAAATCACAGGCTCTTCAAATGCTTGTCTTTTTATAATACAGGGGCTTTCTTGTTTGGAAACACAAGCTTATTAACCACCACGAACCTTAGGGTTTTTATATATGTAGAATGCCGTGTTTTCTGAGCTGGAAATAGGAATACTAAGGACCCCAAATTCAAAATTATATATATGATGCACTGAGTTCGGGAAGTGGGGGAGGAATAATCCAGGGTGTTTTGACGAGATGGGAGGGTGCTATCAGAGATGGTGGTTTAGATTAGAGAGAGTTGGGTAGTGGTGAAGAATCATGTGTTTGCATGTGCATTGAGCTGGAGAACATGGCTAAAGCAACACCCTTAGGTACACTTGGCTCTCCCTTATTCATTTATCCCATTGCCTTGGAGTCCTTCCATGAAATTGTGCTTGCGGTCCCTACGTTTTTGCCACCTTAATTTATTTCCATTATCCTCATTTGGCTGGCTATCAACAACTTATTTACCCAATATATAAATGCCCTCAATTGTGCCATATGCTATACAACGTCCTCCTGTCTTGACAACCAAATTTGGAAGGCCTGCGCAAAAGCTAATTAACCTAGCGTGCTTCATTCAAAACTCTTTCGAGTAATGGGAGTTTCAGCAGGTGAGCGTCCTCTTCTTGTTTCTTTGAAGGGTATGGTCCAGGGAAATGAAGAGACCTGGAGAAGATGCCCTCTGAGGAGACAAAAAAATGGGCGGCATGCCAGGAGCAAGAGACCTGGAAGGATCTTGATGAAGAGGAGAGCCCGTGCAGAAGGTTCTTCTACGAGGGCAGGATATGGCATCGAGAGAAGAGTTAGAACCCTGAAGAAACTCATTCCTGATAGTGAATCCATGGGATTGGATGGGCTTTTCAGAGAGACAGCTGATTATATTTTGTCTTTGCAAATGAGAGTTAGAGTCATGCAGATAATGGTTAAGGTTTTAACAGGTTCGGATGATGAGTATTAAACTAGTTCATTTTGTAAAGGCTATCAATCTTCTTCCTCTCTTTTTTTTTTTTAATTTAAATTTGTTTTTTTTTTCTTAATAATTTGCTTTCCTCCATGTTATTCATACCCGTAGACATTTGTGTACGTGTGATTGCCTAGATTCAACAACATGCATGCAGCTATGCGTGAGGAGTTACTTAGAGGGATGGACGAGTGGATTATCGAATTCGCTCATGTTATTTTCCACGACTCCTGTATTGGTTAATTGAAATATCATGCATTAATTCAATTTTTCCACCCTCGGAATCATGTATAAATTCCAGGAGTTATTTTCTTCAGCGCCAATAAGTTCATCGAGATTTCCATGGGATTTCATCCTCCAAAATCTGTTGCCTTTAATAAAAACAAAAGTATTCCATGTTTTGGCGTGGCGACAAGGGCTCTTATGGCTTATATTGAAGATTCTACTGAATCGTTACTTGATTCTTTGCTTATTGTACATACCATAACAACCTCCTCAATATCTCCTTCTTTAATTATTTACGTATGTAATTCATATGATCATATTGTATCTAATATTACTTTGTATATTTCTCTCCTATGATCCTATGACTTATTTATAACAAACATGTGCTATATATATATATATCAGCAACTTCTCAAGGTATCAAATGGCTGGTGGCTGATTGTTATAAAGATGGGGTCTGAAGTTGTAGTTAGTTTTCGTTGTAGTTTTTTTTTATGTTTTAACTAATTTTTCTTTTAAAATCTTTTTTTTTTGGTGTGGTACAACCACTTATTTATAAGTAAAATAAATTTATTTTTTTTCTCATAATTGTTTGGTAATCAAGGAAACTTGGTGGGTAACGTAAAAATCACTTTAGTCCTTCATTTTCTTTCTTTACACTTTAGTTCTCTTGTCCAAATATTTTTTTTATTTTTTATGTATCTTGTTTTTTTGTATTTTGATATTTTTAAAAAAGGTAACGTCAACGTCTTCTCAATAAAAAAAATAATTAAATGATTTTTAAATAAGCATGTTAAAAATTAAATGTGTTGAAAGTAGATTTTTAAACTTCTAATTCTATTGAAAAGGCGTTGAAATGTAAAAAACGATGTAAATACTTCAAAAATATATGTTTTTTTAATTTTTTTATTATTTTCTTTGCAATTTTTTTTTGGATTTTTCAAAAAAAAAACTTAAAAAAAAGGTGAAAAATCAGGTTATGCCAAATGGCACAAAGCAGTGACACCATCACATCTTAGACTCAATCGAGAAGGGGAGAAAATCAGTCACAAACCTATGTTGATTCTCAAACACAAACTTTCATTGATTCTAACTCTCATTATTACTTGCACCCTTCAAACTATCTAGGTACTATGATTTTTACATGTGTTCTCAATGAAGATAACTATCCTACATGGAGGAGAGTAATGGAAAATGTCATTCATGCTAAGAACAAAATATATTTTATTGATGGAACACTTGCAAAACAAAACCCTCACTCACTATATTCTTTTTATTTGGAAAAAAATGCAATTTAATGAAAAAATATGCAATTTGAAAAAATTCCCAAATGCACATGTGTTGCAACAAAGGAATTTGTAATGACAAGAGAGTAAGAGATGATCCATCATTTTTTTATTGGATTACCTGAAAACTTCAAAATGGTAAGATCTAAAATCCTTAGTTTTGAGACTCTTTATTTGATTACTAAGGTTTTTGCAATGGTAATTCATGAGGAGAAACAACCAAGGTTGTTAATATATTCATATGCTTAACATGCAAACTCGTCTTAAAAACTCAAAAATTGATAAAATTGGGTTGAAATTGAGTTAAATCGGTAAAATTAAATGAAATCGTACAAAATCACGATTTTGATACCGATTTTATGATTTCAACAAAAATATATGTTGCACTACAATAATGCAATACATGTTTCCTCCAGACCAATAACAGCATGTCATTTGTTCACATAAAAAATATGTTGCTAGCTACACCTCGAAAGGGATGACATGACAGACTTCTTTGTCAGGCTCGATTCCTAATGGATCTTATAACTAATAAATGATGAGTTGATAATAATACAAAACAATTATCATTGTATAATTCATTTGCAAGCTCTTCTATTGCATTAATAATCTTTTTTAACAATATTCAATATATTGCAATCTAGCTTATATTTTGACGTGATAATTTTATCCAATGTAACAACTCGATTATGATTAAAACTCATCTATAACTAAATAGGTGGCACATATTATGTTGTTATGTTGTCAACTGTATTATTTTATAATTTAAAAAAAAAATAGAATAGTTTCATTATTAGACCTTTTAAAAAATTAAAACAAAATGTCAATTCACATAAAAAAAATTCTTAACTAAAAATAATGAACCAGAAATCCTAAGATGATGTATTTTTTTTAATATTAGGACAATGACGTATTAGATCAATCCAGGTTTTGTAATCAGATACATGAAACCCGTGATTTGAATTATAAATCTATTGTGTTTAATTTTCTTTAAACTATTTTTATTTAATTATATAATATGTGAGCTAGATGAAGGAATTAACTTGGTTTAATTATTTTGTTTTAAAAAAAAAAATTGTTATTTGAACCATGTATTTTAAGGTGCTTGAACTATGTATGAATTTTTATTTGAATCCATGTATTTTAAGATGCTTGAACTATGTATGAAAAAAAAATTTATTAAGATTTTATGTTCTGTTTTTACGATCCGAGTTTATTTTTCATTTTTCATGCCGTGTCAAAAATATATTTTTAACAACCTTGGAAACAACAAGCTTCTTCTATGAGACATGCCCCAAACATAAAGGCTATTGTCCTTCCTGCCAAAACCAATCTAGAACATGTTGAAGACAAATAGAAGTTGGGATGCAAGCATTGTAATTATTCAAGTCATACAAAAAATGAGTGTCACAAACTAGTAGGATATCCACCAAATTAAAAACCAAGTCGCAAGACAAAGTAAAGTGAAGGAAATGAACAGACAAAATATATGAAGGCATAATCAAGTAAAAACAATTCAGCTTATATTGTCATGTCAAATAACATTGTTACATCAAGAGAAACAAGTTTTTTTTACCTATATTTAGACTCACTATGGATCAATACAATCAATTGATGCAACTTCTCAATAGCAATTCCTTGAATTTAGCTAATCATACTAGTAAGAAAAACATTTCAACTCATACTTGGATTGTTAATAGTAAAGCCTCTAATCACATGGTTGAATTAGAAACTTTACTAGATGATATACAACCAATTCGCAATCACACACCAATTAATATTTCTAATGGAAATGAATTATCTATTATTCATGTTGGTAGCACAACCTTTCTTATAAGCCAATTTTTTACCCTCTGTTTTTATAATTTAAAAAAAATACAAGAAAATAAAAAAAATATATGTTATGTATGTATTTGCATCATTTTCAACAATTTCAACATCTTCTCAAAAGAATTCAAAATTTCTTTTCAACGCGTTTAGCTTTCAACGTCCTATTTTTTACGTTGTTGATTGATTTTTCTTATCGAGTCAACATTGTTTAGGAAATGTTTGGATGTTGTTTTTGTTGAGATAGAATAGTTTTTATAATCTGTCAAAAGTAGAGGTGGTTGTTTGATACCTATTTCTAGGTTGTTGGTTCAACTTCTTGGTTTTTAAGCCTGATTTGTGTCCTAAAAAATCAGTTTTTGATGTAAATTTAATGTATTGGTTGGCTGTCAATAGAACTGCAGTTTAGATTTTAGAAATTTCATGCATGTTTTTCATGATTTATGTTTTGTTTTTGTTTTTTTTATTAAAACATATATGAATATGGCAAATTCAAAATGTGATGTATCTTCCTCCACACTACATCAATGATTTCCTTTAGTTTTTTTTTAACTAGTTTTAAATCTTGCGCTATACTATAAATAAGACTTCAAGTTGATTTTTAACATAATAGAAGAATTCACTAGTGATATAGATGTATTTTATTATACCATGTTTTTTTAATTAAGAAATGTGAAGATGCTATTTATATTTAATAAAATAACTTTTAAAAAATAGATGAATCGATCAACTATGAAAGAATTGTTAATGTTAATTAAATACTAAATTGTCGAGCCAATATTTCTTTTCTAAAAACAGAAGACAAATGAGTATGCAAATATTTAACAACCAATTTTTTTTTTCATTTATGCGTTTTTTTTATCTGAGAGGTTATTTTCTCTCATTAAGAATAAACAATTTTTTTTTAGAAAAATGAAATACATCATGCAAATATAGTTTATTTATATCAAATATAAAAAAAAAGTATAAATATAAATTATAATAATATCTCTGAAACATTAAAAAAAAATACAAAATAATTTAAAAACCTAACTATTATTTTTAAAGAAATGAACAAAACAATTTAAAAAATTAGAGAGAGTATATTATTTTACATTGAAATTAAAAAAATAATAATAATGTAACCTAAAAATTCATAGAAAAGAGTGGGTATTAATTAAAAATCTTACAAAAATTAATAAATAAAAAATCAAAGAAAGAAAGACGCCATGCGATGTTGGGCCTAACATGCCAAGCTTATGCACATGGCCAACTACCTGAACTCCTACACACGCGCACGCGGTCAGGCTTGTATTTCCGGGCTCAAATATATATAAATATTTATCCCCCCCTTCCCAGCTCTTTATTTTCAAAAAAAAAAAAATATTAAAATTGTAGCATGTTGTATGTTGCCTAATTTATGACCACCTATGCTAATTGAAAACCTACCAGAAAGTCGAGTTTTTCACTTCTGGATAAAAAATATTTTTTTTTTTCAACAAGATTTTCATATGAAAACATTTAACAAATATCGCATAAACCTCAATACACTCGTTTATGACCTGAAAACATGAAGGAAAAAAACCGATTAAAAATCATGAAAACAACTTGAAATTAAAAAAAAAATTCAAGCCCCAATCTACTTTTATAACTAGATGAAGGCCAAAAATTACTATAATTAAACTTCTCTTTTAGAATGGAACCTTTTGACATCCAAATTTGTTCATTTTGATTATTGAAATTGTGACAACTAAAAACTCTTTTTGTCTTTTACTATTTTTTAATGATTTTTTCTCTCATCTCTCAAATAGAGAGATTGTGAAATGAATAAAATAAACTTTTTAATTAAAATAAAAATTATTATGAATTTGAATTTAGACATTTATTTTATCCGAGTTGTACATTTCATTCATCTTTTTTTCTATTTAGATCTTTCTATCATAGTTTCAAACTTAACCACATTTAATTAGGGTATAAAATAATTCGTCCATGTTTCCTATGTTTATATTTATGTCCCTTCCTTCATCACAATCACAATGCCATCCCAATCAACTAATTAATCCGTCTTTAATTTGGTATATGTCTTTTGTATAAATCCCGGATCAGCCCATTTTCTACTCCACAGCCGCATGGATCCTTTTAACATTTTTTTGTTGTTTAACAGGAAAGAAAGGAAATGAAAGAGGAGAGAAAACAAGAATGCATAATCTCACGTTAAAATCACTCCATTTTCTGTTATCTAAAAGATTTAGGTTTTTATATGATTTTTTAATAATAAGTCTCTAGGTTCGATATATGACTACATTACCTTATTTGTTTTTGTGTTTTCGAAAATGCTTTTAAAAAAAAAATTTATTTTTTTTTTTTTTTTTACTTTAAATTAATATTTTTTTTATGTTTTTAGATTATTTTGATGTATTACTATCAAAAATAATTTTAAAAAAATAAAAAATATATATTATTTTAATATGTTTCGAGTAAACCTACTATGGAATATTAATACTATTTAGCATTAATCATAATTTATTTAGCTTTAAACATTTTTACAAAACAATGATATATAACTCTCAGCACATTTGATATTATTTATATAGTTTCTTATTTTAGTAATCTTTGATGACCATAAATATATTTTACACAACAGGTGTCACATTTAAAAAATTTCAATCATTCATAATTTTATATATTTTAAATATGTGAAGGCAAATAAAAATTAAATACGTTAATTTGATTTATTTTTTTTCATTATTAAACACCACCTTAGATTATAAAATTAAATATTAGCTCAATCGAAGCACATAAATTAAATAACTAAAACTATACTATGATTTATTTTTATATTTATAAATAAAAATAAATTGTGTTTAACACGAAAAAATTAATGCAAAACAAACACAAAAGTGATATTTATTTAGACAGAAAAAACAAAGTTAAAAATAAATAAAAATAAAAAAGAATGATGAGGCAGGCCTCACTCTGCGCCAAGGCCTGAGCCAACATAAGCCGGGGGACAGGGCCCGACCAAAAAAAAACATGAAAGGATGAATGACGCGTGTTTTGCAATAGCAGATGAATTGTCATTCGTTGCATATTCTCCAGCAACTCTTCAATCTCTAAAAAGTTCTTTTCATTGGCATTCTACATATTTTTTTCTCAAATTTATAAAAACTCATTTCCAACATCAAAACCCTTTTTAATTATATTTGAAACAACAAAAAATCAAATAATTTTGCAATTTTGTTTTTTTCTTGGTAGCTTTAAGGATCTTATCAACGAAATCAAATTTGACATTGCCGCGTGGCCATGATTTTCAAAAAATAAATAAAAAATTGCTTTAATTTTTTTTTTTTTTTTTATCGTTTTGACATTATAGTATCAAAAATAAATTTTAAAAATAAAAAACATATATTATATTGATCAATTTTTAATTTTTTCTAAAAAATACTTTAAAAAAATTATTATTACAATATCAAAGCATTACTGAAATCTAAAGATCAAGATCTAATAATGAAGGCTAAAATTGGATCAAAAGGACACCAAATTATATTGATTTAGTGAACTTCTCTCACATAACTCTCTCTTCTTTTAAGATAGTATTTTATATTGTAGTAGCGGTTTTTTTCAAAAAATATTTTTTATTTGAAATACATCAAAATAATATATTATTATTTATTTTTTAAATTTTATTTTTTATATCAACACATTTAAAATTATCTAAAAATATTAAAAATTAATTTAAAAAAAATCAAAATTTTTAAATAGTGCAATGCGGCTACAAAGAGAAAGTTTATGAAGTTGGCGGACAATGATCGTTTTTTAGAATTTTGATTATTATATAGAAGGATCAGAATTGATAATATGAATATTGAAGGACTATAATAATTTTTTAAAACAACATCTTTTTATGCACAAATGCATCAAATGGAGTCATTTCATGGCCAACGTTTCACTATTTATTTTGGGGAAACTAAACACTAATCTCCCCTTTTTTATTTAGTTTTACTATCTACCAAATTAGTCTGCGCGCCTTTTTCAAAAAATTTGATTTTTTTTATTTAAAATTAATTGTTTTTAAAATGTTTTTGAATGGTTTTGATGTGCTAATGTTAAAAATAAATTTTAAAAAATAAAACAAAATACTATTTCAATGCATCTCCAAGCAAAAAACACTTTAAAAAACAACGGCTACCACAATATCAAATAGCCCTTTAAATAGCTCAATGTGGGGCTCTTGCCGAGACAAAAAAATCTTGTCGTTAGATTATTGCTGAATTTTATATATATATATATATATATATATATATATATATAAAAGATTGTTTGGATTTGTTTGGCTTTCTAAAAGATTGAAACTAAAGGGATTTTAATTGGAAATTAGATTAAAAAAAAAAAAACAGCCCTTTCCATCCCCAGAAAAGAAGAAAATAAATATAAGATGGAAACCAAAAGGATGAGAGAGAAGAAAAGGGTGAGAGCAAAGAAAAAGAAAAATTTATTGTCAAGTTTAGAGGGTTAGCTCAAGTTTATTAGGTTTCATCCAATATGTCATAATCTTGATATTAAAAAAAAAAAAAAAAGATGTCATCCTAAAGAAAATTAAAGTCAAACCATGTTTTTACTAGTTGTTCATATTGTATATGAATCTGTCAAATCAATTGTGTCATGTTGTGGCATCTTCCATACATTTAATTTGAAGCTCAGCAAGGCCAGGGATTCAAGTCGGAAAGTTTCAAGATTGACATATGGAGCCCGATTTAGTGAAATTATCAAAAAATTTCCCACTCCATGACCATCTTTTTCTATATTGAAAAAAATAGTATTGTTTGTTTTAAAAACAAAAAAAAAATGTTTGAACACCTTCGTCTTATATCTTTTTGGTCATATCATGTTTTGATTGGGTCAACTTAGCATGTTATGAGTTTGCATATGTTTGTTTTGTTAAAAAAAAAATATATGCTCACAAGAACGTTATTGATACCTTGAATCCATACTCGTAACAGAGTACATGTAATGAAACTAGCATTAAGTAAAATATAATACTATAAAAAAAAATTAACAACTTTCATCATTTAATTAGTTTAAACATGAAATTTAACTAAACATGACACAAGCTTTAGGCACCCAATATGTATTTACCCAGTAACATATAATCAAAAAGAGTAGATTTTTTATACTCTTATTTATATTATCGATGATCAAATAACCAAATCTTTTCTAGCTAATTGAAGCTTTTGAGATACCCTACCATTACTAAAATTATTTATCATAAAGAAAAAAAAAACAACCAAAACGTACAAAACATACATGAATATAATAATGTGTTTTATAAATCAAGAACCTAAAGATAAAAGGAACTAAACACCTTTGTAATATTTTGATGATATCTCAAAATATAAGATATGTAACTAAAAGGTTATTTAATGTTTGGAATAGTAGTTAATCAATATATTCAAGTGCTGGGATTTCTTCTTTTTAATCTTAGAAACTTCAGGCTTATAGTAGAAGTTTAAATACTTGCAAAAACAGTCTTAATCGAGAGGACTTAAAAACCCTTTAATAATAAAGTCAGTATATTTATAAGAAATGTATTAAATAACTTAAGGCAATAAATGATTTAAAAGAGCTTTAAATTTAAAGAACAAAAATGTTTATTCTTAAATTTTAAGTTAGTCAATACTCTGAAGTCTATATATCTTTATCTTAAGAGATGAAAAGTTATGAACCATTTACCTTGATGGTTTAGAGAGTGTTTATAACTCTTGAACCTTGTCTTTTTCAGAGAACAAAAAGGACTAGAAATCTTTTGCTTTCAACAACATTAATGGAAGGCAAATATATTTGACATATCATTAATGAGATAGTAAATATAGCAAATCCCTTAAGAGACCTTGTAAAAAATATGTATTTGCCCTTAGAGTAAAAAAAATACTATTGTGCTGCTGGATAAAGGTGTTTTAAGGATTTTAAATTTTAATATATAATGCAAGTACATCTTTAACCTTGGAATAAACAAAACATAAGCTTAGCATTTATGGGTATTTGAACTTTCATATGGGTATTTTGTGTAATTGTTGGGTCATGGAGGGCATTTTGATAATTTCATTTATTTTTCCTGAATTTTTTTATGCTTAAAGTTATTGGAGCGAGCTCGGCGTGCCCTAGCACGTCGGTGGCATCCACGTCATTCACGCAGTGTGTGTGACACCACTTGGTGGATGTCACTGGCCTTCCGCCGTATCCCTAAATGTGTCGTTGTATCCTTTTTCAATTGGAGTGGCAAATGGCAGTTGATAATCGTTGGTGGCTATTGGTGGACAATGTACATCACTGTCCTCTTTGTTTTTAACTTTTCACTTTCAATCATCATTATATTAATTTCTTATTTTTTTTTTTTTCATTTATAGAAGTTTTTATTTTTTTTAATTTAATCCTTCAATTGCAATTTCTCATATTTTTTGTTTTCATTTTGGTCCTTATTTTTTAAAATTTCTAATTTGTCCTTAGAACTTTTGTCGAAGTTTTTTTTTTTCCTTTCAATTTCATCATTCAATTAGATTTTTTGTTGTTTTATTTTTTTTAGTTTAACCCTCATTCTTTATTTTTCCTTTTAATTAAATATATTTTTTAATTCAATTAAACCCTCTCATTTAAAATTTTTATTCCTCTAATTAATGTTTTTTCTCACCCTCGTTTTTTTATCCATTTTTGTAATTAATTTTTTTTTTCATCTTTCGACATTTAATTTGTTAGGGCATTCAACTTTTGCATTAGTTTTTTTTTTTTAATATTAGTTTTGTGATTATTTTCAAGTTTTTTATATGGGTTTATCCTAGTCTCATGATCTAGGTCATGATTTTTGCATGCATGTTTTGAATATAAGTTTTTTTAATCGTTATGTTTCTATTTTATTTTTCAAGGAATTATAATAATTCATCTAATTTTTTTATAAAAATGAAGTTTATTTTCTAAAATAATAAAATATTTGTTTTTAAATTATATTGTTGATGTGTTCGGCCTTGCATAATTGTTTTTATGACATGAGTTTATTCAGCCAGTTTCATTTATGTTTATCTTATAGTCATTAGTTTTTTAGGGTGTAAATTTATCTTTTATTTAAATAAATAAATAAGTTCACTAAACACAATCGATTATATGTTTTATTTTATGTTATGAAATATCTTAATCTTGCTTACATATAAGTTTTTATTTACATTTTGAATTTTTTATGTAGAAAAAACACATTGAAGCAACCTAAATTCCTAATATATTTTTTAAAAAAATAAAATTATAATCTGCAACAGAGCGCAAGCAAAAACCATTGTATTATGGTGATTTCAAGAGAAAGTCAATAACTTCTCTCTCATGAATGGGATGGAAAATAGCATTTTTGGTAATTTCAAAGTTTTTATAGAATAATCATAATTGCCAATATTAATTATTACAGGATCATAACATGCATTTCTCAAAAACAAACTATATGAATAATTGAGGAACATAACATAACCTTCTTAAAACCTAAATGGTCAAAATAATGTTTTATCACTTGCATTACGTCTGTGATAGAATTTCAACTTAATTTACAATAATAATAAGATAATGTGTTAATGGTATAGATTCATTTAAAAATATCATGATTTTTTTTAACTCAAAAATGCAAACATACTTTTTTTATAAATATGTTGTTTATGCTGAAAGTAGGATTTCAAGTTAATTTTTAACATGGTAAAAAAAAATATATCAATTTTATGAATAGGTTTTATTATATTATGATTTTTTTTATTGAAAATACACAAAGATGTTATTTGTGCTTAATAAAATAAATAAAAATATATATGAATCAATAAATTATGAAATAGTTGTTAATGCTAATTAAATACTTAAATAGAAAGCTAATAGTTTTTTTAAAGCAAAATATAATTGAGTATGCATATATTTAGACCCAACTATTTCTTTTTAATTTATGTGAATTTATTTTTTTTAATTTTAGGGGTTTTTTTTTCTTGAACAAATAATCTTTAATTTTATAAATAGAACATGTAAATAAATTATATTTATATTAAATATAAAAGAAGAGATCTCTTTTAAAAATTATAAAAATGAAAAATAATTATAAAAAAATAACTAATGTTTACAAAGATGAACTAAAAAATTTTAAAAATAAGAGAAAAAGGATATTAATCTAAATTTAAATTAAAAATTTAACAAACTAATAAATTGGGAAAAAGTTGTTAATGCCATTTAAAAGCTAAAATATCAATTTTTATATAAAGCCTATGAGTATTCAAATATTTAACTATGATTGTTTTTTAATTTATATGATTTTTTATCTTAGATGACGAATTTTTATTTTATGAATACATCATGCAAATGTAATTTATTTATATCACATATAAAAAATAAATATCAATTTAAAAGATAATCAAAATTATAAAAATACAAAATAATTTAAGAAACATCTATAATTTAAAAAAGGAGAACAAGAAAATTTAAAAGATCAGAGTGAGAATTAATTGAAACCTAAATTTAAAAAAAAAATAATGCAAAGTGAAAAATACATAAAAATAGGGAAAGCATTAATTAATATTTGATTAAAAAAAATTAATTAAAATAAGAAAAGATATCAAACAATGATGGGTCAACCCCACATGTCTAGCCTTAAGAACAAAAACCCAAGTTCATGCATGTTTATTTTATAAAGAGTAGACGATACATTGTTTGTTTTTAAAAAATAAAATAAGGTGAAAGGTTGCCTGTAGTGGCAAGCAACCTACCACCTCCTAAATTGTTGTTTAGAATCCCATCACCACCGTGGTTAGGGGCAGAGCTAGAATTATTTATCAGGAGGGCAAAATTAATATAACAAGATATAATATTTATTTTCATTTATTATACATGACTTGTAAAATAAAACATGCATAATTTAGTTTTATTCAAATAATTTACTACAAACATATAATGATCTTATTATAAGGTAAAAGGTTTAGAGCAATACCAAATTAAGTCAAAGCAATGAAGTTAATTTCATGTTCATAATGTATCCATCACTTTAATGTTATTAATCTCTATATCTATCAAATATAAACTTACAAAGTATATAAGAAACATTATCTAAAGTAAAGCATTATTTATGTTTGATAAACTTTAAAATAAAGCAAAAAATAATAAAGAATGATTCTTATATATTTATTTTAATTGTGTTCGTCGTTCTTTCATAGAATAGAAATCATTGATTATCATATCAATTGTGAATATTTTAACAATTTCTTTTTCTATATAGACAATCAAATAATTTACAAAAAAATCATCCTCCATCTGATTGCGAAGCCTTATTTGAACAATCTCCATCGCTGAAAAAGTCCGTTCAGTAGTTGTTATTGAAACAGGAAAAGTCAAAATACATCGAATCAACTTGTCAACTAGTAGATAAATTGTTGATTTTTCTGTTTCAACCAATCCTTGACATAAATCAGTAATCGATAACATGTTCTTTTAACTTTGAATGATTGGGTACATGATTGGATGACATGTTCTAAAATCAAAACATATATCGTGAGAAAAAAATTATAATTTTGGTGGCTCTGCTTAAAACAAAACATGAAAAAATTCTAAGCATAATCAAAACAAATCAATAAAATATATCTAATTAATTAAAAAAAATCACCATAACAAGAATTCAAAAAACATTTGGTAGAACTAGTGGATCTGAGAAAAAAAATGAGCAAAAATGGTAGAATTATATATATATATAAAAAAAAAAACGAAAAACTCATCAAATTATTAACAAACATCTCAAAACAAAACAAAATTAGATTTTAAATTTAAGTTATCTTGTTTTATTTGATGAAATATAAATTAATTGGTGGCTCTGCTTCAATCTTTTTGTAGAATAATTTTACTCGTGATTTATGTTTTTATCGGCAATACGATTTATATTAGGGCTACACAAGATAATGACTTTATAATTTTTTTCTTTCCATGTTCATCAAGAGTAAATAAAAAATCAAAAGTAAAGTTACATTAATTACTATTAATAAGGCCACCTTTTTAAAATAAAAAAAAAAATATGACACCTCCAGCTCACACTTATTTACCTAATGAAAAAATTTAAAATGTCTTAGGGGCCCCAGGCCCCTGCTTACCCCTCCTTGCCTCTGCCCCTGGCTGTGGTGGCTAGAAAATCGAGGGAGTTTGGCATAGAAATTCATTTTCCATCTATTTTCACCTAGAAACACTACAAAACCTCCATTAGTCACCTACCCGCCTTAATAAACCCCAAACCATTAAAAAAGAAAAATAAATTGAATCAAGAAAATCAGACCTTAATTTATTTTTTCAGCATGTTTATAGAAAAAAAAAAAAATCACCATCAATCAAATAAAAAAAAATCTAAACAGACTTGAATTTATTTTTTTTCAACATGTTTATAAAAAAAAAAAATCACTATCATAAATTTCTCTTATCAAATGGAATATTTTAACACAAAGATCAGCCTTTTATTTTTCAATTACTTTCTCTTTCTTTTCTTAAATTCAAGAACTAAAAAATAAACAAAATAAACTTTTGGATCAAATGGAAATTCTAAAAATCTTAAGATTAACCATGCATTTTCTCCTTATTTTATTTTATGGTCCTCTATTTTTAATATTGTCTTTGTACTATAATTTAAAACCCAATTTTTTAGTATAATTGTAAATGAACAATGATTATCCCTATTCCGTTTTAGTTTTATTAATTAATAATCAATAACAATTATTTATTAATAAATAATTTGTGCATTAAGAGAAACCCTTTCCCCCCCTAGCTTAGGCTAGATATTTTGATTTCGAACCCCACACCCATTCTGGCGGAAAATGAAAAGAAAAAAATTAGCTAAAGAAAAACATGGTGGGTCCAGGAGACCATCCGGCCCGGAAAAGACATGCTGGCCAGGCCGAGACTCAAGCGTCGTGGCAAGGATGGTTAACACGATCGTTGTCACGTGATATCAGCAGCTGTCTTGTTTCAAGATTTTGCAACATTATCCTTTTCCATATTGCATCCAAGTGGGGGCATTACCTTAGCTGTAAGCCTGCAATGCCTCCTTTGAGATATGATGAGGCTCCTAATCAAACCTCTTATGATATGAAACGAAAGAATTTACGTGACGGTACTGCTCTGTACCGGTTCATATCCACCGATGGCTTTCATGAATAATGATGATTAAAAATCAAAACCGATGTGTTGTAATCACAAGAGTTCTTCAAGAAATTGACCGTACGTGTTCATGGTTTGATGAGAAACTAAATCAAGTGTGGATACGGACAGACAAATTTGGTCTGCACTCTGACAAAGAATAGAAGCCAATGTCCTCGAGCTTGTATATATTTCCAGATAAAAATGCATTTCCAGGTTATGGGCCAATGTCCTCGAGCATTCTTTCTGTTGATGCACCTTGTACAAGTTCTCTCAATTACAAGCTTGCTGATTTAGTTTTCAGCTGTTCTGCAGACATGAAGTTCAAATCCAATACTCCACGTTCCGATTTGGATCTCCGAAGATTGAGAAAACTAAAGGGTACAGTGTGCTTGGCTTTTTCCTCCACAGATTTTGCAAAACATTAAGCTCGCCCTATATCATTCTCAAACTATCACAAATACAGACACAGGGGGATTCACTTAAAAAAAGGATGGCGTCCAATATACAATGATGGAGACGATTGGTACGAGCATTAAATTTGGACCCGTCTCCTAGTTTTATATATATTTGACCAATTCCATGGTCCTCCAAAAAATATATACAAATGTCATGTTGTTGAACATGCTCAAACCTAGGGTTCTTCCTTTGACCTCCCCATGTGCAGCTCGCATCCCAACTTTGCTTTGAAAAGTCCAGATAAGTCCAAGATCGATGTTTCACAGATGGATTGTTCGGCTAAAAAGTTGCCCATTCACGAGCTTAGATATATATATATATCCAAGAAAGTGCCTCAATAATGTCAAACTTCCAGAAGCTCTAACCCTGCTACAGAAAAAGAGATTTGTCAACATTTGTCTGTCATGGAAGGGATAACATCAAGTTAGTTTGTTTTAGATTAAAGCAGCGATTCGGGGGGCTCATAAATCTTAATAAAGAAAACAAGATAAATCAAGGCCATTCAGCAACTACACCGATTATTAGCTCCTTCCAATAATGGAGAGTGTTTATATATAAATTATGAAGGTTGCTGTGAAGGTTGTCCTGCACCCAGCATCGCAACCTTCACGATTTTGTTTTACATGTGTGAAGGTTGAGCTGTACTCAATATAGCAACTTTCACTATTTTTATTTTTTAATTTTAAAGGTTGCACTGTTTTCGGTAGCGCAATCCATTAAATCTTAAAAATAAATTAAATCTCGGGTTTTGACTTTTTGTGAGATTTTCGTACTTCTATTTTCTAATTATTAAATATAAGAAACAATAATTAAGCCCTGTTTATTTGCTAGAAAGTAATTTTTTTTGGAAAGGGAATTACTTTTTGATATTTGGTAGTATAATGAAAAATAAATTGGAAAACATTTTTCAGTGTTTGGTTATGTCACTAAAAATGAGCTATTTTTCTCAAGTTTATTAAAATAATGAAAAACAAATCTTACAAATTAAAAGGTTGAATGAGAATGAAATTAAAAAAAAAATTATAAATTATCTCAAATAAAATAAATAATAATCAAAATAATAGAGATCAAATCTAAAACATAAAAAAAATGAAAGATAAAGAAATTAAAATAATAATAATTAAAATTTCATAAATTATTTTAAATAAAATAAGTAACAATAAAAAGAATATGGACCAAATTTGATAGATAAAAAAATTTCAATAAAAAATAATAAGAAAAAAACAAATAATAATTATAAAAATGAGGATCAAAGTTAATATAAAAATTAAATTTTAAGAGATGAAATTGAAAAAATAAATATTCAAAACAAAATATATATAGCAATCAAAAGTTCGAGGATCAAATCTGATATAATCAGCAAATAATATAGCATTTTTAAATTTTTTACAATTTTCGGAAAGTGTTTTCCTCCCAAATTTTTCACGAAAACATTTTCCTGGAAACCAAACCAAATTTTCCTTTGACTGGAAAGTGTTTTTTGTTGATCAAATTTTTTAATAGCAAATAAATACAAAAAAATTTAAAAAATAATTTTCTAGAAATCACTTTCTAAAACACAAACATAGCATAAAATTAAAGATATTTCCAAGAAAAACATAATGCCGTAATTAACAAGGATTAGAAATGAAGAGTTAAAAGAAGGAGCCTAATGGTGGATTCGTAGAACTCTAGCTGTTAAATTATGAGATTCACGTGAAATTATAATTATAATTATATTATAAAAAAAACTAATAGTCCTTGGTTCATTTGGACAGTGTTGTTTTTAGTCCCTATAACTTTTATACTTTGATCTCTTAATTTCTTTATCTTCTAGTTTGGTTCTTTAAAATTGCTTTGATTTGTGATTGACCTTGGTAATTTATTTTCTATATGTACGTATAAGGATCTCGTGATGTCGATAAAATATTATGTTGTTTGATTAATTTTCAGTTTTGTAAAATAAAATCTGATTTAATTAATTTACAATAATTAGAGCTTTAGTGGACCAGATTTAAAGCTTCAAGAAATGTTCAATTCTTTTCTTCTTCTTTTTTTCCAAAATCAAGGACTAATTTACATGGTAAGGGGGGCTCATGTACTTTTTTCTTATTTCGATCGCACAACCTTTTATTTTCAATTTAATTCCTTTGCATTGGCATTATTTGAGAATTAACTTGATAGTTTATTCTGATTGCCTTGGTATGAGAATCTTGCAATATCAAGAAAAAGTTTTGGTGTTTGGTTAATGCCTGGTTTTGTAAAATAAAATAAAATTCAGCTAATTTAAAATAATTAAGTGGTAAAAGATCAAAATTGAAACTAAAACAAGTTAGGGACCGGGTAAACCAACAAAAAAAATAGTTTGGCACATGCAACACACATATCATTGAGTGAGAGACTTTCTTAGTCTTTAGATGGCTAGTCAAGTTCTCTTGGCAACCAAATAGTGGCTTCCACAACGATGTTAAAAGCAACATATAATGTTTTCCCTAGTAGTGTGGCATGAGTCAGTAATGGCGCGACAGTTGGGTTTTATTGAGTTTTTTTTCTTCTCCCTATTTTATCTTTCCTCTTATTGGGAATCGTGTTGACTTGTAAATTTTGAAAGGTATCATTTCATTTGTTCATTATATCAAATTTGATCTTTATTTTTTTGATTGCTTTTTATTTTGTTTTGAATCTTCTTTTTTTATTGATTCTTTATTTCAATTTCATCCTTTAGCATTTGGTTTCATTTTATTTTTATATCTATATTAAATTTGATTCATATTCTTTTCATTGCAATTTTTTTTTTCATCCTTTTCTTAATTAAATTTGTTTTTCAATCTCATCCCTCAACATTTTATTTCATTTTATTTTTATGTTAAATTTGGTCCTTTTATTTTTAATTGTAATTTTTTTTCTTTAGATCTTTTTTGTTAAAAAAAATTCAATTTTATCCCTCAATATTAGATTGATTAGGGGATTGGGCTTCGTAAAATCTTTTAGTGTGGTGATCCTAGTTTCATTACTTGGATTACAAGTAAGAAATGTTAACTCGAATTAACATTAGTTCTTTTTTTTTTTTATCTTTTTCACTGATTTTCTTTTTTAATTTCATCATTTAACATCAGGTTTGTTAAAGGTTGAGCTTCATGATTTTTTTTTCTTTTTGTTTTTTAAGAAGTTATCTTAATCTCATTATTCAAATCACGTATTTGGTAGGTTTGCCCAAGTTAGTTCTTTAACATTGAGTATTTCTTCACCTACACCCTTTAACAATTTTTTAGAATTGGGATTCAAATTTTATTTTATTTTTTCCTTCTAGGAGGTTATCTCATTTGCACGATCTAGTTGATGAGGTTTTGGTGGTCATACCTGGATTTACCACAATTTTTTTTTTTGGGTTATTTTTTTTTCTTATTTTTCTTGATTTAATCCTTTTGTATTTGGATTGTTAAGAATTATCAATCATTATTATTGTTATTTGTTTTCTATGAAATTAGCTCAACCTTATGACCTAGATTATAAGTTTGTAATGCTAACTTGGGTTGCTTTTTTATTATTTTTTATTGTTTTTTTGTTTTTTTCCTTTAACATTAGGCATGTTTGGAATTGAGTTTCATGTTTTTCTCTCTTTTGACAAATGTTCTTTTCTTTTTTTTGGAGGTCATCATTATCACCTTTTCTTTTTAAACTTGGTTCATTCAATGTCATTGCATTCTTTTTTTCTTCATATATTTAAATGAAATTATCTTATTGGACTCGGTGGGGTCTATGACTTGAGTCACGAATTGTTTTTTTCTTTAAAACTCACTAACAATGTTTCAACATTATTTTTTTATGTTAAAAAGTTTTTATCTTGACCCATGGTGAAGCATGAACCATTTATATAGTTAACAATGTATGTCCCATCAAATGATGCATATGATTTTTTGTCTCATCCATGAGGAAAATCATCCTATCTCTTTTTCACACATGCGCGCGCGCGCGCACACGTATATATATATAAACTTCAAATAAATGAAGAAATAATTAATTAATTTAATAAAAAATAATCAAAGTTTTTACCAATAGGCATATTAAAATAATAATAAAAAAAAAGGCTAAAGTCTTTTATTATGCACCAAGACACAATTCACGGTAGATTCGAATAGTAAATTGATCATTTTGTCATTCTCAAATAAAATCATTTAACTAGTTATTGGAGGCAAAACGGTCCTTTCTATAAGATCCATTTATTATTATCTTATCGATCGGTGACAAATCAACCCTTTAACATCTTAGATATACAGTGAAATAATTTAAATACCCTTAAAAAATTATAGTCCAAAGGCTTTTCGAACTTTAATGCTTTGATTGCACAATGACATCGCTGCATTATCCTTAAAAGCAAAAAAACAAAGAAGAAAGTAAAACTATCATCCATGAGCTTTTTTGTACTTTCATCATGGTTTTTTTTAGTTATAATCAATTTGAATGAGTGACAATTCAATCTTTTTACAAATATAAATATAATTAAAAAAAAATAGAGTTGCTAGCGAGTATTACGCACGCACCTACACTTTTTGGATGGTGCATAAAGCGTCTCTTAAGGGTCTGTGATGACATTGAAAGCATTGCGTCGTCTTTTTCACAATGGTTAGGCATGAGTATATGATGGAACAACGGTTGGGTTCAAAAGGATTTTTTCCCCTCCTTTTCTCTCATCCTCACATTGAATTTCATGCAATTCTTTTCAAAAGTTAAATGTATTATGTGAGTTGTATTTGTATCAATTTTGGTCCTTATTCTTTTGATTATTTTTTTGTTTTGCTTCTAATGCTTTTTTAAGTTGATTTTTTTTCAATTTGGTCACTCAATATTTTATTTCATTTAGTTTTGTCTCTCAATGTTTTATTTCATTAAATTTTTTTATTAAGTTTAGTTCTCATTA
This sequence comes from Populus alba, assembly GCF_005239225.2. Classification (NCBI taxonomy): domain Eukaryota; kingdom Viridiplantae; phylum Streptophyta; class Magnoliopsida; order Malpighiales; family Salicaceae; genus Populus; species Populus alba. The sequence continues at coordinate 11,844,418 of NC_133285.1, read as the reverse complement.
TTTTGATTGCTATTTCTTTTTTACCTTTTATCCTTTTCATGATTTTTTTTTTCAATTTAGTCCCTCATTATTTGCTTTCATTTAGTTTTTATACCAAATTTAATCCTCGTTGTTTTGATTGCTATTTTTTTTTTTAATTTTAGATGATTAGAAATTTTGCTTCTTGATTTTTTTGTGTTTGTCTTCTATGGGTTAATTTATGATCCTCGTCATGAGTTGACCTGCATTGTTTTATTTGATTTTTTTGCTCGGAGTTATTATAGTCTCATGAACAAATTGTGAATTTGATACCCTTACTCGAGTCAGTTTTTTTATCCTTTTATATATATAAAATTTGTCATTCAACATTTGCTTTGCTTGTAATTCTTTTTATGTGGTTATTATATTCTCATTTAATTTTTACTTTATTATCAAATAAAATCGTTAAGATCTTTTAAGAATATTTAGAGGGTATTTTTTTTACAATATTGATATATATTTATTTTTTTAGTAGTCATTATTTTTTTATTGATATTAATTTTTTTATCATATTATTAAATTAACTAAAATTATTATATGGATTTGAATCAATGACCGTGTATCATATTTTTTTTACTTATTTAAATAAAAACATTGTCACTACTTAAATGTTTTTTTTTTTTAAATGGGAAAAATTTAACTCCACTGGCGGAAGAGAGCGTACGATCTATCCATCAGCAGAGGATAAGCCAGAACAGTAAAGCAGCGGAGGCTGGTGACCACAGACAAGTAGATGAGGGTAGAGCTGGAGGATGGTGACATTGCACGACAAAACAAGATCACTTCATTGGAATATTTAATTTAAATTTGCGTATTCTTTGTCTCTTTTTGAGCTCCCAAAAGCATCCAAGAAGCAACACTAGTCAAAACACTCGCCTATTATCTCTCTGTCCTTGATTTTTTTTTAAGGAAAGCAGTATAGTTTTTTTAAAAAATTTAAACATATGTTGATTTTAAAGGATTGTTGTGGTAACTAAGGAGATATTTTTATTTGTTTTTTAGTTTAAATCTTGGGATTAGTATCAAATGAGATTTATTAAAATTATTCAAAAAAAGTCTTTGATAACAGCACCGTTGAGAAATACGGTGCAAATCATGTTTCCCAAAAATTCAAATATTTTTATTAAAAAATTAATTATTATTTTTGTGTTTTGCATCATTTTGATGCACTAATCTTAAAAATAATTTTTTAAAAATAAAAAAATATCATTTTGATGCATTTCGACACAAAAAACAACCACAACCACAACCATATTTTCAAACAAACAACAAACAAAAACTAATCTCAAATTACTTTTTTCCTTGAAAAAACTTTTGATGTTCATTAACATTAGTGTATATGTATGAATACTTTGTTAGAGAATTAATAAATGGATAAAAAAAGAGAGAGAGATCATCATAAAAGGGATATTGTTATTTATTTAAACAAAAAAAATCATTAAGAAATAACCAATAAAGAGCACATAGTTTATTTTAAAAAGTATACTCATCATCACGTGTAATCATGCTGATTATTTTTTTTGTTCGCATCCGAAAGCGTGATCATGAATAATTTATTAGATTCACTTCTCCTTTAGATTTTTGAAGAATTTACACATATTTATTTATGTGATTCAATGAATTTTCTCCTTTAATGTGTGTGTGATCCATGATACACACACACACACACCTGGAGAACAATATTCCATAATCCATGTGTTATTAACTTTTTTGTATCTGCCTTTTTGTCACTAAAAGAAAACAAAAAATTATTGGACGCTCGGCTTGGTTGTAAATTAGATATATTCGTGTGTTATCATTTAAAGGCCGAAATAATATTATATTCTATGCATTTATTAATCATAATTGTCATCTTGTCGACTCTGTAAGGAGTACAAATCAAGTCATCTATCACGCTATCGAGTTAATTAATTTTTTATTTTTAATGAAAAATTAAAAGGAGAGCTTTTGGAATTGTTTTCTTAACTATGTTTTTAAAAATATTAAAATTTTATTTTTAAAAAAATTATTTTTTATATCGTTTTGATATATTGATAAAATAATAATTTTAAAAAATATAAAAAAAATATTATTTTGATATATTTCTGAATGAAAAATATTTTAAAAAAATAATAATTACTATACTCTTAAATACCATAAAAAAAAATTGACTCCATTACATTTGGTTCAAGTCAAAAAAGGTAACCTAAGTTTGAATTGGATCGATTATAATATTTGATAAAATTAACTTTTTATTTAGTTTAATTTCAACTCCAACCTAAATCAAATTTTATATTACATATTTCTAATATTAGCTCGTTAAATCAAACTAGATTTGATAATCATAACAACATTCACAATGTGTCAAGGATTAAATTCTAAACTAACTTAAAATATATATATATATATATGTTAAAAAAAATCAAAATATTCTAAATCCTTGTGTATGCTAAAAAAAAAAACATCTCATGAGTTTATACCTACAAACAAACTTTTCATATAATTTTTTTATTATTATTAATGTGAGTGTCCGAATCAGTTTAATTGTATCTCGACTAATCTCACGGGTCTTGAAATTAATAATTATATAAACCTCAATAAAATATCAATTATTTGAAGTCCAGCAAATGCATAATTTATTACTTACAGGTTAATACATATATTTATATGAAAATTTATTGACAAACTTTCCTTTTTTCATTCCTGAAAATAGTTTTCCCGTATTTATAAATATATAATAATTATACTTTGTTTGTGGTGAGGGAAGGATTGGATTTACATATGATTCTCATTTTGACGGTGATTAATCCATTCCTTTCGGCGCTGATAAGGCCACGTATGTGCTCGCAGGAACAGGAAACTGAGGATCGTCATGGTGTTCTATTGGTTACTCTCCCTGTTCATTTTGAAAAAAATAAATAGATGTAAATAGAAAGAAAAATTATAAGTGAATATATATATATATATTTTTTTATATATCATGAATTTTACTTTATTTTTCAAAATAAAATCCAAGAAATAATTAATAAGAAGCATGAAATTGATATTGATTCGAACTCATTTGAATAGGTACGTTTTTTTTTAATAATTAACTTTTTTTTAATAATAAATATAATGATAAAAAACCTTATCTTTTATATATATATATATATATATATATATCAATATTATTGGAATAATGTTATTTTTTAAAAAGAAATTTCAATCAATATATTTTTTTAATTTTATCCTTTAATATTAACTTTATTTTTTTATTGAATTATATCACTCTTATAGCACGAATTGTGGGTTTGACCAATTAACACAACTAACTTGAATTATTTTTTTTTCTTAGTTAACATTTTTTTTTTAATTTTAATATTTAATATTGGACTGATGGAGAATTAAGCTTTATTATTTATTTTTATTTTTTTCTATTAGATTATTTTTGTCTCGTGACTTAAGAATAGTGTTTAATGGGTCAACCCATATTGATATGGGTTGTTTTTTGTTTTTTTTTTAATTTAAGTTTTTTCCCAATATTATCATTTAACATTAAATCCATTAGAAAATGAGTTTTATAATTTGTTTTGATTTATTTTTCATGAAAATATCTCGATCTCATGATTAAGGTTACAAGTTTCAGTATTTTAACACCGGTTAAATCATATTTTTTTTATTTTTTATTTTTTTCTAAGAGATTATTTTAGTTTAATGACCCGAGTCACAAGTCATTCAACATTAGATTTGTTTTTTATTGGGTTGTCCATGTTTTATGACCTGAATCGCGGGTTGGTGGGTTAACCTAGTTAACTTAGTTTTTTAATTGATTTTTTTTTATTTTTATCATTTAATATTGTACTTAATTGAAAATGAGACTTCACTTTTTTTTTTTTTGCTTTTTATTAAGTCATCACATCTTCATAACCCGAGAATAATACTTAACGAGTTAATCCAGGTTGACTTACATTATTTTTTATGTCATTCTTTTTAATTAAAATTTTTACAAATTTAATCGTTCAACAATGGATCTAACATGGTTGATTGGAAACCAAACTTCATAATTTATTTTGATTTGTTTTATATGAGATTATTTTAGTCTCTTAACTAAAGTTGTGGATTTGACATGTTAACTTGAGTTAAATAATATTATTTTTTAAAGAGATTATCTCACTCTCATGACTCAAGTTATGAGTTTGATAAATTGAGTCAGGTTGTTTTTATGCTTTTTTTTTTTAAATTGATTTATTTTTCTAATCTCATCCTTCAATAATGGACTAATTGAGAATTAAATTTCATGATTTATTTTAATTTGCTTTCTATATGGTTATCCCAGTCTTATAACTTAGATCGTAAGTTTGTTAGGTTAACTTTGGTTATTTTTTTTAGATTCGTTTTAATTGATTTTTTTTTAATTCTATCATTTAACTTTGGGTTAATTGAAAATTATATTTGATAATTTATTTTTATTTTTTTTTCTATATAATTATTATAATCTGACATTATAAGTCATGAATCTGATATGTTAATGGGTCATCCGGTTTCTTTTAAACCTCCACCTCACATGATTTAGTTTTTTTTTTTTAAAGAAAACATTAATAATATATAAATATTTTATTTCCGCAGCAGAGTGGGTGTCAATGGTCCAGTACTCCAGTGTGTGTATATATAAATACATCCAAAATCCAACAGTGTCTATTACCATCCTTGCTGGTGATGTCATGTAAAAAAATCTGTGATGCACCGTTGGATTAAACGCGTGAATCATGCCGGTGGATTCTGTAGGACCCGCTAAATGAGAAGCACGTGTACGATAAAGAATGGCCAGCGGCCTGGGGAAAAAGACACCGGGCCGTGTATCGAGGCCTAATTTGGTTACAAGAAAAGAATCATCTCTTTTTTATTTGTTCCCTCATTCCTTTCTCTTCATCAAATGAAAAGGCTATCTGCTACAACATAAAAAGAGGGTTGCCTTCTCATGTCTTAAAAATAAATTTTAAAAAATAAAAATATATATTATTTTCACATATTTCTAAACAACGTTTTTTTTTTATAAATAACCTTTATCACTGTATAAAAGACCTCTTGGTTAGAGATCTCCCGACCAAATCTTGAAAAAGAATTATAGTAAAGTTATTCCTATCATGTACTCCAAAACACGTTTAGATCTTCTTCTTTTTCTTCTTTTTTTTTTTTTAATTTTTCTACCATGAAATTCATATATTTTATATCAATGAAACATTTCAATTTAAAAATTTAAGTTGTTAGGCACGATCTTAAAATATAATTTATATTATTTTCTAATATATCATCTCAAGTGAAAGTTATTTGAACTTGAAACTTGTATAGGACCGATCATATTAACTTATACTTAATTTTTTATTAAATAAATAAGGATGATGAGATTTGAATTTGTGATCGCTTAGTTATCAAGAATTTAATACCATATTTAAGAACTATCTCAACTCAAAAACTTAAATTATTAAATTAGATTTTAAAATATAATTTATATTATTTTTAATATTTTATTAGTGTATGTATGATACACGTTATAACTGTACCATTTTAATTTTTTTTTACAAGAAAACAATTAGTAACGCCTCTACGGGTATTATTTTATTTTCACAAGATACATGCACGTACAAATTTAACTTCAAACTTCTAATAAACTATATATTAACAATATCTAAATGGTGTGGGGAATCACTGTTCCCCCACACACAAAGCACTGTGGATTACAACAGTAATCCATAGTGCTTTCCTCTTTTTTTTTTTCTTTTTTTTTCATTTTTTCATTTTTTTTCAACTTTCCCTCTTCTTTTTTTTTTTTTTTTTTCTCTTTTTTTTTGTTTAATTTTCTTTTAAAATGTTTTCTTTATTAATTTTACTTTTTAAATATTAAACTGATTAAAAATTCTGTTTTGTAATTTTTTTTCTTTAAAATATTGTGGATTGCTACGGTGTTTTTCCAATTAGTTTTTCTATTTTATTTTTTTATTTTTTCAAAATTATATTTATTAAATTTTTTATATTGAGCTGATTAAGAATTTAGTTTTGTAATTTTTTTTCTTGCTTTCCTCTTTTTTTTTTTTTTTTTTTTTTTTTTTTTTCATTTTTTTCATTTTTTTTCAAACTTTCCCCTTTTTTTTTTCTCTTTTTTTTTTCAAAATTGCTTTCCTTTTTTTTTTTTCCAACTTTGCTTTTTTTTTTCTTTAATTTTCTTTTAAAATGTTTTCTTTATTAATTTTACTTTTTAAATATTAAACTGATTAAAAATTCTGCTTTGTAATTTTTTTTCTTTAAAATATTGTAGATTGCTACGGTGTTTTTCCAATTAGTTTTTCTTTTTTATTTTTTTTATTTTTTCAAAATTATATTTATTAAATTTTTTTATATTGAGCTGATTAAGAATTTAGTTTTGTAATTTTTTTTTAAAACATTGTTGATTGTTACAGTGTTTCTCCGCATGGTTTTCTTTGTTTTTGTTTTTATTTTCTCCGAAATTATCTTTTTTTATTTTATTTTTTTAATATTGAACTGGTTAAAAATTACAGTTACAATATGTGAGGAAAGCACTGTAACTTTCCTCGCAAGTTACTATGGATTGCTATAGTATTTTTTTCATGTGGTTTTTTTTTGTTTTGTTATGTTTTTTTTCTAAAATTGTCTTTGTCAGTTTTATTTTTTAAATATTAAGCTGGTTAATAATTGCAATTACAAATAAATACAAGTTTTTCCTCACAAAACACTATGGATTGATACAATTTTTCCTTACATGGTTTTTTTCCAGTTTCTTTTGTGTTTTTCTTTTTTGTAACATCTTTTTTGTAAGTTAAATAAATTCAATTTTTTTTTAATATCAAGTTGGTTAGAATTTAACTTTGTAATAAAGCTTAATCATGTGAGGAAAGCACTGTAGCTTTCCTCACAAAACATTGTTGAAAATTACTATTAAAAATCATTATAAATAATGTTAAATCATGTGGGGAAGCATTGTAACTTTCATCACAAAACACTGTGAATTGCCACAGTGTTTCCAACATGATTTTTTCCTTTTTTTTTGTGTTTTCTTTTAATATTTTTTTTCTAAAATTATCTTTTTTGATTTAATATTTTTTTAATATTGAGCCGATTAAGAACTTAGCTTTATATTTTTTTTCTTTAAAACACTGTGAATTATTGCAGCGTTTTCCCATATGATATTTTTTATTATTTTTTCCAAAATTATCTTTGTTCATTTTTAAAAAATATTAAGTTGGTTAAGAATTATAATTACAATAAAGTTAAATCATATAGGGAAAACGTTATAGTTTTTTTTACAAAACACTAAGGATTGCTACAATATTTATCTAAATGGTTTTTTATTTTATTTTATCGGGGAAAGTACTGTAGTTTTCCTCATAAAACATTATCAATTGCTACAACGTTTTTTCTTGTAGGTTTTTTTTTTCCTTTCGAAATTATCTTTGTTGGTTTTTTTTAATATTAAGTTGGTAGAAAATTTAGCTTTGTAATTTTTTTTTTGCTTTTTATTAACAGAAAAGCTAAATCATGTGGCGAAAGCAATGTATCTTTCCTTCCAAAACATTATAGATTGCTATAAATAATTTTGTTCAGTCTCTAAGTTTTGATCACCAACACAACTTTTTTTCCTGTCATGAAATATTAGCCTCATCATATCTTTAGTTTCTATTACTTATCTAGCGTTGATTCACAATTATAACACTATTAAATATATTTATTTTATAAGCCTGCGGCAGCGCGTGGGCATGCATCTCATAATTTCTAAAAAAAAAAAAAGAAGAAGATAGAAATTAATGAATGTAAAAGACACCAGAAATGACGTGAAAAAGACAAGTTAGATGGATAGATGGACAGATTACGCAATATATATATATATATATATATATATATATATAAATAGGTGAGAAACCAAATAATTGAAGCATGCAGAGGTGAGTTGGGAGTACACGCAAATTATGTTAGCGTGCGGTCCTCTCAGGGTTTCACCATCCACCACACGTGCGCTTACTTTTTCCTGATCAGCATGATGGATCAAGAAGATGTCAAAAAAAGAGATTTGTTATCTTTTTCGCTCTTTACTTGTGTCTTCTTCTTCCTCCTCCTCTTCATGCTTTGGTGATTTTCATAATTCTCTGCAGAAAGAATGAAAAAGCAGCCGCTATCACCGGCCCTTGCCCCTGAAGCATGCAACCATAAGCATCACCGTCTCATTTCTCACACCTTTTTATTCTGATTTTATTTTATTTTATTTTCTTCATAGCAATGATCAAGCTCAGGGGAATTAAATTAAAATAAAGGAAGAAAACAAGAAAGTTACATCAGGTTCTTTGCTTGCTGACACATCCACGCAGGACCTTCGGCTATTATTTAATCTCCCGTGCATTCGATTTTACTCTGAAAAAATCCAGAGTTCTTGTTCCCTTCTAAAGACCTCGAGCAGAAGCTTTTCTTTCCCCAACTAAAGAATTTTTAGCTTTCATGGCAGCTGATCGTGCGATTCAATTATTTATCAAGCAATTAAATTAAAACATAAAGGGAATGTATAGCATATATCTTGGTGGGTTAATCAAATAGAACATGAAATGGTGGATTTATTAAATATATCAACAGTATACAGTTAAAAAGTATATCTGTGAAGGCAGTGCATGGTTTCTTTTAATTTACTATATTGAGAAAAGAAGGCCTACCACCCTTTAATTAAACAAAAATGTAAATCTCAACTAACATTCAAATCTCCTTTTTCTGACCTGACCTCGATCGATCTATAGTTAAATCAAACATGCAGATAGATTCTATATAGTAATGATGGTGGTATTTTACACTATTGCTGTTTTTAATTTCATTCCAAAAGTTCTTTCATCTTGAAAAAAAAAACAATAAATTAGAATTTCTTAGTGTTTTTATTTTATTTTAATATATTAATATTAAAAATAAAAAAAATCTGATTTTTTTATTTTAATATATTTTTGAATAAAAATTATTTTAAAAAAACATCTCATAGTATAATCTTAATCTTGAACACCTTGGAAATAAAATAGTGACAATCAGAAAACATCATTAAAACGTGTTTGAAAGTGTGGTTGCGGTTGCTTTTCAAAGTTCTTTTCACTCGAAAATGTATTAAAATAATATATATTTTTTATTTTTAAAAAATTATTTTTAACATCAACGCATCAAAATAATCTAAAAATACCAAAAAAATATTAATTTAAAGCAAAGAAAAAATAAAAAATTCAATTTTTTTCAAAAATATATATATATTTTTTTTAAAAAAGGATTGGTTCATTCATTCTTGCCTTTTTCAAGGAAAGAAAGCCTGAGAAAAATTGAAAAGAAAAAAGAAAAAAGAAAAAGAAAAAGAAAAGGAAAAGGAAAAAAGAAAGATTCATCCCCCCGTTCACATGCATATTTGTTTATGCTAACACGAGGGAGCCGTAACCAGCATCTCACGGGGTTGCTCGACCCCGTTCACATTTCGAAACGGGTTACGATAAAATCCAAGTATGAAAGCTTCGACCACTTTGTTTGTCGGTTCACGACACCAAAGATTACATGCTCCTGCGTTGAATTGGACGACCGGTTCTGTTCTAAATCCGTACAAAAACTTGCCGGTCAATATTATCTTCCATTTTGCCATCTCACTCATCCATCCAAAGCGCTAAAAACCTCACCATTATATTCTCCAACCCCAACAAATCCCAGCTTTTCTTTCACACCCCAAAAACACTCCTTTTCTCTCTGGGCTCACTTGTTCACCTACCATAAAAAAAATCAGATCAACCCTACCCTACACTGCTGTCAGACTCTAGAAGAGAAGAGGAATCCCACACTACTGTTTTTCTCTTTTATTTTTATGAAGATTTTGGTGTTTCGATTTTGAGTTATGGAGAGGAAGGAAGCTGTCAAGGTTGAGAATTTTGTTGGATCTCCAACATTTAGTTCTACTACTGATCATGTTCAAACTAGTTATCCATTTATGCAGGGTTTTGACTTTGTTGATGATAAGAGCTCTTTAGGGTTTATGGAGCTACTGGGTGTGCAAGACTTTAGTCCTTCTTTGCTTGATATGATACAGGTACAAATACCATCCGTGCAGACTCCGAGTGCTCAAGTGGCTACAGAGGTGGTGGATTCACCACCAGAGGTGTTGAATCAGCCCGCTACACCCAACTCTTCATCTATTTCATCGGCTTCTAGCGAGGGTTTGAATGATGAACCTGCTAATAAGGGTGTTGATAATGAGGTAGAGGAGCAAGGAAAGACCAAGAAAGAGTGAGTTTTGAGTATTTTATGGTACTTGATTTTTGCTTCGATCTTATGTTTTGGAGAGACCCATTTGAGAAAAGAAGATGGTTTTTTGTGTGTCTGTTTGGTGTAATGCTACAAACCAAACACTCCTTTTAGACTAGTGATCAAGAAAATCGAAGTGGATTTCTTTTTGTATTGTGTTTAATTAGAGGCTACGGTTCTTCTAATTTGTGTGTTGGTTTTGTGCTTTGTTTTCCAGGTTGAAACCAAAGAAGACAAATCAGAAGAGACAGAGAGAGCCGAGATTCGCATTCATGACAAAGAGCGAGGTTGATCATTTGGAAGATGGGTACCGATGGAGAAAGTACGGCCAAAAAGCTGTGAAAAACAGCCCCTTTCCTAGGTACTAACTCCAATGCGAACTCTATTCTTCTAGCCTTTTACTCTCTTTGCTATTTGACTGCAGATTTGGATAAATCCCAGTCCAAATTTTAATGGGTTTGCATTGTCCATGTGTGTTTGATTCAGGAGCTACTATCGTTGCACCACTGCCTCATGTAATGTGAAGAAGAGAGTCGAGAGGTCTTTCAGTGATCCAAGCGTCGTTGTGACCACCTATGAAGGTCAACACACCCATCCTAGCCCAGTTATGCCACGTCCAAACTTTTCTGGATCTGCATCTGATTCTGGTTTCTCTTCCACTGCTGCCTTCGCTATGCCAATGCAAAGGAGACTCTCTCTTTATCAACAACATCAAAGTCAACAACAACCGCCTTTCCCTCTTGTCAGCTTGTCGCCTTTGGGTTTTGGTTACAATGGAAATACCACAAATGCTGCTAGTTATCTACAACATGAGAAGCGCTTTTACACCAGCCCAGGATCTGCTTTACTTAAGGATCACGGCCTTCTTCAAGATCTCGTCCCCTCCCATATGCTGAAGGAAGAGTAGAGGAGGAAATATATATGTCACTGCTTTGTAGTTTTCCTAACTGACCTTTCTAAAGAAGGTGGAGAAGAAAATCCCCTTTTATTGATATGGTTTCATGGTGTGGAATTTCTCGCTGACTGCGTTGCGGCCGTGATTTCATCTACTACGGGTTTCTAGCCATCTTTCTCAGGACTAGCTTCTTACTGGCTGGGACCAGTTCTCTAGCCCCCCTTTTTGTTTTTGGGTTTTCCCATACTTCTCTGTTTTATTTTCCTTTTATCCCTTAGGTTGTATGTAGAGATAGAAGACCATGTGGAGTAAACTATGTAAGCTAGCTAGTAGCTAGTATGAGTCTACAGTCTCCTTCAATGCTTTTACGCTCTCGTTTGTCCTTTACCATTTGTTTTAGCTATCGAAGGAATGTGCATTCATTTCTAGAGAGAGTGTGGCAGTGAAGATTTTCGAGTGCTAGGGTTTCCTCATAAGGATACAGTTACTAAAGAAGCTTTCCTTTTTGTCTAGGAATCCGCAAAGCTATTTGTTTTTCTTGGAAAAGAGAATCCAATCGTGAGTATTTGGTGAAGATAATTAATGTGCTGTCCCTAAAAATGAACCGAGGGGTACGAAAGGGGAAGAATATCTTAACCACTCCATCGTCCATACCCAATTTTAGCTCTGCTAAGTGATGCCGTTTTTGTTCCCTTTGATTTTGATTGTTATGCCATGCACAGGCCATTCATTTGTTTGGTTCCTTGAAGACTGGTGAGCTAGGGAACCTAATAAAGCAACGGGGCTTGATCACTTTCTGATGCTTCTGCACGTGATCTTGCTTTTCTGGGAATATTTGTTTCCCTGTTGGATCCCTTAGCAGCTACGAGAGGCGAAAATACGTGGTGTTGCTATCATTATTGTTCAGGATGCCGATAGTGGTGGTGCCGCCAGTCGCACCGAACCATTTTCAAAGAATTTTATGTCTGCCAGTCCCAATTCGTGCTATTTTCAGATGAACGTAATCACGATTTTACCCTAAAGCAAAAGTTGGCTGCAGAAAGTCAAGAGCCCTGAAAGTTCTCAATTGTCCTCGTATCTGATATACATCCAACTTCTACACCAAATGCTAACTTGATGATGTTCTTGTTGGCAGTGTCATGCTGAAAAAGGCCTTCATGAATGATGCAAGAAACCTTCATAAACCTTCTTGCCTCAACCTTCCATCAATAGTTATATATTATCAGAGCCTCCAAAGCATACACATGATAACTTGCCATCAACTCATCTCATCATTTCATACAGCAAAGTGTATAATAAAGGCACTTTGATTTACATGTTATTGAAGATTACATTACTCTTGATGACACCTACCGACTCAGTACTTGAAGCTTTAAAAGTGCACACTGCTGCAGCCAGGGAGAGAATATCAGGTAGCAAAGCCCTTCACAGCAACGTGGGCCACAAACTCAGCAAGAAACAACTAAATTATGTATTCCTGGAAGATTTACTCAGAATAATTCACCAAATACCCAAATGCATGCCATCTATGCTTTCACTAGTTCTCCTAGGAATGCTACTTAAGATGCCTGATTTCCAGAAGTGCACATCCACAAATGGTCCAAGAGAAATGATGGAAAATGAAAGGAGGATGATAGCCTCAAAGATGTTTTTACATTTAATCTGCAAGAGGAACATGCACAGCCATGAGAAATCTAGCGCAATTTGCAGAGATTAGATTTCTTTCCACTTTTTACTCTTCTATGAAAAGAAATAAACGAAAACAGGGAAAAAAATGTGAATGAGAAGGACATGCCGAAAAACATAATATGCAGCTTAATGCTCTACTTTTCAAATATTATTACCAAAACTGGCTGGACACCAGAACACAAATTAGAGACAGTCCAATATTAAATGCCATAGATGACTGATATTTCTAGTATATTTTGGCTTACCAGAGGTCCGCAGTTCTACAGAATAAGGCCATAAATCCAGAACCTCCACGACCTTCCAAGCATGAAATATGAAGCTTACAGCTAAATCCTGTTATCAGAAATACTTGTCAGGCTGACAATATTAGGGGGCCAGTACTCGGAAAAATAGATAAAACCAAAGAAATGACTTCAAACAGCCACTTTGAGCAAACCTAATCTCCTGAAATAATTGCACAAAACAAAACAGATTAACAGCCCAAAATACTACAGAGATCCAGTAAATGGAAGTTTAACACTGCATACCTGTTAAACACACGAGGGATCAATAACAGGACTTGTTTCTGATTGTATTTGCACACGATCTGGTTCCTGCAAAAACAAGCAAAGTGAAATGAAGCAAGATTCTCCCCATCTACTCAATTGCAAGCGGTAGTTAATGATCCAGAAGATATGTACAACAAGAAGCTTTAATACGAATAACATAGAGAGAACATACAAAAGAAAACGAACTTTCATTTGAGACCATGACAGAACTCTATTTTTCATCAGATTGGATGGTTAGTCAAAAACATTATTGCGTCTAATCTTGGAATATTCTAGAAACTGAGAAAGCAAGGTGAATTTTACAACATGAATGTTAATCAAAGTACTTTAACCAGGTTATTTTGTAAATTCTGGAACTTGGAACAGAAATACTCATAAATCTAAACAGAAGACTTATAAAACCACATGCAAAATAAACGCAATCACTCATGATTACTCTGATGATCACTGATCTTTGCCAACTATCAAAAGGCATTCTTTGGTCTTAGGGGAATTAAACCTAGTGTTTTGATACAGCAAGAGATCCAGAATAGCATGGCTTTTAAGCATCAAGCTATCGATTCAATAGTTTAATGATAATAAACAATGATAGGAAACCTTCAAGTTTTGAATTGCCAATATAAGAAACTTTTGAAATATAAAGCCCAAAAGGAAGGACAAATTTTTTTTCCTGACTTGGCTATCAAAAAAACAAAAAGAAAGTAAAGAAGATTTTTTTTTTTTTTTTTTTTCTGATGAGAGATCAAGATGGCTTTCCTTGGAGATGGAAACGACCCAATCCAACTGCATACATTCACAATTGTGAAGCAATTTATTGGCAGTTGCTTTATTATTCTCGTGGAGACTACACTTAACATAAGTGCTTCAGCAATAGCAAAAAATGAACATAACCATATGCAACATAATGCACAGATACTTGACTAAAAGCAATGAGTATTAGTCCTGAAAACTAAAGGCAAGTTCAACTTTCCAGATCATTATTTATTGAGGGAAGACATTCCAATTAAATTTCTTGAAACACTTGACAGACGTTGAATTCTAGCATTTTCATGCCTGGTTAGTGGTTAATAATCCAACATGCAAAACAGCACTAGTAATAATATAGAAACCCAAGTATAACAGTTTACTGATTGGCACAGACACGGAAGATTGTTGGAGTTTCTAATGCAAGAGACACATCTCAAGAAGCACCTTTTGTGTTTGATCAACTTCCTCAGCAGAACAAACTGGCGAGAGGGAAGATTGCTGGTTTGAACCATGCAGCCTTTTCTGTTCCTGGAATTGTTGCAGAAATAAGGTGATCTCCACAGGCTTCTCCCACTGCAGGTCAATTTCAGATATATTGAATCACACCTTCTGAAATTGCGACTTTTTTTTCTCAGAACATGTCATAAGATTGCATTAACTACCAACTGATTTAAAACTAGTGATCATCAATGGTTTGGTTTGGATCAAGCTCAGGGTTGGGATGACCATAAAGCAAATCCAACTGAGAAGGATGAGCCCATAATCCACAACATCAAATCATCCAAAATGAAAACATCCAATGGTTTTTAAGTTGCATTAAAAAAATGACATTAACATATATCAGAACCAAATATTAGCAATACCTATAGTTAAACATCATTACTTCACGAAGTCTACTGACCTCATTGATTCCATTCCTAAAATGAAACCAGTCATCAATAAAATTCTGTGTACTGCCAGTTTATATCGGGATGCCATTTTTTAACCCTAATCCAACCAGGCTAGGTAATGGAATTAGGTTGAGTTTGGGTTTGTATCTTGAATTGACTTCTGAGAAGAACCTTTTGAGTACCAAAATCAATAAAGCAAGCGCGTTCTTGTAAACAAAGGCAGATAACTCACTCTACTTTCATAGGTGATACAATTATAATAGTACTTGTATCCATCTGGGCAGGAATGCTCACTCCAATCACACTCTCCTGGATCCACGATTTGGGGACTGGGAGGCACTGCAGAGGTGACAGAATTACGACTAGCTGGTTGAGTGTTTGTAGTCCAAGTTGGCTGCAGGAAAACATGCTGTTGCCATTATTCATTTGAAATTTCTAAAAACCTGTTCACAGCAGTATAAAATAAATGCAAATAGATTCAGAGGTAAATAATACATCAGGAAAATGTGTATAGTACTTAGATAGAATATAAATATGCTAAGCGAGATAATTCTACTATACACATAGGAGTATCCTCCACTACTGGTTAGCCCATCTACAGATTTTGATTCAGTAAAGACAACCCAATTAATCAGTTAAAAATCTCCTTGTAACAAAATGACTTGAATTGTGACTCGAATGAGAACTAAATAAATGTTGATAGCTACCTCCTGCAGGGCAATCTGTTGATTCTGCTGCTGCTCTAAAATTTGGGTCTGTTTATGTGTATCAAAAATTGCTTGTTGAGGTGATTGAAAACATTTCTCTGGAGCCTGCATATGCTGTAATGGCATCTGAGACAACTGTGAAGGCGAGTGCTTTACTGAAGAAAGTGGTTGCTCTGTGATATGAGGAGATACAAGTTCCTGTTTTGCTGCATGGGCAACAGCTTGTGGAACTCCAGTTGTTGAGGTTTGTTGCATAGAAAATGAAGCGTTAGGCAAAAAACACCCAGGTGCTGGCCTGCAGCAAATAGACCATGAAACAGAAACTGAATCTCATGTATGCAAGTTAAGGCAAATGCACAAGGGAAAGAGAAATTGAACAAATGAAACGCACCTGATCATTGGTTGTTGAGAGCAGGGACCAAAATTTGGACCACCAAATGCATAACTGCCTCTGTAGAGAGAAAAGGAGACTGGTTAAAGTTGCAGGACAATGAGGCAACCCATAGGTGTCTTATATTGTTCAGGTGGCTGGGTGGTCTTCCACGTATGCCAAAATAGAAAAACAATAAAAAAGAAAAAAAAATAATTATTTTGTTGTGGTGTGGCATTGAAGATTCATCATCATAGACCAAACGCAGCCAACTTGAAAAGGAAGAGACCACATACAGCGGACCATATAAAAACAGTCTCTTGCATCATCACCATTTACTTTATGATTGACTTGCAACTTATAAAAAGGCGAAGACAGGAGTATTTTAGCATGGATCCAAAAGTTCATCAAAACATGTATAAGGACACAAGTAAAAAGGATGACAAAAGAATGCAAAACCTTAATTCTCCAGTCTTAGGTTTTTTGGGATCTGCAAAACGAACAATCAATGGCTGATCACACCCCTAAAATGACCAAGAAAAGAGAAGGAATGATTAAATACGATTTCAATGAACAATCAGAGTTCTGATACATAAAAGGTAATCAATCCCTTTAAGAAATCAATCACTTTACTCTCATGGTAAGAGTTCCATTTAATCCTTTGATTGCTGCCAGTGCCATATCTCTCTGAGCAAACTTAACAAATGCACATCCTTCACAAACACAAGATCATCATGTCAGAAACAGCACAAATTAACAGCCAATACAACCATGGCATTTTCTCTAAATCTTCCCATATAATAACCAAAAGTAACTGAGAACGTAAGAGAGCAACACGAGGAGCTCATGGCATTATTTCTGGACTACAAATGAGATCTTCCACAGATCAAGGTTGATAAACATTTGCACCTACAATCAGACTGTTCTGAAGTTCTTGCCTTTTGCTTTTCCCCTTATTTCAATTTTCCAGTAAATATTGACACACATAGAAACCAGAGGGAAAATAATGATTGGTGTTTATTATATGACACTACATCCGTGGAGATCTGTGGGTGAATCACACTACTGGGGAAAAATATGAAGCAGTATAGCATACATCAAATTCTGATATGTCGATTCTTATAAACATATTTCAAGGGATAAGATAGCTCTAGAATGATGAAAAGAGAGAGTGGACATACCACGACTTTGCTTCAGCTCATCACGTGCAATGTAGACATCTTCCACATGACCATATGGAGAAAATATCTGTCATGGTAATCATTCATAGATAATCATGACACAAGAAGAGAAGGAAAAGAAATGAAAAGAAAGGACATATTGTGTTTAAAGCTAAGTTTTGAAAAAGTCATGTACATGCACTCCAGCAGTTATTTACTTTCAGGTAATATACCTACATTAACATGCACTCTCCAAGAGTACAAAGATACTGTTACCTATGCACTGCATATAATCACATACAGCAGCATGAAAGCCGCAGCCATTGTTTTTACCTTCTGAAACATTTTAAAACGATGTCATTCATTTGCATACACTGCTTTTCAATGTAATGCTTATGCATCTGCAGCTGTCACTTGCCCACAGTGGCGAATAAAAAAAAACAGTAGCAGTAGGACAAATAAAATTTATTTTATCAATGTAAGGCTGGAATATACTTGAATGCCCCACAACTCTGGTTCATACCTCCTCAATTTCCTGTTTTGAAGCCAGCTTGTTTATAGAACCAACATAGAGCTTGTCCACAAATCCCCCTACCACGGGACAGCGGGGAACTAAACAAGAGAGCAAGAAAACAAAAAATAATGTCAAGAAAAAGAAAGATGTGATACACATTTCAGGTGAAAAAAGCTGCCTGCACGAAAACCTGAGAGGCAAATTGGCAAGACAAAGCTAGTAATGATGTTCCCTCCAAGCAAGGAATATTACCAGTGTGGAAACCAAAGCATATAACAGATGAAATTCTCTTTTTAAGAAAAATGAGAAAGAGATGCAAATCTCAAACAATATTTATTGCATGTGGGAATGCAGCATGTTGCTACTTAGAAGTATGTTCAAGTTAAGTTGAAGTTATTTATAATCATGGCCCTCTAAGGGCATTTAGTTCAACCATGGTTATTCCTCAAGAAGCAGCACACTTGAGCTAAATAAAATTCTGATCTTTCCAGAAGGACCAGAACTTCTTATGATTGTTAAGATAGAAAGTGACGCTATTCAGGAAAAAAAAAAGAGCAGCTGTGCTGCATATCCATACATCTGCAGCAGAAATTAACTAATTGGATCTTTCTGGAAACCCCTCCTGGAAGAGAGTATTCTGTATCATTTAGCAAATACATACTCATAAAAAGAACACCATTAACATAAATCATGAGTGTATCAAATGCTAACCTGGGCGTTCCCGTTCTCCATCAGCATATCTGACTTTAAATGGAACCACTTCCTGAATAAAGAAAATTTACAGAGCAATGAAATATCAAATTGCAACTAACCAACAGCAGCAGAACTTCTTATTCATCATGAATATCAACTGATGAACTCACCCCAGGAATTGTATGCTGATTATGCAAAGCCCTAATAGCCCTGTCAGCTTCCTCAAATGTCGTGTATTTCACAAAACAATATGCTGCGGAAATAAATTTGCACATGAAATTACTTTTAATGTCAAAACTTTTATACAGGTACATGAATTTCTAGAATTAGCAGCATGTGGAGATCAGTGAAAAATAAAACTGAAAAACCTTAAAGACAATCTACAATGTTTAATGCTTTTATGTTTTCCCTACTTAAAAAATATGTCTTGGGATAATTACAGGTACAAAAAGTATCATGATTGAGATAGCAGTTCTCATGTTAATGCAAAAGCAGCTTAGTATATACATAAGAAGGCACAGATCAGTTCACTAGATAGAAGACGGATTAGAGGACCACCATGAGTTATAATTGGAGGTTCCTGGGGTGCTTAATCAGAGATGTGAAGCAACATGACAGCAACTCATAAAGTTCCCATAGCTAACAATAACAGCAATAGATGTCAGCAAAACTATCCATCTAGCATTGTACAAATAGTTGTATCAGTAACAAGAACAGTATCTATTGATGTAAAGTCAAACCTTGTTTCCATCTTGATTAGTAAGGTTTAAACTTCTTCCCACCCAACCTATAACACCTGAACTAAAGCACAGGCACTATCAATTTTTGTGACAGCATTTCTACTTCTCTCTAAATGCCAGGAGCAAACATCTAAATCCCAAGATCTTCACTACAATTCCAGGAGTAGGAGAAAGGGAAGCGATTCAAACAACAAGAGATTGCAATAACAAAAATAAACAGTCATGAAAATCACAAATACAATGAAACAACAAGACACATTCAACATATATCCTCAAGTTTGAAGAGTACATATTTTCAAATCAATAAGAAAAGAAAAAAATAATTTCTAATTTATAAACATCCATAGGCACCAAAACTAGCTTCTCTAGGACAGGTGACCCAGGCTGCACAAGTTTCCTGTTTAAAATGGAGTATCAACTTCACTATATAACCTATCAATCCTAACAGACAACTGATTATCATATACTAAAGGCAACCCATTAACATTTGGTGACATAGAAGTCCCCACTTTTGTGCCACTGGCCACACCCACAAGTATATTTCCATATTTGCCCCCCTAATAGCTCAAGAGTGACATTTGTTGAAAGAAAATCACACAAAAGATAGAGTTCTGAAAACATTAGTCATACATGAGACCAATCAAACCAGCAACTCTAATTGTTCATCAATACTCAAAAAAATAAACATTCCACCTCAGACTAACACCAAGCTTTCAAAGATTTAATTCTTGTTTTTGTGTTTTTCCAGTGTTAACAGTGAGGATTGCCCATGTAGCAGCTACTTACACCAGGCATTTGATATCGAACAAAAGTTCTAGAAATTAGACTGCCAACACCAGTCAATCAAGATTCCTACCATATTGAAAATTATGCCAACACACACACACATGCGCGTGCTTTTCAAACTTCTCAGCTGTTTTCTTCTAACTGTACATGATCATAGATAACACATGACCTAATTGGTAGCACAACCTCTCCTCTAAAAAGAAGTTGTAAATTAAAATCCTTCTCAAACTATCAAACAGAAGTCAGTTCTAGACCATAAAAAAATTTATCAACTAACAAAAGTATGACATAAGCCTGTTGGTGATCCATTCAGCACCTCAAAAGAGACATTGATACCAAACAAAAATTTGTAAAAGCTGCCACGTAAAAATTATAAGTACCTTGTTGCTGCCCAGTCCGCTTATCCCGGGGTAAAACAACCTCAACAACACTTCCATGTTCTTCAAACAAAGAGCGGATCTAACAAAGAATCAAAATCCGAAAGATCATACGAATAATAGAAGCAGCATTTTACTTAAAAAAATAGTTATAAGCAGCATAGATGTGACACTAACTGCAATTCTTGTGATAAACCAGCAATTTTCTTGCTGCTTAGAACCTATGTAGTGTAAGTAAATTTACTCTTTATTGCACAGGAACAACAAACACGATCATTTTTTGTGATTCAGAAACCAAAAACAAAAGGGCTTTGAAGAGTGAAATGGAATAAGCACTTACATTTTCTTCAGTCGTTGTTCTTGGAATTGGTGCGACATAAAGCTTTGCATTAACACCACCATCACCGTAATCTGAAGAGGAAAAAAAGAAGAAAAAAACACATTCAGTCTGAAAAAATCCGATTCCATAAAAGATTGGCAGCAGCGATACAAAACATACTGGAATTATTAAAGACAGTGACTTTGCATGAGTGAAAGAGTACCTGAAGAATGGAATCGGCCTCTTTTGCGGCCATTGGGGCGGAATAATCCACCACTAAATGGGTCGTTAGCTTCACCACTCATCTGCTGATTAGAGTCGTAATTATAATGGCTGTGGTTGTGGTTGTTGAATTGGTTCTGGTCGGGATGGTGCTGGTTAAAGTTGGGATGTTGAAGCTCGTGATGCCGTTGATGGTCTCCTCTGTGTCTTTCCATGATCAAAACCCTAAGCAAAGAATACTATGAGGCAGGACAGGCGAGAAGGGGAAGGCGAAGACGGAGACCTCTCTCACACACTTGTATAATTTCTCGAGGGAGAGACTTAGAGATTAATGACGCGTGCAAATCACTTGTATCATTCAAGTTTTCTGTAAAGAACTGTTTTTTTTTTTTTAAAAAAAAAACAAATCAAGTTTTATAAAATTTTGAAACTTTTTTATCTGAAATTATTTTTTATATTTTTATTCTTTTAATATACTGATATTAAAACTAAATTTAAAAAATAAAAAAATATTATTTTTATATATTTTCAAATAAAAATATTTAAAAAAAATATATCACTGATTATATAAAAAACAAAACAAAGAGAAAAAAAGCTACACGGTTGGAAATAGTTTTTTGAATTAATTAATATTTACTTAATTTTTGTGATTTTTTTAAAATTTATTTTTGTTAAAGAATGTATAATGAATTTTGTCCATCCCTAATTAAATCTATTCCCGTGAATGCAAAATTGTTAGGTATATTTAATTATATTATCCATAACTTAAATTAATAGATATAAATTATATTAAAAATCATGTTAAATGAAGACCTTATATTATATTTTATTCGTGTCTTTTATTTATTTCTCTGATTTATGGATAATATGACAAACTAAGTCTAGCCAATAATTTATAATGTATTTTTTTAATATGTAACAGTTTCAAATATATATATATATATATATATATATATATATATATATATATATATATATATAAACAACGAATTCATCTTTTTTTTTTTTAATTTTAGCCTATGAAAAATATAAAAAGATAAGATTTTAAAAATTTTAAAATAATCAGACAGGGGGTAGAAAAAGACAATGAATGTCATCAAATTCTTATATATTATTTAGGAAGTGTTTGGTTTTATATTTAAAAAATATTTTTATATAAAATTAATTTTTTATATAATTTTAAATTATTTTAATATAATAATATTAAAAATAAAATTTAAAGAATAAAAAATATTATTTTAATATATTTATAAATAAAAAAATGATTTAAAAACAACATTCATACCATTATAATCAATGCCAAATCAATGACCAACAGAATCTAATTTGAACCAAATGAGGGAAATTTTCTCACGAGCTCTCCAAAGAGAGAAGCATGCCATGTCAGTAGCCCTAGCCCTACCGTGCATCCGAAATTATGAGAACATCAGGGGCAAAAGAGAAATAAAATGCAAATCATAAAAGCGATCCCTTCCCAGCCAACAGAGGGTGTGGAAAACCAAAACTAACCCAGCCCAGTAGCCCTAGTATTTTCCTTTTCTGGTCATCGGCGGCCAACGCATTGGCTTCACTCTCTCTATCTCCCGCACGCCGCTCAGGTAAATGTTTTTCACCTTCTTCGTCTCCGATTTGCTTACTTTTCTTAAAATCCATAGTAGAAATCTGAAAGAAAAAGAAAATTGCAGTTTGCTTCAAGGTCTCATTTACTTTGAGGTTTGTTTCCCCCTCATCGAGCACAAGTTTTGAATTCACAATAAAAAAGATAAACCTGCTAGTTATTTTGGATTTAGGTTATTTTTACTTCCTTAACTGCATCACATGTAATTATACTGACACAAAACTTTCTGGCTAATCACTTCCACTTGGCATTCAAGAACCAGGTGTTAATACACTACAGCAGTCGAATTTATGAACAAGTTTAAAATTATTGTGAAATTTGTTAGTCATTTAAAAAGCAGCTTCAGTTGTTCTTGAATAAGTTTCCTGTTAACTGGTTGGTTAGGGTTTTTGTTTTTATTTGTGATGAGGTGTATTATTGTTTTTTTTTACTAGGTTGAGTTTCTTTTGGAATGGCAACACGGCCGAATCCAGATATTGATGATGATTTTAGTGAAATTTACAAGGAGTATACTGGTCCTCCGAGCTCGATTGTCAGTAATGCACATGATAGGGAAAAGGTAAATAAAAGATCCCATGTGGACTCTGATGAGGAAGAGGAAATTCCTGACCCAAATGCTGTCCCAACTGATTTTACGAGTCGAGAAGCTAAGTTTTGGGAAGCTAAATCAAAGGCTACAGAGCGGAATTGGAAGAAGAGGAAAGAGGAAGAAATGATTTGTAAAATATGTGGAGAATCAGGTCATTTTACTCAGGTATTGCGCTGCTTCTTGGAAAACAAGTTGGTGAATTTTTTAAATGAGTGCATTGCATTCTCAGTGCACATTTATTTTTGAATTCTTTCTTTTATGTATAAAACAAGTCATTGATTTGTGATTTTTAATGGGATGGAACCTGCAATAACCATAAGGAAACTATGGTTTTGTATATGCTCTAGTGGCTCTACCTTTGAATCTATTTTGCCTTTATGCCATATTTACATGACAGCTTGTGTTTTTGTCCAGGAAACCAGCTTGGACATGCTTGAGAATTGAACTTGGTGCCTAAACTGAATAATGTTTTTAGATTAACTGTTGTTGGATGTTCTTGACTTCTAACTAATCATACCAATTTGATTTATACTTCACTTCAGTGTTTACTTTTGGGGCACAGCATAAGTTTACTGCTTGAATAACACCAATTCACATGCACATGAAGAGGATTGCCATTTTGTTATTCTGTTCTTTTTTACTTGCACTATCCAATGTCAGAGGCTGAGTTGGTTGTATTTTTTTTTTTTGTTTTATTTCTTTGATCTGGGATTGAATGTTGTGCCATATATCTGGTTCTTGTAAAGGGATGCCCCTCAACTCTTGGGGCAAATCGCAAGTCTCAAGATTTCTTTGAAAGGGTTGCAGCAAGAGACAAGCATATAAAAGCTCTATTTAATGAGAAAGTGATACAGAGGATTGAGAAGGACAATGGTTGCAAAATCAAAATGGAGGAGAAATTTATAATTGTTAGTGGAAAGGATAGGTTAATCTTGGCAAAAGGTGTTGATGCTGTGCACAAGGTGATCAAGGGGGAGGGTGATCAGAAGGGCTCTTCTAGTTCTCACAAGAGTAGATCTAGGTCCCCTGAGAGAAGTCCTGTTGGTTCACGGTTGCGACGCTCTGATTCCCAAAGAGGTCACCCACATGATACATCGCAATATCATCAGAGGTTTGGCAGACAAGATAAGATTATGGAAGACCATCGTGGGGATCTGCATAAATTCTCAAGGGGTTCTCCACAAGGTAGGGACAGCATAGGATATGTTTTCGGCATCCATAGAAAACTGGTAATCCCATGTTCATAGTTTGTTAGGCCTCTGCAAGTTTACACGTACATTTGAAGAAATTGTTTCCCTAAATTTTGAGTTCTTAATGATGTGATGTATTGCTTATCATGTGTTTGCAGCAAGAGGTAAGTTCTTATCTTCAAGAATTATGTGTACGATTCTGAAGTATCATTCATTGGTGGGTCTGAAATCATTGGATTGTCTCCAAAACGAAATTATTTACTGAAAGCAAATTCGGACTTGTTTGCAACGGATGGTTCACTATGTGAATACTAGATAGCATGTCTTATTAAAGCTACCATCTCAAATCCAGTGCTTAACGTACTCTTCATTTGATGAAGCTTATGGTAATGATGGAGGTAGAAGTCACTCAAGCCATTCTAAATCTCCTGCACGTCCCCTTTATGCTGGCAACTCGTATGGTTCACATGATGGTCATAGTCATAGCACAGCTGGTTTTAGAACTACAGGATGGGATACTGAGAGGCGGGGGTCTGATTTGCAATCAGGCCATCGATTTGAATACTCTACTTTCCCTCAGACATTAGAAGAACTGGAGCTAGAGCACAAGAGAGAGGCAATGGAACTTGCTAGAATTTGTGACAAGGAAGAAGATGATGAAAATTACAAGCATCGTGAGGTATTAAAACTATCTCAATATTTCTCTAAATGTTTTTAAATTGTAACTAGCTGATTCGTGTTTCATTTGTTAAACATTATTTTGGTCTCAGAACATGTTTGTAATTAAATCAGGAGACTAGCTGTTCCGATCTTTGGTTATTTGTTTTATGTGGTATCTCTCTTAACTGTTTGCTTCTTGTGGTTGAATCTTGTACATGGATAATTGATATAGGGTGGGAGGAAATCAGTAGAAACAGCAAGGAACAGTAATATAATGGCTAGGATTCTTTAATCTTGAAACCAAGCAAAACAACTTAACCTTCTCAAAATTATTTGAAAAGTCTCATGCTAATCGTATGGCTCTAAAGCCATAATTTCAGAAATAATTTTATAGAAGGTTCCTGCATGCAGACTGTATGAATACCATGTCAAAGATCATAGCATCTTCATTTTTGTGCTTTGTGGTGAAATCTTTAATCATTAAAGGAACGAAATGAATCTTGTCTGTTCATAGCCATCTTCTTCTCTTTCTTTATCTTGTACTGGAATTATGTTAGAGAAGGTAATGAGGTTCATTGATGGGGAATAGAGACGGACAACCATGGAAATTATAATTTAATTATTTAGGAATGCTAATGTTGTAAAAATATTCCAAATGTCTTTCTTGATTCTCCATCATTTATTTGAATTGAGAAGATGAAATGTTCTATTAAGTTTGAGTGTTTTTTCAAATATGAAATTTTATTTTTTCTAATGAATTTGCTGTGTTGTGGTCTTCATTGTTTGCGCAAAAAGAAAGTGTCATTCTAAATCTACTCCTCGCATGCTTTACTGTCAGGGAATTCTGATCTTTGTTTGGTCCTGTGGATTTTAGACTATCAGGGAAATTGGAGAGAATTACATGCAGAAATTAGCTCTTCTAAGAAGCGCACACACAAGACAGTGGGAGGAGTTTCTTCAACAGGATGCCCAAATGCGTCAGCAACAGCCTCGGCAGCCAACTTCTGTGTCTGGTTTTGGTGGATATAAACAGCACTCTTATTCTGAATATGATGCTTCTTCAGCCACTCCTCATTATGCTGGAACCAGTTTAACCATGGATTCAAGGCCCAGATACTCAAATAACATGGAAAATTATTCTTCAAGACCTCATGATACATATGGTGAGTTCCAACATCCAAGGCGTGAGGCTTTTGGGAAAGCATACAATCGATACTAAATTGGTGTGCTGGAACTGAGTTTGGTGAGTTGACTCACTCTTTAATTAAGTTACGAAAAGTAGACTCCCTTTTTTCTTTTCTACCTCTAAATCTTTCTATGTTTGCAATCTCCTTTTTACCAACATTTCTGGGAAGTTTACGATGAAACGATGTAGCTCTTTGGATATGGTTGGAAATGATGTTCTAAAGCTTCAGTGTTTCACTAACTTAAATCGATGGTGCATAACGTTCTGAGGC
Source organism: Populus alba (assembly GCF_005239225.2). Lineage (NCBI taxonomy): Eukaryota > Viridiplantae > Streptophyta > Magnoliopsida > Malpighiales > Salicaceae > Populus > Populus alba. The sequence continues at coordinate 11,817,957 of NC_133285.1, read as the reverse complement.
AAGCAGCTTTTTAACATTTAGCAGGTCTTTGGTTGGGCAGGGGTAGGAGATGCTAGGATTGTTTTGTGGGTATATGCAAATTTTGTTATGCTTATCCTGCTCTAGCTTAAAGTTTGAATACAAAAATTTTCAGGGTCCAGATCATGGTCGTAGGAGTAATGCACAGTGGTGGCCCTGAACTAGGTAAATTTGTCAGCTATCCTGTTGGCCTGGAGAGGGGAATGATCTGAGTCATCTGATGCACTCTTAGTATGCCAGTAGAATTGCTTCAATTTCAATTTAGTGGCCCAATACTTCTATTGGTGGGATGTGGCAATCATTTTCTTAGGTAGGTCTGGAAATGTTTGAGGTTTGCCAACTTCAGAACGGCTCAAATTGGAATCAAACGACTGCATTTTTGGCTGATTTTTCAACTCAGAGTACTGTAGTTTGCTGTTACATGCAATAGCGTTTCACATTTGCAGTACGTGCCAAGGCAGTATTGTATTTTTTTAAGTAGATAGAAAGAACATATATCTATGTTTCTGTCACAATTTTTTTTCTATATCCCATGCTATAAAATGAACGCAGTAAAATTTCGATGATTTGGCATCCTTGTCTTATCTTAACTTTTTTGCGATAATTCACTTCATAATTGAATCAGCAGGGCTCCACCAGGTTAGGCTATACCTTGCATAGGTTAGTTATTTTCTTTGGTTCCTTGCCTTTCTCTTATTTATTGATTTGTTTTCTTTCCATATTGCTTATTTTCACCCTTATGTTTCTTTAATCTTTACCGCACATAATAAACATGCCAGTGCTCTCCATTTTTATTTTATTTTTTGTAAACATGGAAAACCCTGAAACTCTTTTTTTCTTTTCTTCGAAGCATGCATAGAATTTTTTTGGGGTAAATGCAGCCATTAGGGGTTGAATGAGGAGCTCCTAGTCCAACTTTTCCAATAAAACGTAACTGGAGTCCCTCGTATATTTTTTTAACCTTCTGATGACTTTAAGGTCAAAACCAGGAAAGACTTGATGGAACGATTTTGGAATGTCAGGGTCTGGATCAACAGAGTGTTGGTTGAGGGGTGTGTTGGGCATTGTGATTTAAAAGTATTAAAAAAAAAATTAAGAATATTTTTATTTTTATTCAAATTAATAATTTTTTGATATTTTTAGATTATTTTAATGTGTTGATGTCAAAAATAATTTTTAAAAAATAAAAAAAATATTATTTTGATATATTTTAAAATAAAAAATACTTTAAAAAATAAAAGCTACCACACTCCTAAACACACTCATAGTGACTTGTATAGGAAGAAAAGTGTATTATTTTTTTAAAAAAGAAAAAAATTAAGAAAAATAACCTATCCATTCAAATAAGATTTCACCTTTTATAAAAATGCAAACAAAAAATAAATAATGAAAAAAAAATTAAGAGGCCTTAGTGGCTTTTGAATTTTTTTTTACTTGATTTTTTTTTTCTTTGATTGTGTAATTCCTTTAATTTAATTGTTTCACTTTGCTTTGATTAATGATTGAACTTGATTAATATTTTTTTTTTGGATTTTTGTGGTTTTTTTTAAAAAATCTCAATATTGATTTGATTTTGGAAAGAAGAATTTGGTTTGATTGTTTGGAAACAATGAGGATGATAGCTTTTTATTTTAAAATAACTTTTTTTTAAAAAAAAATTATCCTTTTTTTTTTCCCCGGCTATAAAGCTTCTTTTTTTAATTTTATTATTTTAAATTGTATTGATTGGTGATTTAACATGATGATTTGTTTCATGTTGCTGTCTATAGGTTATCATAGCCTTAAAAAAATACCTCAACTTCAAGTTGGTTATTGATTTTGTAAAATATAATTTAGTTTTGTTGTTTGCAAAATAATAATAATAATAATAATTAAAAACAAGAGGACCAAATTTAAGTAGTGCTTAAATTGTTTTAGAATATTTTAAAATTATTTGAAATCTGTTTGGCAAAAAAAATATATATTGCTAGAAAATTAGTATGGTGTGTTTGCTAAACACACTTTAAACTAAAAATCAGAGGTTTAAAAAATATTTTAAAACCATGTTTGGCAAATTTGCCTTCAAAAACAAAATATTGTGCCTTTTTTTTTTATAAATTTTAAACCACCTTAACATTGTCTTATTAAAAATAGACTTAACCCAACCCCACTGGTTGAGTTTCCTGACCCAAAGCCCAAGCTAAAACACATGACCCAACAATAAAAACACATGAAAATATCATTTAATCAAAATCTTGGAGCTAGATCATCACAATAAACACTTGATCATCATGATTAATTGATTTTATGCAAAAACAAAAAAATGACTGAAGATTAAAAGCCATAATTTTAGTGTTTCTAAATCATAAAAACCCAAGATTAATAATTAAAAATATTGTACGCATGTGTAAGGACTCTCAATCGAGCAAAAAGACATAGAAAATAAGGATCTAAAGCAATGTTCAATAGATGAAAATCAACCTGGAAACCTAGAAAACCCAAGGATGCCTTAAACCCATAAAAGATGTACAAAAAGTTTAGAAAACAGCTTAAACCTAGCATTCAAAGCTTAATCATGCTCAAAACAACTTACATGAACTATATACCAACGGTACAACAATAAGCAAAACCATATACCAACAACAAGCTAAAAATGCATCTCCCTATATATATAAACATTGTTCAATTGATTAATTTCGTTGTCTTGAAGCGTAAACAACATGCTTATAACTTTAACAAACCCATCAAGCTATCTTAAAACAGTTTAAACCATAACAACTTTAATACTTAACACATATTGCTATGACTTCAAAAATGATTAACTAAATATTTAAACATGTAAAACAAAATTATGCATTATCATATACCATTCCATTATCATATTCTAACACGTCAAAATAAAGTAATTAAACAATACTTGAGTATATACAAGTTATATTCAAAGCATGTTTAAACATTTCAAAATAAAAATCATGGCTTTTAAACTAATAAATGACTTCAAATGATGTATAAAAATCATTATGAGTAGCAATTTAAAAGATAAATTAGAGATGGAAGGGGTGTTCTCATTGAGCTCCACTCCTCATGAAAGTTTGAGGAACACATTGACTAACAATATTGCCTCTTTTGCTTAAAACTTCTTGCTCCTTCATTGGGCTTCAACTCTTTTGGTATTTCTGCTTCCAATCTTGGACTCAAGAGTTTTTCCTTCTACCTCTTTCCTTCTACTTTTTATCAATAGTGCATTATCTTTCTATTAAGAGACTTTAGTGGTTTAATCTTCTTTAAGCCTTTTCTTTTCTTTTTTCATCCTTTTTTCTCTCTAGGATTCTCTTTTTCTAGCCTCAAAAGGCAAGTCGTTGTGATATCATTTGTGGATTTAAAGGTGGTTTTTTTTCAAAACTAGATCATAAGAGATCTTTTCCTATTTTTTTCCTTTGATCTGTTAAGAGACCATTCATTTCTCTTCCTTTTTTGTTTTCTCTCTCCCTAGATGTCTAACAAACTTTTAGAATTTCTAGAAAAAGTTGGGAACTTCATAGCTGTAATTTGACTGAAAATGACTAATTGGGGTGCACCTTTCATTAATTAATTGTGGCAAATAGAAGATTATTGAAACCAACTAAGTCATAGATCTTGTAGAGGGGGGGGTGTTATTCTTAAATTAAGAATAAATCATGCTTGGTTTGATGGCCTGTAACTTTCCTACAATCGATTTAAAGTTAGGTATAACACTGTCAAATCTTATTGAATCAAACAAAGTTGCTTTGGGACAAGAAGTTGAGAATTTTCATGTGGCAAATGAGGGCATAAACATAAAAAAGAGCGACATAGACTTATAAAGGGGAATCTTCTCTGTCAAATGGTGGTTGTTAGAGCACTTGAGATGGTCAAAGATATTATGTCTATTCGCTTGAAAGTGGCAACTTGATCAACCTTATCTGTTGAAGAATGTAATAAAATAGGGAAAAATGATGCGTCACTCTGTTTTTTCATTAAAAACAAGTGGCATGTTGTCTACTTAAACCCTAAAAATTAGGGTTTTCAAATTGGGAACTTGCAGACTCTAATTTTGTCCATGTTGTTTCCATTTCATCATATGACCCCTCAATTGACCCTGAAACTTCTTAATCTTTGCAATCGCACCCCTGAAACTTTGTTTTAACTCCTTTGATCTTAGCACTTTTTTTGAATTGGTCCTTGGTTTTTATTTTATTCAATTTGACTCCTAGCAACCATTAAACTTTTATTTTTTTTCAAATTGACCCATGATTTTGAATGATTTCAATCTTTGATTTTATATGTCTTTTACACTTTAGTCCTTGGTTATGAAATTCTTCAATTTGGCTCTTAACTAACTTTTAAACTTTGATTGTCTTGTAATTTCATCCCTGATTTCATTCAATTAAGCTTGTAAAAATTAAATATGATTCTCCAAAATTCTAATCTTCTTAATTAAGTCAAAATTAAGCTTTCAAACTTAATTTTTCACCAATTAAGTTAATAAAATTAACTTGATCAATTAAAAGTCTAATTAAGTCATTGCATTTAATTAATTCTTTTAATTTTGGCCTAAATTATTTTCTAAACTTAATTAAGTGTTTAATTAGGCATATGATTAAATCAAATCGGTTTATACAAAATATTATTAAGTCCTTATACTTAATTTATATGCAATTTTATCCAATATTCATTTAAATTAATCTTGAATTTGCATTGTTTTTCACATTTAGGTCCTTCAAGGGTGTAATTGAGTTTACAATATTGTCAAAGATCCAGTTTGGTCTTTCCATCCCTCACTTATGTATGTAGATCTCTCTTCAGCTTGTCTTTGCTAAACAAGTCGCGTATCTTCCTGCATTTTTTTTTTTAATCTTTTTTTATATTTGTATATTAAAAAGATAATTTTAGGAGAGCTCAAAATTGGGTTGTGACATATATTTTTTTCATCTTTTTGTTGAACCTATTTAGGTAAGCTCTCGTACTCTTCTTTGCTTCTTGAGTAATGGTGAATAGTTTAGTTAAACTCTTTTTTACAAGAATGCTCGTACTAAAATAAGCAATAAGCTTGCTGCACAAATCAGAAAAAATAAAGTATAGATCATAGTTGCAAACTATAGTACCAAGCTTTAGTGGACCCATAAAATATGGTTGGGAGAATCTTTCATATCGCCTTGTTATCCTATATCACTAACTTTAGACTACTTCTAATATTCTACAAATGTTCGCTAGGGTTAGTGACACCATCCTGATTGTTCAAAATCATTTTTGGAGTAATAAAAACCTTTGAAAGATAAGTGATAATACATCTTGGTATAATGGTGAAAATAATACTTGATTTTCTTCTCTTTATGGAGTTTTATGCTTAAGACTACTTGAATGAGACACTAAAAGGATACAAGGACGATAATGATGGTGATGGTCATGGCTAATTGTTTTCTTACCTCTTAACTTATGGAGATCATGGCATGAAAAGGAAACTTCCTTTTTTCATGATGATGAGATCTACTATTTGTATGGTGGTGGTGTGGCAACATTCCTGCATATTCTCTTGTACATTATTTTGTCATGTCCTTTTTCTAAAAAGTGAAATTATCTATGCACATGTTGCATAGGTTCGACAAGTTGTACCACTTATGGTGTTATGTGCAATGTGATGGCTATGAATTACTTATGAATGGCCAAAGCATCCTCAACAAGTGTGATTATCTGTTAAGTAAGTTGATGTAGATCTATATGAGTGGACAAGGATGGTGGAAGATTAATCACTTTTTCTCCTAGGGTTTATATATTGTCAACCATAAAAACATTTTAGAAAAAAAATGTATACAATGAGAAATGAACTAGATTTTCATTCAATTCCTCATAGACAAATCCACTAATAAAGTCCTAAAAAAACTTTAATTAATATGTTAGGTTTTTCCATGGCCTTGTGTTTTGGTGTTTTGTGGCCTATATAAAGTCCCCCTCTACGTTTAGGGGACCCTTTGTTAGCTAAATTAGTTTTTGTGTCTAAGGGTTACAAATAAAATAAGATTGTATAAATTACGTAAAGCCTTTTATATCTCTATGCATAGGGGTGTTCAAAATAACCGATTAACCGAGAAAACCGAGAAAACCAAAGAAAAATTAACCGAAAAAACCGAACCGAAATGAAAAACCGATTAAACCGATTGTCAAAACCATAAATTTTAACAGGTCCGGTTCGGTTTCGGTTTTGAACAAAAAACCGGAACAAACCGAACCGGACCCATTAAAAACCAAAAGTTACACATATCTGAGGTATAAATAGTTTAATTGTAACCTAACCCTAATAATTAATGTAACCTTCTGTCTCAATTAATTTCTAAACTTTCTTTCCCGTTTCCTCTCAATTAATTCTCGTTTCTCGTTTCCTCTCAATTAATTTCTAAACTTCCTTTCCCATTTCCTCTCAATTAATTCTCAATTAATTTCTAAACTTCCTTTCCCGTTTCCCAATCTTCCTTTCCAGTGGGTTTGTTTCCAGTGGGTTTGTTGAATGAGCTTTCAATGCAAAGGTTATATTTTTCAACTTCACATACAAAAATTGATATCCAATGATCTTTGTCACTTCTTGTATCTTTTTCTTGTTTTTATCTTTCCTTCCTTTTCATTCTTAGCTGTCTTTCTTGTGGTAAGTATTTGTGGTAATGGTTGAGATTGATGGGACTAATGGCAATGGAAACCATGGAGGAGTTGTTTTGGATATTAAAGATAATTTTCCTTCATCTAGCTCCATCAAGAAAGTTTCTGTCTTGAATTTTTGTGCCCTTCATGCAAAAGGTGCTGTAAAATCCATCTTTTTTCTGTGCCTGTGTTTTCTCCTTGCCATATGAAAAATCTGGATGATGGGATTAGGTTTCCCGGTTTTTTACCAAAAAAACCGGATTTAACCGAACCGGTCTGGTCCGGTTTGAACCGGTTTTCGGTCCGGTTCGGTTAATATTTCACAAAATTAATATAATTCGGTTCGGTTGGTTTTTTAAGTCTAAACCGAACCGAACCGAACCGTGAACACCCCTATCTATGCATATAAAAATATTGACTTACCTTCGAAGATGAAAGGATATAGTCGATTACCATTGATTAGTACTTAAAAGTATATTTTTATCAAGGTTTTATATTATCATTTTGCACTTGAAGTATCAATAACTCCTTAACAAAATCATGTTTTATAATAACAAGTTTGATAATATACGATACCTTTAATTTATGGTAAATGTTCATCTAAAATGCAGGCCTATCACATAAATCAAAGGATTGATTGATGTGTTTAACTACTAGATTTTAAAAGACAAAAAGAGGGCCAAACTTAGAAAAGAGATGCTGGTTTAGTCCAAACTGGAACACTGTTTGGTCATTAGGTCATATCTAGAGCTGTAGATATTTGATTTTGGTCTGCTTTATATGGATGAAAAGCTAAGAAATAGGCCTAAAACTTTCATGGGAGTCCAAGATTTAAAAATGTCGTTTTCAAGTCCAAATTGTAGCAACAACAAAGAAGTCTAAATCTGTCCTACAGCCCAGAAATTGTTCAGTGTTCAGCCCATATCTCAAGTTCTAGAAGTCCAAATTACCTCAATTTTTTTTCCTGAAAAGCTGAGACAATTTCCTAGAACTTTTATAAGTTAAGTCTGTTCTAATTTTTAATGTTATTAATGACGTTTTGTTCAGACAAGAAGATAAGGATTGTCACCAAGTTAAGATGTGGCCACCCACTCAACAATTAGTCATCAAATTAATAGTTTTAAATTTTGGCCTATAAAAGGAGGCATTTACCATGCATTTAGGTATCTTAGTTTTCAGATCAAGATCATGCTATTTATTACTTTTTTTATATTTTTGTAATGTTTAAGTTTTATTTCATGTTATATTTTTCTTAATCTCTTGTTTATGCTTTTCATTTCCTTTATTATACTTATGTTCTTATGTTGTTTATTTATGTTTCTCTTCTTCATTATGTTTAGCTAAGTTTATTATGTCAAGGTGAAAGGTTTCACTAATGGTGTTATAATAGGTATAATATAAATTCAACATGGACTTTAATGTTTATATCCAAGAAAGTTTGTTATTAACATGTCTTATCTTTTTATCTTACTAATTCTTAATACCTTGCTTGTTAAATTGTTAATCTAGATTTGTGTTCTATAACACTTGGTACAACAAATGTGTGGCACTTTCATAGCCAACCGTATGGTATAACCTACACCTGTGCTATGAAAGGAACTTGAATTGTTGTTAACATAAGTTAGCATCATGAATTCCTGACAATATTTAAAAGTATGGTGTTACTTAAATAAGATAATTAATATGATCATGTTAAAAAATTATAATGAACTATTACGGATAAAAATTATACTGAACTATTAAGGATAAAAATTATACTATACTTATTTCTAATACTATTAGTGGATCCTCTAACCTTGACAATTGCTTTTATCTTTGATTAATCCTCACATAGATGTCCTTAGCACAAACAAAACCAAATTTGGCTTATATATTAGGTGTTTTTAGTTAGTTTATGTATTATTTGAAAGAGCAACATATGAATGCAATTATGTGTATTTCGAGGTATTTAAATGTTACACCTAGAAAGGGAACTCTATTCATTAAAAATGCACAATGTCTAAGTACATAAGCATATATTAATGCTGACTAGGCTAAAGTAGTAGATGATGAGTGATCTATTTCTGATTACTTTACCTTCGTAGATAGTAATCTTGTTATATGGATAAGAAAGAAATAAGATCTTGTTACTTATTCAAGTACATAAACTGACTTTTAGACTATGTGACATATTATAATTAAAACTTTTATTGCAGGATTTGGGTTATCGATTAAGGTAACTGATTTGACTATGTCATGATAATAAAATAACATTTGATATTGACCATAATTCAATTCAACATGAATGTACAAAACATGTAGAGGTAGACATTATTTATTAAGGAGAAATTGGATAAAAAAAAATATGAAGTTGCCTAAGATAAAATTTGAGGATCAATTGATTTATATTCTCACTAAAGCAAATTTAAAGTTGAAAGTTCTTAAAGTTTTTAAATATGTTGGGCATGTATGAATTTTATACATCAACTTAAGAGGGAGTGTTGAGTTTTTTGATTTTATGTATAAGGATTTAGAGTTAATTTCTTTATATTAATTTCCTTATTTTCATATACAATTAGTTTTCTAAGTTAGGTTGATTAGTATTATGTGTATATGTGTGTATTGTACCATTCTTATTCTCTTAATAAAATAATTAGAATTTTTTTTCTATTAAAAACAAAAAACTAGTTGACTCAAATGTTTAGCCTGGTTTTCTTGGAATTTTAATTGGAATATATGATTATGATTTATGGGGGTTACCATGTGTTCCTATTAAATGCTTGTAGCTTAACCAACAATAATTAAGTGGCAGCTCAGTCGGTAATAGTCAACTTTAAATGCTTAATGGAAGGTAATTTTTAGGTTTGTTTTAGTCATCTTAGTTTTTCCTTTTCCTTTCCCTTCTTTCCCCCCCCCTTTATTTCTTTGTTTTTGTTTTTTGTTTTTTATCTTTATCAAAACCCACTTAATATAATTATAGTTATTAAACTCGGTTAGGTTGGTTAACCTGGGTGATCCAAGGCCTTGGCTAGGTTTGAAAAAGCTAAAATCTAGGTTTGTAAGTGGCTCGACAAATTCCACATGACCCATTAGGTCAACTCTTATTTTGGGTGACCTGGAAAAACTCGTTAGGTCAACTCGTACCTCGTGTAACCCGGCAAAACCCGACAGAGACTCACTTATATTTTTCTTTTCATTTTTATCTTATCATGCCAACATTTTTTGAACAAATTGAAAAATTAAATCTATGAATAGCCATGTTGATTAACATTTTTTATTTAACCAAACTGGCAATTTAATTCAATGATCAGATCGCCAGGTTAACATATTTTTTGACAGCATGTCTCTAAAAAACAAAGAGGTCACTAATAAAAAAAACATAGTTACCAAATGAGTTATGGTTTTAGTTAAAGGATGAACAAAAAAATATGTCTAGAAAGCATAGGTGTTGCCTCATAAAAAAAAGGAGTAATTAAAAGTTTTTCTTTTACTCAACCTAACCTTATATATGTGAGTCTACTATTTTTTTTCTTGTTAATTCACTATATAAATAATAAAAGAAGTTTTTATTTTTTTCAATGTGAGATTGAGAATCTATTAATATATATACTCTATATTCACAAGAAGAAAATTATGTTTTTTCAATGTGGGATAATAAATTTTTCTGGTTTAAATACTTCAATTTAAAAGGAGAAGATAATATTTTTTCAATGTAGAATAAAAAAAATTTAAAATACTTTTTTTAAACTTTTTATTTACAATATGTATAGACTACATCCACATAAATTATTTTTTAATTTTTTCATGTGGCATATTAAATATCAAATAATTTTTTTTTGAGATTCATGTGGGTTAATTCTTTGGTTTGTTAACTATGAATATAATATAATGTAATGAACTGTGGTGATCAAGGTTATCAATTCCATTCCGTTTCGTCCGGAATGGCCGGAATATTTCATACCAATTCAAAAAACAAAACAATTTTCATCTCATTTTAAATCTCGGTCCGTTCTGGATTTTTCAGCAAAATTCCGTCCGGAATATTCTGGTTTCATTCCACATGTTCCGTTCCTGTCTTGAAAAACCTTTAAATCAAATTGAACTTGGTTCAATTTAATTAATTAAACCATCCAAATATAAAAAGCTATTTTTCATTACTGTTTTCAATAACAATGATATTAATAATAATACTGACAATTATTATTACTATTTTCATTAACAATGATATTAATTTTTTAAAATTAGATTTATTACTAATATATATGGTTTATATTCATGTTGTTTTTTTTCAAGCTTATACTTTGTAGGAATTTGAGCAAAACAAGGGATGCTTTAGATCCCATTAGCCTCGATAACATTCACCAAACTTTATATTTAAAATATTTGTGTTAAAACATTTTAATTTCATAATATTTTGATATTTTATTTAAGTTGAATTATTTTAAGTGAAAGATCTATTTAATCTTGACTATTTAGAAATATTTTAAATTTTAAAATTATATTTGTTTGACATTATATTTATATTGCATAATTTATAATTAATTTATCTTAAATTTAAATTATGTTTTTTTGAATATATATATATATATATATATATAGTTTAACTTCTAAACACATGCTAAAACATTTCAAAACTAAAACATTTCATTTTAATTAAAAAATAAAATATCTATCAAAACAAAATTGACTATCTTGGTGGGAAGAGCACTTAATACCATTAAAAAAGAAGAAGAAAGATACAGCACCGGTGCCTAGTAGCGGGAAGAGCACTGTACGGTATAATTTATTCCAAGTTTGACAATTTTGCTAGTTTTCAAAATTTGGAATGTGAGCCTGACACGTCGGAGGGTTGACAAGCAATCAACCGCTGCTGTCCTGACATGGTGACAAATACTTAACATGATTATTTGTTAAAGTGTATTTTTTATTTTTAATATTAATATATTAAAATAATTTATTTAAAATAAAAAATAATTTTTAATTCTTTAAAAATTCCGGTTAAAATGCAGGGCAAATACCTTGGAAGAGATCACAAAGTATTAAGCCCAACCCTTTTAAAGTCAGATTTTGTGCTATTATTTTTGCTTGGTTGTGTATTTTGGATAAAATGTTGGGATATCAAATTTCGTTTTTGTAAATGTTAGTGAGTGAATAAGAGCTTACTTAGTGCTTGTTTGGTAATAAGGTTCAATTTATTTTTTTGGGTTAAAATTTGCTTTTTTATTATAAATTAATTTTTTTAATGTCTTTAAATTATTTTAATTTGTGTTAATATTAAAAATAAATTTTAAAAAATAAAAATTATTTTAATTTACTGTATTTTTGCGTCAATTAGTTTTATAAGCAAAGAGTCAAGATAAACATGCTAAATAAAGGGGTACCTACCCTTATCTTTGGACGAAACCCACGTTCAATCCTTCGTGCACCAACCTCCTCCTACATCAAAGCTAAATGTACATTTAATTTCCCTTTTTCCTGTTGTCCTTTGGTTTCAGGGCTGTTTAGCTAGAATTGCTCTATGAAGTTGACCAAATTTGTAAGTTTCAGAAAATGCTAGCTTAAAGGGAACTTTTTTTTTTTTTTTTTTTTTGACATGGATCGTTACATGATTTCTGTTTGTTCTTGTTCCTTATACTTGTCTTTTTGACGTTTTCAAGTTTATTGATTCAACACTGAAATTTTACGTTTGATGTCATAGGTTCTGGCATGTTGGGGTTTGTTGATTGTTTGAGGTTTGGGTGATTGCGAGAGTCCTGATTGATAAATTATGCGTGGCAAGTAAAAACATTTCCTGAATTACGAGGGCTCACTGCATTCTGCATCTGTGGATAGATTTGGGCATTACAGTTGATCAAGGGTTCTCTTTGGTTTTAGCTTGGAATGAAGAGTTCCTTCCATAGGATTTGATTGAGGCGACACTTTCATTTGTGAGTTTTACAATACGACGATAACAGTGTTCGAGTTATAAATAGTGGGAGAGTAGTGTTCTCGATATCTACCTTGGATGATGGACCGATTTGTTTCGAGAGAAAGGGAGCTTGAAGTTGATCTTGAAAGCGGTGGGACAACCAGTGATGAGGATCGAATGAGCGATCCCATTTCAGCAAATGGACAAGCCGAGGCACTTTTAATGGAGGCGTGGACTGTGCCTGTGGGTATTCAAGGATTGGTGAATTCATCAAGCTTTGGTGATGGTGCTGAGGATGTGGAGCTGTTGATAGACAAGAATTCAGAAGGAAAAGAGGGACAGCAGAAAGCAATTGTGGATAGGAAGGATGCGGAAGAGAAACACATAAAGAAGAATTTGAGAAAACCTCCCAAGCCACCGAGACCTCCTAGAGTTCTGTCACTGGATGCTTCTGACCAGAAGTTGATCAAGGAAATCACCGAGCTTGCCTTGAGAAAACGTGCCAGGATTGAAAGACTTAAAGCGCTAAAGAAGATGAGAGCAGCAAAGGCGTCATCTTCGAGCAGTAGCGTATCTGCCATGTTCATCACAATCATCTTCTTCCTCATTATTATCTATCAAGGTAGATAGACTTTTAGAATGGTCTTATACTAAGAACTCTATTCCATACAACGCATCTGCTGCATGTCTAGTGTATTCACTAGCAAGCTGCATTTTTTGTCCAAAATTTGTCATGATAATATTAAACATATTCCCACTTCACAAACAAACATCTCCCCCTTGGTTTCCACTTTACAGCTATGCTCTGGTATTATCTTGTAGTGTTTTATTTGTTAGGTTTGTTAGGTGTGTTGCCATTTAATGTGCCTAACATTACCATTGACCAGCAGCCTTTGTTGAAGAAGATGGCAGCCACCATTGACTGCAGCTGCAGCTGCTGGAAAATGAAGAAGAGAAGCCACCATTCCTGCTATAAATAGGCACTAAGTGTAGAGAGCTAAATGAGTGAGAGAGTTGAGAGAAAGAAAGATGTGAGAAATGTAGGAGAGAGTGGGCTGCCAAGGCAGCCAGCAGTAGCTGCCATTGCAGCACTGAGAAGAGAGAAATAGAGTGAGGTTGAGAGTTGCCAAAGAGGGGATGATTCCTCCTCCTCTATTGTTGTAAATCTTGTTCTCTCCCTATATAATCAAATGGCTTCTCCCGTGGATGTAGGCGGTTTGCCGAACCACGTTAAATATTGTGTCAGTGTGCTTAGCCTCCAATGGGCAAATATCAGAACATCACCGGTCGGAATTCCCAACAATTGGTATCAGAGCATATGGTTTGAAGTGGTGTTTGATTTTTGCTCAAAAATGAAAGTTGTCAAAATTATGTTTTGACCATACCATCGTGTAGAGGAGGACGCTACGAAGCCACTGGTGAAAACGGCGTCAAAATCGGACGTCGGACATGGCCGCACTCTCCATCACTCTCCGGTGAGGTGGCGGGCCACGCGCGCAGACGCGCCCCACGCGTCTTCTTCGCCCGGATGAGTTGACCCGACCCATGTGAACAGTAGACATGAACAGTGACGTGCCATGTAAAGGATGACATCAGCATGATGCAAGGATGAAATCAGCATACACAGTCAGCAAAAGCATTGACTAGTCAACGGACATGTCAGCATAGGGGGCCCACCTGCCACGTCATCAGCCACGAGCCGAGCCAAATTGAGCCGAGCCGAATTGGAGCTGAGCCGAGCTGTGAGCCGAGGGATAGGATCCAGTGTAGCTGATCCTACGTGCAACCGGATCTAAGATTGAATCTGAGCCGTTAATTAGGCCAGAATTGTTTTGATCAAATCGTAGCCGTCTGATGTGCGATTTGGACGATTCAAGACATGTTTCCAGCTAATTTGATCATTCCGGATGCAATGGTACGGTCCGATCATTGAGATGCGAGACCAAAATGGCGGTGGTGAATTATTAAAGAGAGATTGCCCGATTAGGAGGCATCTGAAGGTCATCATGGTGGTCGATGGAGATGAATAAGAAGAAGGTGCACATGTTTACCCAATTATATGTGCTGAACTATTAAGTGGGAAAATGTAATGCCTTGATGGAAGGTAAAATTGGGACACTCTGGACACCCGGTTATGTGGACATTTAGAGGTGTAGAGTGAAAACTGATGAAGACCAATCTTGACGAATCTAAGCACTGGTAGTCTCGCCAGATGTTGAGAAATCAGGTATAAAACCAGGATACCCCAGATCACTTGTAAAGGAAAGCCGCAACAAAGCTAGCAAATGGTTGTATATACAAAAAGGCAGTACGGTGGATAGATACGTTCTAAGAAGTTCTGTCTAGGAGATTGGGTTTTAAGCGGGACCAGTGTGACCCCTCCAAATCTTTCCTGGGAACTTGCTTAGTTGAAGGATCATCCACACAGTACTATTTTTGTATATGTGACAGTTTGTTATGAAACTGTTGAAGACTAGCAGGATGACGGCACAAGGGGAACAATTGGGTTCCGTATGATCAAGGATCTGATAGAGTGGTGATTTCTCCAAAGAAGTTAGATTTGGTGACTGTGATTTCTTGAAGGGAGAATTGATGAAGACCCTGATAATGGAAGAGAAATACAGCAAGGGGATAAAGATTGGCACCCTATTTTGACTTGGACAGATGTTGTGACGGGATGAGCTGCTGTCAAACATAAAAGCAAAGAATAGGGAGAAATCTGGAGAACTGAAATTGCACGAGAGCACACGGAGATTGTGCAGAAGTACCCGGAGGATCCAACGAGGTACTGTTATGAGATAATAGGTGCAAGGAGAAGAAGAGTTCCCAGATGAAGCTCAGAGCAGAGACTGTGAGAAAGAGTTGTACAACAGGAAGTCTCTTGTGCTCTTGATAAAGGCAACAAGCGAGGACCTTTCCAATGCATGCAAGGATGGAAAGATGAGCTGTTGCAGAAGCACCTAATTGAGGGGGTGCGAACGCCTATGATGAAAGGCGAAGACACCAAAGAGAGTTGGTGTGGGTGGAGCTATCAAGCAAGAGGACAATTGCCCATATAAATGTCAAAGGGGGTGATTGCTCTGAGGTGTCTCCGCTCGTCATCATGCGACGGTTTGAATCTGGGCTCACATCGTGGCCCACACCTTCCTCTGAGGTGTCTCCGCCCGTTGTTATGAGACGGCCTGAACATGGACTCATACCATGGTCCTCACACCTTCTGTCTGAGGTGTCTCCGCCTATCGTTATGAGACGGCCTGAACATGGACTCATACCATGGTCCTCACACCTTCTATCTGAGGTGTCTCTGCCTGTCGTCATGGGGCGGTCTGAACCAAGTCTCTAATCTTGGCCCACATGACGACGAGCGGAGACACCTGAGGAGAAGGTGTGAGGGCCAGGATAGAAGCCCCAATTCAGAACGCCCCAGAGCCGATGTGATGGCTAGATATAAGTGGACAGATGGATAGCCAATGAAGTGGCTATGATGAGTATGAAGACAAATGCAGGATTGACTTTCATGGATATTGCCCCCATGCTAAAGATCAATGAGCTAGAAGACATTTGCCTTGGACAATAAGTGGGTGACTTGTGGAGCATTAAGACGCGACTGCTATGAAGGAGCAGAGGGCATGTGCAGGTTCCAGGAACAAGTTGACTCTTGTCAAGGTGGTGAGCTCGGTGAAGGCATTGTAATACTCAGAGTATGAAGACAAATATAGATCAACCTTTAATGGGCTGCCCCCATGGTTAAAGGTGGATAGCTACCCGGACTCTTGAGACTAAGAGTGGGAGACTCATGGAGAAGTAAGGCGTGGTTCCTAAGGAGGAACATAGGGCAGACGCAACTCCTGGATGAGTAGACTCTTGGAAGAGTGGTGAGCTAGTGATCATATTGAGATACTCAGATAATGACTGTCGCACTTGGAAATGGAAATTTCCGTTTGAGGGGGTGTTGTAAGCCTTGATGTAAGGCTTGATAAATCATTCCGGGCCAAGCATGGTTGATATGCTTGAAGGGAATGTTGTTCCAGAGACAAACATTAAACACTCTTCAGATGAGATGTAACAAACCATCTGGTTGAAGTGATCCTTTGGAGTGAGCAAAGGGGTGCTTAGTTAACTCTGGTGATTGAAAGGTTTGGCGAGTACCTGTAAACTTGGCCGGAGACGCTCTTGGAATGGTAAGCTTGGAAGAGCTGCAGGATGCAAGATTGTGCTGAAGAAGAGAGAAATAGAGTGAGGTTGAGAGTTGCCAAAGAGGGGATGATTCCTCCTCCTCTATTGTTGTAAATCTTGTTCTCTCCCTATATAATCAAATGGCTTCTCCCGTGGATGTAGGCGGTTTGCCGAACCACGTTAAATATTGTGTCAGTGTGCTTAGCCTCCAATGGGCAAATATCAGAACATCACCGGTCGGAATTCCCAACATTATTTAACATTAGTTGTCTTCTGAGTGTCATGGAAACTGTCCAGTAAATATAATTGAAATGTGCGTGGTATTTTCAGTGTCCAACAACTTTAAATCCTGCTGTTCTATGCAAAGATTATACATCATTTATATTCGCTTTCTAAACTTGCAATATAATTGTTAGGAACTTCTTTTGTTTGTACCCATTCATTATCGTGCGTGTTTATGCATGGGTCGATGTGTATATCTACAGATAACTTCGTAGATAAAAACAGGATGAATTATTTTCAAGAAGCTTCTTGGAGCTTCCACCGGAGAAGAATCAAAATGATCAGCAAGTTGGCCTTGCTCTCTCTTCCATGTTCATGAGTAGAATATGGAATCTTGTGTTCTTATTATTGATCTCTTATCAACTACAATTGATAAATACAATGCTTATTGACTAATGCAATTGCTTTACTTTCCATATTATTACTCCGGGAAGCTGCTTGTGGGCAATATCTTTTGGCTAATTTCTGAAGCTTGGTAAGTGTTTGATGTCTACGAATGTAGGAATTATGACATTTAGTTGCTGAGATTTCTCAAATGGCGACATTTCTTTTGTTCATAAAGCGTGCTCGCCTCAAATTTTCTCTTCTTTTTGTTTTCACCGTCAGGTAGCATCCTCTGATTAGTTTGTGCGCACCACCAAGTCAGATTCACCATTTCGATGTAGTTAGAATTAGTAGGATTTTAACCTATATTATGCATCTATACATCCAATATGTGCTCCACTCTACCAACCTCTTGAGGTTATCTCCATTTGTGTCGGAGACTGAGTTTCTATACAATGCACGACATTCTGATTTGAAGCTGCTAATTCAGTCAGCAATTTGTTCTGAGACTGTTCCGTGCTTGTTTGGCCTTGTCCCAACCTATTCTCAATATGAAGCTTTGCTTTCAGGAACTAGCTCCAGAAACAGTGGAAGCTTGTCTTTAAAAGGGTCTCCTGAGCCAGCAGTTGCTACTAGTAAAGCTTTAATTTCAGTTCAGTTTTACAAGAACAGGGTTGCCTATGGGAGTGACGAATCAGGCTCAGGGTCTTCTGAGCGTGTATCCTTGTGATTTGTGTATTGTGATAATAAGCGGTGAAGTTTCGCCACTCTTCTCTCTATTCATGCATTCTTTCATATTTTTTACATTTCAGAAATTTTATTTGTTGTATCAATAATCTATTAAATCATCTTCAACGAAGCAGCTAAAAGGATAGCTAAAATAAAAAATATATATATAATTATAATTTTACTTTTTATTTTTAGTTTTAACAATTTCAGGCAAGTTATATAAATAATTAAAATATTTATTCTTATTTTGAAATGTTATTTCTACACTTATTTGTAGAAAAGCTGAAAGTAAATGAAAGAATATATATACATTAGCCAATGTCTTTTTTCTTTTTTAAAAACAAAATAAAACGAAGAAAATAAACCTGTAAATTTCAAAACCTTGCCTTGTGCCTCAACTTCTTTGTGATTTAGAAAAACAAGAATCAATTGTTTTTTTAGTTAATTAATAACATCACTTGTGTTAATTAGCTGATACCAAAACCTATGCTTACTTAAAAACTATTTTTTTATCTCTTGATTCTTGAGATTTTTTTATGTTAATTTGTTATTTGTGATGACTGTTTTTTTTTTTCTTTGTTATTTTATGCTTTTGATATGGATTAATGAAGACAATTTTCATTTATGTTGTTGTCTTTGACAAAATTGAGAGGAAGTAATGATGGTATTGATAAAAACATGGAATGACATATCTTAAATTTATTTTTAATTGCCTCTTTTAATTTGAGATCAATTATATTTTGTTTTATTAAAAATGCAACTAAACCAGTATATCAATCATCTTTTAGTTCTAAAAAATGACCATAAATTTAGAGGTGATAGGCACTATAAAATTTCAACTTAGTTTTCATTATATACTAAAGGGTTTTCTAAAAGTAACTCATAAATCGTACATCTCTATCTGATATTATAGTCTAAGAAAAGATATACAATTTGATAATTTCATCAAAACAGAGTTTAACAACTCTAGAAGCATATGTGGTCTTAATATAGGGGATAAAGTAAGTCATCTTAGAAAAACATTCAATGACCATAAATATAGAATTATGTTTCTTCACGGTACATGAAAGCCCAAGTATAAAATCCATATTTGTATCTTGTTAAGGATAAGTGGGAATATAAATGGGAGTATAAAGATCAATGTTTTGTTTCCTATACTTAACTAATTGACATATTCGACATTGACCAGTCAATTTAGCTATATCTCTTTGTGAATTGTTGGTATTCCACCTTCTCAATGGTTTTATTTCTCTCAAAATATCCTAAAAGACCTTTAGCATGAATCTCTTAAATAAAAAAATCAAGTATTGATATTTGCAAGATACAAATCTTGTTGTCTCGAAACAAATACCCTTTTTGAAGGTAATAGCCATATACGACAAGGATACTCTCATCTCTCAAGGTTATTTATACCTCTCCAAACTTTGGTTAAGATTCATATTTTTCTTTGAATCTTTCAAATCCAGTAATTTGGATACTTATTATGGATAATAATGTTACCCGATAACTTAAGGCATCTACAACCTTATTTTTAACCCTGAACTTATGTTTTGAGACAAATAAATAAGCTTGCAAATACTCAATCCAATGATGATGTCTATAGTTGAGTTTCTTTTAAGAGTTGAGATAATGAAGGATCTCATAGTCTAAGTAAAAAAAAATCATGTGGCAACAAATAGTGGTGTCAATAGCATAAAGTATAAATTGCTACATAAAATTTCGTATAATAGGTTGATTACTTTTGTTTGGTCTCGTTAAGTTTTTCTACAAATTGACATTCCTAACAAAGTAGGAGATCTATTTCAATTCTTGATACATCACACTCTACTTCAAATATTTTAGTAAAGTTAGGAATATGGTCTCCATTATCTTTTTCTTAACCTCGTCAAATGCCTTCTAGTCACTTTACTTCATTGAAATTCATTTTGCTTCAAACAGATTATGATAGGAAATATAATGATGTTAAATCCCTCGATGAAACGAAGATAAAAAGTAGCAAGCTCATGAAAATGACAGATCTCGTGAATATTTTTGGGCTCAGACCAATCTATAATCATATGGACTTTTTAGAAATCATCTAATGGTGTTAAATCCATTGATGAAACAAAGATAAAAAGTAGCTAATTTTATTTCTAGATTACTTAGATTTTTAATTAGGACTCAATCATCAGTAGTGTAGACATTTTAAAAGACACTATAAGGATTTATTTATTTAAAATAGTTCATAAGCTGCACTTTTAATTTTGTTGATGAAATTTAGATGATAATTTTATTTAAAATAAATTCTTGAAATGTTGGCTATACCCATATAAAAAAATTCGTTATCCACATAGCATAATCATAATAATTACCCACATGAAGTTACTGTAAATGTAGTTGCTTCAAATTATTATAGAAAATATATACCTCCTGTAATTAACATATTTCATATTCGTAAAACCTGTATATGGAGATATGACTAGCAACAGCAAAACTCCTTGTCGGGATTTGTACATTAATGATGCCCAAAAGGTCTCTTTCTCGAAATGCTGAACGAGAGAAGAGAAACCACCCCAAGAGCCCATCATTAAATTCAAAGACATGCGCATATGCTATGCTTAGCTGCTAACACGTTCATGGTTGGGTCCAAAATTGCAGCAGTCTTAAATAGCATGCTCACACGACAGCTTTCAGTTGATTTTTTTTTTTAGTTTAACGTGGGTGGTCGGGCCAGCTTGCGCGCACCTCGATTAATTTCACGGGCCCTGAAATTAACGACCATGTAAGTCTTTAATGACCATCATATAAGCAATCCAGGGCTCGAACCTGAAACTACAGAGAAAGCAAACCTCTTGGTCCCAAGCTATTAGCACTGGTTCACCACCTAGATGGTTCTTTCAGCTGATTCTTGTAGATTGCTCTCCTTACCCTTCAATTTTATGAATTTCCACCAAACCATAATTATCGAATTAAATAAACAAAATTCATATGCACATGTCAGTCCTTAAATTGTGTTTATTAGAGTACTAAAATAGAAAAGATAAATATAGAAAAGACAAAAAATATATATATTTGATTGGAAAGAAAAAAATGAAAATATAAAATAAATTTATTTTTTAAATAATCTAAAAGTGAATTTATGTTGATTCAAAACATAATTACGAATATTTTATTTCCTAACTATTTTTATATTTTTTTTCTTTTTGAGACAATAATCAAACACAATCTAAAATAAACTTATAATAAATAAATGTTCAACTAATCATGAATAAAATTTAGTATTCCCCGTAATTATAAAAGATAGAAAAAGTTCTGATTTAGAGTTAAAAAAATTAATCAAAAACATGAAATATGGTCAAGAAAGGGAGGGAGAGATTGATCTCGTTATATTTTTGTAAATGAATTATTGTAAAGAGTATTTTAACACCAATTTTCTTAGACGATATTAAGAGAGAGCGTATTCTTTTATGTTAATCTAATACTTTCAGTAAAATTTAATAAATTAATCTGAGTACTAATCTCATATTTGAATTTAGAAAATCAAGTAACAAAAAATACATATTTAATTACTACCACATCACTCCTTTAAATTATTTTTGAAAACATTTGCTCATGAGCTAGACTTCATCTTCAGAGTGAAGAATGGGAGTAGTTAATATGGGCATTTACATATATAATATTTTTAAAACATATTTTCCTTTTCAATATATTAAATATTTAAAAAAACTAATTTAACTCATTTTTTTTTCTTTTGAGAAATTGAAGGTCAAATTAAATTAACATGTCACGAGTCCTCCATTTAGCGAGACAAAAGGTTAGTTTAATATAATTCACTATATATGTTAGTTTAATATGTCTTGTTAAGGATAAGTGAAAATATGAAAGCGAGTGTAAAAACCAGTATTTTGTTTCCTATACTTAACCAATTGATATATTCGATATTGACCAATCAATTTAGCTATATCTCTTTGTGAATTGCATTAAAGAAACTGACATTCCACCTTCTCAATGGTTTTATTTCTCTCAAAATATCCTAAAAGACCTTTAGTATGAATCTCTCAAATAAAAAAAAATCATGTATTGATATTTGCAAGATACAAATCTTATTGTTTCGAAACAAATACTCTTCTTGATGGTAATAGCCATATACGACAAGGGTACTCTCATCTCTCAAGGTTACATATATCTCTCCAAACTTTGGTTAAGATTCATATTTTTCTTTGAGTCTTTCAAATCTAGTAACTTGGACACTTATTATATATAATAATGTTACCTGATAACTTAAGGCATCTACAACCTTATTTTTAACCCTGAACTTATGTTTTGAGATAAATGAATCAGCTTGCAAATACTCAACCCAATAACCATGCTTATAGTTAAGTTTTCTTTAGGAGTTCGAGATAATGAAGAGCCTCACAATCTTTATAAAAAAAAACTCATGTTGCAACAAATAGTGGTGTTAAAAGCACAAGGTCTTAACTGCATAAAATTTCTTATAATAAGTTGAATACTTTTATTTGGTCTTTTTAAGTTTTTCACTAAAATAAATTACAAGTTGACATTCTTCATTAAGTAAGAGACATATTCCAATTCACAATGCATCACACTCTATTTTAAATATTTTAATAAAGTCAGGAATAGGGTCTCCATTATCTTTTTCTTAACCTTATCAAATACCTTACTAGTCACTTTACTCCATTAAAATTCACTTTGCTTCAAATAGTTTATAATAGGAGACATCACAATACTAAATCCATGAAACAAAGATAAAAAGTAACAAGCTCATGAAAATCACGAACCTCATGAATATTTTTGAGTTTATAATCGTTTGGACTTTTCAGGAATTATCTTATGTTAAATTCCTTGATAAAACAATGATAAAAAGTAGCAATCTCTATTTCTAGACTCCTTAAATTTTTAGGGCTCAATCATTAGTAGTGTAGACATTTTAAAAGACATTATAAGGATTTATTTATTTAAAATAGTTCATAAGCTGCACTTTTAATTTTGTTAAAGAAATTTAGATGATAATTTTATTTAAAATAAATTCTTGAAATGTTGGCTATACCCATATAAAAAATTCGTTATCCACATAGCATAATCATAATAATTACCCACATGAAATTACTGTGAATGTAGTTGCTTCAAATTATTATAGAAAATACCTCCTGTAATTAACTTTTAAAGGTAAAACCCAAGGCATATGCTATGCATAGCTGAATTGACATATTTCATATTCGTAAAACCTGTATATAAAGACATGACTAGCAACAGCAAAACTCCCTGTCGGGATTTGTACATTAATTCTGCCCAAAAGGTCTCTTTCTCGAATTGTTGAACGAGATAAGAGAAACCACCCCAAGAGCCCGCCATTAAATGCAAAGACATGCGCATATGCTATGCTTAGCTGCTAACATGTTCATGGTTGGGTCCAAAATTGCAGCTGTCTTAAATGGCTTGCTCACACGACAGCTAGCTTTCAGTTGATTCTTGTAGATTGTTCTCCTTACCCTTCACAGCTTGCAGGTTTCAACGGGTCCTTCTTGGACGGCTGAAGCTTCATTATTTTGCTCATCTTCACCTTCTCCACCCCAGCACAGCCCAAGAAATAAGGGTATATTTATGAAATGATGTTTTAATATAATATCAGAGTTTTTATAACCAAGTAATTAAGAATTCAAATTTTATTATTCATATTTATTTGATAAAAATTAAATATAAAATAATATTAGTTTATGTAAGTTTTAAACCTAAATAGATTTTATTTAAGAATATATATTAAAAAATAATATAAATTATATGATAAAGTAAACTTTAAGCTATTAAATTAAAAAAATTCTTTCTAACATTCCATCTTATATAAAATGTACCGGGCACCGGCCGAGCAAGCAAAAATCAGATGACTGCTCTGGTCCGTAGAGAATGACGATTGGACATCTGATCTTTTAGCATTTATGAAGAGATAGACCTACAGCTTCAGCAAAGGGTGATGGGCAGTGCTTATGTGGGCACAATTTGTGACACGATATTTGCTAACCATTACTGATCACTTTATGGACCTCATTTGATCAGATTGATATGGCATGAATTCCTGCCATATCTGATTCCACAAATTCGTGTTGATCTGTAGCTATAGTAGTGTTCTCATATACTATCAAAAGATGTATATTCAAACATCTCAGTATAATGAGGACAACATTAAAACATAGATATATAACCCAGCAAGCTTGGACTGGTTGACTCGAGGCCCGAACAACTTAGCATAATTCAGGTGAGAACAATTTATTTTTATATTTTTTTATATAAATCTAAAATAAATAAAGTTAATTTGTGAATATTTTACTTCACATATTTTTTTTATAACATGCTTCTTCATAAAATGTTTCATAACTTTGTTTACATGGGATAATTATATTTATAACCTATATCTCTATAAAATATTTATTAATTTTTTTCATGTAGAATAACTATATTTATAGCCTATATACTCATATGACATGGCTATATATATAACATTTATTTATATAAATTGTTGTTTTAATTTTTTTTATAGGATAACTATATATATAAATATTTTTTAACTTTTTTATATGAAATATTAAAATTTTAAATATTTTTTTTAATTTTTCTATATGGATCCAAACCTGAATTCTTTACTGAATCAACCCTTCTCAAGCTAGATTCAATATTCACACATCTCAATATAATGAGGACTACTTTAAAACATAGATATAAAACCCAACAAGCTCGAGCAGGTTGACTTGAGGTCCAAGCGACTCAGTATAATGAGACCAATTTATTTTTATATTTTTTTATGAATCTAAAAAAAATAAAGTTAATTTGTGAATATTTTACTTCACATATTTTTTTTATAACATACTTCCTCATAAAATGTTTTTTTAATTTTGTTTATGTGGGATAGTTATATTTATAACCTATATCTCTATAAAATATTTATTAATTTTTTCATGTAAAATAACTATATTTATAGCCTATATACTCATATGACATGGCTATATATATAACATCTATTCATATAAATTGTTGTTTTAATTTTTTTTTATGGGATAACTATATATATAAATATTTTTTAACTTTTTCATAAGAAATATTAAAACTTTAAATATTTTTTTTAATTTTTCTAAATTAATCCAAACCTGATTTCTTGACTGAATCAACCCTCCTCAAGCTAGATTCAATAACTATACTCTTAAACAATTAGATGGTTCGGACTAGTTTAGTAGTCAAGTGAATGATTCTACGCATTTAAAATTCCTACAAGAAGTGGGTTGAAAGTATAATTATTTGGACACGAAGTTTTGCGAGCTTGACGGGGTCACTTGTCACAAAGATAGATGAAAGTCTACGAGCCATGCACGACCTGTCATGTGTGCCAAGAGAGTCAACGTTAGCCATCGCGAATACTATTCAGAGCGTAGGATTGTTGGCCTGCATGGACTTTATCTTAGCACCGCCATCAACAATTGACAAATTAGAATATCCGGTTAGGAAATTTCAAATAAACAATAAATAAAAAGTTGAAATAACATGATAATGATAATGATATCTACCACACTTACTGATATCAAAATATTTTTTTATTTATAAATATATTAAAATAATATTTTTATAAATATTTTTTTAATAGCAGGATAACAAGACAATATAAAAAAAAATTATAACAAAAAAATTAAATTTTTTAAAAAAAGCATACAGTCACCACCATTAGAATGTCATGCATGCATCAACCATAAATTATAATCTCACCCACCCCATGAGAGGGATTATAATTATGATTTCTGATGCAATTGTGTCCAGTAGTAGCCAGGAATCCATTGAATAAAACAGGTCATGTGATGGTGCTATTTCAAAAAACCAAGCTTGATAGCCTCCATCAAAATCAAATCCCATTTCTCAGGGAATATTGCCTCTTTGCATTGCCAGATTTCTTTTAGCTAGATTGCGGTCGGTCTAAATGGAAGTTGGTCAGAATTTAAAAAAAAAAATCCTTAGAATTATATATATATATATATTTTGTTTTAAATTATTTTAATGTGCTGGTGTTTTAAAAAATAAAAAATAAAAAATATTATTTTAATATATTTATAAATAAAAAATATTTTAAAAAATAAATATTATCATTCTTCCAAATACATTCTTAACACGAACTTATATGTTGCCCCTTCGTCCATTTTTATCATGAGCAATCTGATTATTAACATTTCCTCTATCTTTTCATTCTCTTGTACTTTGAAGATTTTATTTTGAGAGGAATATTCTCATGGAAAAGGCCAATTCAAGCTCAAGGAATTTACCAGAAAGCAAAATCTAGAATTGAAAGAAAGACTTCATTGATCATAAACTCTTCATTAAATAATATCACATCACTCCTTTAAATTAATTTTAAAAATATTTGCTCATGAGCTAGACTTTATCTTAAGAGTGAAAAATGAGAGTAGTTAATATGGGGCATTTACATACATAATATTTTTAAAACATATTTTCCTTTTCAATATACTAAATATTTAAAAAGATTGATTTCCAAGATTTAACTCATTTTTTTTTCTTTATAAAAATTGAAGGTCAAATTAAGTTAACATCTCACGAATTCTTTGTTTAGCAAGATAAAAGTTTAGTTTACTTTCATTGTATATATTAGTTTAATATGTCTTGTAGTTAATTAGTTGGTTACATGTGATATTATTATATTCATGTAAATATATATTTATTATTAATAAAAGCTTAATTTATCTTTAATATTATATTAATAAATCTATAATAAAGATAAAGTTTATAGCACAAAATTGTTTTGCAAATGAAATTATAAAGTTGTTATAATTATAAGATTCATATTGTATTAAAGCATTATTTCTAAAATATTCTTGGTCGATGCTCTTTTAAATATTGGATATTCATTAAAGTAGTAGAAACTTGTATATATTATGTTCTTTCCTTTATGAAATGAAATAATTGTTCTAATAAGCTAAGATATAAGAGATATTTAAAACTAATATATAGGTATTTGTCAAAAAAAAAAAATATGCATACTGAACTAACCCACATGAGAATTTCATATGGAAATATCACATATGTCTATGGAAAGGTTCACATGAGATTGTATAAGTGATCTTTAGACTTGATATTACTAAGTTATTTTATATATGGAGTGTTATGTTTTGATTATATTACATTTTATCTTGGTAAAGGTAGCAAATTAGTGGACATTGAATATAACATAAACTATATGAAGGTATTTGAGTGATCAAGAGAGAATTTATCACCCTAGGTGAATTAGAAAAAATATTGCACATGTTTTCACATAGTATTAAGTGTTAAATCATTGCGAAAGATGAAATAGGATTTGAAAAGATTTTTAAATTTTATTTAAAGGATCAATGACTATAATGTTGGAAAAAAAAATATGATTTGACATGGCAGACATACTCCATACTAAATTATCTAAATCAGAACATTATTAACAAAATGATAATAATTACACTGAAAAACCGATCACTAAAAGATTAGGTCAAACCACCTATGACTTTTCTAATATTTGAGGAATCATGACATGTTGCTAAACGGTCCACTTGATCTTCAAATATAAATTAATCAATTATTAAATTGATAATAAATTAAATAGTTTGATTTATTTTATTTTATTTATTTATAATTATAATTTATATTTAGACCAACATATTAGGGACCTAATGGATCATGCACATTAAGAATCATTAGTCATAAATTAAATTGAGATAATTGATTAATTGTGACTTGATTGAAAATAATTCATTAGAATGTATTTAATTCAAGGATTATAATTCTAATTCTAAAAATAATCAAGTAGAGACTTGATTGATTAAATTTCCAAAAAAAAATTTAAAATAATATGTGACTATTATTTAAAGAAAAAATAGATATTTTATCATTTAAAGAAGTTTTAGGATTCTCTGTAAATATAAAGTTATGCCTCTTATTTTTTATAAGAAATTATCTGTTAGACAGAAAAACTATACAAGTTACAAAATAAAGAGTTATCACTCTAAATATACCAATCTCTCTCTCCTAAATAGAGATTTAGAAAATTTATCACTAGTGGTTCATGTAGATTATCGTTGAAAGTTGGATAATTTAATGGCTTGTGGTTTATGACAAACTAGCCTTTAAAAAATTATTATAACCTGGAGAAGATCTGATCTTCAAGTAATAAATCCATAAATGACTTTAAATATGCATAATAAGATCCTAGAAACTCTCAAATATTATATTAAATTTATTATTTATATTGTGTCTATGTGTATTTGAGAACCCAACAGTATAAAGATACTAGTAGTAGATATACTCAATAATCATAGTACATGAACTATGTGTGTAATTAACCTCGTAGAGTGCCAATAATTAAGAAGCTATTAAAATTACGGGGACCTATCAAGATATTAAATTTCTTAGAGATTCGATCAAAACTACCCTTATAGCTGGAAGACCCTTTAAGGTTTTACTAAAGAAACAAAATTCCAAACTCTTAAGAAATTTTATGGTATTCAAGAAGTGATTAGTAGAATCCTACTAAAAGTCTAGTCAATGTTGTGTTGTTAAATTATTATTATTATTTTTTATCAAAAGCCTTGATTTAAAAGTCTAGCCTTATTTTTCGACAATATATATACTTTAAAACTGATTGGTTAATAAATTCCTAAACAAATTGAGTCTATATGAATTCCACCAAACCTTAGCTAACGAATTAAATAAACAAAATTCATATGCACATGTCATTCCTAAAATTGTGTTTATTAGTGTACTAAAATAGAAAAAAAAAATATAAAAAACAATATATATATATATATGGTTGGAGAATATAAAATAAATCTATTTCTAAAATAATTTTAGAATAAATTTATATCAATTCAAAACTTAAAGAACATGCTAAATTTTTTTTTTTATTTTAATACAATAACCAAACACAATTTAAAAAAAGACTTAATAATAAATAAATGTTCAACTAATTATGAATAAAATTTAGTATTCCATGTAATTATATATATAAAAAAAATTGCATTCCATAAAAGAATGCCTCTTTAAACACTTCTTTTAAAAAAAAAAACTTTTTTTACTATGTATTTTTTAATTCTTTAATTGGTTGACATCAATGTAACTGCTATTAATTTCTATATACACTTCATGAAGCAATAAAATATAGTATTAATTGAACTGATCCACATGAAAATTTCATGTGAATATATCACATATATCTATGGAAAGGTTCACATGAGGTTGTATAAATGATCCTAGACTTAATATTACTAAGTTATTTTATATATAAAGTGTTATGTTTTGATCATATTACATTATTATCTTGGTAAAGGTAACAAATTGGTGGACATTGGATATAACATAAACTATATGAAGGTATTTGAGTGATTAAGAGAGGATTTATCACCCTAGGTGAATTAAAAAAAAATGTTCCACATGTTCTCATATAGTATTAATTATTAAATCATTGCGCAAGGTGTAATAAGATTTGAAAAGAGTTTTAAATTTTATTTAAAGGATCAATGACTATAATATTGGGGAAAAAAAATATATGATTTGACATGACATACACACTCTATGCTAAAATATATAAATCAGAACATTATTAATAAAGGAATAATAATTACACTAGGAAACCGGTCACTGAAAGATTAAGTCAAACCACCTATAACTTTCCTAATATTTGAGGGATTATGACATGTTACTAGACGGTGCATGTAATCTTCAAATATAAATTAATCAATTATTAAATTGATACTAAATTAAATTATTTGATTTATTTAATTCAATTTATTTAAAACTATAATATATATATTTGAACTAATATATTAGAAACTTGATGAATCACCCACATTAAAAATCATTATTCATATTACAAAACTCTTTGTATTTGTTTTTTTTTTTCATGAAATAAAAGTCAAAATGTAACCAATAAGATCTCCCCGAGCACCAACTATTTCTGAAAAAAAAAAAAACTAAAACAAAGCAACTGATATCAAACTTAGCAATAGATTGTTCACAATAATAACTTAGAGTCCGCTCTAGCAATTAAGATAAACAATCATAGGAAATATGCATAGGAAAACAAACATACTCATTCATAACATAAACTAAAAATAAAAGGAAGAATAAATCTCACGGTTCTTGAAATCCGAAGGTTTGTTGTGTCCTTGCAACCAAGAAAACGAGCTTAGCCTTGCATATCTATTGAACAACTACTCCTAAAGATGAAAGAATACATAATTTCTGATTTGTAGAGAGGAGAGTTTGTGTTTCTTCACTTCTTCTTCTTCTTTCCTCTACCTCCTTCTACTCACCCTCTATTTATACACAAATTGTAAGTAAGAAAATATCAAAGCTCAAGTGTGAACATCAATAGATGGTGGTAGTGTGAAGGCTGCTGGCTACTGGGTTGAGGTTGGTGGCTGCCATGAGTTTGGTGGCTGCCTTGAGGTTGGTGGCTGCCTTCCTTGACCTTCTAGAATATTTACTAGAGGAGCTAAATTGCTGGTCGGTTTGGATGCTTCTAGATGAAATTTGGATTCGTTTCTTCACGCAACCTGCTTGCTGGCAGAATTCAGCTGTCATCTTTGAAAAATCATATATCCCTCATATGACATCTTTTTTGGCTGAAATTTGGAGCGTTTATAGATCTTTGAGTAAGGAATCCAAAAAAATTGAGTTTGCATCAATTGGACTTCTGAAGCTCCAGATATTGAATTTTTAATGGGCAAAGGTCAACATTGGCAGACTGCGAGATTTGACTTTGAAGGATGTGATTTCCATGATCTTTCTCTTTTTATTTTTCTTGCATTACATTTCCAAAAAGGTATGGATGTTAGCTTTTTAATGCCACTGGAATCACTTCATTTCGATCTCTGGAACTCACGCTCTGCACAAAATACCGACTGAACGTCAAATCTGCCAATTACCTCCAATTTACTTCTTTTTGCATCTTTCATCCAAAAATGCCTTCAAAACATAAAACAAAGAATATCAAGGCATTTTATATAAATAACATATGCAAAACACTAGTTAAATACGGGTAAAACTATCGAATAATATGGTTACATCAGCAACTATCTAAATTATAAACACCAACCCTCTATTCCTGGATTCGTTAATAAGTTTCCTGTTTGAAAGCAATGGTCCAGAGAACGGTCCCACTACTTGAAGCTTCCCTTCGCAATATGGATGGGCCCTGCTGTATATATTTGAAGAGAGATTCGGTCCAATTTGTAGATCATCATCTCCCCTATTTTCAAGATTTCCATCTATTATAAAAATCCCAAATTTTAATTGGCCAACCATCCCAAACGAAAAAAAAAACCCAACCTTAAAGCTTAATTGTATATAGCATGCATAGGTTTTCTTTTTTGAATACAATAAATAATTAATAATTAATATTTTTTTGAAGCATTTGTTTTTCTTAAAAAACCAATCGTGTAAAAATAAAATAAAAACGAGATTTCTTAAAAATTTTGAGATCTAGAAAATTTATAGTTTTTTTTATTAAGATCATAAATGAATTATTTACTTTTAAATTAAAAGTTATCAAGATGAATGCTAAACTAATCATCTAAAATTCATAATTATTTCTTAACATAATTCAAATCAGTAACATTAATCAGCTATAATAAATATAACAATTATATATCAATCCTCAATTTATTATCTCGGGAAAAAAATTGTCCTATTTGGTGTGCAAGTGGCGACGCGGTCTTGAGTTATTAATATGAACCGTGTTGTCTTTTTTCTATTTTGGTACTTTGGTACAGTTCGTAACCGTGTTGTACCGTTGTTTACTTTATTATTAAAGTTCCGAGAACTGATGGCATCCTTGTAATAATAAGCAATTTCAAGGGCTCTATTATACCTGCTACAATATAAAACAGGGTTGGTTGACTTGGTTCTAACAAGAGCAGACACCATGCACACCACTTCCAGCGATATTGGCACTGTGAACGCTGAAAAAATGTTTCCGAGGGCGTTTTTCTTCGAAAACCTCTTCTTCTTTTTCTTTCGCGTTATCTCTAGACAGTTCAGCAACCCTAAAGGTCTGCAAAGAAGCTTGAGCAATGTCCATGGAGCCCATGGAAAATACCAGAAGTACGCTTCTCTTTCTTTTAGATCAGACTTATCAACCAAAACCTTGGTCTTTAATGTGGAAGGAACCTTGCTGAAATCATACTCTTTGTTTCCTTACTTTATGCTCGTGGCTTTTGAAGCTGGAAGCCTATTAAGGGCCCTTGTTCTCTTTCTGTCATACCCATTTATTTGCTTAGTTGGTCAAGATATGGGCTTAAAGATAATGGTGATGGTTTGCTTCTTCGGGATAAAAAGAGAGAGCTTTAGGGTTGGAAGTGCTGTTTTGCCGAAGTTTTTCTTGGAGGATGTAGGGTTGGAGGCATTTGAGGAATTGAAAAGAGGAGGGAGGAAAGTGGCCGTGAGTGATCACTTCCCTCAAGTCATGATTGAAAGTTTCCTCAGAGACTACTTGGATGTTAACTGTGTTCTTGGGAGGGAGCTAAAGACGAGCTGTGGGTATTTTTTGGGACTCTTGGAAGAGAAGAAGAAAGAAATGCTAAACTTGGAGGAGATACTTGGAGAGGATAGTGTTATTAGCCATGATATCATTGGTATTAGTCGGTTAAATAGCTCTCTTGATCATCCTTTATTTTCCCATTGCAAGGTGAGCTTTTCTTTTTCCGAACATCTTCATATATGTATCCTTTGTTTTTGTTTTTTTCTTGAGCCGTAAACCAACATTTGCATGCGTTTGCCTTGTGTATATAAGCAATATTTGAGTCCTTTGTTAAGTACTATTTGCCTATATCTGCATGTTTTGAGAATATATTTTAGTAACAATTAACGGAAAGGGACAATGAATTGTTTCCTTTTTTATATATAATAAAGGGACATTGATTTATTTATCTATTTTGGCGGAGAGGGGAGAGGGGAGAGGGGCATTGATTAATTTGATGATAATATTGTTAATTCTTTAACATTTCCTTTATTCTTTGGTACATTTTTAATTAGTTTTCAACTTCGAGACTCGTTTATGAAGGAAAATTGAAAATTATAACTACCCGAGATTTCTGCTGGTTACATTTATTTTTGTTTCCTTGCATGACTACTCTAAACTTCTCGTACTTAATGCTGCTTTCTTGCTTTCTCACAACAGGAGATTTACTTGGTCAAAAGGGTAGACAAGAGAAGCTGGCAACACCTCCCAAGAGACAGATACCCTAAACCCCTTATTTTCCACGATGGTAGACTTGCTCTAAGACCAACCCCGCTGGCCACTCTAGCATTATTCATGTGGGTCCCTTTTGGCTTCGTCCTCGCCTTGATCAGGGCCGCTATGGCTTTAACTCTTCCATACAGCATGTCCATTCCCACACTGACTTTCACGGGGGTTAAAGTAGCGATATCAAGACCCAAATTGTCTCCTTCAGCGCTTCGAAGCTCAAAACAAAATGAATCCAAAAAAGGCCTCCTTTATGTCTGCAATCATAGAACATTACTAGATCCTCTGTACCTTTCTTTCGCATTAAAGAAAAATTTCACTGCTGTCACATACAGCCTTAGTAGATTGTCAGAGATACTGTCACCAATCAGGACCGTTCGCTTAACTCGTGATCGTGAACAAGATGCAAAGATGATGGAGAGGCTGTTAAATCAAGGGGATCTTGTGGTCTGTCCAGAAGGAACCACATGTAGAGAGCCATACCTCCTGAGATTTAGCCCGTTATTTGCAGAGATGAGCGATGACATAGTGCCTGTGGCTTTGGACGCCCATGTGAGCATGTTTTATGGCACAACCGCTGGTGGGCTCAAGTGCCTAGACCCACTTTTCTTCCTCATGAACCCCCGACCAAGTTACACTATTCAGTTGCTCGACGGCGTATCTGGACTGTCCACGTGCCAGGACAGTGATAAATCGAGATTTGATGTTGCCAATTACGTGCAGAGTGAGATTGGCAAGGCATTGAGCTTCGAGTGCACCAAGCTTACAAGAAGAGACAAGTACTTGATTTTAGCCGGCAATGAAGGCATAACTTGCAACCAACGGTGAAATCCAAATTTTCCTAACCAGATTTGAGCGTCGAGAACGTTCAAATTTGCTGTATGTCAAGGGCACCATTGAATTGTTTATTGTTTATTGTTGTTGTGGGCAGATAGCTCGGTGGCACTCTATTTGTTTATTTTAGTTAGTTTTTGTTTTTATTTTTTATAGCTAACTGTAAAACATCAGGCTAGTGTCATATGATGTCCCTTTATTGTATCACTCTATTTGTTTATTGTTGTGGGCAGATAGGTCTCGCTTGAGTTTTGACAGGATGTAATTATATGTTAGAATCAATTTCTAAAGTTGTTCTTGTGAGATAATTTGAGTGATTACTAAGTTCATAGGGTAACACTACACTATGGCACAAATAAAATAAAAAATAGCATAAGAAAATATATTTAGGTTATAAAGAGTTAAGTCTGACTGAACAAGATGTAAATCTTAGAAAAAACATTACTGGACTTCTTATCTAATTTAAATTTAAATTAAATTGTATCAGAATTATATTGATATAATCTAATGAACTTGAGGGATTCGAAAGCAACCAGATGATTGGTAAGAAGTATGGTTTAACTTACAAAATCTAATATGATTTTTTTTGTTGTTGTAATATTAAGACGATAATATATTTAAATGACTCGAACTTTGTAGTATAACCTGCAAAATCCATGCCAGGTGATAAACTTCACTGGGTTTAAGAATTTGTTTTTAAAAAAATATATTTTTTACTTAATTATATGATAATAAAAATAATAAAAATGGAGTACTCTTGTAAAATCGAGTATAAATCAAATATTAAATTATTTATTTGAGACTACAATAACCTTAAAGAAATCAAACTAAAAGAATTTATAAAGAAAAATTCAAAATGAAATTAAGAAGAAGAAGAAAAAAAAAAAAAGGAGGTGATGCTTGCACCCCAAGTTTTTTTAGTATATAAAGTATAATTTGTATTTTTTTTAATATTATTTAACTTTACTAATTAAAGTAATGACTAGGTCTAAGATTTTTCTACCCCTAATATTTTATTTAACATCGATTTTTTTTCCCAGCCTTCATACCAGCGCAGACAACAAATATATTAATAACTAATAACTATGGAAACTATCGTGCTGCTTCATTTGTTTACCAAGAGTTTCCATATATTTCTTCTTCTTCTTTTCTTTTAATTGGAAATTTCCACCTACTAATCTTGTAAGATAACTAGTGTTTTTTCATTTATTATAAGATTGTTGAGCCTCGTAGCCCACCTTCATTATATAATAACCAAATAAATTAGAGTTATCACACTTCATTCAAAAAAGTTATCAATAAAAAATCGCTAAATTATGTCTACTTATGTATATCTTTTAATGCCGTAATATATTTTGTAGAAATGTTTTTGGTTTTTTTTATAGAAAGTATTGTTTAAAGTTTTCTATATTTTTTCATATAGAGAACGCCACAAGGAAAAAGAAAATCTAGTTTAAGAAAATTTCTTATTTTTTAGTTTAAGAAAACTTCTTACTTTTCAATTTCTAGTTTGAGAAAAAAAAATAACTGAATTACGGTGGTTGAGAAAAAATGTTTCAGTCAACACTGATTTAGCCCATGAAAAATATCATTTTTTGTGTCAATAAATTTCATTCAATGATGGGAGTCTCACTTAGGTTTTATTTATCTTTTCCATTACCTAAAATATTGGTAGAGATGAGTTCCAAAAGGTGTTTTATTTTTAGTTGATTTTAGGTTCTTGGATGGATTTTTGAGTTATTTTAGGCCATATATGGTTTTATCAAGGTGTATGAAGTGTTTGGGTTAAATTTTGGATCGAAATAAGTTGAAAAATAAATTTCAAGGTAAAAATCTCCTCTCCTGATTTTACAGTTACCATGGTGATCAGAATTCAGGGAGAAGCAAGTGATGTGTCATTTACCACAACAAGCAACACATCACTTGCTTTTTTTTATTATTTTTTTTTAAAAAATTAGGAGTGGATGACAAGTCACATGCCTCTTGAAAATTAAAAAAAAAAAAAAAAAAAACTTTGCCCATATGCGTGAGCCTGAATTTGTTTTAAGCCAATGCGCATTTGACCCCTATGTTAAGCTCGCATGCTTGGGCTTTTTTGGATTAGTTGGTTTTTTTTTTAATTTTATTTTTTAGTATTTGGGTTGTTATTAAAAAATTTTATTTCTATTTGTTTTACAATTTTTTATGATTTAATTTTTACTTGGTTTACAAATACGTTTCCATTAATCTTAAGAGGCATTGTTTTTGTACAACCCTACTTAATTTTTTTTCGCTAAATTTTATTAAATCACTTTTCTATGCATTTATTTCTTATTGTTTTATTAAATAAAACATTGGCTCTAAAAAGCAATATTATTAAATACAATCTAGTCTATGACCTATGTTTTGATATCGGATATCTACATTCACATTTATCTCTTAACTTTTCAATTTATTTTTTTATTAAATATTGTTTGTTGTTTACTTGGTTTTCACATAAAATGACATTAGTTTTTTTTTTATTGTGTACAACCTTGCATAATATTTTTTGTCTTTTATTCAATCTATTTAATATATGTATTTATTTATATTATTATTTGATTAAATAAAAAAAATTATTTTAATAAATAAAGTTATTAAACACAATTATTTTAATAAATAATTTGTATTATGAGATTAAATATTTTAATCTATTTCTATCTAGCTCTCGATCAAAATTGCATTTAGACATGCATGAAAATAAATTATGTCTACTTGTGTGTATTTTTTAATGCGGTGATATATATTTGTAGAAATGTTTTTGGTTTTTTTTAAAAGACATTGTTTAAAGTGTCATAACCCAATTCTGGGTTATTCCCCAAAAATCAATTTCTTTTTTCAAAATAAAAATCAAAAAATAAAATAAAGGCTGACAACGTGGAGAAGGTAGGTCGGGAAATCAAGCTGCAATTTTTAGAAGAATTAAATGCAAATTCGAAGGTCAAATTAAATGATTATTGGACGAATTCGCATGAAAATTAAGTCCAAGGACATAATTAAATTTTTAATAGGCCAATTTGATTTAATCATGGGCCAAATTGAATTTTAATTATGTTTAAGAATTAATTTGGGTCCAATTGAAGGATTTAATTAAGTGCAATGACTTAATTATACTTTAAATGGGTCAAATTAATTTTATTTGGAGCTTAATTGGTGAAAAAATTAAGTTTGGGAGCCTAATTTGGGCTTAATTGAGAAGAATGGAATTTTAAGAGACCAAATTTAATTTTTACCAAGTTGATTGATTGAAATCAGGGATCAAATTGCAAGAAAATTGAAGTTTTGGGGTCAATTAGGGGTAAAATTGACAAAATCCAAAGACAAGGACCAACTTGCAAAAGGCGCCAAACTATAGGGGTCTAATTGACAAAATCCGGGGGTCAAATTGAAAGACATTGAACGCTGGAGGGCTAAATTAAACATCAGCAAAAAGCCCTAATTTTTATCCCAAACGGCGCCGTTTTTGTGTTGAGGGAAGGGACCAGGCGACGCGTCGCCCGGTTACTGTTCATCGTCTTCCTCACAAAGCTGCCCGAGTGGCTGCTTTCCAGGCACGGTTTCTCACTCTTTTGGCCTCCAAATCCGACAAGGAGTGCACCAACATGTTCCCCGGAAACATCTTTATCACCTAGAGTGGTCCGGTCGGGTGTAACATCTTGGAAACGGCTCCGTGTATTGGCCCAAAATGGCACCCTCGGGCAGTCTGCAGCCTTGGATTGCCAAATTTTTCAGTTCGAGGTGCACACTTTGAACTAACGGCTTGGATTCCTCGAGTCGAATCAAGGGCTGAGACTTTTTCCCCGTTGAAGACAAGATTACCCTCTTTCCATCCCTATAAATAGGAGCCAATTTCGTGCTCTGAGAGAGGAGAAGATCGGGTCCAAAGTAAGCCAAAAAACCAGCCTTCCTCCCTTTTCCTGCTGCAGATTTTCTTCTTTTTTTCCTCTTCCAGCTGCAGCCGCTCCAGCCAACCCCACCGTCGTTTCCACCACCAGCTTCAGGTCCTCCTCCTCCAGCCAGCCATCGCCGCCACGCCAGGTGGTCCGCTCACCTTCCTCTTCTTCTTCGGCGTCACTGTTCATGCATGAACAGTAGACGTGAATTATAATTCATGTCTACTGTTCATGCCTTTTAGCCTTGTTCATGCCGTCACTGTTCACTGTTCATGCCTTTTAGTTTTTTATTCGTTTTTCTTTTTTATTTTCAAAAAATATATATAAAAAAAATCATTTAAAAATTGTGGTTTTCTCAAATATTTTTCCACCAAGTTTGCTTAATATTGGGTTGTATACTTACATTGTAAGATACAAGTCCGGTATTAAAATACCCGATTTTTTCGAAATATTTTTTAAAAAAATATATCAAAAAGAAAAAAATATTTTATTGCATACGGTCAAGTCCTAAAAATTTTCCAAGCTTTTTTTTTCGAAAAATTGCATCTTTCTCACGTTTTGAAAAATCCAAAAAATGGATATCATAACTAGTTTATGATTATCCATTAGGGTTTGACCAAAATATCAAAAACCTTTTTCCAATTTTTTTTTCTAGGATCTAGATGTAGACTTTAATATTTGAAAGGTGTAAAATTACATGATAAAGTACACCCTCAAATATTAAAGATACAAGGTGTAAATAAATTAAGACTTTAGAATGGTTAGGATTTAACCGAATAAGGTATAGACTTCCTCATGAGGGGAGATCTGCTTTGAACCTTAGAAAGACCAACGAATAGAAATTCGACCTAGAAAAACAATCAAACAACAATGCAGCTTACCTTAGGTAGGGTGCACTGGGGGTGATGCGTCTTCCCCTTGCACAACTAGTCCCTTACTCAGACTCTCGCAGACCATAGGTTCCTAGTGACCATAATACTAGGTGGCGACTCCAACGAACCAAGCAAAACACAAACAACAATAAAAAATCGCCAGCCGATGTTGCTCGTGGATTTTTTTCGACGTGCGACAGAATGGCGACTCCACTGGGGAGGTATTGTTTCTGACAATATTGGACTAAGCTTTGTGTACTTGATGTGTTTAAATTTTGCCATTTTTGTCTTGCTTTATTTTATGCATGCATTTTATAGAATTGTTTCATGCATCACTTGTATTTTTTTTTGAAAGCACACACAAGCTTCTAAGTTAGGTGGGAAGTAGCAGTCTACCTCATGACTTTCAGTCGGGGTTCAGATTTGTGAAACATCCAACTATGAGCTGAGTGTTTACTCGGTAATGGCGGTCACATGGTGCCCCAACCATTCCTTGTAAACCCCTATACTACCTTCACGTGAGGTCGTCACTGGGCAGTTCATAGACCCTTTTGAGACCAGATAGAAAACCTACCCATGTTCACACGATGAATAGAACTTGTCCTTAGGTTGTATGTGCTATCATATATTTGCATCGGGGCGAACCGTTCTTGAAGCATCTTGAACTCAAGATTTTTGGGTGACACATTGGTCGTCACTCGGAAAATTTTCATTGTAGAGTTTGGGCAAAAATCATGATTCTTGTTCCATCATACAAGAGTTACGACCATGTTGTCACCCCTCGAAGGGCAAGTTCATCATATAGACTTCATGTTCATACATTTGTCATGCATGCACCCGGATGAAAGATAGGTACCCTCTGAGGCTACAACACCTGATTTTGAGAGAAACATTAGAGACTGAGTGCTCACCGCAGCATCCATTTCCAAGAAGAGTTAGAGTCTTTGAAAGCAACTGTGGCTCGCCTCACTAGCTTACTCGAGCAAACACTTAGAAATGCCTCTAGTGAAGGTCCTTCCAATCGGCCAACTATTTTTTGTTCAGCCCCAACAAAGACTCCGCCCGAAGAAATTGGGGGCCAACATGATCAAGAGCTTCAACACAATCTGAAGGGGAATTGCATCACCATTGTAGAATGGAGCTTGTTCTTGCTCTGCCAAAATATCTACCTCTGTTTGATCATGCCTGCAAAAACTTGATTTTTTTGTTTCAACCTATCCCAGTTTTTGTTGGCAATTTGGCTCAAAATTCCACAAGACTTTCCCTGTTCACTGAGCCTTTATCATGTGTTTTGTTGTGTTCATCACATGCCTTCATTTTTGTTGTTGTTTCATGCAAATAACACATTGAGCATAACCTTTGTACTTACAAAACCATTGTGCCAAAAATCTTTAGGCGTGTTTCCCTTTTTTCCCAAAACAAAACATGACCCCATGTTTTCACAAGGATTTTTGGGAATTCAAAGTTTAGTACAAAAACAGAAATCATGTTGATGTTTGTCCGAAACAAACGAGTTCTGGAAATTCAGGTGATTCCTTAGAGAGGTAACCATACACCTAGAAAAAAAAAAAAAACACCATGAAGTGACTCCAAAAGCTGAGTTTTATTTGCATGAATAATGAGAAATCACGCTGCATACTCGCATGAAAGCAAGGCTTACCGATCCTAAATGCAAGCATTTGAGATGAAGAAAGGCCATTTTTGATAATCCTTTCACAAGACTGAAATATATCATTTGCAGTCCCCCTTTTGAGCCTAATAAATTTTTCTTGAAAAATAACCTTGGCTAGGATCACACCCTACACTAGGGGGCAAGTGCTAAAAAATCCATAATGATTGAAAGTGCCCAAATAAGTCTTGGGGGCATGAAAAAGACTTCAACCATGAAAATGCCCAAACAATACTGGGGGGCATAAAAGAAAATTCTCAATCATCGAAGGTGCCCATACAAAGCTAGGGGGCATGAAGAAAAATCCAAAGGATCCAAAAAATTTTGAGCAAAAAAAAAAAAACAAACAAAACAAGGCTAATGCAATGATGCTCAAAATCAAATGAAGAACAAAAACAAAAAGAAAGAGCCCAAGCCCAACACTGGGGGGCACCGTGGACCATTTTACAAATCATTTCCAAGGTCCAGAAATGTATGAACAAAAGAGTTTGGGATATAAGCACTAGTGATCCTTAGTCTTAAAGTCCCTTAAACACCTTTTGAGCCTACATATATCATTTTCTTCATAGCCAAAAGCCCAAGCCTGCATTACGTGCCTAATTAAGTCCTTTCTGATCAAAGGCAAGCAATCTGGATCGGTAGGCAGTGCTTTCTCATGCGAAACAAATTCATTATTCATGCAAATAAAATGAATGCTTTGAAAACGGTTCTCAATAACCCTCAAATTGAAATTTAAACCTTTTGTGACCCACCAGACGTCACTTCGTGTTCCTCACATTTTCACCAACGATTCTCAATAACCCTCAAATTGAAATTTCAACCTTTTGTGACCAACCAGATGTCACTTCGTGTTCTTCACATTTTCACCAACGGTTCTCAATAACCCTCAAATTGAAGTTTCAACCTTTTGTGACCAACCAAATGTCACTTCATATTTTTCACCAAAATCAAAACAAAAAGTTTTCATCACTTTTGATAACCTCTCAATAGGAATCACTTGAATTTCTTCAGAATGAGTTCGCTTTGAATCAATGTCAAAATGATTTCTGTATCTGGAATAGCTTTGAAATTCCAAAAATTCTACATGAAAACAACTCCTTGTTAAACCTTTCTTCACATAGCCTCATCCCCAAAACCAAATTGAATACTTGGGGGTATGATCAAGCTAGGGGGCAATCAAAAACATTTGGTAGAGCTTGCTCCATGATTTCCTTTCGAAGAAACTATTGGGAAGAATTGGCAACCTTTGAGATAAAAGGGGCGGAGAACAAAGAAGTGATGACATCAAGTCTTTCCTGGAGGCCAAGATCGTAACATATTTCTTGAGTAAGCAAGGGGGACAAAAGCCATCAAAGCTTACTATCAGAGACTCAAACTTTTGAGAAAAGGAGAACTCCATGAAGAAAAGGGGACCTATACTTCTCAGGTAAGTATACATGCATATTGATCATGATGCATTACTTTCATCCTTGACAGATCAATGTCTAACCTTTTAGGTAGTGTGTTTTCCAACCCTACCTCCTCTGAGGGCGTCTTTTGGCCCTCACCCCTTAGGTAGTGGGTTTTCTAACCCTACCTCCTTTTTTAGTGTGCCTTTGAGCCCTAACCCTCTTAGGTAGTGTGTTTTCCAACCCTACCTCTTTTTAAGTGCCCCTTGGAGCACTTACCCCTTAGGTAGTGTGTTTTCTAACCCTACCTCCTTTTTTTAGTGAGCCTTTGAGCCCTAACCCTTTTAGGTAATGTGTTTTTCCAACCCTACCTCTTTTTGAGTGCCCCTTGGAGCACTCACACCTTAGGTAGTGTGTTTTCTAACCTTACCTCATTTTAAGTGCGCCTTAGGGCCATTAACGACCTTAGGTAGTGTGTTTGCCAACCCTACCTCCTTTTGAGAGCTCCTTCAAGCCCTCACATCTTAGGTAGTGCATGTTTGTAACCCTACCTCTTTTTAAGTGCGCCTTAAGGCCATCAACCACTTTAGGTAGTGTGTTTTCCAACCATACCTCCTTTTAAGAGCTCCTTCGAGCCCTCACATCTTAGGTAGTGCATGTTTGTAACCCTACCTCTTTTTAAGTGCGCCTTAAGGCCATCAACCACTTTAGGTAGTGTGTTTTCCAACCATACCTCCTTTTAAGTGCGCCTTAGGGCCATTAACCACCTTAGGTAGTGCGTTTTCCAACCTTACCTCCTTACCTCCTTTAGAGTGCGCCTTGGAGCACTCACCTTT
Source organism: Populus alba (assembly GCF_005239225.2). NCBI lineage: Eukaryota > Viridiplantae > Streptophyta > Magnoliopsida > Malpighiales > Salicaceae > Populus > Populus alba. Next base: position 11,775,148 of record NC_133285.1, on the reverse strand, counting down.
TAGGTAGTGTGTTTTCCAACCATACCTCCTTTTGAGAGCTCTTTCGAGCCCTCACATCTTAGGTAGTGCATGTTTGTAACCCTACCTCTTTTTAAGTGCGCCTTAAGGCCATCAACCACTTTAGGTAGTGGTGTTTTTTCCAACCATACTCCTTTTAAGTGCGCCTTAGGGCCATTAACCACTTAGGTAGTGCGTTTTCCAACCTTACCTCCTTACCTCCTTTAGAGTGCGCGTTGGAGCACTCACCTCTTAGGTAGTGTGTTTTTTCTAACCCTACAACCTTGCGAGTGCGCTCTTCAGCCTCGTTCCCCATCGAGTCCTATCATGTGTCGTCCCTTTTAAACATTTTTTGCCTTTTCGCCCGGTAGGTCACTCATTATAATCAGACCTCTTTCAAAACTCTTTTCATCTTCCATTTGGGCCGGTTGCCCATAACAATAAAACCATTTTTGAGAAGTCCTTGCATTTCTCCCCATCTCCAAAAATTCTTCCATTTGGGGCCGGTTGCCCATAACAATAAAACCATTTTTGAGAAATCATTGCATTTCTCCCCACTTCAAAACTTTTTCACTTGGGCCGGTTTGCCATAACAATAAAACCATTTTGAGAAATCTTTGCATTTCTCACCACCTCCAAAATTTTTCACCATCTTGAGAAATCTTAGCATTTCTCTACCACTTTGAAAAATCTTTGCATTTTTCATCACTTTCTATCTGGGCCGGTTGCCCATTACAACAAAACCACTTTGAAAAATCTCTGCATTTTTCACCACTTTGAAAAATCTCTGCAGTTTCACCTCTTTGAAAAAATCTTTGTATTTTCAAAAACCTTTCATCTTGGGCCGGCTGCCCATTACAACAAAACCACTTTGAAACATCTTTGCATTTGTCACCATTTTGAGAAATCTTTGCATTTCTCACCACCTTGAAAAATCCTCGTATTTTTCACCCACCTTGAAAACTCTTTTCGTTTTCCATCTTGGGCCGGTTGCCCATTACAACAAAACCACTTTGAAAAATATTTGCATTTTTCATCACTTTGAAAAATCTCTGTATTTTTCACCTCTTTGAAAAATCTTTGTATTTTTCACCACTTTAAAACATCTTCGTGTTTCTCACCCGGGTAAGTCACCCATGACAATTCGACCATTTCAAAAAAAAAAAAAAAAATCTTCCTTTTTTCTTCTTTACAACGCTTACTATCTAAGTCTCTTAAGAGACTTCTACCGTAAGCATTGTAAGAGGGGGGCAACTGTCATAACCAATTCTGGTTATCCCCAAAAATCAATTTCTTTTTTCAAAATAAAAATCAAAAATAAAAATAAAGGCTGACAACGTGGAGAAGGTAGGTCGGGAAATCAAGCTGCAATTTTTAGAAGAATTAAATGCAAATTCGAAGGTCAATTAAATGATTATTGGACGAATTCGCATGAAAATTAAGTCCAAGGACATAATTAAATTTTTAATAGGCCAATTTGATTTAATCATGGGCCAAATTGAATTTTAATTATGTTTAAGAATTAATTTGGGTCCATTGAAGGGATTTAATTAAGTGCAATGACTTAATTATACTTTAAATGGGTCAAATTAATTTTATTTGGAGCTTAATTGGTGAAAAAAATTAAGTTTGGGAGCCTAATTTGGGCTTAATTGAGAAAGAATGGAATTTTAAGAGACCAAATTTAATTTTTACCAAGTTGATTGATTGAAATCAGGGATCAAATTGCAAGAAAATTGAAGTTTTGGGGTCAATTAGGGGTAAAATTGACAAAATCCAAAGACAAGGACCAACTTGCAAAAGGCGCCAAACTATAGGGGTCTAATTGACAAAATCCGGGGGTCAAATTGAAAGACATTGAACGCTGGAGGGCTAAATTGAAAATCAGCAAAAAGCCCTAATTTTTATCCCAAACGGCGCCGTTTTTGTGTTGAGGGAAGGGCCCAGGCGACGCGTCGCCCGGTTACTGTTCATCGTCTTCCTCACAAAGCTGCCCGAGTGGCTGCTTTCCAGGCACGGTTTCTCACTCTTTTGGCCCCCAAATCCGACAAGGAGTGCACCAACATGTTCCCCTGAAACATCTTTATCTCGTAGAGTGGTCCGGTCGGGTGTAACATCTTGGAAACGGCTCCGTGTATTGGCCCAAAATGGCACCCTCGGGCAGTCTGCAGCCTTGGATTGCCAAATTTTTCAGTTCGAGGTGCACACTTTGAACTAACGGCTTGGATTCCTCGAGTCGAATCAAGGGCTGAGACTTTTTCCCCGTTGAAGACAAGATTACCCTCTTTCCATCCCTATAAATAGGAGCCAATTTCGTGCTCTGAGAGAGGAGAAGATCGGGTCCAAAGTAAGCCAAAAAACCAGCCTTCCTCCCTTTTCCTGCTGCAGATTTTCTTCTTTTTTTCCTCTTCCAGCTGCAGCCGCTCCAGCCAACCCCACCGTCGTTTCCACCACCAGCTTCAGGTCCTCCTCCTCCAGCCAGCCATCGCCGCCACGCCAGGTGGTCCGCTCACCTTCCTCTTCTTCTTCGGCGTCACTGTTCATGCATGAACAGTAGACGTGAATTATAATTCATGTCTACTGTTCATGCCTTTTAGCCTTGTTCATGCCGTCACTGTTCACTGTTCATGCCTTTTAGTTTTTTATTCGTTTTTCTTTTTTATTTTCAAAAAAATATATATAAAAAAATCATTTAAAAATTGTGGTTTTCTCAAATATTTTTCCACCAAGTTTGCTTAATATTGGGTTGTATACTTACATTGTAAGATACAAGTCCGGTATTAAAATACCCGATTTTTTCGAAATATTTTTAAAAAAATATATCAAAAAGAAAAAAATATTTTATTGGCATACGGTCAAGTCCTAAAAATTTTCCAAGCTTTTTTTTTCGAAAAATTGCATCTTTCTCACGTTTTGAAAAATCCAAAAAATGGATATCAATAACTAGTTTATGATTATCATTAGGGTTTGACCAAAATATCAAAAACCTTTTTTCCAATTTTTTTTTTCTAGGATCTAGATGTAGACTTTAATATTTGAAAGGTGTAAAATTACATGATAAAGTACACCCTCAAATATTAAAGATACAAGGTGTAAATAAATTAAGACTTTAGAATGGTTAGGATTTAACCGAATAAGGTAGAGACTTCCTCATGAGGGGAGATCTGCCTTGAACCTTAGAAAGACCAACGAATAGAAATTCGACCTAGAAAAACAATCAAACAACAATGCAGCTTACCTTAGGTAGGGTGCACTGGGGGTGATGCGTCTTCCCCTTGCACAACTAGTCCCTTACTCAGACTCTCGCAGACCATAGGTTCCTAGTGACCATAATACTAGGTGGCGACTCCAACGAACCAAGCAAAACACAAACAACAATAAAAAATCGCCAGCCGATGTTGCTCGTGGATTTTTTTCGACGTGCGACATAAAGTTTTCTATATTTTTTTTTATAGAGAACGCATAAAAAGAAGAGGAAAATCAGAAGTGCCTTTTGAGATGCATAAAAAGAATGGGTGTTTTTCCGCTCATAAAAACTATGGAAAACATAAGCTTTACAGTATAAGGTTTTCAAAACTGCAAGCGTGTCCAAAATACAGGGTGGCTAGTCGTATAATTAATTCACCAAAATAATTATAATTGTTCTCTCTGCAATTAGTAGGGCGGGAAATATTTTTGTGTTAAACATTCTATATTTTGTTACTCCATTGCTTCACTGTTTTTTTTTTTTTTTTAAATGACTCGGGGATATAAAAAGTTGGTATAATTTAAATGGAAAATTAAAGAATAAAAGATTAAAGTAAATTAACTAGTTAAAATAAAAAATTTATGAGAACTTGCATAAACACAAAAAAAATTTTATCAATGCAAAAGAGACAATAAAGCTATGAAGCTATGATTTTATCCTATCAAATGTTTGAATAACAAACTTAAAAAAAAAATAGAAATGAGCTGATCTAAGTGAGCATGTCAAATACACAAGTCATGAACAGAAAACAAAAAAAACATCAAAGTTTAATTTTAAAAAAACCCAACATAGAATAGAATGATAAAAATAAAAAAAATAATAAAAAAAAAAACACTCAACAAAATAGATAAGTTAACCAAATTCTGTGATCTGGATCATGTGAATAAGATAAACCAAAAGAAGGTAAACCGAGAAACATTGCAAAGCTCAATTAAAAAAGAACCTAATGTTAGAAAATATAAAAAATATTAATTTAAAAAAAAAAATGACCCCAAAAAAACTTGAGCTAACTCATGCAACTTATCAAACCCGAGGTACAAGTGACATGACAATGATAAACAAATAAAAAGAAAATCAAAGAAAATTAAGAAGCTCATTATAAAAAAAAAAAAAAAAAAAAAAACCTCAAATTTGAAGGATAGAACTAAAAAGAAAATTAATTCACAGCCGATATAATGTTGAAGGATGATATTAAAAAAAGAAATATTGATTTAAAAATTTCCCAAAGTAAAATAAAAAAAAAATAACAAATAAAAAAACTTAAGATAACCCGAGTCATTTTAAAAATTCACAAAAAATCATATATAAAGCAAATAAAAACAATAGAGTTTAATCACTAATAATATAAATGCTAAAGGATGAGACTAAAAAACATGAGATCAAAAAAAAAAAAAGAAAAACAAACAAAACTCGGGCGAACCTTCTAAACTTAAACTAATGCCTCAAACTTGCAACCCATGAAATCTTATACCCAGACTGAATTAAATATTTCAATTCCTAGCCAATTTATTGAAAGATAAAATTGAAAAAAAATCAAATTTAAAGCTTAGCGGGAGAGAATTCAACAAAGAACGAAGTCTAATCTCTAATAATATAAATTCTAAAGGATGAGACTGAAAAAAAATATGAACTTAAATAAAAATATAATCAAACAAACTCGAACGAACCTCCTAAACTTGAGCTAATGTCTCAAACTCACAACCCTTAAAATCATAAACCCAAGTTGAATTAAATATTTTGATTCCTAGCTTATTTATTGAAGGATAAAATTGAAAAACAATTAAAAACTTAGCGGAAGACAATTCAACAAAGAATGAAGCCTAATCGCTAATAATATAAATGTTAAATGATGAGATTGAAAAACAAATTGAGCTTAAATAAAAAATAAGCAAGTAAACCCGGGCGAACGTCCTAAACTTGAGTTAATATCTCAAACTTATAACCCATGAAATCCTAGACCCAAGCTGAATTAAAAATTTCAATTCTCAACCAATTTAAAATTGAAGAATGAAATGGATAAAAAATCAATTTAAAAAATTAGTTTAAGAAAATTCAATAAAGAACAACAAATAAAAAGACATGAGATAACCTAAGTTATTTTTAAAATTATTTTAAACCCGGGCGAACATCCTAAACTTGAGTTAATATCTCAAACTCATGACCATGAAATCCTAAACCCAGGCTGAATTAAAAATTTCAATTCTCAACTGATTTAATATTGAATGATAAAATTTAAAAAATTATATAGTTTAAGAAAATTCAACAAAGACACAAATAAAAAAACACAAGATAAGCCGAGTCATTTTTAAATTAATTTAAACCTGGGCGAACATCCTAAACTTGAGTTAATATCTTAAACTCATAACCCATGAAATTCTAGACTCAGAGTGAATTAAAAATTTCAATTTTCAACCAATTTAATATTGAATGATGAAATTGAAAAAATATCAATTTAAAAAATTAATTTAAGAAAATTCAATGAAGAACAACAAATAAAAAGACACGAGATAACCCGAGTCATTTTTAAAATTAGTAAAACATTCAACATTAAACAAATAAAATAAAATAACAACTCTTAATCTTAATTGAATAAATATTGAAGAATAAACTTAAAAACATGACCCAAAAAGAGGGGGGAAATCAAACAAACTTGGTCGAATATTTTAACCCTGAGTTAATCTCTAAAACTCGCAACTGTTAAATCTTAGACCTGAAATCAATTAAGAATCTTAATTCACAACCAATTTAATGTTGAAGGATGTAATTTTTTTTTAAATAGCAGTTAAAAGAATAAAGATTAAATTTGATAAGAAATAAAACTTAAGGAAGATGAAAATACAAACAAAAATTAATTTAAGATGTCATCTCAAATAAAACAAATAGCAATTAAAAGAATAAGAACCAGACTTGAAAGATAAAAATATTGAATGAGGATGAAGTTGAAAAGGAATTCAAAGTTTAAAAAATTATTCAAATAATACAAATAATAATTAAAAGAATAAAAACTAAATTTAAAGAAAAAATAAATTGAAGAGCTACTTTGAAATTTTTAAGGGGTGGATGCAAAAATAAAAGGGGCGAGAGAAAAGAATGAGAAAAAATAAAAGGTTGTTGGTGCCATATAAAAAGACGCTGATACAATTAAGTGTTACTGTAAAAGTGGTATTTCGTCACCGAGTGGTCTTGTATATGCCACCCATTTGTTAGGCCATGCAAACACGATTAAGTTTATTTTTTAAGAATATTTAATATTTTTTAAAATATAAAAATGTCTTTGAATCATCTTTATATTAACTAAAAAACTATAATAAAAGGATGAAAAGTCCCTAGAAGATAATTAAGTAAATTTTGGATTTAAAAATAATTAAATCATTTTACATGGAGAAATTAAAAAAGATTAAAAAAAACCTTAATGTAAGTTTATTTCTTTTTGGTTTTTGAGGTAACTTAATACTTTTTATGCCAAAAAAAAAAAAACAATTTATCCCCGCATAATTTAAAAATGATAATTGTACCATACTAAAAAGGTTATTTTTCCCTAATGCATGATTCAAAGACTATAGCTTAAGAGCAATTTTGTTGTTATATTATTATAATAAATAGTGTTCTGATTTGAGTTCACAGTAATTTTCCTTCTAGTAGCTTTAAGTTTTTGTTAATTGTTTTTTATAAGAACAAAATCAATAACACGACAGTAGAATTGATCCTCGTAAGTTCTAACTCCAAAGTCGTCAATAATCATTTCCCTTCAGCGTAGCAGCAAGAAGAATATCAAGCGATCAAGACCTCTAATCTGTCCAAAAATATTCTTTTATGTGTCTTTCAAAACCCCGTCATGTTTTTTTTTTTTTTTTTTTTTTTTTTTTTTTAAATTTCTGCGCATGTTAATGGCAGCGGTTTGGTTTATTATTTGTTTTTTTTTTATTATTATTTTCTAAAAACTATAACTTAACCATTTTTATTGTTAGTATTTTAACTTTAATTTTTAATTTTTATTCTTAATTTTTCTTAAAGAATTATTTATTTTCAATTTTATATTTCAATCTCAATTATCTATATATATATATATATTTTTTTTTTTTTAATTATATCCTCATTATTTCAATTATATTTTTAGTTTTTTATTGAATTAATTTTTCTTTTCAATTTTACATTTCAATAAAAAAATTATTTTTATTTTTTTATTTCAATCTCAACCCTCGTTCTTTTTTTTTTTTTTATCCTTTTGTTCAATTAATTTTCTTTTTAATTTCGCCCTTTAATAAAAAAATAAAATTTATTTTGTATTTCAATTTTATCTTCATTATTTAGTTTTTTTTTTAGATCCTTTTGTGTAATTGACATTATTTTTTATAGTCCTTCAACATTTAATTGATTGAAAATTGGGCTTCATGTTTTTTCTAGATATGGTGTTTCCGATTTAATGCCTTGAATCACGAGTTTGAAAAGTTAACATAGATTAACATCATTTTCTTATTTTTTTTTAAAAAAAGATTATTTTGTTTTCATCTTTGTGATTTTTACATTTTCTTTTCTACTAAACTATCCTGATCCTATAACTTTGATCAGGGGTTTGCAAGTTAATCCAAGTTAGCTCACCTTTTATTCTCCGAGTTACAGGTTTGTCATAATAACTCTAATTAATTCATTTTTTTATCCTTTTCTTACCCAATTTTTTTCTTCCGTATTTTATAGGTTAAGAATTGATCTGCATCATTTGTCCTTCCTTTACAAAATATTTTTTTTTCCAGATTATTGTTATCAATTTTTTAAAAAAATTGGTCCATTTGCTGTCATTATCTATTTTTTTATCATCTAATTAAAATAAAACTAACTTATTTAACCTAATTCGATCAATAACTTGAGTCATAATTTTTTTTTCTTCGTTATAACTCATTTGAGTTACATGAATATAATTCTTAACAAAAAAAAAAGGTCTTGTGGCATATCACAGGTACATAGCTTGTATTGTCTAAACCTAAAAGATCGTTTGGTAATGTAACTACAGGTGAAAAATTAATTTAAGCTACATGAATATCATTTTTAATGGAAAAAAAGGTCTTATGGCATAGTGCAGGAACATAGCTGGTATTGTCTAAACCTAGAACGATTAAGTTCATTGAAATTTAATGAATATATTAATGCAAGATAAAAAATTAATTATTTAATTCCTTTATTCTCTCTCCAGGTCTAAAACATTTGAATTTGAAATTAATTATTAGATTATAAACATGATTTAGTTGTGTTTTCTTTAGTATCTAGATCCAAGAGCTAGTTTTCTAATCTAATAATTTGAATTCAAAACTTTTTCTCTTAAAAAAATAGAATTTGTATTAATATGAAAAAAATAAAGACTTCGAACATTATATGATAAATTGAAGTCAAACTAAAGGTGTCTATGTGAATACAAAGTAACAAATAATAATAGGGTCAGAAATAACATGTGGATACTAAAAGCAAATAAATGAGATTCTTACAAAGAAAATTGAAAAACAATTTTAAGTTTGAGAAAATCAAATTTCTCTCTTAAGTAAAAGTACATTAGTTTCCATATATATTTTAAATGGGTGGTTCACTAATTGTTATTCTTTTTTAATTAATAGATGTGATTCATTTACCAACAATATCATTAAGAAATCTCTTCAGTAAATCTTTAGATGTGTACCTTAACTGGTTAGGTCTTAAGTTTGCTTCTCAGATATCACTAGTTCGAGTGTTATAAATATCAGGGTCACTGAAGGCTTACCTTGATAATTAACTTTCATGGCCTCAAGAGATTAGACGAATATGCGTAAACTAATCCGAACACCCACGGTATACCAAAAAAAAAAAAAAAGGAATCTCTCCTATAGCCCACAAACCCATGTAAGAAGTGCAAACACAACAATAAAAAATAAATCTCACAATCAATAAGGAAAAATCCAGTTATGGATAAAACTAAAACATTTAAGATTTATTATACTAAATATGTGATTATTAAGGAAAAATCCATCAACAATTCACTATTGTGATAAAAGCACGAATATTAACAAAGAAAAAACCTCACTCGTAGTATAAAAAATTCGGATAGAATAAGTTTTTAATTTTTAAGATTATCAGTTTAATTCGTTTTATAAATCTTAGGGTCACTGGAGGCTTACATGATTGCTAAATTGACTTAGAGCCCGTGAGATTAGTCAAAGAGGCACGCACAAGCTTAAACACTTGGACATACATTAATAAAAAAAAAAAATATTTAGATAATTGCATAATATAACTAAAACATATCAAATCTCTTGCACTAGATCTAGGATTATTATAATAAAAATAAAAAAAATAATGTCGAGGTTGTTGAAAAATCATTGACAGCGGCTCCCTGCTATGATAAAAGGTGGATCTTATGAGAGAAGGAAATTGAAAAGTTTAATAAGAAATAGAAAAAAAAAATTAATCATTTTATTACTTCCAATTTAGATTTTTTGAAGTGCGATTGGTTTTTGTTTAAAAAAAAACATAAAATAAAACTAAAGCATTTATCCACTTTACAAGCGAACTTAATTTTGACCATTCTTTTGGTTCATTTTAGCTTAAATCTGCTGGAAACTCGTATCCGCGCATGGTGGAGACTACTATAGTATGATTTGGCATTGTATTTGAAAATCGTTTTTTGAAAAAAAAAAACAAATTTTTTTTAAATTAATATATTTTTTTTATTTTTTAGAATTATTTTGATATGTTAACATCAAAAAATAATTTTTTTAAAAATAAAAAAAATATTATTTTAATCTGTTTTTGAAATAAAATCGTTTTGAAATAAAAGGCACTTTAAAAAATAATTACCACCACACTTCCAAACACACGTTACGAAGATTTTCATGGTTAAATTGTATCTTCAGGTAAACTTTTAGACAAAAAATAAGACCACATCAATGAGTGTTCTTATTGGAGGGCCACTAAGCAGCTATGCGAGTGTGGTTGTGGTTTTTTTCAAAGTATTTTTGTTTGAAAATGTTAATATTATTTTTTTTTAAAAAAATTTTTTTTTATATTGACAACAGCCATCAAAAATGATCTAAAAACACAAAAAAACATTAATTTAAAGTAAAGAAAAAAAATAAAAAAATTTTAAAATTTTTTAAAAGTATTTTTAAAACACAAAAGCAAACAAGGTTTGCATGTAATTACAAGATGTGCACAATGTTAATGCGGACTTTTTTTACCTTGATAAATTTCTCAATTTCCAGCTATTATTTTTTCTAATATTGATTGTGTTTTTTTTTTGGAATTTTATTTTCTGAAAGTAATTAATAAGATTGTTGTGATGTCGCAATCGCACAAATTAATTATCATTAGCTTCAAACACAATCATACAAGATAATATAGAGCAAACAAGGGGTCGATCTCACAAGGAAGGTTCAAGTCAGATTTTTATACTAGATGATATGCAATTTGGAGGGGTTTGGATGTTATCTAAGTTGAAGCAAAAAAAAACAGAAAACTATCAAACGAAATTTAATAAAATCAAAAAAATATTAAAAGAGAACAAACCTTGGTTGCGCACACATCCACCTACATAAATCAGAACTGATCATGAAAACAAAACATCAATTTATATTCTGAATATTTATCTCTTTTTAACATTGGTTAGTTAACGGATCCTGTATAACTAACCCTAACCATCAAATAACACAGTGTTCGAACTAGTAATTTAATTCAATGGCAGCCTTAAGAAACTAGATAAGTTGATTAATCAAGAAAACATAATGTCCGTAGTCTATCTTTGATTTGATTGAATGTTCTCCTTAAGATTAATAACATAGATCCGCCCTAATTATTAAACTTAGTTGCTTCACAAGTTCATATACTACAACTCCGATTTTGATATCAAATTTTATCAAAAGATTGTCTACAATAATAACTTAGAGTTTGCTCTAGTACATTAAAATAAAAATCATAGGAAAAATAAGCCTAGGAGAACAAACATATTCATTATATAAATTGAAAAGAAAATGTAAAATAAATCTCACAGTTCTTAAATTTAAGGTTTCCGTGTCTTTGGAACAAGAAAACGAGTTTAGCCTTGCATGTTTGTTGAACAACTAATAAAAAAGATGGAGAAATGCATGATTTTGGGTTTTTTAAAGGAAAGGGCGTTTTTCTTCTCTTGGCTGGCTACCCCCTTCTATTCTCTCATTCTTTTTATATCCTAAGAAACCTTAGTCTCTATTTTACAAAATAGTCCTCCCTTAGTAGACAGCTTATATTTAAGTACTTTCAATAACTATTTTTCTAAAAAAAAAAAATAACCTTGCATGAAATTTTCAAGCTTTGACTTAGAGGAGCTAAATTGCTAAAATAAAAACTTGGATATCGGTTTAGATGTTTCGAATGTAATTTGGATCGTTTCTTCACGAAATCTGTTTGCTGGCAGAATTCAGTTATCATCTTTGAAAAATCATATCTCCTTCATATGACATCATTTTTGGCTAAAATTTGAGCATTGATGGGCTTTGAGTTAGGAATCCAAAAACATTTAGTTTGCATCAATTGAACTTCTCAATATTTATATTGTGATTGGCAAACTAAACAATTATAAATATAGTTAAAATCATGTTTGAAAATAAATTTAAAAGTTTTAACAAAACAAAAAATAAATTTCAATCAAACAATTTATTTATAGTATTTGTTATTTTCAAATGAGATACATAATAATTGAAAAACTATTAAGACGCAAATAAAAAATTTATAATAATATTTAAAGAATATGTTAAAATTAAGAGTAAGTAACTCTGGCTAATTTTTTCTCAAAGTGTAAAAAAAAAAAAAAAAAAAAAAAAAGACATAAAAGGGCTAGGCCCACCCTTACCCTTCTTTGGTTTTTCTTTTTAATTTTTACTTTTTTAAAAAATATGGTAGAAAAACATGTCACTTGTCACAATTAATAAATGGAGTCTTTTTGTAAAATGTGATAGATAATATGTTGTTTTATCATAATTAAAAAAAGTTTTACGCGAGATTATTCTCAAAAACACGCAACCTTGAGGTTTTGAACAATGTGTAAAATAACCAAACTCATCCAGTAATTGTTTACAAAACCAACTTAAAAACCATATTATGTATGATACTTCAATGTTCACATGAACAATAAAATCGTATATAACTTCCTATTATTTACAGACCAGGTCTGTTTGATATTGTATTTTTAAATTATATTTATGTGTGTTCGGGCTTGAAAAAAATATTAAATTTTTATTTTTAGTAATTTTTTAATAATTTTTGATGTACTAATATAAAAAAATATAAAAAATATTTTAATTTATTTTTAAATAAAAAATATTTTTGAAAACATGTAGAGATATTTGTTCAACTACTCCCTTTAAAGGAAAGTTCAACCGGTTTTTGTTTTTGTTTACAATTTGACTTTAGTTAAAAGCCAATATAGATAGCAAACACTAAATTCCTGGAATGGAAGTTTCAAAGCATAACCTTCTCGATTTGGTTCTCGAGAAGGTCGCGCATGGATTCATTCATGGAAGAAAAAAAAAAAAAAGTTGTTCAACAGGCTGCTGTTCCATCTCTCTATTGGGCCGGGCTTATACCCGATATGTTTTCAAGGCCGGGCCCTTAAATGAAAAAAAAAAAGAGGAGGAAATTCAACCGCTTTCGTTGTTGTCTGTTCCCCATAAAATATAAGAACCGAAAGGGACCAATAAGCAAATCGCGAAAGTTCTTTCCATCTCTCGAACAGTACTAATATATAAGAACACGACACTAATGCCCTAGCCTCCTCCTCCTCCTATCTCTCCATCTCCTGACCTTTTAGGGTTCTTTCTCCCTAACAACTCGATTTCAAGTCATTCAATCTCAAAACTGTTAGGGTTTGGTCGGATAGGATAGATTTGGATGGGTACGGAGAGGAAGAGGAAGGTGAGTTTATTCGACGTGGTTGACGAGACGTCGCTTTCTGCAAAGATCGTGAAATCGAACGGAGCGATGGGTAACAATAACAATGGAGGAAGTAGTTTGATAAATCGGTGGAATGGGAAGCCCTACTCACAGAGGTACTATGATATATTAGAGAAGAGGAAGAATTTGCCTGTTTGGCATCAAAAAGAGGATTTCTTACAAGTTTTGAAGAAAAATCAGGCTATAATCCTTGTTGGCGAGACTGGTAGTGGTAAAACCACTCAGGTTTGTTCCCTTTTCTTTTATTTTCTTTCCTTTTTTTCTTGATTTGTCTACTGTATGTGTTTTGAGTTGTTTGTCTAATTATTTTATTTACTGATTGATTATCGTAGTTTTTTTTTTAAATAGAATTTTAGCTTGAATAGTAGAGGTAATGAGAAAGATTATTTTTTTTGAGAAGGAAATGATGGATTATTTCTCTATTGCAGTTAGATGTATTTTCATTTATTTTTAAAGCAGCGTGTGGTTGCGAGTTAGCTGTTAAAATATACTGTAATGGAAACTAGACAAGCATAGAAATAATTAACCGATGAAAAACTTCTGCTGGTACAGATTCCTCAGTTTGTTTTGGAAGCTGTAGACTTAGAATCTCCGGATAAACGTAGGAAGATGATGATTGCATGTACCCAACCTCGAAGGGTGGCTGCAATGTCTGTTTCTCGACGTGTTGCTGAGGAGATGGATGTTACGATTGGCGAAGAGGTTGGTTATAGCATCCGTTTTGAAGACTGTAGCAGTGCGAGAACGGTTTTGAAGTGAGATGCTCGGCTCCCTTATGTCACTCCCCCCCCCCCCCTAAGATTCTTGGATTTAATTCACGTGCTCATTTTTCTTCTCCTTTGTGGCAGGTATCTTACTGATGGTATGCTTTTAAGAGAGGCAATGACCGATCCACTTTTGGAACGGTACAAAGTAATAATTCTTGATGAGGCCCATGAAAGAACTCTATCAACAGATGTGCTATTCGGGCTTCTTAAAGAAGTGCTGAAAAATAGGCCTGACCTGAAGCTAGTTGTAATGAGTGCAACACTTGAGGCTGAGAAATTTCAGGGTTATTTTGGTGAAGCACCGCTTATGAAAGTTCCTGGCAGGCTTCATCCGGTTGAAATTTTCTATACCCAGGAGCCTGAGAGGGATTACCTCGAGGCAGCAATTCGAACAGTTGTCCAGATACACTTGTGTGAACCCCTTGGAGATATACTTGTTTTCCTAACTGGGGAGGAGGAGATAGAAGATGCTTGCCGAAAAATAACAAAAGAAATTGGAAATTTGGGGGACCAAGTGGGGCCAGTGAAAGTGGTGCCTCTATATTCTACGCTTCCACCAGCCATGCAGCAAAAAATATTCGAACCTGCTCCACCTCCACTGCAGGAGGGTGGCCCTTCTGGAAGGAAGATTGTGGTGTCAACAAACATTGCAGAAACTTCTTTGACTATAGATGGTATTGTTTATGTTATTGACCCTGGCTTCTCAAAACAAAAGGTTTATAACCCACGAGTGCGGGTTGAATCTTTGTTAGTTTCCCCCATATCAAAGGCTAGTGCCCACCAGAGATCAGGACGTGCTGGAAGAACTCAACCAGGCAAATGTTTTAGACTCTACACAGAGAAAAGTTTCAACCAGGATCTTCAGCCTCAGACCTATCCAGAGATATTGCGGTCAAACCTTGCAAATACAGTTCTAACGTTGAAGAAATTGGGTATTGATGATCTGGTGCACTTTGATTTCATGGATCCTCCTGCCCCTGAGACATTGATGCGAGCATTGGAGGTGTTGAATTATTTGGGAGCATTGGATGATGAGGGGAACTTGACAAAGCTTGGGGAGATCATGAGTGAATTTCCCTTGGATCCTCAGCTGTCAAAGATGCTTGTTGTGAGTCCAGAATTCAACTGTTCGAATGAAATTCTTTCAATTTCAGCCATGCTTTCAGGTATGTTTTTCAACCATGTTTATTTTCTTTATTGTTGTCTTGAGTCTGGTCTAAATGATATAGGGGGAATAGGTGCCATTGGGTTGCAGTATTATCAGATGCATCCCTCTCTATATGGCATGTGTGCAGCCAGTTTTCTGTGCACCACATTAGTTGTTTAACTGCATGCATGTGTTCGCCAGTATGCATGTATGCAGTTAAAGAATTTATGTGTCCTATTAGGTTGTCATCAGCAACTGTCTTGTATGGGTCCCATGCCCCCGGATGGCATGTACCATCGGATTCTAAGTAAGTGCTGATGCAGATAGTTGCAGTTTCTCAGTATTATCTCATGAAGCAAATGGTATCGTCTCGCCTGTATGCATCTGCTGACCTACCATGGGCCTCTTCTGTGGTAACCAAATTCTTTCTTTAGTACCCAATTGCTTTGTCCGCCCTAGGGAGGCTCAAAAGGCTGCTGATGAAGCAAAAGCAAGGTTTGGGCACATTGATGGGGATCACCTCACGCTGTTGAATGTGTATCATGCATATAAGCAAAACAGTAAGTGCTTGTCTTACTCTCTCTTTTTAATGTTGACTCATCTGAATTAGTTGTCATTTTAGTTAGATTCTTACCTTTGGCGAATGGATTGCAGATGAGGATCCATCTTGGTGCTATGAAAATTTTGTCAATCATAGAGCACTGAAGGCTGCCGACAATGTAAGACAACAGCTTGTCCGTATCATGGCCAGGTTTAACCTCAAGTTATGCAGCACTGACTTCAACAGCCGTGACTACTACATCAACATAAGAAAAGCTATATTAGCCGGATACTTTATGCAGGTTGCTCACCTGGAACAAAGTGGACACTACTTGACAGTGAAAGACAACCAAGTATGTGGATAATATATATTGGTTATGTTATTTTTGCAGCGATGGTCTAATGTTCTTTTCGTTCAAGGCAAATTATTGAAAGATGATGTGTTAGATAACAATTTTGTTTTGTGGTGGTAATTTGTTTTTCAGGTGGTGCACCTGCATCCTTCAAATTGTTTGGATCACAAGCCGGAGTGGGTGATTTACAATGAATATGTCTTGACCAGCCGGAATTATATACGGACTGTGCTAGACATTCGTGGGGAATGGTGAGTCTATCCTTCCTCCAATCCTTGTCTTTCAATGTTGTTGTCCCTCAATGCATGTTTTTATTTATTTATGTTATGTGCAGGTTGGTAGACATAGCATCACATTACTATGACTTGCAAAATTTCCCGCAATGTGAGGCCAAGCGGGTTCTTGAAAAGCTTTACAGGAAGCGGGAGAGGGAGAGGGAGGAGAACAGGAACAGAAAATGAATATATTGACTGATTAGTTGCTGGATCATTCCAGTATTTCTTATCCAGAAACTAAAAGCGTGGCTGTCCTTCCGAAGCTATCCAGTACTTATGTGCAACACAACCACCTTTTCGGATCCAGTTGCCTGGCCAATCTGGCTTTGTACCATTTATTCAAATAGTAGCTTTAGCACTTTTCATTTTCTCTGTACTTCAAGCATCCACATTTATTTTTGGATGTGGGATTGTTGCCGTTTCAAGGCTTAGGCGTTAAACATTTAAAGAAAATTGAAACGGTTATGAATTTGCTATGCTGTGGTCATGATCTCACTACCGACAACTGGTATGCAGAAGATTAGATACTAAAATAGTAGTGAATTGAACCAGAGGGGGCGGGCCTCATGCGAGCTCTTTTATGTCAAGAGCTGTCCCATTCTCGAACGATAATCATTATCATCACATGAAAAGCCGGCAGGGTTATTACTACCTCCAACATGATTAGAGGGCTGCAATTATATAAATAGCAAGAATCACAAGATTCTTGTGGCAGTGTTCATATTATACACGCTTTATGGGGGTTTGAAATGCGAAATAGCGAGGATAAATCCAATACTGGTAGTTCAAGAGGTGACATTGCACACTATGGATCTTGATTAATTGATCATGCTCGTCCTTCAGCCAGTTTTCGATAGAGTTCATCAATTTCCACCTGTACATCAAAAAAAAGTTGGAAATTAATAAGCAATTGTTAAACAGGATGCAAGCACAGGAAGGAAGTTGTTCCATTGATTTACCCGATAGTGGCTAACCAGCTTGTTTCTCTTCTTCTTCAAGGTTGCAGTCACCAAATCCTTTTCAATGTCGAAGGGGCAGGACTCCAGTATCACTCCCTTGATATGTTCAAAACCTTTCAACTGATAATAAGAAATGGGGAAGAAGTGTAAAAAAAAAAAAAATCAAAACTATCAGCTGACTTGAAGGAATTCAAATATCTTCCTTGAAAACTTTGGAAAGGCTAAAACGATTCTCTGAAGTTCTGGAGCTACAGATATAGCAAACAGCGAAAAGCCTGAAAGGAAGCTAGTGACGGCTCGCATTGGTTTGAAATTCAGGTTCAGCAGGGACTACCTTGTTTCTTTCAGCTGTAGTCTTTAGCTCTGAGAGGACAAGTTTCTGTAGCTGATGGAGAGAGCAGAGTTCAGTGAATGAACCCATATGGCCATTCAAGTAGGCCCAGCTTTTTGTGTTTTCTTCATGAAGCACAACTACTGCAACCAGCATTGACTTGCAGCTGTCCCCGTAGATCCAAATCTTAACAAAGAACATGATAACGCGATTTCAATAAAACCTCAACGCACCTAGCGATCACACGATAAAACTTTCGATTTAGAAGTTGAGTCGAAGAGATGCTTACGTCCTCAACAATTGGAGTGTTATTGTATACATTTTCCAAGTACTCAATAGCAATATACTCTCCCTGAGAAAGTTTTATAAGATTTTTCTTCCTGTCAATAATCTTGACAACTCCATTTGGAAGAATTTCTCCTATGTCTCCTGAAAATGCCAAAGAATGGAAGAGTCAGTACACACAAATGTAGAGGCATCCTGTTTGACAAGAAACGATTGCTGTTTAACCTGTATGGAACCACCCATCTTTCATGCTCTCTCTTGTCAGTTCTGGATTCTTGTAATAACCAGAGAAAAGAGTCTTCCCTCGGAGACATATCTCGCCACAAGGAGGATTACCAAGCGGATCGTATCCCATCTCCGGAACCTCCTCCAGGCACAGATCATTGTATACGGCTGCCGCCCCAACTGTACCCAGCATGCACATTTCATCTGGAAAGGCCATGGTGGCTGGTCCACAGCTTTCGGTCAACCCTGAACAAGAAACGATGTGAATGGTTGTGTTCAACATCAAAAGAAATGTAAGTGGATGAGAATTCGACTGCCTACAAGATGAGCATTAACCTAAGTAGCCATGCTGGCAGGATCAGAATGGATTATCATTTATCAAGCTACTTGCAAGAGAAGGCAATCTCTGAGGATTATACTTAAAATGCTCAGACAAGATCATTCCTCCACTAAAATCATTGCATTGCATAAAGAAATGAATAAGATCTTCATGAGCATTAACCTAGTTGCCCTAAACTATATGCTTAAAGCAATGTTTCATCATTTTCCAATACAATTTATCTACATGGACCACTAATGTTTGTCCTCATTGTTAAGGAAACAGCTCGTTACCATAGCCTTGGATTACGAAGGCACAGGACGTAACCCGCAAGAACTCCTCCACCTCAGTGCTCAAGGATGCACCTCCACATATTATTAGTCGAAGGCGGCCACCTAACTTAGCTTTCACCTAACAAAGAGAAATCAATGATAAAAGCTTTATGGCCAAGACGATAGTAGTAATGCAGAGATAAATGATGGTAAATGGTTTTCAATCAGTCAATTGAATGGCCAACGTCTTTAAGAACCATGAATTAGGGTTCCACAAATTTGGAAGCAGGAAACTGGTGCGGTCATTTCTGGGAGTTTCTTACAAGCTGTGTGCTATAATATTTTGAGTAAAATACGACTTATTGAGGGAGGCCAGATACAACCTTCCTGAAGGCTAACAGGTCTGCCAATGGCGATGCATATTTTTGTCTGTAACCCCGATTCATCCAGCCAAGCTTGCTGTATAACAGCAGAAAAGGTACTTTAAGCATCGTTACAGAAATTGTTGTATCCAATCATTGCTAGTATTGTGAACAAATTTCATTTCTTAAGAGAAGATCAACTTACTATCTATACAAAGCATCGAATATATTCCTGCGTAGTGGACTGAGTTCTTGTAATGCCTTCTTTATACCTGAAATACAGATGAACCTAGTCTTAAATAAGAACTGCCAAACACCTTTCAAGATCAATTTATGTGCGCTTGATAGATTACTATAAGGATTTCCATGCCTTCTTGTATTTTTTCGAAGACTCGAGGTACACCAGCTAAACATGTTGGCTTCAACTCCATCAAATCATCCCTCAAAGCATTCAAATCCTTCAAATCAACCCATATAATCTTGAGAAACAATTATTGCTAATAAAGATCTGAGAATTTATAGGAAAATCGGTGAATGTGGAAAATTGAAAGTGAACACTCAAGTCATATGGTGAAATTGGTACTCAGTAGAGTGCATGGCTCTTTCATTTCCTTCCTTTTTCCTACAGCATCATTGTATCATGCCAGCACGAATTCCATGTTTAACTATCACTCAATAGTCCATTACAACTACAACTATCAGTAGTCGTCATGATTTTTAAGCGGATACCCCGTGATAATACCCTACAGAAAGTCTAGTTGTTTAACATTTCCTCTTCTCTTTCACTGACCATTAACCTGTTCAAAGTTCAAGTAGTGGTGTTCCAGCAGCATACCCCATGATAATAGCCAACAGAAGCACCTTTCCGGAAAAAGTATTCCTCAATCATGCGATCGAGGACATGAGCAAGCGGCAGGAAAGATAGATACACATCATCTGGTGTCATCTGTGTTAAGTCACAAAATGTGTTTCAAAATTAAACAGCAAGATAAATCCAGGTAGAAGAACAATACATGACCATGAGAAAACACAGCAACATATTCAAGATGAGAACGCATGCATTCAAGATGAGAACTGATTTTTATATATGCTGATCTTTAGTTAAAGTTGTCAACTAAGATAATAAGGACAGGTTCCGACAAGCAAAGAAAAAAAAGGTTTCTCATGGTGAACTTTGGCTTACTGGATAATTTTAAGCCAGTAGAATTAATGAATTTTGTTTATTCAAACCAGTTTTTGCTTGTACATACAGCTTCATACATAATGAGAGAACACTAAATAAAAAATACCATATTTATTTTCCCACCTTGTCTTCAAATTGTTCCATAAATAGATCAATGCCTCTGACAAAAGCTGCAACTGTTTCATGCAATATCACAACACCTTTGGGATCTCCACTGGTACCACTTGTGTACATAATTGTGCAAATGTTAAGAGGCTGAGGCGGGAATATCTCCGATGGATTCTCTTTTCCCTAATGCACAAGACTCTTAAAACTAACCACAATGGAACCAGGAAAAAAAAAAAAAGCAATATTGTATCAACTCCATTCTATCAATTATGGGGAATCGGAGCAGTACTCCCAGAAGTTATCTAGTTTTATACAGTTCACTCTGATGCAAAACAATGTCAAATATAGCAGGAGTTTAAACAGCACATGAAAACGCTCTACCCTCAACTATATATTAACATTGCAACTATCTTCAGTTATCATCACTTGGAAAGAGAGGACCTGGATACAGATTTACAACTGATAAATTTCATGAAGGTGAAGTTATATCTAACCATGCATAGATACTCTTCCCAGGAGTATGATTGTATCCCCATTTGGGCTGCCCGATCCTTCTCTTCCTCCGTCAAAGAAGTGAAGCAAACAATTGCTGCAATCACAATTAAAGTTATAGGATGTATTGTTAGAAATTTATTTTAAATAAACATGTCAATGAAGTTTAAATTAAAAAGCAGAGTAAACTTATTTTTAAGGTTAACAATTTAATGAAAATTATTCTCTAATAAATATATTTTAATATAGATTATTAACTTGTTTAAGATAAATTATTGGTATATTAAAAATTGAATTTAAAGAAATTGTGATTGTCATGTTTGTTTTTTTAAACTAAAAAACCTTTAATCCTTGATTGAGATATTATAAGAGTTTCTTAAATAGTCACAATCAATTTCACATGATATTAAAGTTTTTAGAGTGGAAAGGTCTACGATAAGTTAAATTTAAGTTTAAGTTATATATCCTTACTCTCTTAACTCAGCCATAACTCAACCAGACTCAAGTCCCGAGATTTAGGTTTGGACTTGTAATAATTTTTTCGCTCATAATTTTTTTCTTTTGCCAAATCATTTTTGTTTAGCTAGCATATGAATAAACAATTTGAACAATAATCTTCCTCTTTTTGAACACTTTTGTTTCATAAGTAAAAACATTTATATTTTTTTTAAAAGCAAAAACTACATGGTTTATCTTTTTATGGTAGGCAATTAAAGCAAAATGATTATAATTAATTCAATTAATTACTATAATTAACTTTGAATCAATTTTGGTTAAGAGAAAATCAGTATAAAAAAGGATTGAATGATAAATTTTTTGTACACACAAAGTAGTAGCTCTTAGACCTTCTTTCCTTTGCTTTTCCAAATATTTCAACTTTTATTTTTATTAGTCATTCTAGAGCATAAGTTCAAGATTTTCGTATAGAAGTTTTTGAGTTTGTTTCTTAGTTTGTGGACCTTGTTTAATATTATAAGTAATTAAGATGGTGTTGTTGGAATCTTCAGAAGCTAATTCCAATCAACTTATTTGCACCAAATAACAAGTAATAAAGCTTTAAAGACAAAGTACATAATTCTTTAAAACAATATGATCCTATGTACTTCAATAAGTAAATAAGTATATTAAACAATGTATTTAATATATTGCTTTCTTTACCTGTATGTTTAAGTAAAATTGATTTATTTGTTCAAGTCATCAGTATACTTTCTAGTTACTTTTTTTTACAAGGTTAAATTACATACAACTTATTTAATGATAATATTAAATTATCTATTGCAACTCTCATATATTTAGGTGAACAAAATTAAACCTAAAAAACTTCAGTTAAATTTTGATAACAATCTTAAGGCTTTATCATTTTATTTTTTAATTGTTTTTGTTTAATTTAATTTATGATAACATAGTTTATAAATGATAAAAATACTAAATTATACATTAGAAATTATCTCATTAATTTCTTTGTTGATTTTTTTTTAATCTATTGTAATTCTTTGTCATTTGCAAGTTTAAAACCAAATTTTAATCATATACATTTGGATGTTATTTGAGAAATTTTACTTTGACTTTAACTTAAGATCCGGTTACTATATTTAATGTTGCTTTGGTTAATATTACTTTGGTCACTGTCTGTGATGCATAGTGAGAAAACCTAAAAAATTCAATGTATTGAACTTTAAAAGGTAACAACAAAAGATGTCTTTCTATTTAACCACTTTGAACCTGGCAAAGATATTGTCTCAAGAAGCATCAAATCTATTAGATAGTGAATCCGATCCTATTATTGTGCAGTTGTGAACATATGAAATTATAGTGATTTCATGTGCAAGAACTATATCTTGAAAGGATTTGATAACACACTATATGATGTGTATTAGAGATGTTTTTTTTTTTTTTTTTTTTTTTTTTTTTTTTTTTAAAAAAACTAACAAATCAATTAAACCAAAAAAGCTAAGAAAAAGCAACCGAAAAAACCGAATCGATAGAAAAAACCAAATAAACCGATTAAAAAAATAAAAAAATACCCAGTCCAGTTTAGTTCTGGTTTAAAAAAGCTTAAATTGATTGAATCAGACCAAACCGAACTGGTTTAATTGAATCTTAAAACAAGGTATAAAAACTAAATACCCCAACCCTTCCAGCCACCCCTTCCTTCCCCCTTTCCAGCCACCCCACCCCTCTATCCCTCTATGCTCCTCTCTCAGTCGTTTCTCCACTGGCATGTGAAGCCCGAAGACGTAAAGATTGCTCTATAGGCAGTAACAATCGATTGCTAAATGCAGGTGCATGTCCCATATTAAGGTATACAACGGCTTATTTTGATTTCTTAATACTTGGATAACCTTCAAGAGCAATCTCCATGTCTTAGATTAAGGTATACAATGACAGCAGCAAAAACATTTCGGTTTTTCTGGTTTTTAATGCTAAAAAACCGACTCGAACCGAACAAAACTGATTCAGTTTGAATCGGTTCTTGATTTGGTCCTGGTTATATTAACAGGGAATACTATTTTTCAATTCAGTTGAATTTTAGGTTAAAACCATACCGTAAACACCCCTAATGTGTATAGTTCAATCAAGAGTATAAAGACATTATATAGAGCTTTAGATTGAAAATACAAAGCTAGAGATGTTGGTATAAAAAAAATTCATAGTCGACAAATTTTTGGACTTTAAGATGGTTGATTCAAGGATAATGATAAGATAAGTTCAAGAGTTTTAACTTATATTACATGATATTTATGATGAAAGAATGGTTTTGAGTGAATCCTTTCAAGTAGCTATAATTATAAAAAAAATGCACCTTTTTTTTATAAAAAAATTTAAGAACTACTTTTAACATAAGTGTAAAAAGATGACAGTTAAAGACTTCATTTCAAGGTTGAGGATAAAAAAGGATACTAGGTTCTTTGAAAAAAGAGCCAACTTTTCCACTATGACTCCTAATGCAAACATTGTAGGGAAATGAATTGTCAAAAAAATCAATGGAAAAAGCTTCATACGCATAAGACTTGTCACTAAGCCAAGGATTGTATAAACAAGGATCAACAAGAAAACCCTAAAAAGGAAAGACTACTTAAGCCAATATCACTAAGGTTGATAAATGATGTGTTAAAATTGAATTTGTTTATTGTTGTTTTCGAAGTCAAATCGACAAAAAAACCTGAGGAGCTATGAGTTAATACTAGTGCAACAAGACTTGTATGCGCCGATAAGAGAATGTTTTCCACTTATAAAGAAGTGGATGATGAACTTTTATGCATGAAGAATTCATTAATATCTAAGGTATTGGGCATCGGGAAGATCATACCAAACATGACTTATAGAAAGCTTCTCACCCTCAATAATATGGTTCATGTTACTGATATTAGAAAAGACTTAGTGTTTGTCTTATTGTTAAGTAAAAATAATTTTAAAATGATAGTTAAGAGTATCAAATTTGTACTCACTAAAAATATGATGTTTGTTGAAAAGGATGCCTATCTTTGTGATGATCTCTTCAAAATGATTTCAATAACCATTATAACAAATGATGAGATGAATAATAATAATGATGCCTATCTTCTTACTTGCTTGAATCTTGTGATATGTGGCATGATATGTTAAAACATGTGAACTATAGTTCTACAATAAGTTTAATTAATATTGAATATTTACCAAGTATAGTTTTGAGAAAAATCATAAGTGTTAGGTTTGTGCAAAATCAAAATTCATAAAACCTTCTTTTTAAACAATTAAAAGAACTTGTGAAAAAAATTCATAAAACCTTCTTTTAATTAAGTCGGGTATTAGTGATTTAAAATTTATACAAGCTAAAGGTGAGAAAAAAAATATTACATTATTTTTATAGATGATTGCACAAGGTATTGTTATATTTTTTTGCTAAAAAACAAAGATGAGGCTCTTAAAATATTTAAATATTACAAGAATGAAGTTAAAACTTAGCTTAATAAAAAGATAAAGATACTAAGCACGATAGAAAAGGAGTGTACGAAGCACCTTTTGGTGAATTTTGCTTTCTAAAATGGTATTATCCATCAAACTACCACTTCTTATTCACATAAATAAAATGACATTGTTGAAAGAAAAAACCAAAATAAAATAAATAATGAATGTAATGTTGATATGTTTTAAAGCACCTCGAAACTTATAGAGTGAGGTAATTCTGACTGCTAATTATATACTTAATAAAGTACCCCGTAAAAGTTATAGAAAAAACCATATAAATTGTAAAATGGTAGAATATCTTCCTACAAATACCTCAAAATATCTTGTAATAGTGGTATTGTCGAGTCATAAAAAGGTCAATATAGGACTTAAAATTATGAAGTGTGTTTTTATTAGATATGTTTACAATAAGAGTGCATGTAAATTTCTTGTATACAAGTCAAGTAATAAGGATATTCATCATTATGCAATAATAAAATCAAGCAATAATATATTCTTTGGAGATATGTTTCTATTTAAGGAGGCACAGTATGGTGTTTTCATATGGTGATGATATTATCATCATTAATTTAAAGATTATGTTATCAAATGAGTTTCAAATCAATGAAGTTAAGAAGTATATTTATATGAAAAACATAAATAAATATTGTGTCATTATGTCTTTTTATGGATGACATGCTAATTTTAGACAACAATGATTACATGATAACTTTTACCAAGAAAATGTTAACTAATAAGTTTAGACATTGCCTTCACTAATTAACCGAGTAAATTTAATAGTATTTCCTTAAGAAAAGTTTAAAACCAAAAGCTACCTGTTATGATGTAGTGATCTACCGAGTCATTTATCTTTCTATGAATTTTAGAGTTCTTATATATTGTCAAAATTTTCATTCACGTAGGGATTGTTAGAAATTTATTTTAAATAAACATGATTGATTGACATATTTGTGGTGTACTTGTGGATTCAGGAGGAACTATAAGAGGTGTACAACAACAACAAGGGAGTACGAGCCAAGCTTTTGTAGCAGCTAGGTATTATATATCTATACCATCCTTAAATAAGGGGAATCTTAGTAATCTATTTAATTTATGAACCTTTTGCTTATTAATGAAACCAAAAGGAGCAAAGATAAGAATTAAATGAATTGGGGAATGTAAATTAGATTTTAATTATGAATCAAAGTTGGCAATGATGAATGGTAGTAAGGAAATTTCATGAATAACACTTTTGGGTTTGATTAGCCAATCCAAAATAAGGAGGCTAATGATGTTAGTAAGATTTACTAACATTGGCATGCCCATTATAGAGAATTGAGGAATAATGAACTAGATTAACTATTCGGGTAAATAATAGTTAATGATATCAACAGATGACGTTAGTATTAACAAACTCATGAAACTTTATTAGCTTTCATGAGGTAAAAGCTAATGATATTAAGAACTCTTGACATCGGCATTCCTGAAATTATTTCCAATGTATTATGAAAAATTGATTAACTATTCGGGGTTTGAAATAATTAATGACATCAACCAACTATATTGATGTCAACATTACCAAAGATTTTATTAGTTGGTCCCGGTAAGGATGACTAATGACACTTAAGGGAATCATTTGTGTTGACAATAACCTCCCCAAATTTAGGAAGAAGTAGTACGAGTGGTGTTATTGATGAAAAATAATTGATAATATTTACAAAATAGGAATGTTAAATGATTTCAAGAATGGTGAATCTACATGTAATAAAGGAAGATTAGATGAGAATAAGGAATTACAACTGCGAATCATTGAGTATGTGTGTGTGTGTGTGTTATGTGATTTTCTCTTTTATGCTATATTTTTGTTTTTAATATAATTATTCCAAACATTATGTAATTGCAGGTTCATCACATTCATGCCAGGAGTAATGTCTTAGGTTCTCTAGTTTTCTTTTGTATGATCTAGGAATTAAATGAATACTACTGTATTTTGTCTCTTAAGGAATTATATGACTTGAAATATAATAGCACCTTTTTTATATTAAATGTTAGAACATAAATTGTGCTATTATGTACTTTTAATCTTAACAGTTGTTCATTTTCGTTTATTTATGAATTAACATATGCTTAATGTAAAAGAAAATGAATATGTGAAATACTATGCTTGTGCGATAAATAATTTGCTATTGATAATCACAATGATTGTGATATAGTTTAGAAATAAGTATAAGATGCACGGATAATTGTTTATAACCTGGGACCTCCCGATATTAGGGAGTCTGTTAAAATTTTGACCATTTTTATGAGTTCGAGAAAAAAAAAATTCTCCATGATTTTCCTTCATATGATTTAAATGTTTGATTCAAGTAATGAGAATGCTTCTAGTTGAAATTTCAAGGATTGGAATAATAATGTGGTTTTGGGAAAACATGTTGCAGGATGGTTCGTACATGATAGGGAGCAAGGACTGATCCGTCTTCTGTGTGGAGGAGAGGGCATGACTTGTTGTATGGTAACGAAACAGAAAAGGATCCATTGACGGATATTGTTTTTCACCTACTTGCAACATTAGCCCATTCTGAGAAGGGATAATCAGTAGCGTGTCAGGATAACTTTGTATCTTATCGAACAGAAGTGTCAAGAACTCTTGACATCAGGATTCCCAAAATTATTTCTAAGGCATTATAGAAAATTGATTAACTATTTTAGATTTGAAATAGTTAATGGCATCAATCGGCTATGTTGATGTCGACATTTTTAAAGATTTGATTAGTCAATCCCAATAAAGGCAACTAATACTCATTAGTGTCGGCAATAGCCTTTCTAGATTTGAAAAGAAGTAATACGATTGGTGCTCCTGTTGAAAAATAATTAATAATATTTACAAAATGAGAATGTTGAAAAATTTAAAGAATGGTGAATCTACATATAATAAAGGAAGATTAGATAAGAACAAGAAACTACGATTGCATATCATTGAGAGTATATATGTGTGTGTTTGTGGCGCGCATATATTATGTGATTTTCTCTTCTTTGCTATATTTTTGTTTTTAATATAATTATTTCAAACATTATGTAATTGCAGGTTCATCACATGCTCAGTCCTAGTCCTATGGATTGGGTCTAGGCTTGAGCTTGAATTTAAATATATTGTTAAATAGTTTTTGGCTCATAAAAAATTACTTTTTGTCAATATATTTTTGTTTACTCAACTCATGAACAAACAATCCTGAATAATTTTATTTTCTACATAGAAAGTCTGGTTTTTAAGGCAATAATTACAATATTTTTAAGACAAGAATTATTAGGTTTTTATCTTTTTATGACGGGTTAATTAAAATAAAATGATGAGAATTATATATAGTAATAACTATAATTAATTATGCATTAGTTTTGTATCAAGAAATCAGTATAAAAAGGAGCTAAAGAGATGTTTGGTGCACACAAAGCAGTAGGTCTCTAGCCTTCTCTCACTTGCTTTTCTCAACTTTTCCACTCTATTTTTCCTTAGTAGAGCTTAAGGTCAAGTAAGTTTTCTGTTGAGAGATTTTTGAGTTTGTTTTTTTAGTTCATGAACCTTATTTAATAATACAACTAATAAAAATGGTGGTGTAAGAATACTAGAATGTTGATTATAGTCAATCCGTCTACTAACTAGCAATAAGGACAAAAAAATACGATACTTGAAAGCAAAGGGACATGCATTTCTTTTATATTCCACGTGCTTCAATAGGTAAATAAATATACTAAAATATATTGCTTTCTTTGCAGGTATGTTTAAGTGAAAAGGATTTACTTGCTTAATTCATCTTATTTAAGTTTATATGCTTGCTAGTTACTTTCCTCCAATCTTAAATTTTATTCTAGTTGCAAGCAATTTATTTAGCGATCTACTGCAACTCTCACGTATGAATTAGTTGGAAAAAATGAAACCAGAACCATTGCAATTATATTTTGAAAACATTCCCAGCAAATCCTTTCTGGACTGTCCACTAATACTTACCTTTAAGCCGCTGAGCAGATGCGCATTCAGGATTTAGCAGCTGCAAATAGAAGTGCATGTCAAATTAGAGAATCTGCAGCTCTTATAAGCATAAAACAGAAAAAACTTTTCTTACTTCTTTCACTTTTTTGTCCTGGACAAAGACAAAATCAATCTCCGCGTGATCTATAATAAAGTTTACAGCACGAGGACCTGCATCCAAGAAAACCAGTAACCCCTGCTTAAATTGGAGAGAAGAATCAGAAAGGTCGAGATGCATGGTGCCCCCTCGGAAACCCATCTCTAGAATATTAATAAATGACTTACAGAGAGACGGAGGGATGCAGGATTTAAAACTAGAGCGCAAGCCACTAATGGTTATTTGAAGTTCACTGTCAACTTTCAGTTGAAGTAGAAAGCACAAGGAAAAAAACTAAAAAAGAAGATTTTCTCCTTTGCAAGGTTTTCAGCTGCAGAATCCGATCACACCACCCACACCAGTGGATTTACAGCTTGGAACAAAAACCAGTGATGAAAGCTTTTTGGATCGTTTTTTACCGAAAGAGAGCACAGATTCTAATCCTATATTGAGAGTATTGTAGAAAGAAGTTTACCAATCGTATCATAGAGAGGCACGCAGACTAAGCTTTGGGCATTGCAAGCCTACACAGAGACAACGAAAGTACAGAAAATAAAAGCTCAGCCAATAAACGGAAAGTCGTAGAATATTAAAGAAAGCCGACCTCCATTGCCTCGATCCATTGAGGACAGTTTGATCCATAAATGCCAACTCGGTAGCCCTGCCACCAGAAATTCATTATGGCACAGGAAAAATGACCAAAGGGAAAAGAAAAGAAAGAAAGCTTTAATTGCCAGATCTTCAAATCCAAAGTCACTCTAATCCAAGTCCCTGTTCAATGCACATATCTATGCTTACTGGTTCAGCACCGGATGCCCGCAATGCAGAGCTAATTTGCAAAACTTCATCATAAACTTCCTTGTAGGTTTTCCAGACATAAGGGCCCACCTAAAGAAGGATCAAAGTAAAAAAAACTGCTGTTCTAATCTACAGAACTTTCAACCAGATATTTACCTTCCCGTCAACAAATTTACGCCATCCAAGCATTTTATATCCAGGATACTTCTTGGCAGATGAACTATGCATCGAAAGATTCTCATTGTCAAGAGACGAATTTTATAACAAGCGCAAAAAAGTCAAAACCATCTCAATATCCAAGCTTTCAAGTTAAGCTCCTGCCAACATCATTGGCAAGCTATATGGGCTGCCATTCTGCTTAAACATCTACGTTCTATCTCCATTAATTATCACATAACATGTATAATTGTACCAAACTTAGTTTCTTTAACCATCTAAACCTGCAAAACCAACGTAGTTTGTAGCTAGCTTTGGCTTACACCTTAAGGTCTAGCAAAACAGAAGGATGTTGCTTAATACAAAATGATATTCCTACTGCTCTTGCTGATCAATTTCATACCTGAAAATATCCCAAGATGTGGTCACATCGCGATCAAGAGGAGGATATTCTTTCTCGGATAGTAGATTACGATACACAGGACCAACAGAAGGTTTCCCATCTTTTCCTTCCCTCCCCTCCTCAACCTGAGCAGCAAATGCCTTCAATGCCATTAGTTTGCTGTTGCACCCGCTGCTCTACAGAAAACGTACAGATTTAGATTCTAGTGTCCAATAAGCGCAGATTAAGAAGCGCCGTTTAAAACATTCAAGTAGGCGGTCAACTACCGTCACTGGCAAACAAAAGTCAGGAATGGCTGGCCTAACTCAGCAAAAACTCTGCGACAAGTCGACTAAAACTTCAGCACCATAAAAAATATAAGAAGTGGTTGTGAAGTCAAGTCAATTACTGGAAAAGATAAAAGTTGATGCATGACATGACAAAGGTTGACCTGAAGATAGCAAAACACAGAAGGAGAAGGAAAAACAAAACGAAGAGAGTCTAGTTAACAGGTATCACAGCTAGGGTGGTTATATAGAGCATAGAAGCAGTAAAATCAAGATTAAAGATTAAAAATGGTAAAAGCAGACCAAGAGGTTTGCTCCCTCTATGGTCTGAGCTCTAAGTTGCTCATATGATGGCTACTGGAGACTTATATGGTCGTTAATTTCAGGGCCCGTGGGATTAGTCGAGGTGCGCGCAAACTAGCCGGACACCCACGTTAAACTAAAAAAAAATAAAGATTAAAGATTAAAAAGTGCCCACAGTTATTACTCTATAATTTACAGGTACTAGAAAAAAAAGTTGATAATTAAGCAGGACAGATGATTGTCTGGCAAGCTAACTAATGAATTATAGCACCGACAAATTAACCAGCTACTACCCACTTCACTTAATACGTATCCACCCAATTAAATGGATGGAAAGGGAAACCCATCATAAATGCAGTAGATGGCACTTCACCACCATGCACATAGGATACTAAATACAATTATTTCATTTAGGAAAAAGCAAACTGATGAAGTAATAAGAAATTAAGTATCCTAGGAATAAGTATCCTACGAAAAGGTTTCTGGGTTAGATAGTTAAGAAATCCTTGTAATTTCATTTATTTATTTTTTCAGTGCATAATAGATCAAGATAATTTATGATTATTACTTGTAAAATATCTTTTTTAGTGAAATTAATGACTCCCCGATTCTTAAAGAAGTATAAAAAAATATAATAATATTTTAGAGAAATGCTCATAATATATATATATATTAGAGAATAAAACTGTGAACTTTTATTTTGAAGATCTCATAGTATATTTATAGCTCATAAGTACTCTTATTTTTTATGGAGAGAAAAAACTGAAGTGTAATTTCATCTTTGTGATATTTTGAGTTGTATTCTGCTCATTTTATTCAACTAAAACATGGTGACATGCTAACCATGAAAGACTTTAATGTATCTAATGATTTTGATGGAGTATAGATTTGTTTAATTAAGTCTATTTGTTGAGAAATAATTATTTTATGATTTTATATAAAATTTTATAGAATTGATGATGTTAGACTCAATTATCTCTCGAGTCTGGCCAGCATCAGCCCAACGTGCTTAGTGTTAGAGAATAATATAAATCATATCTTGGGACTTCACCTAACAGCTTAAGCTATTTGGTTGAATTGGTTCTTTAACATGGTATTAGAGCCTTGATGACCAAACGGTCATGAGTTTGAATCAAGTACAAGGTAATGTGAGCCTATATAAGGTTTAAGCCCAAAGAGCTTTCACTTGAGTGGGTGTGTTGGAGAATAATATAAATCATATCTTAGAATCTCACCTAATAGCTTAAGCTATTGGGTTGAATTGGTTCTTTGACACTTAAGACCTCACCTAACAACTTAAGCAAGAAAAATAGAGGAAGAATTGATCTTGTAACACCCCTAGTTTTCCAGGGTAACTCTAAGTCAACTCCACATATCATATTAAGAATTATGGAATATTCGATATATTAAGAACCACAATCATTCTTTTTTTCCTATAATACTCTATCAAAATCTTGAAATAGTTTTCTTTATACTTGGATTATATCAAGTCAACGACAACTCCAATCATTTCACCAAAATCAATCTTTCAATTATGTTCTAACCATTGTAGACCTTATTTCACAATATTCCCACTCAAGAATAGTTTGCAATGATTCTCATAAAAGATTAATAAATTGAGATACAAGAAGTGAGAATAGTTAATTTATTCTTTGCATGGCTATGATGAACCTGAAAAGATTAAACATTATGATATTAAATTAATCACTATCAAAAATCTCACACAAACGGCATTAAATCCCTAGGTTTACTTCTCATTATGAACTAACCCTTGTTATACTCAATTATTATCCAGTTTTGTAGATATCATATTCAAATTTCTTTTCAAAATTCCCATCCATTTTCTATTTTTTTTGTTGTATGTTTAATCCAAATATCCCTTATGGATTCTAAAATTCAAAAAAGATCCACATCTCATATAATTAAAATGCAGTTCTAAAAACTAAATTTAATGAATACAACCAAGATCACATCTCATATAATGGATTTGGTTTGTTTCCTTGTACTAGTCTAAAAAGTCGTTGCTTTAAAAGTTAAAAATAAAAATAAAATTCAAACAACATTTTTTTTTTGTTAGATTGGATTTTGACCGAGTCAACTTTGTCATATTATATATTTATGCCTATTTTTTTAAATTTAAACTTGCAAGAACATTGTTGAGACTTTGACTCTGTGCTTGAAGCGGAGTACATACAATAGATCAAGTTAAAAAGAGCTAAAACCCCTAGCGAAAGCACTATAGGTCTAGATGTATTGTCACTGTTCACTGAAAACAGTGTAATGATGTTTTTTCCTCTTAACCTAAAAAAATTAACACAAGTTTTCAAGGGTATTGAAGTCTTTTTACATGGTCCATTTATTATTACCAATTAGAGTAAGGACAAATAAGGGCTTTCATAATTTGATTGCACAATAAAACTACCAACGCACCATTGAAAGCAAAAAAACACTAAACATGATATCAAGGAGTATTTTTGTATTATCATAATGGTTTTTTTTTTTTGTTATTATAATTTAAATTGGGGGATAATTGGTATTAGACAAAATATAAAAACTAAAAATACCCTTAAAATAAAAAAAATAAAACTCAGAGTCAAGAAGCTTCTTGGTCTTTTCACAATGATTTTTTTTTTTGTAATTATAAAAATAGCTCAGGGGCACTTTGGTATTTGGCTAAATAGACAAACAAAAAATGACGTGATTGTGTGGCCCACCCGATGGTGCATGGGAAGTGCCTGCGCCCTTCGTGCGTTGCATGTGGTGCATACCAACATCCAAAAATGCCTATTCATTATGTCACTAGAAGCCCTATTATGTTCTCTTTCTATTGGTATGACATATGTATCTGATAGTGGTTCAGTTTGTTTTTGGTGTGCATTTTTTCTTCTTCTTCTTTTCTCTGTACTCCTCTCAAAATTAAAGTTTGGCCCACTTAGTTGTTGATATTTCAACTTCAGTCTTTATGCTTTTGATTTTATTTCTTGATCTAGGCTTTTTTTGTAGAAGTTTTATTTTTTTTTGCAATTCCATCCTTCAATTTCATTTTAACAAATATTATATTCTCCAATTTCATCCTCATTCTTTGGATCTCTAACTTTTTGTCTTGGCCCTTTTATAAAAATTTCATTAATTTTCAATTTCATCATTTAATTCAAATTGGTGTATTATGTTTTTCAATTTGGTCTTTATTGTTTTGATTTCTAATATTTTTTCTTGGCTCTTTTGTAAAAGTTATTATTCTTTTCAATTTATCCCTTCAATCAAAATATTTGTTTATGTTATTTTGACCCTCATTTTTTTCTCTTATTTTTTGGTCCTTTTACTAAATTAATATTTCTTTTCAACTTTACCTATCAATCAAATATAAAATTTATTTTGTATTTTGCTTTTCATTCTTTTAATTGCTATTTTTTAATCCTTTTGTATAATTGAATTTTGTTTATCAATTTCATCCTTCAATATTTGATTGATTAAGAATTGAACTTCATGGTTTTTTCATATTAGGTGCTTCGAGTCTAATGACCTCGGTTATGTGTTTGAAAAGTTAACATGTTTTTTTAAAATTAAAAATATCTTTATAATTATCTTTATTTTTTATTGAGTTATTTTAATCTCATAATCTAAGCCATAATTTTGACGTGACATCTAGGGCTGGCTTAATCTTGATTATTGTGGTTGCAAACCCATTTTGATATCTGAACATTATTAGTTAAAAAAAAAAATCAACCTTGTGGTGAAACATAGGCATTAAGACTACTTAATACTATATAACAATACCTGTCAAGGTTTGTTTTTTCAAAAAAAAAAAAAGAGGAAAAACAAATTGCAAATGTTTACCTGGTTGTGTTCAAACTCAATTAATTCCTTATGAATTGGTTTGGGTGGCAATACAAGCCATTTGACACTAAAGTTGTTCAATTATTATTATACTATACACTAAAATAATTGGGTTTTTAACTCAATGTTTCACTCTTTAGATGAACAGTGAAGCTAGTCCCCCTTTTTTTATTTTTTTTCATCCTCTTTTTCTTTGAATTTTGTTTTATTTTTTTTCAATCTCATCCTTTAATATTTGGTTAATTTTTAACGGTTTTCATAATTTATTTTGATTTGTTTTTTTATGAAATTATCACATTCTTAAACAAATCTTCCAATATTTGGTTTGTACTTAATTTTACAAACATATGTTTTTGCTATCTTATATTTAAGTAAAAAATTGTTTTAAATAAAATTAAGTGGAGTCTGTGACCCAAGTCACAAGTTTAGAAAGTTAAGCAATAGAGTTTGGGTCGATCAAATATATTGTTGTCTTAATATTTTTAAAAAATATTATCTTGAATTTTTTCAATCAAAACCATACTTTTTTACTAATTAATTGGGCTATCTTTAGACACACCAAGTCAATTGAATCACATCGGAGCAACTCCCACATGATTGAATTTTAAAGCTGGATAAGCAATGAGGCGAATGAGCGGTTTTAAGGTGGACCAGTTGGAATGGGTTTAATACCAATACTTAATAGTTATCTATGACCTAGATAATTTTTAAGTTTAATTTCTATTTTATCAGACCCCATTATAATGCAATATACACTAAAAAAAGGTAGAGATTTTAACTTGCCTACTTCGTTGCTAGTCGCTCTTTTTTTTTCTTTTTTTTCTTTGAATTTTTTTTTCTTCTAATTTCATCCTTCAACATTAATTTTTTATTGAGTTTTTTTTTTCAATTTCATTCTTCAATAGTTGGTTAATTTTGAATTTCTTTTTATAATTTGTTTTAAACTGCTTTATATAAGGTTATTATAGTCTCAAACATGTGTTTCGATATTTGATTTGTGCTTGCTTTTGTGATCGTCTATTTTTTTTATAATTAAGTAAAATATAGTTTAAAAAAAATTATCAAAATTAGTGGAGTTCATGACCTGGATCACGAGTTTAACAGGTTAAGCAGCAAAGTCCGGGTCAATCCAATTTGTTACCAAGTCAATATTAAAAATATATCATCTTGATTTTCTTTTATATAAATCTAAACCACATTTTTTACATGTCAACTAAGTTGTCTTTGGACATGCTAAGTCAACAAAGTCACATCATAGTAACTCCCACATATTTTAATTTCAAACCTCGGCTAAGTAAGGAGTTGGTTTAGGAGGTTTCAAGGTTGACCTACTAGGTCGGGTTTAATAACAATGTCAAATAGTTCTATGTGACTTAGATATTTTTTACAATTATTATTTTTTATTTGAACCACAATATAGCATAAACCTGTAAACTAGTACTATACACTAAAAAATGAGATTATAACTCGCTTACTAATTTTTTATATGAGCAATGAAGTAGACCCCCCTCTTCTCCTCCTCATTTTTTTTTCCTTTTCATTTTCCCCTCACGTTTTCTTTCATTGTCTTCCTTTTTTCTTTGATTTTTTTTTTCTAATTCCACCCTTCAACATTAGATTTGTAATGAGTTTTTTTTTTTTTCAATTTCATCCTTTAATATTTAGTTGATTTTGAATTGGTCTTCAAAATTTATTTCGATTTACTTTCTATGAGGTTATCGTAATCTCAAACATCTTGACAATTGGTTTGTGTTTAATTTTATAAGTGTTTTTTTTATCGTGTAATTAAGTAAAAAAATATATATAAAAAAAAAAAAAAACAAATTTATCAAACCTTGTAGAGTCCATGATGTTGGTCGTGGGTTTGACAAGTTAAGTAGCAAGCTTGGGTTGATTCAATGTGTCGTCGTCTCAATATTAAAAAAAAAAAAAGGAATTCATCTTGAAATTTTTTGAAGTCAAACCACAATTTTTTACATGTTTGGCTTGCCTTTGGACCCACGAAGTTGATTGGGTTATGTTGGGATAACATTTATGTAGTTTAATTTAAATACTCAAACTAGGCAATGGTCAAGTTAGGAAATTTCAAAATTCACCGTTAAGCTGACTTTAATAACATCAAATAGTTTCTGTTGACCTAGATATTTTTTTTCATATTCAATTTTTTTTCACTCACCGCCTATAAAACAAGTACTACACCAAATGATAAGAAATTCAAATGATGGAGTTGTATTGACGGGGAAAATGTTTATGTAATATGGTACAATTTTTTTAATTTTCTTTTAAAAAATGTATTTTGTATTCTTTTAACATCTATTGAAGTAATTTTTTTATAAACTTAACTTCATCTCGTGATGTTGAAATATAATAATCAAGATATTCATAATAAACATATTACTACAAGTAATTAAAGGATATAGTTGTGTGCAGGGAAGAAATATGGGAAAACATAATCAGTATAAAAAGAAAAAATAAAAAAGGATTTGAGATGATATGATGAATATCCTCAATAACCCTTGAAATGAAGTTCAGGAAATTTAAAAATTGATGTGCTGATGATATGGTTGGTTGTTAGTTTTCTTTCTTAAAATTAATTGTATTGAAATGACATTTGAGAACCCCTTAACACCAAATCAATAGTGAGTGGTCTAAATCATAAATAAAAGTTCGATGAATCACATGTAAATGTTAATCATACATCGAACTGAATTATAAGATTTCCATTTAAGAATTGATGTTTGCCTCTCTTTATACTATACGCGACTTCACTAGGCATTAAGGAGTTCCCACAAAAAGTGGCATGCCTTCCTAGTAAACCATTTCTGGCAATATTTTCTATCTTGAGTGCATCAATGCTGCCTAGCTCTTTCCTTTTTCTGGTATTTGTCCACGAGTATAGTAAATAACTAGTAGGACTTTACCTCCATAGGTGGTGAATGGTGATGAAAATTGAAATCCTCTGTACAACCTACTAGATTGGACTGGAATATCTACATGGCATAATAAAATAATACAGTCGAGGTGACCTTGTGTCTCTTGTTACTAGACTAGCCACACATCTTTCCAAACTCACCTTGCCTCATTTCTTAAAAGACTAGCATCGTCCTCTAGACTCACCTTGCATCCCTTTTTTTTAAGGTAAATATGGGTGTTTGGACGAGCTTATACACACCTCGACTAGTCTATCGAGACCCTGAAGTTAATAATCATGTAAGCCTCCAATGATCCTGCAGTTTGTGGCACTCGACCTGATGACCTTTAGGGAGCAAATCCAGGGCTTGACCAGTTGAGCTAGACCCCTCAAGATTATCTTGCATCCCTCTTCAATGGACTAGCCACGCATTTATGGACTGACCTTGTGTTTCTCCTTGTTGGACTAGTTACATGTTCTCTTAAACTCGCCTTGCATCCTTGAACAAAGCTTATACCCTTGGACAAATCTATACTTTTAAATCCAACTAGTACATCTAGATACACAACCTTCGAGTAGCATACGAACTCCTTCACCTACCCTCCATATGGTTAGTAAAGATCAATCAGACATTTGTCTTTAATAGAATTGGTCGTGTATACCTTTTTAATAAGATCGACATGCATTCTTTTTCAATAGGACCTTCTACAAGGATCCTTTAATACGATAGGGTTATATGCCCTTTAAATAGAATCTAGCCATACATATATCTTATAGGATTGGTAAGTTTTACAATCCATTTTAGCCTAAAAAAAGCATGTTTTCAGTGAAGTTTCTTTTTTATGACCTCAACACTAAGTATAAAGGCATCACTCCTCCACACATGTGTGGTGGTTATACCATTCTTAGGTATAGGAGCACCACACCACCTATTATAGAAGGTTATCATAATAAAATTTTGGAGTCATCCTAAATAGTTCCTACAATGTGATAGGTACCATTATTTTTCACAAACTTAATTTATCCCTTACTCACTAGCTTTCAAACTTGACACTTGAAATTCTTGCAATTTTTTAATTAAATGGCCCAAGATCTCATTATGATATTTACATTTCTCGTTTGATTTGTATCACTTAGAGAATTGTGGTTAAATTGATCTAATAGAGTGGGGGAAATATGTTTGGTGTTTAGAATATGCTGGTAAACATGTTTGAATAGTAAATATATGTCAATATTTAACAATGACAATTAGACAATTGGTGATGCAATGAGATCTGATCGGACAAGATTACAATTTCCAATCTGAGAGTTATTTTATGATTTATCTTTCATCATGAATTTTGATTTCATGGTTGGACCTTTTATTTTTCCTACTTTATTGGCTTGCTAAATTCTCTTAGTCACAATCATTAGATCATTAAAGCATTGGGTTGCATTTACAACAAGATACTTGAAGTAAGGTGTCTTAAAAGTATTGATGAACATGCTAACCATCTCCTTTTTTAGTAGTGAAGGATTTATCTGAGCAACTACTTCATGCCACCTCTGGGCGTACTCCTAGATAAACTCCTTGTTTCCTATTTTCATAACTTGTAGGCTTACTCTATCAAGTGCAATATCCATGTTAAATTTGTATTATTTAATAAAAGCATCCACTAGGTTTTTCCATCTCTTAATCCCGATGTTTAATGTTACTTTATTAAAGCTATCTTGAAAGAAGTGGATTAATAATAAATTCTCATCGTGGACTATCTTGACTATCTTGTTATAGTACACCTTGAGGTTAGTAATTGGGCATTGGTTTCCAATGTACTTAACAAACTCTAATACTCTAAACTTCTTTAGAATAACCATATTAGAAACTAAACACATCTCAACAACTTTTATGGACTCATACAAATTAGTTCCTTCAATCACCCTCGTCCTTTACTTAAGAGCAACTAGTTTATTAGAGCCATCCTCTTCTACCACCTTTTCCTTTTGAATTTTATCGGCAGTCAAGCTTATAGTTGGTGGTGCTTTTGTAAGAGGTATTGGTAAATGTGTAGTGAATTGAGCCTTCAGTAAGGTGCTAATTGTTCTTAAATTACATGGAATAAATCTAAAGGGAGTTGTTTACATGGGTGCAAATTGAGTAATACTTACAGGCTGTATTAAGGGTCCCTCTCCCAATGATTTAGGATATAAGTTCTCCTTGAGCATATTAGCAAGCCTAGAAATATCTTTTGTAAGATTGTCAAGTTATTTTTTTGTGTTGGGCCTCCAACTACGCTCTTTTCTTGTTTTTCTTGAGTGAGGCTGGATTTTAAGGGGACCTATTTTTCACCTTCAAATGAAAACAAAGCAAATATAACATGCAAAAGTAATGATGCTAGTAAAAAAAAAAAAAGATGGATTTTTTATTTTTTTTGGTAAGCAAAAAAGATGGATTTTCTCTTCAAGGGCGACACACAATCATTATTTTTTACATGATGAATAAGAATTTTGATGTCATTGTAACTCATATTCTTTCTCAAACTCTATAATAGTTATTTCCCAAGTAACAACCATCATATCTCCTATAAGTTTTGAATTTAGGATGCTATATAACAGGCTTGCCTTGATGCATTTATATAGGGTACATCTTAAAAGGTAGGTTCTAGCCATTAAATGAATGAGGTAGGTTATTACCTGGTGAAAAAAAAAATGTCTCTTGCTACTCAATAATCATCCTCAAGAGGTTGATACGAGGCTCAGTAGAAGTGTGAAAGCATTTGTGCCAACCACTGCCAAGTTAAGCGATCAGACAAGAGATGGATAGTTCATAAATTTTACCCAGGCTAAAAGTCATTTGGGTACCGTTAATCTCCCACCTATCATGAGGTTTAAAGCACGTGATCATAAAAAGGTGATGTATGAATGGTATGAAAAACTTGCATGCTAAAGCAGTAAATAAGCACAACCAAATATATAAACACAACATTACACAACAAGCAATACAAAAAAGCAAAGCTTAGTCCTAAAATCCTCAGTGGAGTCACCAACTTATCGGCTACTTAACATTACAGTGATTAGGAAAAAAGAAACACTTTTTGTGGGTGTTCTTTTAGGGAAATGTCTTAATTTATGATAAGAAATCATCACCTAGTATTATGATCACTAGAAAATCATAATTGTTCTTCAGAGATCTATGATAAAGGACTACTTATGCTAAAGGAATATACCATCACCCTTAAAGCATCATACTTGAGGTAAGTTGTATTGCTAGTCTTGTTTTAAATTGCTAAGGTCTGTTGTTTCAAATTATTGGTGGTTTATTTATTGGGCATATGCTGGTTTACTATGACAAGTTAAACCCTTGTCAAAAGTTCAACACCTATTTGTTCTAAAATTTTGGATGGTTTTTTCCACTCCTAGTTATTTGGTGAGTTGACAGCTTTAAAGTGGTTATCTCATATCACAACTTAAGTTATGTCTATGAATGTATCAGTGGGTCTATATTGAGTCCATGAAACCCAAACCAAATCATAAAGAAGGTTTATGGAAAGAGCCTTGATAAGGTTAACCTAACATATGATACCTCAATTACTTTGACTCTAGCATGAGTAAGAAGTGCTTTTATTATTTTAAAATATAAGAAATGTGTTACTTCTCTCAACATTCAAGGCTTTTTGTGAGTCCATTTATTTTAATTAGTGAAAGTAAATAACAAAAAATTTATGATTGGGAATTAAGAAAACCAGGTTAGGCTTTTGGTATGCAAAATGATTTTGAAGAAAGACTTGGCCATGCTAAAAAAAAAAAATCATGAATTTTTGCATCATCCTTTTTCACTTTGTTCTAGTCCATGCTTCAAGGAAATAGCCATGCAATACCTACATACTCCCTATTATCACATTAATCAACCCAATAATCTCTCACAACTCATAAACATCTTCACATCTTCAAAAAAAAAAAAATGTCACAACATAACACCTATATATAGAAACAAACTCATCATCCTCAATCAAACTCAAGCCATCATAATTTATCACCACCCAGTCCAAAATCAAACACAATTAATGTTTGGTCCTAAAAGTTAATAATTTATCAAAAAAAAATGATTTAGGATTAGCAATTGTTCCTCCAAGGTGGTTATGGTTGTCTAAGGATTGTTGGAATGCAAAGAGGCATTTATAATAGTGGTGACATCTTTGATGTGGTTATGGAGTACTATATGCGGTAATTTCCAACTGGATTACAAGTGTAAAATGACATAGTTTGTAGTTGGACCCTTAGAAAAGTTTTAGATCTTCTTCTAAACTTTTTAACGCATATTAGTTTGCATTCTTTTACCTACTCTAGATAGATGCTAAAAATCAAAACAGGTATGGGTTGCAGTAAACTTCTAGATAGATTCTGAATTTTTTGTTTCGGTTGTTTTTTGGGCTTCTAGACGCAAGAAATGGATTTTTAACTCTTCATAAAAAAAATTATTCCTATATCTTAGCTTTCCATTGAGCTAAAAAACACCATAAATTAAGTTGCATGGCCTTTGTTATTAATTAAAAACAAAACAATGTTCTAGTTCGTATAGAGCATCCAAGATGTTTCATGGGGGGTTTGTAGCTGGGGTTTTCTAGGTCATTATGTGGTGGCTGCAAATGGATTTTCTTGGGATGGAAGATGGTTGTGTGGATGGTGTTTCAATGGCTAAAATTGGTATAGTTTAGGGGCTGGAAAATAGAAGAGTGTGGTGCTGCAAAAATAATAGGCTTGATGAAAAAATGTTAGAGAAACCTTAAGGGAAAGTAGTTGTATTGGTGAGGAAAAACCTAAGAGCGAAATCTTTTTTTTTTTATGGTCAACTTTCTCTTTTTTTTGTGTGTTTCTCTATTAGTCTCCCTTTGTATCTACCCCTCTCTCCTTTCTTTTTTCAAAGACTATTTATAGGTGAGTATGTGAGGTCGTTAGTATTCTAAACTAGAATGGAAAAGCAAGGATTATAGGATTAAAAAGAGGCTAATTTCATGAGATCGAGGCTAATTGAGAGCATGTATTTGTTTAGATTTTAGAATAGGTTTAAGGAATCAATCATATATTTTTTTCGAATTACGTTAAAGAAGGGAATCTTCATGATTTTGGGTCATTAAAAGATCAATTGTGGCTAAAACTTGAATGAGGAGGTAGGGGTTTAGGCCTGGATTATGGATAGAGATTTTAGGTAAGACTTTACATAATTGAAAAGACCATAGCGAATGACATGTCATTCCTTTTCAAATGGAATGACATGTCATTTTTATTTTTTGGCTTGCCCCCAATTGTATTTTTTTGTGTTTTTATGATTATTTTTAACCACACAAGAATGATCAAAACAACAAAATAATTAAAATTGACTAAATTTACCGAAAATATATTTTTTTAGACTTTATGTTTTTATTTGAAATATATAAAAATAAATGGTCACAAATTAGGTTATAACATTTGCCCTCTCTTTACAATATTTATGGTACAAAGTCTTGTAAAATACTTTGTATAGTAAGCTTGTAAAGAAAAGAAATGTTTTGACATGGGTTTGATGTTAACCTTATCAATGAAAATTCTTGAAATGGTCAAGGGATCCTTCCAATTGAACGATCCACCACTTTTAAAAATCACATGTTTGAAATGAAAGGAATCCAATACCTTTAAAACAAAGGGATCCTACAACCTTGAAGATTACATGTTTGAAATGAAAGGGATCTAACACTTTTAAGTTCAATAAAGAGACTCGACATCTTCAGAGATCACATGTTCAAATTGAAAAGGATCTGGCACCTTAAAGGTTTCATAAAAGTTTAATCTAAATTAAAACATTAAACTTGATTTAAATTGTGTTATATAAAGCAATTTATCATGACAATCAAATAAAAGTTAACTTGTTACAATCATAATCTTTTTCTATGTGATCAACAATGATATACAAAGAAAATACATGCAATTTTTTCTTTCAATATATATTTTAAAAACGAATGTCATTGCAATAATGTACCATGCTTTGTCAATCTTTTTTACTACTCTCTAGATCAAAGGTGTGGTCAGGCAATTACAAGGAGAAAATGATGGATATAATGAGGATAATATTTTAAAGACTATTATGGCATGAGCTATTATCAAAATCCGGGTTTTGGAGTTCAAAGACTTGAATCTTGACTTTTAGTGACTGGAATTTGAATTAAAAGACGACTCGTTGTCTATTTTATTAAAATAAAGGTGGGTTTAAAAAGAAAAAAGAAATAGAAAGTTAGGCATAGACCTAGCCTTCTAGGCCTATGTATATATGGGTTTTTGTTGAGGTGAAATACACAATTTTATTTCTCAAAAACTATGAATGTTCATTAAACAACCCTTAACCCCTTTATTATTATTATTATTATTTTAGAATAAAATTAACTATAAATAAATTTATTAAAATGATATTCTAGCTATTATCCAATTAGACCATGATTTTCAAGAAAGATAGAGATCTTATGATAATATC
Organism: Populus alba; assembly: GCF_005239225.2. NCBI lineage: Eukaryota > Viridiplantae > Streptophyta > Magnoliopsida > Malpighiales > Salicaceae > Populus > Populus alba. The sequence continues at coordinate 11,731,141 of NC_133285.1, read as the reverse complement.
AACAATTATTTTATAAATAATTATATCCCTAACATGCATAACCTTAAAAAGAAATTACTCATTAATATTTCATAAAAATAGAATATATATTTTATTAGTTCTTATTATAAAACTTTTAAATTTATTTTTTGTGCTTAAAAATGATTAATTCGTAGTTTTTTATTTCTTTATTAAAACTTGCTTATCATAATGAAATTTTATTTAAGAAATAATGTTATGTTGAAAAAAAAGTACTTTCTATTAAAAAAAGATATACATAAATAAGAAAGGAGAGTTTTTATTAAAAAGATGAATATTTTTTAAATTTAAATCATTAAGATTTTTACAGATTTTTTTAATTGTCCTTAGTTTTTATTCAAAAAAATCCTTGTCGCTAATAATTTTGACTTGAAAAAAATTCTTGCTCCGAAACTTGAAATCACTGTCTTATGGATTTTATTTTTTTATATAATTAGATAAAAAAAAATTTCGAAGGCGGGCACTGTACTATAGAGTTTGTGAGTGAAGGCGACAAGAATACCATTTCTGGAATGAGTGGCCTTCACTTGGTGTCACACCTCATGCTCTGAACATGAAGATAATCCATAACCCAGAATGATTATAAATCCAACCAAATTAAAGCTTTAATCCATTACGAGTTTCTAGACGAACTCCATTTCCATGCACTTGGCACCAAAAGGATTCAACATATGTCTAGGATCAGATATAGATGATAAATACACAGCTGAAATTAGTTAACTACATTTTCATGACCACCACGTTGAAGCACTAATGCGCAACAACTTTTCACTATACTCCCATAATCCATGGCAGCAAGCAAGAAAACTGGTTGAGGTTGAAGTGCATCAGGGAGACTTCCAAGGGGCGGAGGCTACTTTTACAAAATGATCCCGGGCATTTTTTATCCGTTCATTTATGGCATCAGTATGGGATTGCATCTTGGAAATATCAAGGCCCTTAGCCTCCATCTTTGCATTGGTTAAAGCAAGTTCTTCCTGTAGCTCAGTTATCTTCTTCTCAATATCGCTCATCTTCTCTTCCAGCTTTCTTTTCTCATCAGCATGCGCTCGTATTTTCCCTTCAGCATCTTTGGACTCATTTATTACCTCCCCTTGCCCATCTTTAATTGAAAGCAATTCATTCAACCTACAGCGTGGCACAGTGATGTCAAATCCATGCTTCTCCAAGTCAACAAGACTTTCCAATGTACTCTCTAATATGCTTCTACAATCATCAAATTGAAGTGAGGATATCTTCTCAAACAAACTGGCGAATGTTACCATAATGCCAATGGCTGATCCTTCACGATACTCTTCTTTACATTCAGTCAAAGGATGGAAGTGTGGTTTTTGCGGTATGATTTGGAATACTTCCATAGATTCAATTGTGTTCCAAACCGGAGACTTCTTTACAAAAGGCACCAACTGATTTTCCACCAGAGTGTCATTGCTTTTTGGATCAACCGTACACGATTGCACTGCCACAACTTTTTTTTCTCTAGCCTCACTCACAATCCGACCAGTCGATAATCCTGAACAGGAAATAATTGTAGTCAGCAAAACTACAAGAGGAAATGCATTTAAATGTTTGACTTACTTAATTCTTCAAGACCTGCAGAACCGTGCATATTCCCAAACCAGGTTGATAGAGGTTGATCATCTTCAGCAACATTCTTCGATGCAGCAGCAGCAGCAGCATCAGCTTCCCTTGACATGAATTCTGTCTTGAAAATTTCACTGCTTTTCTCTCTTGAAGAATTATGTGAAACTGCATAATTTCATATCAGGCTTCAGAAATGGATACATACTTTTGAATGGCTAATGTGAGTGTAGTAGCTTTCTATGCTTGTGTTTCTTATAGTAAAGAGGGTGTTTGTGTATGAGAGAAACACTTAGATGGAGATTGAAATGGGACCAAGAGACAAGGCAAAACTAACTTCTAACGTTATCAGCTTTCCAGAGCAATATCTGGCAAATGATTAACCAACCAGTATTCATTCCATGATTTGCTTCTATAGTCTCTTAAATTTGTTAGATGAGAGCTTGTATCAAACAAAAGAACCACTACTCTGATCTCCCTTCTTCTAGAAAAACTTTCTGGGAACCAATGCTATTACCCATTTGAAGAATAAACATGGCAAAACAAATGGAGAAGTGGAAACTTACGACTAATTTTGCTGTTGTGGCCATTAAAAAAGTCTATGAGAACCTAATCTTTCTACAACATCTATGACAACAGATAATAAGCTCATCCACAACTGAGGTTCAGAGTATGCCATGCTCTTGGCAAACCTAAAATCAATGTCTATGTCATCACAGTGGAAAGTATTGAAAGTTATTGATTTGCGTAACAGGCATCCTTCTGATGACATTTACAGCTGTTTGCCTAATACTTCCACAGTAGTTTCATTTGGTGCTCTCTTTCTTTGCCAAAGATACCCACATTATAGCTCACTGCATTCTGGGTAATGGTGGATGAAATCAGAAATTTCCTTTTGTTTGCTTAAAAATTCCACAACAGAAGTTCCTTGCAGCAAGGCAGAAAAATAACTCAGATCTGAAGCTCTACATACCTTTAGGCTCCGCCCTTGCCTGTGTAGGCCACTCAACTTCATTAGTTGTAAGATCTTTTACAACCACTTGTACAACTTCATCAGCAATGTCCACAGGGCCAAAGTCCTTACCTGCATGTTATATTGCATATTTGTGTATCTCCAAAAAAAATCACAAAATGACCAGCCAACAAGTTGTGGTTTAAAGCATTTACATACTAGCCACCAGAGCTTTTGAGTTTATGATTAATTTGCGTGGTCTTCCCCTCTTTCTTCTTTGACTGCTTCCCACATATTCCTGAACCAAAAACAACAAACCTAAGAGCTGGTACTGTCTGATTAGGGGACAAAAAGAACAGGAGGGAAAGCAAAACACTGTAAGGGTCTTATTCTCCAGGTTTGGTCAAGGAATCAATGAAAGCAAGTATGCCAAAATAAAAAACACTAGCACACTGAGTAGATATAATGGTTATAAAGACCATTACAGTAGCCTCCCATACAAGTGACCACAATTCAGGAATCCTTGAACAATATTTTATGTTCCACACCTTTGCACATTCTAAGGGCAATGAAATGCAAGAACCATGTCTACCAATGGACTCTTTTTCCCTAAAAATCAGTATCATTTATCTAATGCAAGATTGCTCGAGACCAATGCCAGCAAAATGGCTGTGCACTTCGAATTCGTCAAACTTTGGTTAATGGTACAGTGCCAAAAAAAGCACACTAGCAATTATCCAACCACTCAAACAAACCACACTGAAGAATATCATTTTTCTCTATACAATAACAGTATCACTTTCTATCCAGCATGTCAAAGTAACAATCAAGTTACCATTAGGAATAGTGAACCTGCAACCTAATTTAACATTGTAGAATATGGCAACACTTTTCTCAAGGACCAGCTCTGTTTAATGTCTGAAACTGTAAGTTCATAGAAACTTCAAAACTAAATTCCCATTATTTACAACCATCACAAGCATTACTGCACATGAATTAGCATCATAAATTCTCAAACCTTAAACTGCTTTATCCTATCACCAGTCTACATCTCTCTCATAAATAGGTGTTTTTCATACTTGTCAACTTATCTTGGCAGTTTTCCTTAGCTTCTAAGCACGGCCCCACCCACCCACTCACCTCCCGTTGAACAACCAAACAAAAACAGAAGCAGAAAGAAACCTCTTCCTTACCATGTTCTTGTCTTTGGCTGAATCATTCAAACCCTTCTTCTGATCCCTCATAAGCTTCAGCATTTCCTTGTCATCCTGATAAATGCCCTCTATAGCTTTTAACCCTATGATCAGAGGGACTTCAATTTCTTTTGTTTTAACATCACTCTCACTGATGCCTTGAACAGTAACTTCCACTGCATCACCGTCCTTCACTGAAAATCACTCAATAGAAGAGATCCTGTGAATAAAAGAAATAAGCAATGCAACAATAACAAGGAAATATATACCTGCTGCCGAAGAGTTTGGACTTCTAAAAGGTGATTTGGTGGCTCTCCCTTTCCTAGTTACAATATCCACTTTTGGGCAGTCCAATTCAAGCACTTTATGTAGCTTAGTCTTCTGCATCGATAAGGGATGATGCAAATAAGAAAAAAATATCACAAAAGGGAAAAAACTAGTAGAACAAGTTACTCATAGAAAAAATGGTAGAACCAACAAGAAGTGAATGTGTATAGGTGATCATCAAAACTCCATCAAGAAAGTCTTAATTTATTTTTTAACAAATGGGCTTAACTGTTTCCCAATATCATGTGGTTCATGTCATCATATAAAAGGACCTGCTTGTGTCAAAAACTAGTATAATGATTTATTTGATCTTGCGAAGTGCATGTTTTAGCTGTTGATTATTTCATATATGTCACAACATAAAAGAAGGATAACAGTTTATGACTGTGAGACTGAATGTAAGACTTTCAATACAATAGTGCTTCATGGAACCACCATGCTGTCACAAAATGCCAACCAAGGTTAGCATAAAGCTTGTCAATACTTTTCGCTGGATCACACAGCCAGGATGTGCAGACCATTCAAAAAAAGTCAAATGCTTCTCTTGGAAGTATAGGATGTAAAATTAATGAAAATTTTAGAAGATGAAATTCAACTCACAGTTGTCTTTCCTGCAGAAAAGTTCTCAGTTTTGTTAGAAGGCTGAGCATCAACCATATGTTTTTCTATGCATCTTGCTCTTTTACCTCCTGTTTTTGAAGTGGTAAAACCACAAGGTTTTTCGTTGCTTGACATTTCAATTGGTATCTTCCTAGACTGCAGAACTGTAACTGATAATGGAGCTTCAGTAGTATCTACTTCAGTTAGCATACTGGAAGCGCTTGAACATGCGCCGCCACCATTATAAAGTGTCAGCTTTAGCTTCTTCACTGATTTTTCACCCGAATGCATTGACTGCTCTGTGGGATTCCTTATGCTTGTGGAAACTGTTTTCTCTTTGGTCTCATCCTCAGCTGCACTTGAGCTTTTGAGTTGTACTGCCACATCAGGGTTATCACTACTGTCGGTGCCAACAAACTGTCCTTGACTATCAGAAACAATTCTAACTTCCTGAACAAAAACAGGGAAGTTACGCAATCAAAAGATGAAAGGGGATTTTCTACCATGTTTTTCGGCTTCCTAACTTCATTTCATACAATCCTGCCAAACTTTAGAGAATAAATGCATCAGACTATCACAAAACTCCAAGTCATAAGAAAAGTAAGCCCAAAGAATCACCTAAGCTCAGCCATTGCCCATTGACGTGTCAAGGAAAGCGAGGCAAGACATTTTATTGCATTCCCTATGCTAAATTAGTCACTTAATCATGCATTCAAAATACTCCTGGTACAAAATGCAAACAAGTGAAGTTTCTTATAGGAAAAGTGCTAGTAATAAACACGTGCCTGTGTGGCCTGTGCACACATAACAGAAGAAACCATACATTGTAAGATAGTATATGAAGCAATACAAAAGTGAATCAGATCCAACCAGCACACTTCCTGAGTCTGGGTCAACAGCTCAATTTTCCCTTCTTTTTCTCAGATTAATCTGCAATCAATCTGAAAATGATTGACCATAAAAACCTTAAATGTCTTGTGTTGATCAGTTGATGTTCAAATATAGAGCAAGAGGTGGAAAACACTCTATTTAAAGAGTAAGCTTCAGATTAAATGGAATGGCAGGGGAGATCTAAACCTAATGGCTCACACTGTCAGGAAATGGTCTCCATCTTCCGCACATAGGAACAAACCTAGATGTATATCCAACACCATATCTAACAACAGCCACTTGCTACTGTTAATAACATGAACTCACAAATTGACCCAAATAAGTATTATACCTTTGATTTACTAATCCATTTTCCATCAACCCATTCCAGATGAGGCCTTATCTTTGAGTGACTGAGCTCCTTGTCCTCATTTCCGTGCTTAAAAAAGACATTGTATCTCCTCCCAGCAAGAAGTTTTGTAATTACTCCAGATCTCCAACCAAAGCCATAGCGTGTATCTACCCTTTCCAGCAACTCGTAATTTCTGTCTGCATAAAGAGGAGGAGTGGGTCGAATGTGAAGAAAATCCACAATTGTTTTCATCGGACCGGCCTCATCACTATTCCGCGCGCTTAGACACTTTACCAAGAAAGTTTTATCCTCGTTTTCTTTGATGACAACTGCAGGCAACCAAATATCACGTACATTATCTTTTTCAAGGTTCACTTCTACTTCTGTCCCTGAGCTAAAAACCGATCCTGTTGCTTGCTTTAAAAATCAAATTGAGAAACCAAATCACTTACATGATAAATAAGTCAAACAGAGAGCATACATATCTTCAACTCCATTGATAAAATGGAAAGAACAGATTGGATAGAAATAGAGCTTGTGGAAGCCAAAAGAAAAGATAACATAAATGATAAGTGCACAAATTACTACAGTATGATCAATGCAAAGAACAAAATCCATAGTTGGGGCATTGACATGATGAATGTCAAAATTTAATAACCGCATTCAGGTAGGACAGAGCTGAGGCACTGAAAAGGTACGGAGCAGGTACTAAATCTCATTTTCGGAACTTAAAATAAATTTAGCTGTCATAAAAATAGGCATGCAATGGGAAGGGAGATTGTTAAATGACCTAAAGACAAGGAATTGATTAAGGCATTAAGTTACGCGGGTGCACGAAGAAAGGAATAGCAACTAAAGTAAGCGACTCAAAGTTCTCCTTTTCCTCATGCAAGTAGGACCACAAAAAAAAATCCTCAGCATCCAAATTTCCAAAACACAACATGCAATTGAGTCATTCTATTTCTAGTGAGATTCGAAAGCACCCACATAGATCTAGAACTTCAACACAACATGCAAAAAAGTTTCATAGACATCTAAACAGCATCAGTGCACAAACAATCAAACACAAAGAAGAAGAAGCGAGTAAACACTCAAAAGCCTCGATTTCATGGAAATGAGAAATACCCGCTGCATTTGGGGTCGGACCCAGTTGCCATCAACCCAATCCAAATGAAGCCTTAAATCTTTGGCCTCAAATTCAACAACATCAGGAGGGTTATCAAAATAAACCATGTATCTTGACCCCCCATCAAGAACCTTCTTTACAACACCAGACCACCAGCCATCTCTCAGGCTTGCATCAATGGCTTCGTTTTCTTGAAAAGGCCCACCATTTTTCAGTAAATATTGCGGGGGCAAAGGCCTAATGAGATGGGGATCGACTTGTTCTACCAGAGGAGCAGACCCATCTTCAGTAACCAGAGTCTTGTACTGAACAATCGCTTTCCTTTTCTTTTTCGAAGCTGATTTCACAGCTGCTTGTGATTGTGGTTTCGGGAATTCTAAAATGGTAGCTAAATACCAAGCCCCCCTGAAACCTTCCTCGTCACTGCTTACTTCAACTTCCTCACCCTTGTTGAAGAGGATAGTCTGGTCTTGCTGTCGAGGGTTTTGTTGGGGTTGGGGTTCGGGATTTGAGTCTAAACCCACCATAATTTTTTTCTTTTCTGTGACTGTAAGAAGAAAACCCTAGGCAGAGGGGGTTTTGTGCATTTTTCTTTTCCTCTCTCTCTCTTCTCTCTCTTTTTTTTTATTTTTTCTTCCTGGGGTGCCTTCCACGGTCAAATGCTGTTCAACCAAATGACAAGCATTAAAGTGGATGGATAATATTTGGTGGGGTTTTGGCGGGATGGTGCGGTGCCGGGTGCCTGTGCTGCGTTGTGTGGGAAATGTGCAGTCAGTCTAGCTCTAGATTCCGAGGTTTCCTGTTGCCTTCCGAGTGGGGTGTCGGGTGAAAGGAACTGTTGGTCTTTCGTGTTCGTGATTAAGGGTTGCCAAATTGGCCCATTATTCCATTATTATGTGTTCATGAGGGGAAATTTTATGAAAGAAACTCGGCCTTCACATGTTTTTGAGGCTTTTAAGCTTTAGCGAACAGAGTGAGAATAAAATCACTACAATAACAAATGTCGATATATTATCATTGCTTGTCGCGTGTTACGACAACGGTTAGAGACGACAATTTTACTGTTCTTGCTTTTTTAAAAAATATATATATATAATAATACTTGTTTTTTAAAATATTTTCTTCTCATAAATATATTAAAATTATTTTTTTATTTTTTTAAATTAACAAATCAAAATTATTTTAAAAAATTATTAATTTAAAATAAACTTTGAAAATACTAAAACAAATACCCTTTATAATAACAAATATGATTAACTGTGAGTCGGGTACATATGAAAATATGCTCAACTTGTTATTTTTGCTGTTTAAATTATTGTATATCTTATAAAACAAATCTAATTATTCAACCTTTGCTTATTAACTAGATTTTATTAAATAAATATTAGAGAATATGTAACCATTATTAAAGTTATTGCATCTTATCACATTGCAATCCTTGTAAAAATTAATCTAAATCTCTTTATATATTATATATATTATTATTATTATTATAGAAAACTAAAAGAGAATGTAATTTAAGTTTGTTATTTAAACAACAGTTTGTCATTCAATTACAAAATAACATCAAATATCTAAAAATTCAAGTCAAATAATATAACACATAAATATAAACATATAATCTATTTAGCATGCAACTCGAAAGATAAAAAAAAAAAAAGGAAGGAAGAAAATAAATAAAGGATGTTACTTCCAGTGTCATGTTATGTGTGTGTGTACATACACACTAGTTTGATTCTCAGTTGACAGGTGAAGCAATATTTTTTTTCAATAAGAAAAATGCAAGTATTATTAATTTTTTTATCATTTAAAAAAATTTAATTACAAATTAAAAAAAATAATATGTGTAATCAATAAAATAAATTAAAAATTATGGTATGATTAAGCATCCAAAACATTAAAAAATCATTTATCTAATTTCACAACCTGAGAGTTGGGTATAATAATAATTATGAATTTATAAAGTTTTGATTATGCGGGCATGACAAACTAAAAAACAAAAAATATTTCTTGTTACATAATTAGCACATTTGCTCATTGCTAGTCTGACTATTTTTTTTCTAAACTTAAAAAAAAATGTTGACCATGAAATTTTGTTTCGCCAATATCATTAAATCTAATCAAGCAGTTTGATTTTAAAATTTACTAACTCGACTCTTTGTCTAACTCGAGTCTCAAATTAAACCGTGTGAGAGTTGATCCAAAATAAATTATTCAATTTAATGGGTTTAAAAACAATTTGGATGATCGATAAAAATATGATATAACTTTTAAAAAACTTTTAAGACGATAATTATTTTTTATATTGAGACGATACCAGATTAAATCAACCTCGGTTACCTTGCAACCTAGGTCATGAATTTTCATAGATTTAATAACTTTGTTATTTTTGTAAATTATTTTTATTTAATTGATGATAACATTAGATATTTTAAAAATCGAGCATCAACTCTAGAAAAAATAATAATTTATTTTAAATCATGATAATGCTATAAAAGTAGAAAATACAAACCATGAATTCCATTTTTCAACTAATGTAATATTGAATAAAAGTGAACAAAAAAAAACAATTAGAAAAATTAAAGGACTAGAAACTAAAAAAAAAATCAGGTTTGATGGGTAAACACATCAAACTTATGAATCAGATAACTTGGGTCAACACGTCAAACCCGCAAATCGGGTAATGGATTCCATTGAGATTAATAATTTGTTTTTATTTTAAATTATTGTTTATTTACCTATATGATAAAAGAAATAGACGATCGCAAAATCGAGCATTAAACCAGTACTACGACTTTTTAAGACTATGATAATCTCATAAAAAACAAAATGAAACAAATGATGAAACTCAATTCTTAATAGTCTAATATCAAATAATGAAATTGAAAAAAAAATGATTTTTTTTTAAAGTTAAACTTGCCATACACGTCAATGAGCCCATAATTTTATTTTAAAAAATCTTTTATTGTAAAATCAATTATGCAATTGAGTTTAATTACAAAAAAAAAAAAGTACCCGGTTAAACCTGCAAACAGGAGCAACTAGGGTTATTTTGCCAAACTCGCAAATAGGGTTATTGACTCCACATTATTTAATAACCTAATTTTTTAAATTATTTTTTATTTAACTAAATATGTTTAGAAAATAGACCATACTGCGATACTAGAATATTTTTCTGATACTAGGCCAATGTTGAGATTTTTTTTTGATACTGCAATAACCATATAAAGGCAAATTAAAATAAATTATCTACTTTAAATCCCCATAAACACATTATATAATAACTAAATTAAAAAAAAATCAATAACCAAATAAAAAAAGGGAGTCAAATGCAAAAATAAAAAATAAAAATGTAGATTACTATTGTAATCCATAATGCTAATTCAGTGTTGAGACTACATGATTAAAACAAATAGACAATCACATAATCGGGTTCAATTAGGAAATAAAAAAAAGAAGGTACCTAGCTAAACCAGCAAACTGCAACTACGGTTATTTTGCCAAACTCGCAATTGGATTATTGACTTCACAAAGTTTAATAACCTAGTTTTTTTAATTATTTTTTATTCAACAAAATGTTTTTAAAAAATAGACCATACCGTGATCTTGAGATATGTTTCTAATATTAACCTGATGATATGCTTTTTATATATATTGCAGTAACCATATAAAGGCAAATTAAAATAAATTATCTAATCTAAATCCCAATAAACACATCATATAAGGATTAAATTAAAAAAAAAATCACTAACCGAATAAAAAAGGGAGTCAAAATGCAAAAAAAAAAAAAAACACCTTGGATTACTATTATAAACCATAGTATTAATTCAGTGTAAGGACTATATGATTAAAAGAAAGATAGACAATCATATAATCAAGTTCGATTAAAAAGAAGAAGAAGAAGAAGAAAATGTACCCAGCTAAACCTGTAAACAGAGGCAACTAAGGTTATTTCGCCAAACTCGTAAATCAGGTTATTGACTCCACAAAGTTAAATAACCTAATTTTTTTGAAATTATTTTTTATTTAACTAAATGTTTTTTTTAAATAGATTATACCGCGATGATGGGATATTTTCCTAATACCAACTTGATGTTAGGATATTTGTTTGATACTGCAATACCCATATAAAGACAATTTAAAATAAATTATCTACTCTAAATTCCCATAAACACATCATATAAGGATTACATTAAAAAAAAATCAATAACAAAATAAAAAAAGAGTCAAAATGCAAAAAAAAAAAATATATTGTGGATTACTATTGTAATCCACAATGGTAATGAGTGAGGGGACTATATGATAAAAATAAAAATAAATGATCAAATAATCGAGTTTAATTTTTTTTTTTAAAAAAACACCTTGTTAAACCCGCAAAGAGGGATAACTAGGGTTATCTCATCAAACTCGCAAATCAAGTTATTGACTCCATAAATTTTAATAACATATTTTTTTTCAATTTTATTTTTTATTTAACTAAATATTTTTTAAAAATAGATCATACCGCAATGCTGAATACTTTTCTGATACCAACTCGATGTTGAGATACTTTTTATACTGCAATAACCTTATACATTAAAATAAATCATCTACTCTAAATCCTCATCATAGTTATTAAACCTGAACCGGCTCAGCAGGTTGACCTGGAACTCGGTCGACCTAATGGCTGGATCGGTTCAGGTTAAGCAAAAAATCGGCTAATGAAAAAAAACAGCAAAACCCGGTCGAACCCAGACAAGACCCCTTATATATACAGTAACTTTACTAACAGCAAAAGGAAAGAACCATTATTCTGCCCCAATTTCTTTCTTTGAAGCTTGAAAAACCAAGAGATCTGGTATATGTAATCCAAGTAGATGAAGCCATTGCTTTCATAAAATTTCAAGCCAAGGTAAGAATCATGTATTCTTTTAATTTTTAAATGTTGTCTTCAGGCTATTTAAATCTTTTGAGTTTGCAAAGAGGTTGGTTTCTTCACGGAACAATTGGTTTCTTAACGGAATAGCTTTTGAGTTTGTGAAAATGATGGTAAACACACCTCAATCATGCTAGAAACCAAGATTGAAAAGATGGCAATTAGCTCGCCTCATCTGCAATTAGCTTGGCTCAGAACACATTTTTCTAATCTGCCTTTCAAATCTCTTAGAATTCTTGTACTATTCAACTGCATTAATATAATTAATTAGTTTTTAGCAACTTGTGTTGTGTTTTTAGAGCATTGTTATTCACAAATACTTGTATAGTACAAAGCTTGTCGTTCTTCCTCTAAATAATAATAATAATAATAGTGTAAGCAATTTTTTGGCATGAATATAGATTATTTATAGCTTCTTCGTTCCTAATTTTCTTTCTTCTTTCTTTTTTTCCTCCAAGCTGCAAAGTTTTGATGATTTATGGCAAGTTTTTTGGTTTCTAGAAGTTTTGAGAGTTCTTGAAAAAAAAAAATTTACTGAATAATCTGAGTCCATATATTAATTAGTAACCATGTTGCTGTATGTTTGTGCGCGTGTAGGAAGGGAGTTGGAGAAAAGACATGCAACATGTAACTAGCATTTCCATCTTTTGAAGAGTTTTCCTTCCATTAATTCCTGCCTATGATTTGCATGGATACATATGGGAATGATTTGGAGAGAAGTTGGATATAGATTTTGCATTGATTCTTTTAAATTTTTCTGGTTGATTTGGGTTAATTCGGGTCAATTCGTGTAATCCGGGACAAGGTTTCTTGGCTGGATGAACCTTTGAATCGGGTATTATAACTATAATCCTCGTATATACATTATATAAAAATAAAATAAAATAAATCAATAACCAAAAAGAAAAGAAAGAGTTAAAATGTTAAAAAAAAAAAACCAAGACTGTAAATTATTATTATAATTCAAAGGGCTAGTGAATATAGAAAAACAGTATTTTTTTTCCCCTTATATTTTAACTTTATTTATAATTTATAATAAACATGATTTGGTTTTGCTAAATTAGGTTTTGAAAAGAAAAACCCTTAATTAAGACAAAAACCGAACCAAACAAACGTCCGTGCCGCCCTACACTGAACTCCAATATGGCATCCAACCACAAACGACACGTACGCTCCCTCACCACCCCAAAAAACAAAAAGTAGAAGGCAGGAAGGCTCGCAAGGAATTCCTAAAATAATCAAAACCCAAAAAAACATCAAGAACCCATGGCGTCTTCAGCGTCAGCGGTACTGTCCAAAATCACTCCCTCTTTTCCGAAAATCCCATCAACCAATTCGCCACAATCCCTAACCACTAAACAACGCACGCTTCTCTCTGGAACTGGAAGGAGGATCTTCCACAAAACTGCCATCAAAGCGACGGCGCCCACTGGTTCCTCATCTCCCGGACTCTACTCAGCGCAGCAATTCGAGCTCAACCCTCAAAACGTGGACCTTGTTCTAGAGGAGGTTCGGCCTTACTTGATTGCTGATGGTGGAAACGTCGATGTTGTGTCTGTTGAAGATGGTGTCATCTCTCTCAAACTCCAAGGTCATTTCTTTCTAACTTAATCCAATCTTTCTTGATTTTTTTTTATATAATTATTGTTGTTGATGGGCTTGCTTGCCAAGTAATGAATAACAGGAGCATGCGGGGACTGTCCTAGCTCAACAACCACCATGAAAATGGGAATTGAAAGAGTTCTAAAAGAAAAATTTGGAGATGCTGTTAAAGATATTCGCCAAGTATCCGACGAAGAATCGAAGGAGACAACTGTTGAGGTATAACCTTTATTTGTTTTTGGTTTTTTGGTGTTGGATTTGTTTGGTTATTGTAATAATTTAATTCTGGCTGTTGTGGAAATGAAGAGAGTAAATGGTCATTTGGATATACTAAGACCAGCTATTACAAACTTTGGCGGAAGTGTGGAAGTGCTGTCTGTTGAGAATGGGGAATGCCGTGTTCAGTATACGGGACCAGAGTCTATTGCTTCAGGAATCAAAGCAGCAATTAAGGAGAAGTTCCCAGACATTGTGGATGTTGTTTTTGTTGCCTAGGTCAGGAAAGATTTATATCAGAAATTTAGTTCGCTGATTATCCATAAAGAAATAATTGGGAGGCTGCTGCCCTTTGATTTTTTAAGCTGTTTATAGTTAAGCTCAGACGCAGCCCGTCAAAGGGTACGGCAGCTTGTTTTGTTTTTCCTCCTTTTTCCATTTCTTCTATCATCCTTCGTAAACGAACATGATCAGTGTCTAATTTTGATAAGGGAGCATAAAAAAATTATACATTGCATATATAAAAAAAATGGGCAGAATGTCTAATTTTGATATATTTTCTCATAGTTTTATTATTATATAGAATAGAAAGATGGATTATCGATTACCAACTCTTAACCGACAAGAATATATGAAGGCCTACAATTTGAGTTTAACATGGTGTCATTAATCTAAAATTGAAGCTGAATTCTGCTGAACTTGGAATGATTCTTAACATAAATTATTAGTGGCTTGCTGTTTATTTTAATATATTTGTCTTTCACGTACAATAACTGCGAGATCTAAGAACCACGGACCATTGGCTGTATATTGTCAGTTCTCCCTTCGAAGTTAAAACGTCTGGTTCTTGCAAGCTACCCTCTCCCTCTCGCTCTCCATTTCAAAAAGAAATATATATAGGGGCAATGAAGAAGGACGGTAATGGCGGCGAAGATGATTTTTCGGGCTTTTGTTTTTAAATTTCATCCTCAACAGCAAATAGCTATCATGAGCTTCTTCTTCTTTTTTCCTTAGTATCAGCAGCAGCTGGCATACCAAGGTATAGTTTGGAGATATGGATGATGATTTAGCATCCTTCAGGCACATGCTTCATAGGAAACCTCTGCCCAGTATTGTGTAATCGAGTAATTAAATTGTTGTCATCAACTGTTAGAAGGGAACATTATGAGACTGTGGTTGCTTCGTCCAGAGAAATAGAATTTCTAGTAGTCAAACATGATATACATAGTTTAAGCATCTTGATTAATTGCTTCTGCCATTTACAGCGTCTGGATTTTGGGTTGTCTGTATTGAGCAAAATCTTAAGCTTGGGTTGGAACCTAGCATGGCGAACTTGACTACCTTATTGAATGGGCTTTGTAAGGAGTAAAAATGGATCAAGTTATGATGTTGTATGATGATATGGCTGTGAAATGTTGAGAGAAAAGGTCTTGTTTCTGATATAGTTACTTACTACCATGTAAGTGGCTTGTGTCAAGCAGGGAGACCATTGGCTGCACAACGATTTGTCAGGTACATCCGTGCCTTCAAATACAGTGACTTATGTAGTGTTGCTTGATGACTCGTGCAAACATGGGAGTCTTGAAGAGGCGTTGGCTCTATTTCAAGGGATGCAAAGGAGCACTGTGAAGCCTAACTTGGTAATCTATGTTATAACCCAATTTTTAACCATTTTATTTTTATTATTATTATTTTATTTATGGAAAAGGATGAAAAAAAATGATGAAAAAATATAATGATGATGATGAAATAAATAAAAAATGAATTAAAATTTGGGTTAAGGGCAATATGATTGGAAGTTTTGGGGTTTAATTAAACTTTAGAATTAATTTAATTAATCCAATTAAAGGTTTAATTGGAGAATTGATTAAATTTTTAGACTTAATTAAGCTTGAAATTAATTTAATTCATCCAATTAAGGATTTAATTGGAGAATTGATAAGTTTTGAGACTTAATTAAGCTTGGAATTAATTTAATTAATCCAATCAGGGGCTTAATCGGAGAATTGCTAAGTTTTAGACTTAATTGGACTTTGGATTTAATTAAATTAATGAAATCAGGGACTTAATTGAAGAAATATCAAAGTTTGGAGTTTAATTGGGGTCCAAATTGCAAAGATTAAAATACAAGGATTAGTTTGTAGAAAGCGCCGAAATACAGGGGTCCAATTAGAATTTACATAGGGGCTTGATTGCACAATTTCAGAACTTCAGTGACCAGATTGAAAATTGTCATTCCCATCACACAAACGGCACCGTTTTTAGAAGCTGTTCATCGCCCTCTTCGCCTTCTTCCTCAGGAGCCGTTTTCTGGCAGTAATGGCTTTGAAGCCGTTTCAAATGGTTGGTATTCTCTGGCTATAAATCCAGAGAAGATGAGAGAGCACAGGAGGGGGGGATCACAGAAAGGAGAAAAAAAAAAGGAAAAAGCCACGATCGGCAGAAAACGAAAAAAAGGGGAGAAACACAGAACCGGGGGGGAAGGAAAAAAAAGAACCCCGAACAGAGGCGAAGAAAACCCAGAAAAGGGGAAGAAAATCACAAAACAAAGCAAGAAAAATACCCAGGGGAAGCTAAACCCAGACTCAAAAAAACCAGGGAACCAAGGGGGAGAGACTAGAGAAAGACCCGAGAAAAACAGAGCACGACAGAGAGGAAAAAACAGAGCAAGACAGAGGGAAGAAACCCAACCAAGCCGAGAAAGAAAATACACAGCCAAAAACAAAACAGAGAAAACGCAAGCATATGAACCCAGAAAACCCAACATTAGCATCATCGTCTCCTCAATCCCCCCTGCAAATCAGAGAAGGAAGAACCCAACAGCAAGCTGTGACCTTCATCGTCACCGAAACAAGAGGAAAACAGAAAGGGGAAGGTCATATAACAAACGAGAGAAATAACTATGCTGCTAGCCTCCTCGCGATCTCCAGAAGCAGGTAAGCCATTCTCATTCCCTCTTCGTTCTGGTTTTGTAACTGTGCACAATGAACGAACTGTGCGAAGGTAATTTAATTACCTTCGCACAGTTGATGCACGCGTGAAATTGCTTCACGCGTGCATCCGATTAAAACCAGCCAGGCCACTGGCTTGGGCCAGTGGCCGGGCTGGCTGGGCCTAGCCCAGTCCCTTTTGGGTTGAGCTAGGCCCGGCCAAAAAACATGTGCTGGGCTGGGCCAGACCCGGCCCAGCCCAAAAAATAAAAAACATAGAAAAAATAAAAAAGGCAAAAATAAAAAAATAAAAAAAAATAAAAAATGTATATGCATGAATAAAAATAATGTAAATTTATAGGTTTATTCACTGACGCCAGAGTCAGGAATAAAAATACCGGTTTAAATTTATATTATTTTTATTCGTTGTATTTTTATTTTGATTAGCTAGAAAAAAATAAAAAATGTGTGCATGCGTAAAAATAAATTTATTTTTATTTATTTATTTACTGACATTAGAGTAGGGAATAATAAAAAATATATTGATCTAATTTTTGTCGTAGCTACGAATTTTTACCAACGCCAGAGTTGGAATTATTCGAGCTCGAATATTCACTGGCGCCAGAGTCAGGAATATTTTAAACAAATCATCACAGCATAAACTAATAAATATTTAGCAATTTAAGATAAAACCAATAATGCAGTCTGCCTTAGGCAGAACGTTTAAGGGGTAATAATATCTTCCCTTTTACGTAACCAATCCCGAGTCGTAGAATCTCTGTTGACCAGTTAGGGTTCCTAGTGACCATAATACTAGGTGGCGACTCCTCAAACGAGATATTTTTTCTAAAAGAACCGGATGCCAGAATCTGTTCTTTTTCCATAATTAATTCAAGAGAATTATTATTTTTTAGGGCCGCCGCGATGTCGGGTGCGACAATCTATACCATTCTTGTTGCTAGTTTGTGCAATTGTGGGAAGCTTTAAGATGGAAAGGAGCTGTTTTATGGACACAGTGACGAAGGGTTTTAGCCTAATGTTTGTACATACACCGGATTGATTGCTGCACTTTGCGAAGGACTAATAATTGAAGCACACGGGATTTTTAGACAAATGCCAGCTGCGCACCTGCCAAATGCGCCTATAATGGCATTATCCAAGGATTTCTCCATCACAGGTATCCATCAATGGCGAGGCAACTTGTTGAAATGGTCAATCGGGAATGTTCTGCAGATGCTGCCACCATAGCCTTGCTGAATGATGTGCCCTCTAACATAAGATTCCTGCTCTAAAAGTTTGATGGGGCTTTGCGAAGATTATTGAGGTGTAAATCTGAAAAAGCTTTGAATATTTGCAGAGAAATAAAATTTTTCTATTAATCAAATTTTACCATGTGTTGTTTTTATTTTATTTTTTATATGAAAGGATAAAATAAAATTGAAATAAATAACATGAAAAATAAATGAGCCTCCACATATTTCTTGATTAATGAAAAATTAACACTTGAGATGAGATATTCAAGTTATTTTATAATAAATGCAAGATCTCGTTAATAAAAATCAACCAATAAAATCATGTCATGTGGCATTAGGAAAAGATCAAGGAGCCCCTACAAGCCCCTATAAATAGAGGGTCTCACCTTATAGAAAAAAAAAGGAGGAATTCTTGGAGATACAATTTTTCTTCAAGACAAGCTCTTCAAGCAAAAATGCTCTCTCTTCAAGAAAAAAATGCTCTCTCTTTCAAAAGTTCTCAAGCTTCCTTCATCTACGCTTGAAGTCTATAAAGAATGAAGCTCTATTGGATCAAGTCTAAACATCCTATAAAATTTCTTCAATAATACTTTGAAGACAAATCGAAGATACTCTTCAAAGCATTAAAGTATCAAATCACCAAATCTCGCTTCACAATACACACCTAAACTCGTGTTCTTGTAAAGCACAAATCTTGGCTTGATTTCTTAAATAAATCAACTCACTATATATTAAATCCAATGAAAGAATTAGAAAATTATCTTATTATTTTGAAAGAAAATTTTAGATAGAAATTGTACCCGGTCATATTTTTAATAAAATCATATATTTGTACTGATATTTGTACTCTTGGAATACTTTCAAGTTGGTTCTATCATAGTACTACTTGCAATAAGTGATTTAGAGCTATTAATATTCGAATGCAAGCTATGGCTCTAGACACCAGGTCCCAAGATCTTAGAAGGTTGGAAGAATCATTTGAGTATGCAAGCAAGGAAAAATCGCATAAATATGAGCAAGTTATGGAATCACTGAAAGGATATGTCCAACAACTAGAAGCTACCAAGTATATTCATGAAGCTAAGTTTGGGGAGCTTATTAATGGGTTATTTTACTAGTAAAACTTCCTTTTATAGAAGCTGTAACACACTTATGGTAAGACCAGTACCTAGAATGACTATTAAACATTTGACTAGGAGGATTATGCTACAAGATCATATTGGATCTGTGAAGGTAGTTACTCTACTTACAAGGTACATAAATCGAAATGAGACTTCTTTAATTTTGATGGTGATTATGTGCATAAATGGTTATACAAATGCAATCAATACTTTAATATAGAGGAGATTGCAAAGATTGAAAGGCTTAAGTTGGCTTCCTACTATTTAAAGGGAATGGCCTTATATTGGCACCAACACTTTATAAAAAGTGAAGGTGGCCAAGTAGTAACTTGAAGTAATATATAAAGGCAATATGCTATATGTTTAGTGGTCAAAAGGATCCACCAGAGGAGTTTAGGGATCTTAAGCAAATGGAAGATTTAAAGTTTTACACTAGGAACTTTGACATACTATGGAACATGATAGAAATCAGCAAGAAACAAGCTTTAATGTTTTTCTTAGAAGGATTGGAAGTGGAAATAAAAAAACCTGGTTAAGATGTTCAAGCTTAAAGTCTTAAATCAAGCCTATAATTTGGCATGTTTACAAGACAATACTCCAGCTAATAAAAGATCCCACCAAAACTACCTTAAATCTGCTTCACCAAACACCAACCAAATAATTCAATCTAGACCTAGCAATAATCAAACATCTTATAAAATTTCACCCATATTAACCATTAACAATATAAAACATCCCATTACCCACTCCTAGTTCACATTTCAAATACAAACCTATCATGAAAAACACTAAATCTATGAGAAATAAGGAGTTAGATGAGAGAAGGGCCAAAATATTGTGTTTTTAGTTTGTGCCAGGCCATAAATATAAAAATAGAAAATTATACTCCTAGTGTAAAATGGATAATGAAGGTAAGGATGTAGAGAATGGTAACAATGTTAATGACGAAGACCCTAACCTTAAACAAGTGACTCATCACATATCGATCAATACATTGGAAGGAGTTATTGGCTTTCATACTCCCAAGGTCACTAGGAAAGTGGATAAACATCCACTTTTTGTTATGGAGGACTCAAGCATTAAAATTCCATTAACTCTAACGTAGCTATTAAGTTACAACGTGACATGTCACATTGTGACGTCGACCGAAACTATAAAAAATTGAGGGGAAATGTATATATCAAGGAAAATTAGAAGTTGCCACCTAGTAATTAGAAAACATTAGGAATCCTAAAAATCAACACTAGTTCCATAGACTCAGGTAAGGGGTTAGTAATGCCTAAAGAAATAACAACCTCACCCTTACAATGTTCTTATGAAAGATTACATTTACTATGTGTTTTTATCCTAAATTTATCTTTTTAATTGCCTTTAATTATCATAATTATTTTTAACTTATTATTTTATTTAATTTCTAATCATTTTGTGAAAAATTTAATGTCAGTCCTATTTAGAAAGAGACTTATCATTTTAGTTATTTATGAAAAAACTATCACTAGTCCTCTAAAAAGAAGACTTGTTTTTTGTAAGATTTTGACATCGCTCCCTATAAAAAAAGACTTGTCATTTTAGTTATGTGTAATTCTTTTGACATTGATCCCAGTAAAAAAGGACATGTCAATTAAGTCATTTCTTAAATTGATATTGGACCTATAAGGAAAATAAGATTTGGATTGGGTTTTCGAGTTTATTGGGTATGTCGGCTCAATGAACCTTTTAATTTTAGCCAAGTCTTAATAGACTTAACAAATTTGTTATTATACTCAAATATGCATGAATATGAAAAATATTTTGTTTTTTCAATGGATTTTACAAATTTGTTATTAAGCCCAAATATGCATGAATATGAAAAACATTTTTTTTAAAAAAAACAAAGAAACTAGAAAGACAAATATTTTTTTGTACAATAATAGAATATGCAATCATGATTTTTTAGAAAGACTTGGTTGTGATTTTTTTTTAAATAAATAAATATATCCTCAAATCATAACAAGAATAATGTAGAATATGAAAGCATTTCTTATAGAAAGAAATATGAATTAAATAAAAACCATGCAAAATAGAGGCTAGACTAAGAACATTAATATAAAAAAGCTAACAAATAGCCTTAACTGAAGACTTAATGTGCTTGCATAACTTTGGTTACATAGTGACCTTACACATGCTTATTTTTCTGATATCCTTATGATTTTACTCTTGGATAAGGAGGCATATATAATACTAACAAACTTAATTCATGTGTTTCTAGTGTTTGTGTTTCTTTGTTATAGAAATTTGAATATGTATTTTCTTATAAAATTCTAAGTGGATTGCCACCTAAAAGAGGTATTAAGCATCAGATTGACTTAGTACCAGGTTCAACTATTCCTAATAAACTAGCCTATTGAAGTAATCATGAGAAAAAAAAGAAGCTTTAAAGGCAAATGAAGGAGTTAGTATTGAAATGGTACATTTGAGAGAGCATGGGTCCATGTGCTATTCTTGTACTTTTAGTACCTAAGAAAAATGGATATCATTAGATGAGAATGAAAAAGGCGATAATGAAAAATATTTTTAAAACTAAATATGGTTTGTATGAATGGTTAGTCATGTTTTTTGAACTTACCAATGCACCTAATACTTTTATAAGATTAATGAACCATATATTGTGTGCATTTATAAGTAGGCTCGTAGTTGTTTACAATAAATGATTAGATGAACATATAGATCATTTAAGACGTGCTTGATGCTCCTAGAAAGGAAAATTTGTATGCTAATATAAAGAAGTATGACTTTTGTATGGAAAATATTGTTTTTCTTAGATATGTTAATGAAAAAGATATTGAGATGGATGAGGCTAAGGTTAAGGTTATAAAATAGTGGCCTATACCTAAGATGGTAAGTGAGATAAGAAGTTTTCATGAATTGACTAGTTTCTATAAAAGATTTGTGAAAGATTTTAGTATAATAGTTGCTCCATTAATTGAAATTGTAAAAAACAAATATAGTAGGTTTTAAATAGAAAATTGAACAAGAGAAAGCTTTTAATTCGTTAACCTTTTTTTTTTTGGCCTCGTTACTTGTTTTGCCTAACTTTACAATTTTTTTTTGAAATTAAATGTGATGCTTTATGTATAGGTATTAGAGCTGTTTTAATATAGGATAAAAAAACCCCTAGCCTATTTCAGTGAAAAGCTTAATGGTGCAAATCCAAACTACCCATCATATGATAAAAAAAATTATATGCATTAGTAAGGACTTTGAGGACTTGACAACATTACCTTTGGCTTGAGGAGTTTGTGATTCATACCAATAATCAATCTTTGAGATTCTTGAAAAGTCAAGGCAAGTTGAATTGTAGACATGCCAAGTGAGTGGGATTTACTAAGACATTCCCATATGTTATAAAATAAAAGCAAGGTAAGGAAAATATAGTTGCAAATGCATTATTATAAAGGTATGTTGTTCTTAATACTTTGAATACTAGATTTTTAGGATTTCAGTATGTGAAAGAAATATATCCCAATGATACTGATTTCAGTGATATTTATTTTTAATGTGAACTTGCAGTAACTAATGAATTTTTAGGCATGGTAGATTTTATTTCAAGATAAGGATTATGTGTGCCTAATTATTTAAAATGTGAATTGCTTGTAAGAGAAACTCATGGTAACATATTATTGGGACACTTTGAGATTACTAAGACTTTATAAGTTTTACATGAATATTTTTATTCACCTAACATGAAAAGAGACGTGTAAAGAATTTATAATAGGTGTATAATATATAAACAAGCTAAGTTTAAAGTGATGCCTCATGAGTTATATATATTTTTACCTGTTCCTAATGAACTTTAGGTTGATATTTTTATGGACTTTATTTTGGGTTTACCTAGGTTAATAAAAGGAATAGACTCCATATTTGTTGTTGTAATGAATATAATAAATGCAGTCTTTAGAGATGTAGTTTAGTTACATGGTGTTTTAAGGAGCATTGTGTTTAATCGAGATATTAAGTTTTTGAACTACTTTTAGAAGGTTTTGTGGGGTAAGTTAAAAAACCAAACTTTTTATTTTATACTACTTGTCATCCACAAATAGATAATCAAACTAAAATAGTAAACAAAACTTTAACTCAATTATGAAAAATTATCATTCAAAAGATTAAAATTAAAAAGATTTTTTTGTCATTTATTGAATTTACAAATAATCATATTATATATTTTACTACTGATTATTCACCATTTAAAATTATTTATAGTTTAAACATTTAACACCATTATATTTGATTCTTTTACCTGTAATGAAATGGTTAGTTTTAAAGGTAATAAAAAAGTATTGATGGTGAAAAACTTACATGTAAAAGATATGATAACAAATAATAATAATAAAAAAAAGAATGAGCAATATGCATTCAAGACAAATTAGCAAGGTTTTATAATTCACTTTTTGTTAAATATTTTGATCAAGAATCTCCAATTATATATATATATATATATATATATATATATATATATTCTTCTTTGAACATGATATTTATATATAAACATGCATAATATTCAATGGATTTGAATATTATGCATGTTTCTATAGCAATTTATTTAAACATTACTAAATGTGTAAAACCAAACAATTGACATAATATTGTATACACACACAGATATTTGATATAATAAAAAATTATTATTGTTATTATAATTTTAGATATAGTGTAATATTATTATAAGAATTATTTTTCAAAGTGTGTTTCACTTATAAATATATTATTTTTTTAAAAAAATATTTATTCTTGACATCAACATATTAAAATAATTTAAAAATATAAAATATAATTTTAAATAAAAAAATATTAATTTTTTATAAAATACTATTTGAGTCATTCCGGTATCCTTATTATAAAAGTAATAATATAGATTTTAAAGAAGCTTCCCATCTCAACTTTTTTTTGCGTGGATCCATTTAGACTTAATTCAAATGACCAGTAACCAACTCTTCCTTAGCATTTGGGGTGTTCTGAGAAAAAGAAAAGGAAGAAAAAAACTCAAATCTTGTTGACTATTCTTTTAGCAAGTACTAGTTTATTTCCCGCGCCTAAGGCTTGGAAAAAACAAATGTTTTTAATGTAAAAGAATATAACATGTAGACTGTAAATAATTTTTTTGACATTATGAACATTTGAAAGTTCCTACTTGAAGCTTCTCACTTTCAACTATTTCCTATTTTACGGTCCTCTTGATTCTAACTAAACGTTAATCTCAAATTTTCTTAGTGACATCAAAAACATTAAAGACAGTTGATGCTCTCGATCTTTTTTGCTGCTGGCTGCAGTTTAATTCTTTGAAGATGCATGTCCAAGTGCAAAGACTCCTCACCAAGAACACCATGGTTGACACTTTGGTACAAAGCCAGCTGAGGCCTGAGGAAATGTCCGTGGATGGAAGATTTGCAACTTCAGGCTACATTGACACTAGCCCTTTCGAAACAGAAAGCTGTTGGCCTTAATTTGGTGCTATCCTATCTGAGCTTAATAGTTTCTTTCTGTCCCCACCACGATCTGTTCCTGACCTTGTAAGACCTTTTCTTAGCGTTGTAAGAACCAACGGTTGATTTGCCACCCTTATATTACTATCACGAAGGTCAGCCATTAGCATCCCTCTTGCCACCCAACTCATCATCTCCTTCCCTGTCTATCCCTCCTGAGCTATTTCGATCACACCGCAAGATCACATGTCTGGCATCTCGAAAATCTTGTAGGACTTTTGAACATGCAATGTTGTTGTTGTTGTATATTTTACTTATTTTTGTTTTGAGAATCAATAATCGTAATTGTTATTCGTTGTTTGGCATTCTAATGCTTGACGGAGATGGACTGTTTCTCCCCAGTGTTTGAACGTAAGAAAACCAATGGTAATTCTCTCTAGATATTTTGTTGCTGCAGGAACTGGCAATCATGCAGTGATTCTTGTTAAGAATTATTTCAATTCAATAATTTAAATTGTTAGGTGAGATTTTAAGATATAATTTATATTATTCTTTAATACATTATCTCAAGTGAAAGTTTTTTAGATTTGAAATTTATACAAATCTACATTATCTTATACTCAATTTTTATCAAACAAATAGGGTAATGAGATTCGAACTCATAATCACTTGATCATCAAAATTCTGATACCATATCAAGAAATTATCTTAACCCAATAACTTGAGTTATTAAATAAAATTTCAAAATAAAATTTATATTATTCTTTAACATTTTTACTTCATATTATTGCAACTGTTCTTTAACAATCTAGAGGCGGACATATGATCTTTACTATGAGGTGGTGATAAGAAACACCTTCGAATGCTATCAACATTTCCTCCAAATAATTGCCTTTCGTAGTCCTTCAACGTCTTTTCGTATTGTGTTTGTATTATACGCAGAGGGGCGAGGATCAATTCAAACGAAGCTCTAGGAATATTTCTTAGCCACTGATTCTAAGAAAAAGAGAGAGAAGACACAAAAAAGAAGACAAACACAAAAAAAAAAAAAGGTCGAAGGCATAGAATTTACAAATGAAGTTCGATGGTGAAGTATTTTATGCCAACAAACAGTAGTAGAGGTAAGATTCGTAAGTAAGTGGGGTAAAAAATGTATTAAAAAACCATCAATTGTTCCAAAGAAACTATTTTCTAGGAGAACGACATGGACGGATGATAAGTTATAAAAATAGTAGGGAGGGCAATTGTCCCTGTTCTTACCTCTGAATATCACAAAAACTATCTTCAAACTAGAAATGAATGAAATCTGTGTTAAATAATATTTATGTTGTCTTATTTATTAAGGGTAGAATAGTACTTTCAGT
The DNA here is from genome assembly GCF_005239225.2 of Populus alba. Lineage (NCBI taxonomy): Eukaryota > Viridiplantae > Streptophyta > Magnoliopsida > Malpighiales > Salicaceae > Populus > Populus alba. The sequence continues at coordinate 11,705,262 of NC_133285.1, read as the reverse complement.
TTAACCTATATATACTTTATTTGTAATTAGGTTAAGACTATGCATTCATAATATACAGTTTATTCAGAATTCTAGCCTCCTTTTTGTGTTTGATCTCAATTAGTTTAACATGGTATCAGAGCTGGTTTTATGGAACGAAGCTTAATCCCAAATACAGCTTCGCGGATCCAACTCTACGGTGAGTTGGCTGGGGGTTTGCAGGGGGCAGCGCGCAATTTTTTTTTTGGAGTGATATTTTGTCTTCCGCTTCTGCAAAATTAGGTATTTCGACAGTCTCTGCAATTATTTTGGTATTTCGACAGTTTCTGCAATTATTTTGGTATTTCGTCTTCCCTTCAGCTTCTGCAATTTGGTATCTGCGTTCAGTTTTTGCAAATTTGTTTTGTGTTTTGGGAGTAATCGTATAATTTCGAGAAGATATTTGTTTAGTTTCTGCAATTGAGTATTTTGTCTTCCGCTGCTTTTGCATTCTGGTTATTTGTGATTGTTGATTATGGCTACTGAAAGAGATGATTCGCTTCAGTCTGTAAATGTGAGGTTGGATGGGAAGAACTATTCATATTGGAGTTATGTAATGAGAAATTTTCTTAAGGGTAAGAAGATGTGGGGGTATGTTAGTGGAACTTATGTGATACCTAAGAATATTGAGGAGGGGGATGCTGGTTTGATAGATACATGGGAAGCAAATAATGCAAAGATCATTACTTGGATCAACAATTCTGTTGAGCATTCAATAGGTACGCAGTTGGCGAAATATGAGACAGCAAAAGAGGTTTGGGATCATCTGCAAAGGTTATTCACACAATCAAATTTTGCAAAACAGTATCAATTAGAGAATGACATACGAGCTCTTCATCAGAAGAATATGAGTATTCAAGAGTTTTATTCTGCTATGACAGATCTTTGGGATCAATTGGCTCTTACTGAATCGACAGAATTAAAGGCATGTGGTGCCTATATTGAGCGTAGAGAGCAGCAAAGATTGGTACAGTTTTTAACAGCACTTCGCAGTGATTTCGAAGGACTTAGAGGTTCAATTCTGCATCGTTCTCCACTGCCTTCTGTTGACTCTGTTGTCAGTGAGTTATTGGCTGAAGAAATACGTTTTCAGTCTTATTCTGAAAAAGGAATTCTTTCTGCTTCAAATCCTTCAGTACTAGCAGTACCTTCTAGGTCATTCTCTAATCATCAGAATAAGTCTCACACAAGGGTTGGCTTCGATGAGTGCAGCTTCTGTAAGCAGAAAGGTCATTGGAAGGCTCAGTGTCCTAAGTTGAGACATCAGAATCAAGCTTGGAAGCCTGGAAATCAGTCACAATCTAATGCTCATAGACCACCTCAGGGTTATAAACCACAACACCACAATACTGCAGCAGTAGCTTCCTCGAGTTCTATTACCGATCCTAATATTTTGGCTGAGCAATTTCAGAAGTTTCTCTCCTTACAGCCACAAGCAATGTCCGCTTCTTCTTCCATAGGTCAGTTGCCTCATAGTTCCTCAGGTATGTCACATTCTGAATGGGTCTTGGATTCTGGTGCTTCTCATCATATGTCTCCAGATTCCTCATCTTTTACCTCTATATCCCATTTATCCTCCATTCTTGTTATGACTGCTGATGGCACTCAAATGCCCTTAGCAGGTGTTGGTTCTGTTGTCACACCTCACATGTCTCTCCCTAATGTTTATCTTATTCCACAACTCAAATTGAATCTTGTGTCTGTTGGTCAAATATGTGATTCTGGTGATTATTTAGTCATGTTTTCTGGTTCCTTTTGTTGTATACAGGATCTGCAGTCTCAGAAGCTGATTGGGACAGGCCGTAGGGAGAATGGACTATATATTTTGGATGAGTTAAAAGTGCCAGTTGCTGCTGTTGCCGTTGCTACTACTACAGTTGATTTGTCTTCTTTTCGTTTGAGTATTTCATCTTCTAGTTTTTATTTATGGCATTCCCGTCTAGGTCATGTTTCGTCTTCTCGTTTGAGATTTTTGGCATCCACAGGAGCTTTAGGAAATTTGAAAACTTGTGACATTTCTGATTGTAGTGGATGTAAATTGGCAAAATTTTCTGCCTTACCTTTTAATCGAAGTATTTCTGTTTCTTCTTCACCATTTGATTTGATTCATTCTGATGTATGGGGACCTTCTCCTGTTGCCACAAAAGGAGGGTCTCGATATTATGTCTCTTTTATTGATGATCATACTCGTTATTGTTGGGTTTATTTAATGAAACATCGTTCTGAATTCTTTGAGATATATGCAGCTTTTCGAGCTCTTATCAAAACTCAATATTCTACTGTGATCAAATGCTTTAGGTGTGATTTAGGTGGGGAATACACTTCTAATAAATTTTGCCAATTGCTTGCCCTAGATGGAACCATCCACCAAACTTCATGTACAGATACTCCTGAGCAAAATGGTGTTGCTGAAAGAAAACATAGGCACATTGTCGAAACTGCTCGTTCTCTCTTGTTGTCTGCTTTTGTTCCTAGTGAGTTTTGGGGAGAAGCTGTTCTTACTGCTGTAAGCTTGATTAATACAATTCCATCTTCTCATAGTTCGGGTCTATCTCCTTTTAAAAAGTTATATGGGTATGTCCCTGATTATTCCTCATTTAGAGTCTTTGGTTGTACTTGTTTCGTTCTTCGTCCTCATGTAGAACGAAGTAAGCTATCCTCTCGATCCGCTATTTGTGTCTTTTTGGGCTATGGTGAAGGTAAAAAGGGTTATCGTTGTTTTGATCCAATCACTCAGAAACTTTATGTGTCTCGTCATGTTGTCTTCCTTGAGCATATACCTTTCTTTTCTATTCCATCCACTACTCATAACCTGACTAAATCTGATCTTATTAGTATAGATCCATTTTCTGAGGATTCTGGTAATGATAACTCTCCCCATGTTCGATCAATTTGTACTCATAACTTTGCAGGTACTGGTACTTTACTTTCTGGCACACCTGAAGCTCCATTCTCATCTACAGCCCCTCAAGCTTCATCTGAGATTGTGGATCCACCTCCACGTCAGTCCATCCGTATTCGTAAGTCCACAAAACTACCAGATTTTGCTTATTCTTGTTATTCTTCATCATTTACTTCCTTTTTAGCCTCTATTCATTGTCTTGTTGAGCCCTCTTCCTATAAAGAGGCAATTCTTGATCCTCTTTGGCAGCAAGCTATGGATGAGGAACTTTCTGCATTGCATAAGACAGATACTTGGGATCTGGTTCCTCTACCTCCTGGTAAGAGTGTTGTTGGTTGTCGTTGGGTGTATAAGATCAAGACTAATTCTGATGGGTCTATTGAGCGATATAAAGCTAGGTTGGTTGCCAAAGGATACTCTCAACAGTATGGTATGGACTATGAGGAGACATTTGCTCCGGTTGCAAAAATGACTACTATTCGTACTCTTATTGCCGTAGCTTCGATTCGTCAATGGCATATTTCTCAACTTGATGTTAAAAATGCCTTCTTGAATGGAGATCTTCAAGAAGAAGTTTATATGACACCCCCTCCTGGTATTTCACATGACTCTGAATATGTTTGTAAGCTTAAGAAAGCATTATATGGTCTCAAACAAGCACCCCGTGCTTGGTTTGAAAAATTCTCTATTGTGATCTCGTCACTTGGCTTTGTTTCTAGCAGTCATGATTCTGCTCTTTTTATTAAGTGCACTGATGCAGGTCGTATCATTCTGTCTTTATATGTTGATGACATGATTATTACTGGTGATGACATTGATGGTATTTCAGTTTTGAAGACAGAGTTGGCTAGACGATTTGAGATGAAGGATTTGGGCTATCTTCGATATTTCCTGGGTATTGAGGTAGCATACTCACCTAGAGGTTACCTTCTTTCTCAGTCGAAATATGTTGCAGATATTCTTGAGCGGGCTAGACTTACTGATAACAAGATTGTGGATACTCCTATTGAGGTTAACGCAAGGTACTCTTCTTCTGATGGTTTACCTTTGATAGATCCTACTTTATACCGCACTATTGTTGGGAGTTTGGTATATCTCACCATTACTCGTCCAGATATTGCATATGCTGTTCATGTTGTTAGTCAGTTTGTTGCTTCTCCTACTACTGTTCATTGGGCAGCTGTTCTTCGTATTTTGCGATATCTTCGGGGTACAGTTTTTCAAAGTCTTTTACTTTCATCCACCTCTTCCTTGGAGTTACGTGCATACTCTGATGCTGATCATGGTAGTGATCCCACAGATCGCAAGTCTGTTACCGGGTTTTGTATCTTTTTAGGTGATTCTCTTATTTCTTGGAAGAGCAAGAAACAATCTATTGTTTCTCAATCATCCACCGAAGCAGAATATCGTGCCATGGCATCTACTACCAAAGAGATTATTTGGTTACGTTGGTTACGTTGGTTACTTGCTGATATGGGAGTTTCCTTTTCCCATCCTACTCCTATGTATTGTGACAACCAGAGTTCTATTCAGATTGCTCACAACTTGGTTTTTCATGAGCGGACTAAGCACATTGAAATCGATTGTCATCTTACTCGTCATCATCTCAAGCATGGAACCATTACTTTGCCTTTTGTTCCTTCTTCATTGCAGATTGCAGATTTCTTTACCAAGGCGCATTCCATATCTCGTTTTCGTTTTCTAGTTGGCAAACTCTCGATGCTTGTAGCGGCCGCATCGTGAGTTTGAAGGGAAATGTTAAATAATATTTATGTTGTCTTATTTATTAAGGGTAGAATAGTACTTTCAGTTTAACCTATATATACTTTATTTGTAATTAGGTTAAGACTATGCATTCATAATATACAGTTTATTCAGAATTCTAGCCTCCTTTTTGTGTTTGATCTCAATTAGTTTAACAATCTGAAAAATGAAGAGTGAAGACCTGTGGTTATTACAGTTACACTTGCAGGTACAGTTACAATTATTATTACAATAACATACTAATGAGGGCATATTTGGCTTGGAGGTATGGTTAATTTTTTTTGTGGGACCTATATAGAAAAATATATTTTTTACGGTGTGATTTATACTGTAAAAATATTATACCTTTAAAAAAGCCAAACACATACTAAAAAGTGTGTTTGTTTTTGTAGTTGAGATTAATGTTGAGTATAACCAAATTATACAAAAACCTTAACCTCAACCACTAAAATAAATACACTTTAAAATAATGGTACAGTAATTATATCATTATTATTTTTTTAATTTTATCATTTCAAGCTTTACGTAAATGACCGTGCGTGTTGAGATTCTTGTCGCTTTGCATGCTCTCATATTTACTCCAACATTAATTAAAAAATCGAAGTATTTTTGTCGATTTTTATTATTGTCCCCGTCTTTATTTTTTCCTCACGTTTCAAACGTTGAGGGGGAGAGATAAAGTTACTTAAAAAGAATGAGGAGAGAGAATGCAGATTGCTCATTCTTCTCCAAACGTTATTCCCTCTGTAAATTACATTAATCGATGCTGGTACTGGTAGTACATCAATTATTGACACGGTCATTCATCTTTTCTTGATATATATGGGTGTTTGGGAGTTCTTTTTAAAAGTGCTTTTAAAAAAAATTATTTTTTTTTAAATTAATATATTTTTAATGTTTTCAAATCATTTTGATGTGCTGATCTCAAAAATAATTTTTAAAAAATAAAAAATATTATTGACATGTTTTTCTGAGTGAAAAACACTTTGAAAAGCAACAGCAACTACACTCCCAAACACGCTAATAGTAATAAATATTGGCAGCACCCAAACCCTAAAGCTACTCTACAAATTATAGCTGCGGGACGGATTTATTAACAGGTATAAATATTAATATTAATACCACTGAAAGACACCTAAAAGGCCTTTAGCTTTCTCTATACAACAATAGAGATAAGTACAATGTTTATCTCTCTCTGTTGTTTTTTCTTTTTTTTTAATTTTTCCATTCGTTTAATTTTTTATTTTTAATTTGATTCTTCCATGTTAAGTTAATTTGAGATTAATTGAGTTTAATCATTTATTTTTTATTAATTTAATATGGTTTTTCTTAAGATGTAGAAAAAACATTATGACATAAAATTAATACTCAAATTTTGAAACTTTAAAGATTGAATATGATAATGAAATATAAATTCAGCATCTTTTTCATTTTTCTTTTCACTATATATATTAGGCATGTTTTTAAAAGTATCATGATCCCCCAAGATGTTTTATTTTTATTTGTGGTTCTCCTTTCTTGAGTTATTTAAATTTTGATCCAAAAACTTATTTGGTTTATATTTTAGCTTATAAGTTTGAGAGAGAAGAGTGATTCAACAAAAAAAGAAAAAAAGAGAAGGAAAATGGTAGGTTATCATACTCCAATGACAAAAAAAAAGTTATTTATAGTGTCAATTAGTTCTATTTTTCAAGATAAGTTTTATTAAGGTATTTTTTTACCCTTCAATACCTTGCTAGAAAAATAAATTGAAGTCGGGAAAGAATTTTTTTTCTTGATTTAATTTTGGGTTTCTGAACCGATACAATGATGCTTTGAGTAGAGAAATTTATTTATTGAGATACTAAAATTGTTTATTAATTGTTTTTAAGTGAAAGTAAACTAAATATTTGTAATTTTATTAAAACAAAACCAAATCTAATTTTTCAATCACCTCTTTGGTATTTGAAATCTAGAAAAATAGATGTGTTGTTTGCTTCTTTTTTTTTTTCTTAAAAAAAAAAATGAACTGCATGTCATCATCTCTTTGTTAAATAAAGGCGAGGCCAAGCCAAGGGGGTTGGCTTGCATGTCCAAGCATGGCAGGGCTTCCTTTTTTTTTTTTTTTAGTTTAACGTGGGTGTCCGGGCCAGCTTGCGCGCACCTCGACTAATCCCACGGGCCCTGAAGTTAACGACCATGTAAGCCTCCAGTGGCCATCATATGAGCAATTCAGGGCTCGAACCTGAGACCACAGAGGGAGTAAACCTCTTGATACCAAGCTCTTACCACTAGGCCACCACCTAGTTGGTTAGGAGCTTGTTTTAAAAAATAAAACGCAGGGCTTCCTTTTGTTGGGTTAGGAGCTTGGGCGTGACCCCTTTTATGATTTTGTTTAGAAAAAAATAATGCTTGAAATTAAAAAACATGCTCCCATTAAAGCAATCAAGATGTATTAATTAGAAAATGAATTTTATATTGGGGAAATACATTTGTTCTACTTATTTCAAATAGTTGAAGATATCAACACACCTTTATTTTAATAGTCATTTTTTTATTAAAAAAAGAAAATGCTCTTAATAAAATATTACGCCATTGTTTTAAAAAATATTAAGTTATTGCTCTTAATAAGATATCAACACACCAGTATGCTAAATTTTCATAAGAATTTAAAACACAAGACCCAGAAGAATTTCACTGCCTGGTAGCAAGGCTTCACCAGGACTCATGTGGAACTCTTTCGAGGAGCTCGAGCAAGATGCTCTAGCGATATTATGCCCATTGACAAAATTTAAAAACATAAACTGTTAAATAATAATATAAATTTTATTTTAAAATTTTATTTTAAAATTTAAATTTTTAGGTTAAGATAATTTTTTAATATTGTATCAAAGTTTTGATGATCAAATGGTCATGAGTTCAAATCTTCCTATCTCTATTTATTTGATAAAAAAAATCAAGCACAAAGTAATATAAATCTATGCAAGTTTTAAGTTAAAAGAGGTTTCACTTGAGAAGATATATTTAAAAATAATATAAATCATATTTTGAAATCTCATTTAAAAATTTAAATTTTTGAGTCGAGATAATATTTTTTAATAAATGGATCATTGGATTAGTAGAGCCAATCTTTAGGTTTTGATTTAGGGTTATGAATGAGCTCACTGCTTTTTTGAAATCTTAAATCTTTTTTTATGAGTAAATCATAATTTAATCTCTTGAACGATTGGGTCAATTTTGATTGTCCCGCTGGAGTTTCAAATTTATCGACCAAGTGTTTCAAGTTTAAAAAATGATTTCCTTCTCAGAAAAGAAAAAAATAAATAAAAATCCAATGTGAAGTGATTTTCTTGGCCGAGCTGTCTCAGAAAGAAATTCTTCTTAATTTTTTTATTGTAAGGTTTTTAATTAATATTTTCCAGATTTATTATTCTCATTTTTTATGCAGTCGTGAAGAACAGATGCTAGATTCATAATTATTTGCTTAAAAAATTAATATGTGAATAGGAATTTTTTTTGTTTAAAAATATAATTTTTCTTTTCTTTTTATTCCAAAATGATATAGTTTTTCCAAAACTTTTTATATTGTTATTGATTTTTATTCAATTAACTATGGTACTATTAATTATTTTGTTTGTTGTAAAAAACACAAGTACATGATAAAAGTGATAATTTTAATGAAAAAAAAATTTCTCAATAATTTTATTTCTTATCTTTTAGAAAAATATCTATTTTTTATAGTTATTAATTAAATAAAATATAAATTCTAAAAAATAGCATTATTAAATCCGATTAGGATTATAATCTAGATTATAAGTTCAATAAGTTAATTTTGATAAATTTTAAAAATTATCATTTAATTTTTTTATAAAAAAATATTACATTAACGTTGCTTTGAAAATAATTTGTTTTAAATCAAGATGTTTTTTGGTTCTGGGTGATTAATTCATGGTGCACCTACTAGATTTGACTAGTGTATATTAAATTAACCCCACACTATTTGTTCTGAGACTTTCACCATTCCTGTGATTGGATAAATCACCATGCATGTTATCTCGAAAACTTGATTGAGTTTAATAACATTATAAAAATTTTGCAGCAGCAGCAGTCGAGCAACTGGCTTTAAAACTTGAAATTGTATTGATGGCATTAATGTTATTGAACTACATGAATATGTATTTCCATTAAACCATGAATATCATATGTTGGAACGCATACTGTATAGTTTTGCTAAAATATGCATTTATAATATTTTGATAAAAAAAAAATAAGGCGAAATCTATTTGAAAAAGGCAATATAGGTCATTCCAAAAATCACAATCGGTTAGATTTTATGATTTACCTGTAGAGAATTAAGCATGTTTGGAAATATAGTTGGATTGCTTTATTTTTTATTTCTAAATATATTAAAATAATATTTTTTATATATTTTAAAAATTATTTTTGACATTAGCGTATTAAAATGATTTAAAAATACCAAAAAATATTAATTTAAAATAACAAAATAAAAAAATTTAATTTTTTTAAAAAATATTTTTAAAATATAAAAACAAACAATATCTTAATATAAATCAAATTTAGAGATGGCAACTTGTAACAGAGGTAAGGGAAAAGGAAAACAACTCTAAAACCCATGGGCCAGTTCAACTAAGCCTCCTTTTCTTGTTCAATAATTATGTGGGCTTCATTAAAATTACATACATTACAATGCCTAAAACTGGGGCCTACTATTACTTATCAGACACGCTCAGGAAAACAAGAACCGGACACCGAGATCACTAAAGTGTGTCTGTGGTTATAGATATTATTTGAAAAAAATATTTTATAAAAAATATTTTTAATTGAGGTTGGTTTGAAAAAATATATATTTGGTTAAAATTATAGTTGAAATTGAGATTGAATAAAAAATAGTTTAATATGTTTGGTTAAAAGAATGTTTTTCAAATTGAGATTATAAAATAATTAAAATATATATATATATATATATATATATATTAATATTGATGGTTTTTAATTTAAATATTGTAGATTTAACTACTACTATTACATTATAAAATAAATAATATTGATATCAAATATTTTTTATTGTTCCATTAAACTATGTGTAATTTTATAACGTACAAAGTCTATCCAACAAGAACTACATTTTTCATGATTTCTTAAGAGGACAACAACATCAGGTAAAATATCATCAAGAACAAAATTGAGGTTGAGATCAAATTTTGCAAATGCAACGTCATCTAGCGATTTTCTTCTAATTTTTTTTTTAAATAAAACACAATTAAACAAATATAAAAATTAATTTTTTTAACTGGATCAGACCTAGTTCAATGCATTTAGTTTGGGACCAGACTCGGACCGTCCGGAACAATGAAGTTTCACTCTCCATTGTACAAAAACACATAAGCAACATGAGAAGCAAGAAAAAGTTGTTTAAGCAAAACCCACGATTAAACCTCATTTTTAGTGGATCCCATGAGCCAACCCACATGTGATTATTATAACAAAACATTATATTATTGAGTTTGAAAAAAACAAAAAAGTAGCTGTCATAGAGCCAAACGCCTTCCTTAAAGTGTGTTTGGAAGTAGGGTATGAATTCTTTTCAAAATATTTTTTTTTAAATAATGTATATTTTTTATTTTTAAAAAAATATTTTTAACACCAACATATTAAAATAATTTAAAAAACATAAAATAAAAAATCAATTTTAATAATATTTTTTTTAAAAAAAACACTTTCAAGCACGTATGTCTTTAAAGGCTATCTAAATAATATGCTACAGTAAGAACTATAGAGTGAATTTCATAGAGCCAAGCACTTTCTTTAGAGTGTGTTTGGAAGTAGGGTAGGAATTCTTTTCAAAATGTTTTTTTTTTAAATAATGTATATTTTTTATTTTTAAAAAAATATTTTTAACACCAACATATTAAAATAATTTAAAAACATAAAATAAAAAATCAATTTTAATAATTTTTTTTTTTAAAAAAAACGCTTCCAAGCACGTACGTCTTTAAAGGCTATCTAAATAGTATGCTACAGTAAGAACTATAGAGTGAATTTTAAAAAAATAAGATCCAACTGCTTAGCGTAACACGACAGAAGTGTTGAATCACAGGGACTGCGCAACCATTAAGCCTATAGTTCCACCATAAACCTGCATGGTTCGGATCTGATTTTTAACCAGACTAATTATGATTGTTAAAACATTTAAATAAATTTGAATACGAAAGAGAAAGAGAGGAAGGATATAATTCTCCTTAATTGATTTGTAAAAAATAAATAATTCAATCTAAATATAAAGAGCTTATATAAAAATTAAGTTAAAAATATTATTCCATCTTTAATAAATAAAACAAGATAAATATATTATTTAACTAGGATAATACACAGTCCAGTATTAATTTGCAAGCCGAGAAAACACAGGATTCTTTTAGTTTTCAACTTGTTGGGCAGGCAAAGCTCCTTTTAATCAATTATGTGACATACTTCTCAGCGTTAGGATAAGCAGTGATCAAATCAAGACATAAGAATGGTTAGAACAACATTCCTCTCCAATACAAAATCCACTAATATAAGAAGACACTTGCAATTTATCATGTGCTCATGCATGATGTTTCCTGCATTACCCCCTTCTTCACTGTCCACTTCCCATTTGTAATAATCCCAGCTAGTTCATCGTTATTTGCATCATTTCATCAGTTGTGTTGGCCTTCTTGTTAAACTTTGACTGAAATTCTATTTGCTTGATAATTTTTTGATTTATATTAAAAAATTATCTAATATAATAGTTTAAACTTTTAAATGATATTTTAAAATATAATTTATATTATTTTTTAATATATATTCCTTTAGTAAAAACTATTCGAGCTTGAAACTTATATAAACTCATATTATTTTGTGTTTATTTTTATCAAATAAATAAGAATCAATGAAAGATTCAAACTTGTAATTATTTAACTATAAAAAATTCAATAACAAAGAATGAATTCAACTTAAAAAAATTAAACTATTATATAATATTTTAAAATATAATTTATATTATGTTTTAGTAACACATAGTATGTTTTCACGCGCGTCTTTTCTTCAGAATAATCACATAAATTTCTTCAGAATAATCACATAAAATGTACTAGCTTGCTAGAATAATCTTGGCATCTCCTGCACGGGACCAAATTGAAGGACACACTTGACCACCAACTGTACTTTTAAATGGCCAAAGACAACTCGTTCAGAGCCATGACCAAATATTAGGCACACAGCAGCAACAATACAAATTAGTACTCTATATAATTTAATCATTTAACATAATATATCACCGTCTTTTCATGGTGGAATATATGATTCAATTTATTGATTTAACAAGTTATTTCTAATCAATTTAATATATTATTTTTTTAAAAAATATCATTTTAAAACTTTTTAAAAACCAAATCATATTTTTATTAGTTTTTTTTAAATTATCTTTAAACTCGTTAAGTTAATTAAGTCACGTCAAAACAACTTTTAGGATATTTAATTTAAAATCCAAGCTATATAAGAAGTTAGATTAAAAAATTTCAAGATTAACTCATGAATCAAGTGTAATGATACTGTTAAAAAGTTTTTCATAATCTAAATATATTTTTTTAATATTTAAATAACACGATGGATCGGGCTACATGTTTTATGTAGCACGGTCTAATTATCTATAGTATAGTATATTCATACACTTAATTATAATCCTAGTAATCTAGTATTTTCTGTAGGATTGGAAAAGAAAGTAAGAACTTCATGTTCGTTCTCGACGGCAGCCACTAGCGAGGTTGCAGAGAAATCTGAGCCACGCAAAAGAAGTAACAAAATTGGCAATATATATAATCATCTAAGTGGTGGCCTAGTGATAACAACTAGAAACTAAGAGATTTGCTTTCTCTATGGTCTCAGGTTCGAGTTCTAGATTGTTTATATGATGGTCACTGGAGGCTTACATGGTCGTTAACTTTAAGGCTCGTGAGATTAGTTGAGGCGCGCAAGCTGATCTGGACACACACATTAAATTAAAAAAAAAAAAAAATTGGCAATATATAAGACTTTAGATCAGGATAGCATGTAGAAAAAGAAAAGGAATAAACTAATAAGCTGCACGAGTCACCACCGCAGTACTCCACATTCCCAGATCACAATCAATTGGGTGTAGAGGTGCAGCAGATGCATCCGTGACAGGGATCTTGGCTCCGTGAGAAGCTGCCACTTGGAAAGCCAGGAAGATCTTAGAGGCCAGAGCCCACCATTAATTTATCATAAATAATTTGATAGCCGACTCATCTGAGCCTTCTTAATGAGCTGTTTATGTCACGGAGATGCTACAACAGGGATGCTTCGAGTATATTATATGGTTTAAGGATTTTTAATCTTTCAGAATTCAAGTTCTGCTCCATCGCCTTCTCAATGGCCTATCTTTAGTGAAGAATAAGATAAAGTTTTGTTAATTATTTTGCAAAGCAAGGCGTTTGACAACAAATGATGAATCTTGTTATTTGGCTTGGACGTCAGATAGAAGAGCGGTTTACGTGACAAATCCTGGCCCGATGACTTTACTTGTCTTGCATTTTAATTCTTTATTTATCAAGAGAATAGAAATTCAATTTCTTGTATCCCCATGCATATGCACGCGTGCATCCTTGTTCAGACAGGGTCCGATTTAAATAGTCACCCAACCTCCAAACTACATGCTGTCCTGAATTTGGGTGACCATTTGCATTTTAATAATCAAACCTCTGATTAAGTTGACCATTTTAAGGCTTAAACAATGCGGTAGCCATCCTTTCTGTTTATTTATACAAGTAGACAATAGTAAGATTACAGAGCACTACGCAAGATCAAAGCTATAAGCTATACATGGTAAGTAATTGCTATAATATACATCTTATAATTTACCACTTCCTATAATATGCCCCTTTAAAGCTATGGGCGGGAATTTCACATGAAGCTTGAGTCGAAAATGAGTAAAAAAAGCATTAAAAAGTGGCTTTGTAAGAACATCAACAAGCTAATCATTGGATAGAATAAAATGAATTTGAATTTTTTTATTCGCAATTTTATCACGAACAAAGTGATAATCAATCTTAACATGTTTACTATGAGCATAAAAGATTGGATTTTCACACAAATAATTAACATCCAAATTGTCACGTCAAATGATAGACATAGAAGTAGGAGTAATCTATAGATCTGACAACAGATTATAAAGCTACAAGACATTAGCAGTACCATGAGCTAAAGTCTTATATTTTGCTTCAGTAGAAGAACGAGTAACAATTTGTTGTTTGCCTGATTTCTAAGAGATATGAGTAATGTTGAAATATACAAGATAAGCACTAGTTAACTTATGATCATTAACAATATCAACATCAATAAAACCATTAAGAGATAAAGATGAACAACAAGTAATATATAAACCATAAGAGTGCGTACCATTTAGATAACCAAAAATACATTTAACGATAACCCAATAAGCATTGGTAAGAGCATACATAAATTGACATACTTTGTTCACAAAATAACATATATTTGATCTCATAAAAGTGAGATATTAAAGAGAACTAATAATTTGACAAAAACATGTAGGATCATAGAACAAACTGTCTGTCATCATATCTAGCTTTGAGGAAGAAGCAAGAGTATCAACAAGTTTACATGATGATATACTTACTCAATAAAGAATATTAAGTATATATTTATGTTGTTGTAGCATGATATCCTTACTAGTAAGTTGAATTTTAATCCCCAAGAAGTAACGAGCAACACCTAAATCTCGAAACTTGAACTTTGAGCTCAACAATCTAACCAATCATTCAAGTAAGACCAAATTGCTTCTAATAAGTAATATGTCATTGATATAAATAAGAAGATAGAAGATGTCGCTCCCTACAAACAAAATGAATAAAAATGTATTAACCTTGTAGGCATGAAAACCAATAGATATAAGGTAATCATTAAGCCAAGTATACCAAGTTCGAGGAGCTTGTTTTAATCTATATAGATACTTATAAAGCCAACAATTATGAGAGAAAATAGTAGGATGGATAAAACCTAGAGGTTGTTGTATTTACACTTTTTTGTGAAGTGTCCCATTAAGAAAAGCATTATTAACATTGATTTGGTTAATATGTTAGCCTCTAGAAATTGTAATAGTTAGAACTAAAAGAACAATGTTAGGTTTAACCACAAGACTTAAAGTTTCTAAATAGTCAATGCCTTCATAATGAGTAAAACCTCTAGCAAATAAACTAGCCTTATATTGCTCAATGCTACCATTAACACACCTCTTAATTTTATACACCAAAAAGACTATGAACCACATTTATAGAGGGGTGAAAGGGAACTAATGACTAAGTACCATTGCAAAGTAATGCCTGAATTTTAGCCTGCATAACTTGATGCCAATACTCATGTATGTTTTCCTTAAGAAAGGTATAAGGCTCATGGTCACTGGGAAAAGTTACTCATGATGTAGAGGTGATAAGGGAAGTTGAATATGCTGATAGACTTGTTGTTTTGGGCTGTTAAAGAACCATAGGATGCTATCAAGGTACTGAAAAGGTAGAGGAAGGGTGGAACTTGAAGCTTCTTGAATTGGATAGTTGGATAAATCAACAACCAAGTGAAAACCATAAGATGATGAAGTTGAGGTGGTGGAAGATGATGAACCAGATATGAAAGCAGACTAGGCAACAACATCAAAGGAGGTTAAGATTTGCATCCCTGAAGGGACATAACCTAAACTTAAAGAATGGTAAATAGATAAAGACGTATGTGGTGATAAAGGAGCAAAACTAGAAGGCACGGTTGAAGGGTCAAGTGATGGAGGTATCATGAGTAGTGAGTTAGATTTAAGTGCTGAGAAAGTAGTTAGAGAAAAAGGTGTGTAGTGGAGTTTGACGGAGGTGAAGGCATGGGAAAATTAGCTTTACGGCTAGAATTGTCAAATGAAAAAAAGATATTCATAAGATCTTACATGACAAGAAATGTAAATTTTTTTAGACGACATGTTAAGACAACTATAACCCAGATGAGAAGAGTTATAGCTTAAAAAGACATATAAAATGGAACGAAAGTCTAACTTATAAACATTATAGGGACAAAGAAAAGAAAAACAAAGACACCTAAAAATACACAAAAAACTATAATCAGGAGTATGATGGAATAAACATTCAAAGGTTGATTTATTTTGTAACACAAAAGAAGGCATACAATTAATGAGACACATAAAAGTTTTAAATGCATAATTTCAAAACTATAAATGTGCTTTACACTAACCAAGAAGAGTACGACTAATTTCGACTATATGCTGATGAAAATGTTTAGTAGTGCTATTTTATTAATGAGTATGTGGACAAATTAATTGGTGGTGAATACTAATTGTCTAAAAGAAAGTATATAATTTTCTATAATCACCACTCCAGTCTCTCCGGACAGATTTTATTTTGCAAGAAAATTGCTTTTCCACTTGAGCTTGAAAGCGATGAAAAATAGGAAATACATCATATTTCACAACAAGAGGATAAAACCATATATATTTTATATGAACATCCATAAAAAAGACAAAATAACAAAAGCCATAGGAAGAAAATATAAGAGCGAGGACCTAAACAACATTACTATAAATTAAATCAAAAGGAGTAGAAATTCTACAACCTATAGGTCCTAATTACAATGATTTTTTCTAATAGACATGCTTGACATTGAAAATTGAAATGTCTAAAGTTGCAAGAAACTTTGTTATTTGAATCTAAGAAACTTAAAACACGAGGAGTAGAATGACCCAATCAACAATCCTAGATATCAACAGATGTAGATACACAAGCATACCAAAACTCTTGAGGAACAAACATTGTAGAAGACTTAGATAGAACTTAGAGACCATCTTTATTTTAACCGAAAATGAGTATTGTCTTCGTTATGAGGTATTTAACATAAAACATAAATGAGTAAAATTAAAAAAACATTTTATTTTCAAGATAAAAACTTCTACACAGATAATAATGGTTTTTTTTTTTTAAATTTAAAGCATATATAGAATATTAGAAAAAATAAAAGTTCTTTTTTTATGTGTATAATTTAGTACAAGAAGTATGAAATATGATAAGTGCTTTACCATTACTGACATGCAATTGATCAATACCAAGATAAGGTTCTAAACCCGTCTTGCTTGCAATATCGAGATCTACATATTGATTTGCACCTGCGTTTAGAAACCAATCAACATAACTTGTTGTGGATATATTGCTAAGAGGTTGTTTGGCATTAGCTTGTAACATGTGACTATAGAGTTGGCAACGCTGCTGGGCCGAGAGACAAAAAACACACCATAGTTGGCACCTAAAAGACTGTGCATTAGACCATCGATTTGATAAGGGGAACAATTACCTTGCTACCAATTGTATTGCTGCTAGTTGCTGTTGTTAGGACCACTTTTCCCATGGTAAGAACTATTACCATTGTTAAAACTTTGTTGTTGTTTTTCTTGAGCAAGCCACAATTAAAACTACCCCTACCATTATGATAATTATAGCTACTATTATGAAAACCAGAGGACTGTTCATAGGATGAGGAAAATTGATGTTGGACATTAAAATCTTAGGGGGGCTGAGCTGATGTAGATAGCAGCGGAGTAGTAACAAAGCTTTCAATAGATTGTAGGGAACTCTTATAAAGAAAATTATTGGTAAGGAGGTCACTGTGGAGATCAGTGTAGGAAATATGGTCAATCTTGGTGGATAAAATAGTCACCAAGTCCTTGAATTCACCATGAAATCTATGAAACACATATAAGTTGGAAATTTTGTGACTCGGGTCATTATACACAAAGAATATACATGAAAAAAATCATGAAGCTCAATCCTAACAAATCAAACGTTGAAGGATGAAATCGAGAAAAAAAACATTTATACAAAATGATCCAAAATAGAAAATGACAATTAAAAGAATGAAGATAAAAAAAAATAGAGGGTAACTATAATTTTTTTATTTAAAGGTGAAATTGAAAAGGAAAATAAATTTAACAAAAATGACAAAAAAATCAAAATAATAAGGAGCAAATTGGAAAAAATAATATACCATAAATTTAGATTGAAGGATGGAATTAAAAATAAATAAAACTTTTACAAAATAGCCAAGGAAAAAAATCAAAAGAATAAATGATAAATTAAAATATAATATATGACAACTTGAGATTGAAGGATGAAATAAAAAACAAATAAAACTTTTATAGAAGGGTAAAGAACAAAAAATATAAATCAAAAGATAGAGGATCAAAGTTTAAATATCAACAAAAAAGATGAGCAATTAAAAATTTTCAAGGGGAGGAGATAAAAAAAAAAAACCAAAAGAAATCATGGCGGACGAGAAGTTGCTCCACCACTACTATAACACATCACCTCAACCATGAAGAGGATGTGGTGGCACATCAAATGACATGACTAAAGGGTATTTTTTTGCCATCAAGAGGTAACGTGTGTTGCCCTAAATGTGCTGGTGCCTTTCATTTACTAACACATGCGTCAATAATCTTTTCAATTTAAATAATATTTAATACATATTAAAAGACCAAGTTGCCCTTGATTTACTTGGTAATAATGAAAAAAAGCCCTGTATACACAAGCTTTTTTTTTTTTTTTTACTTTAAAGGGTAAATTTATCATTTTATTGATAATCATACCCTTATCAATTCTTTAATGATCAATGGGTCATGCAAAATGACCAAATTATCCCCAAGCCCAAGGCAAATGAATTTCTTTAGAAAGGGAAAAACTAGAAAAATTGTAAAAATACTATATTCCAGTAAACAATGTTTTTACTCATAGTCTATAGTATTTGCACTTTCTATTTTAGCTTTTGTTAATTGGACCATGTTTTTACTTGACCAATTTCACTATAACCACGAGATGTCATCACCTAACTTCAGCATACCCTATATTTTACAATTGTTTTCCTTTTTTTTAACATATATATAATTTATAAACACTAAAATACATTTTATGCATTCATTTTTTATAATAATTAAACATTATTTTATAAATTTGAACATGTGAACTTATTTAATTATCTTTCTCATAGCGTATCATTGTTATGCTTAGTTGAGAATTTGTTTTAAAATATATTTAATAAGTATATTTAATGTCAAATTAAATATAAAATCTACTCATATTTAGGGTTAAGATTTTGTAGATAATTATTTCTAATATAAGTATTTTAATATGAAACATTAACATGTTTAAAACTAAATATAGATAAATAAAAAATTAATCTAAAAAAACTTTTGATGAATAAAATTTTTCAAATTTAAAACTCCAATCCCACATTACAAGGTCACAAGATTTTTTTTTTTTTTAAT
Source organism: Populus alba (assembly GCF_005239225.2). Lineage (NCBI taxonomy): Eukaryota > Viridiplantae > Streptophyta > Magnoliopsida > Malpighiales > Salicaceae > Populus > Populus alba. Next base: position 11,686,222 of record NC_133285.1, on the reverse strand, counting down.
TTTTTATGGCTTGTATAGGGTGACTTAAGAAGTTAAAATTGAGTCGTGGTGCGAACACTTTTAGTGGAGAGAGACCCTAAGTATACGAACTTCGAGATTAAACCATATTCGCTTGCTTGGCTCAATATTTGGGTTTTACAAAAAAAAAAAAATCTGATTTTAAAGGAATAATGTAGGGTTTTTCTTTGTATTTTATAATGTATAGTTAAGGGTTAAAACAACGAGAAAGAACTAATTAGACCTTGATCGGTACTGCAATTTCTTAATAAGGTGGTGTTAGAATTACTGGAGATTACTTGTATTAAAATTATTTGCACATAGTGATATATAATTAGCTTTAAGGATAAATAATATAATCCTTGATATCAATGTTCTTCTATTTCTGCTGGAAGTTTATAAAAAGATAAGAATGAGACTTTCATTGCTCTAATTATTTAGAACTTTTTTTTTTTTTTTTTTCAGATAATGGTGTGTGATTTGATTGTTTTATATTTTTAATATTGCTGCAATAGTCTGTCTTATATATACATAACAAAACTATAGATCCAAATAATAGAGTAGGGGTGAAAAAAAAAATTAAAAAATTGATTAAATTGAGAAAACTGAAAAAATAGAATCGTAAAAAAAATCGATTATAATTTTTTAAAAACTGACTGGTTTGATTTCGGTTTTATAAGTCTGAAATTGAAAAAACAAATCGAGCTAAACAGGAAAAACCGAGCCAAGCCAAAAAAACTGGGTTTTATTTTAAAATAACCGAACTGAAACCGGTTGGTTTGAACCGGTTTTAATTTAAAAAAACCAATTTAATTATTTTTTTTAGTAAAAATCAAACCGAACCAAATTTAGAATAATGATAGAAGAGGTTACGGGTAACATGTAACATGGTTATAGTAATGATAGCAACTAAGCTTTAATTTATTATTGTTGTGAAAATGGTTAAAGTAATTAGTTAGATAATGATGTTGGTGACATATAACAAGTTAGTAAATTATGTGATATATATTCACGAATCTTTAAAAATATTTCCAACAAAATCACGCCAGATTTGATCTTCATGTTTAAGCATAAAAATAAAAACTAATTCGTCAAAAAAAAAAGAAAGAAAAAAAAACCTTATTCGTCAAATCAGCAATAAAGATATACTGGAACTTTTGAGACAATCTTTTCTTGATTCGAATAGTTTGCTAGGTATAATCGGCTCAACAACACTTTTTGATTGGCGATGGTCTAGTGGGACTCCTTCGTGAGATAAGGGAAAGGGGATAAGATGTCGAATTTGAGCTTTGCCTTCATTATGTCCGTCTATAAGGGAAAATCAAAAAACCTAGAGATACCATTTGTCATTTTACAAGTAAGAAACCTAATTTTATTGATATGATTATATTAATGCGTTGTCGTTGTCGGGTATATACATCAAAAACGTGTCTGGCATCGTAATAATAATTACTTTTTAAAGTGTTATTTTTATTTTTTAAAGTGTTTTATTTAGAAATACATTAAAATAATTAAAAAACTTACAAATATCATTTGCTTATTTTACAATTAAGAAACCTAATTGTATTGATATCATGATATTAATGCGTTGTCAAGTATATACACCAAAAACGTGTCTGGTATCGTAGTAATGATAATTTTTTAAAGTGTTTTTTTTTTTATTTTTTAAAATATTTTATTTAGAAATGTATCAAAATAATAAAAAATTCTAAAAATTAACATTTGTTTATTTTACAATTAAAAAACCTAATTGTACTAATATCTTGATATTAATACATTGTTAGGTATATACATCAAAAGCGTGTCTGACATCGTAATAATTGTTACTTTTTAAAATATTTTTTGTTTAAAAATAAATTAAAATAATATTTTATTTTTAATTTCTAGAATTTAATTTTAACATCGTGCATATCATCAAAACAATCCAAAAACACCATGGAAAAACAAACAAAGGTATAAAGAAAAGTAATTACTTTGCTTGGCACGAATCAACTCTTTGAACGGCAATGGTCTTTCATTTGTCGAGACAAGACAGAGTAATTAAACATATTGTGACAAGAACTGACAAACAATTGGATAGATAATTTACAGAAGGAATCTGAGAGCGTGCATTGTGGATTTTTCAATTTAGGAAGACGAACGATTCAAGATCGTTTGCTTCATAAACTAACCACCCCTCATGTGCGACCACAAAAATCAAAGGCAGAAAGATGGAAAATCATGGCAAGTCAAAGATGGAATGGTCAAATTACGCGTAAATTAGAATTAAGCCAATGGAGCTTGATGCTCACACGCTTTCACATAGCGTTGTTAACAAAATACAATTAGAGGGAGACAAACAGCCGCTACCCACGGTGGCCCCAGCCTCCTCCGCCCGCCTAATGGAAGCCACTTCTCTGCCCTTGTTTTCTCTTGTTCCTCCGAGCGCACGCCCTTTATCTGCTGATGTGGATTTATTCTTTCTTTTTTCCTTTTCTGCTCGACTTTATGGAAACGATTAATATTGTAATTCTTTAAAGATTTAGAGTTAGTAAAAGAAAAACTGAGACTTTCTATTTAGATTTAACATTTCTCTATTTAATTAGAGCTTTTAAATTTGAATTTAGAAAGCACATTTTAATTAGAGATTCTTCGAAGTTTTTCTTTATAGGTTTTTCAGTACTTTTGAAATAAAAAAAAGTGAAAAATATATATATATATTTTTTATGTATATGAAATTTTTAACAAAGTAAAAAAATGTTTTTTTTAATATATATTTAGGTAGTGTCATGAATTTAATCTTTATTGTAAATATAGTATAATTTTTTTTTTTTAAAATTAACAACATAATAATCTTTTCACGGAATGAAATAAAATTATATTATACAATGACTATTTTAATTAAGTTATTAATTTGATTTTTTTATATGAAAAACAGCTATAATCTCGGTGTGTTCCTTTTAGATTAAAAAATCCATCTTTATTCTTAACAAATGAACATATTATTTAATTTTTCAATGAAAAAAAAAAAGAAAAGAAAAACTCAAATTGAAGATGCAAAAATAGTTTCCATTGTTAAGCACACTCCTAGTCTCTCTTGCAGCAGTATTTTATGTCCGGCCTTCGCACTGGATGGCATGATAGCGAAGAAGTGTGCCTTTATTTTCCCCTACAATATTATTCAAAACTGGGATAAAAATCGTGAAAGTTAGGCATTTTTTGTTTGTTGAAAAGTAGGTTTTTGAAAATTATTTTATAATTTTTTTGTGTTTTTTTGTTATTAAAAAAATTAATCAATAAAATTTTTTTTTTTTATTTTTAGAAAAGTATTATCCTTTTTATTTTGGACGGAAAACATTTTTTAAAAATTGTAAAAAATTTTGAAATATCATATTATTTGTTGATTATATCAAATTTGATTATCAGATTTTTGATTGTTTTATGTATTTTGTTTCAAATATATATTTTTTTAATTTCATTTCTTAAAATTTGATTTTTATATTAACTTTAGTTCTTATTTTTATGATTGTTATTTGTTTTTCTCTTATCATTTTTTAATTGAAATTTTATATTTATCAAATTTGATTTTTTTTTTTAATTGTTACTTATTTTTATTTGAAATAATTTATAAAATTATAATTATTATTATTTTAATTTCATCATCTTTCAATTTTTTTTATTTATTAAATTTGATCTTTATTATTTTGATTATTATTTATTTTAAATAATTTATAAAATTAATTTTTTTTTCAATGTCATTCTCATTCAACTTTTTAATTTATAAGATTTATTTCTCATTATTTTAATAAAGTTGAAAAAAAGAAGAAGTTATTTTCCAGTTTATTTTTATAATATAATCAAACACTTCAAAGTTTTTTCTTAACTTACTTTCTATAACATTACCAAACATCAAAGAATAATTCAATTTCTAAAAAAATCACTTTCTAAAAATAAATCACTTTTTAGCCAACAAAGAAGACCTTCATCTTTCATAATAAATTTAATCTGAAGACATATCTGCCGTAAAAATAAATAAATAATATTTTGGACTGTCACACGTATCAACGTCGATGTCTCCTATATATGCTCGTTGATCTCTATTTAAAACAAGTATATGAAATTAACCGAAAGTGTCAACCTAGTCTTAGGTTATAATATTAATTGCCTCTCCCTCGCTCTCCGCCACTCCTCTCTTGTGTATAAGAGATAGCGCCCCGACCATTATCGATCATAACTTCGAGCTTCAAATTCTGGATTGGCTGTCTTCCTTCCTTCCTTCCTTCCTTCCTTCCTTCCCTAATTATAAGCAGGAATGGTAGTTCCTTCTCCAACTCCAGCTCGAACCAAAAAAACGAAGGCCTTCGGAATCCCTACTGTTGATCTCTCTCTTGATAGGTCAAACGTCTCGAAACTGATCGTAAGGGCATGTGAAGAATATGGATTCTTCAAAGTTACGAATCATGGGGTCAGTGAGGAGGTCATAACCAGAATGGAGGAGGAAGCTGCTCATTTTTTCTCAAAACCAGCCACGGAAAAGCACCGAGCTGGACCTGCTAGTCCTTTTGGCTATGGCTGCAAGAATATTGGCTGCAATGGTGACATGGGCGAGCTTGAGTATCTTCTCCTCCACACCAATCCTCTCTCCGTCGTTGAAAGATCCAAAACCATCTCAAATGACCCTTCAGAATTCAGGTAATTCATACATGTTCCGAATATCTTCTCTAATATTCACGTCATCGATCGATCATTCAGCAGCACTGTTTGGTATCTTGTGTTTGTGTGTGTGTTGTTCTTATGCGGATCGTAAATCATGAGAATGCATCAAACATATATTCATTAACGACAGAAATGATCAGTTGCTGGGTAGGGAAGAAGGTTTTGAGCTTTCTGTTCCAACAAGGTGATGCAGGTTCCCTGGGTTTATGATTAGGTTGTGGTGTGCTTGATTCATTTTCGAGGGTTTTTTTTATTGTGTAATTTAATATTATATGATAACGGTTGCACCATTTTTAAAGAACTCTTAGTCGTTAAATGGAACCTTGGGACGGTGGGCAAGGGGATTCAATTATGAAAATGAAACGGTGGAAGATTGTTTATTGCAATTGCTTGGTATCCTAGAAAAAGACATCTTTCCTTTATCAACAAGAAATTATTACTAGTTAAATATAAACATCAATAATAGACTTCCAATTTATATTTTTTTCTATTAATTTAATATACCCAAGAGTTCCGTTTACCTCATTGACTGTAATTAATATATATGCTCATCAATTATTTTAGTATTTTAAAACAATCTAAAATTATTTATACAAATTGAATTTTAAATAAAAAATTAACTATTCATTGAAAAAAACATTTAAAACGGAATTCCAAACAAGTTATAATAACTGGTTTCCTTGGCAAGCTTTGCCCATCTAGTTGCTTTTTATTAATGAATATTTTCATTAAAAAAATCAATCATGAAAACAACCTGATTTCTTTCCGGTTCCCAAGTTGATGGTTCCAACTTGCGATTGAAGGGAAACCATGCCTTAATTAGCTCATTGTTCTGTCAACAACTATTAGCCATATGACATGTTTCTTTATATATATGTATAATTGTGGGGCCTAAAACGGTCCAACTTGACTCCTAAAACAATCTTAGGAATTACGAAGAGTCAGCACAATGTACTAAAAGATTAAATTGTCCCCCCTTTTCCTTTCTTGAACAGTAAGAGTATCTTGAATCATTTTTTATTTTTTCAAGCATAATTGCTTCTATTTTTGTGTATTGATGTTTCCCTCTTCGTTGCCTTGTTCTTGCTCATTTTTATTTTTCTTCACGAGACACGTCTGCTTGTAGAAAGCATGCAGGTGATTATTGTCCTGCAACAGTCAATCTTGCTTTTTTTTTATTTTTTATTTTTTATTATGAGTGTTTGTGCCAGCTTGCATATACCTCGACTAATCTTTTAAATTCTAAAATTAATGACTATATAAATTTATAGTGATTTGAGATTTATAAGACTTAAATTAATAATTTTTAAATAATAAATTTATTGAGTTATGTTTTTTAAAATTACAAAGTTGCATTATTCACCAGCAAAAAGATATCATGTAGAGTTGTGATTAAAGAAATAAAGATTTCCTTTTACAAATATCTTACGGATCTTGTTGTGCTCCAAATCGAGCCTACATTGAACCAATTACATTAGGCTAGAGATATACGACATTATCATTCTTGTGTGGGTTCTTGCTAGTAATTGCTACTATGATTTTAAGCTGCGTGTTTTATTCTTTTTATTATATAAAAAAGAGAAAAATGGGAGCAATAATTTTATTCATAATGAAAAAATATTCTGCAAAAGTGTTTTTTTTTTTTTTTGTGGGTGGTGAAATGTTAGTGTGCTTTTTTCCTTTTTTCCTTTTGCTTGCTCAGTACTGGCATTGCGATTTATACAGCTGCGTGGTGAATGATTACATACAAGCGGTTAAGCAACTCGCATGTGAGATTCTTGATCTAACGGCTGAGGGCTTGTGGGTCCCGGATAAACGTGCATTCAGCAGGCTCATCAGAGATGTCCACAGCGATTCTGTTCTTAGACTTAATCACTACCCTGCATTCGAAGAGATCATGGACTGGGACCCATCACCTAAAACAATTGGTTTTGGCGAGCACTCCGACCCTCAAATCTTGACCATCTTGCGATCCAACGACGTTGGGGGCCTCCAAATTTATTTGCGTGATGGTTTGTGGGTCCCTGTTCCTCCTGACCCCACCGGATTCTATGTGATCGTGGGGGATGCCTTCCAGGTTCGTAACGATCAGTCATTTTCTTATAAAAATCATCTTGTGATTAGAATATTATAAATTGATGGTGTAAACATGTTTCATGAGGTGTAAGAATTCTATTGGCTTGATTTATAATGCTAATTAGTAAATAAATTCTCTTTCACCGTTATTTTTAAAGAAAAGAAAACACATGCTACCAAATCTCCTCAATTAGCTACTGTAGTTGATAAAATAATCTTCCTCCTAAACTTTTTGTGCTCCTCATGGCATCGATTTTTAGGTTTTAACGAATGGGAGGTTTGAAAGCGTTAGACACAGAGTGTTGGCGAGCTCGGGGAAGCCAAGAATGTCGATGATGTATTTTGGGGCGCCGCCCCTCAACGCATGGATCTCTCCGCCTCCACAGCTGGTCTTGCCACAAAATCCAAGCCTCTACAAACCCTTCACTTGGAGTGAATTCAAGAAAGCTGCCTATTCTCTGCGATTGAGAGATACGCGTCTTGACCTCTTCAAGATTCATGCCACAGAAAAATTTGCTTCTTGATTTAATTTACAAGATATATATTAAATGTAATTGGCCTTCCGTATACAAAGGTTCCTTTCATTATTGTACTTGTTGGAGGGGATAGAAAGCATTAAGAGAGAGAAAAAAAAGAAGTAGAAGAAGAAAAAAAAAGAAGCTTTTGCTGCTGTAAATAGGTCCGAACGGAAGTTGAAGGATTATTCTATATATCTGGAAAGGCAGAGGGAGAGTTTCCTTTCTCTTTTTCTTCTTTTTAACTTTCTTTCTCAAAGCACTTTGTTTTCTAAGTATTAAGCCTTTTTTTAAAAAAATTAAATTTAAATTTTTTTCTTTAAGTTAATATATTTTTAGAGTTTTTAAAACATTTTAATGCGCTGGTATCAAAAATAATTTTTTTAAAAATAAAAAAATATATATATTATTTTGATATATTTCTGAGTAAAAAGTAGTTTAAAAAACAACCGCAACCATACTTTGAAATAAGCTAGTCGTATTGTATTGTGAATTTTTATACATATTCTAACCTTTGTTTTCTTTTAATTCTTGAATATATGTACCAAACAATTGTCCACTTTCTTGTTATAAATAGAAAATCTACGAAAGAATGTGCTTAAAAACTCTTCCAACATTTTATGAATTTTTATTGTTATCAATTGTTTGAAAATGATAGTAGTTCATATGGATCACATATACATGTATAAAGAATATCACAACAAATAGGAAAAAAAAAAAAAGAACACAATGATTTTATGTAGTATGATTGTGTCTATAACTATAGTCAACGCAAATATAGATTTTGGAGAACTTTCAAACTCAGAATTTCAAATACTCTCAATCCTCACAACACTATATAAATTTTTCTTGCTACCACTCTTTTAGCAAAGAAGAGCATTCAAGATCATCCTTCAAAAAAAAAATTACCTAGACCTAATCACGTGTTTATAGAAAATATATCTTAGTTCTAACATATAAAATTAAGATTAGTGTAATACTAACCCTACAAAGATTCTTTTTCCTAGAAAATAATTGTAAGTCTATGAGGTATCTATTATTTATTGTGAAGTCCATTTAAATAAGGTTTTGAATTCATGCCACATCTCAATAATCTTGAAACCTCACCCTTATTCATTAGCTGCTCTAGGTTACAATATCAATGTGATTGAGCTGATCCATTTTAGAAAAAATTACTAAAATTAACATGTAAAATAAGACTCATTTTATATCCTTATATTTTTTTTCAATTGAATATATTTGTCATAACTCAATTTTAATCCCATATATATATATATATATATATATATATATATATATATATATATATATATAAAAAGCAACCATATATGAATTAGTTTTTTCAAAAAAAGCATTTTCAACATAATTTGACCAATTCTCAGCTATTTTTAACCTTTTTGTTTTATCATTTTCATGTTAGAAAATTTTTTCAAAAAATTAAAATTTGAAAAAAAAAATGAAAGTCAAAGAAACAAAAAGTTTAGTGAGTATAGTTATAATAATTAAAGAAGAAATTAGGGATAAATATTAACATTTCTAGTCGATTCCCTAAGTAACTTAAAGATAAAAAGATAAGGTGAGAAAGATATGGAAGATTGTAGAATGTGATGAGATAAGAGAGAATAAGGAATAAAAGAGGAAATATAGTGTAGGAATTAATAAGGGAATATTATGCAGTAAAAAAGGGAGTGAATAGTAGAGAAACAAGGGATAAATTTTTAGAAAAAAAAAAAAGTGTGTACCAAAAAAATAAACAGAGAGAAGGGAAAAGAAATTAGAAGAAAAAAAAATACAAAAACAGAGAGAAAAAAAACCATGACAACCATCATTCTCTTGTTTCTCTTCATCATCAAAGTCAACCATCACTATCTTGTTGACCACCACCATCATAACCACCAACATCATCGACACCAGCCTTCCTCCATTACAACAACCTATTTTCTCTTATATTGAAAAGCCCCTCTCTTTTATTTTTCATCATCGATCAAACTCCCTTTTGCCGGACACCATAAGAGCCATTAGTAAAATAAAACCTAGTTGTAACAATCATTTAAACAGATCTAGAAGCAGGTGAACCCGTGGTGGCAACAAAAGCATCATAAACAATAATGAAGAAAAAAAAATATAGAAAGAAAGCTAAAACTTCTGGCAACCCAATCTCCTTCCATTAGTAGCGGTGTAGTCACCATTAGCTTAGAAGGGAAAACAAAGAAGCAATGTACTTTTTGTTGTGGCTGACGCGTCTCCACCCTCTACTATTACATGTAACTATATGTTGCAGCCTTTACAACTCATATGTGTCATATATTAGAGAGTTGTCTAGGTAAAAATTTATTGTTAGAAAAATTTAATAAAAAAGGTGGGGGATATTTCTGATGATGATTCATATAGTAATGAAAAGTTTTTTTTAAGATGATAGTGATACCTTAGTCATCTAAAAGATTTTTCTTGGTATTATGGGTGATTTAATCTTGAAACCTCCCACGTTACTCATTAGTTGCTCTAGGTTACAATATCAATGTGATTGAGTTGAGCCATTTTCAAAACAATTTACTAAAATTAACATGTAAAATAAAACTCATTTGATATCCTTATATTTTTTTCATTTGAATATATTTTTCATAACTCAATTTTAATTCCATAAATATATATATATTAAAAAAGCAACCATATATGAATTTGTTTTTCAAGAAAGCATTTTCAACATAATTTGGTCAATTCTCAGCCATTTCACTATTTTAAACCTTTTTGTTTATCATTTTCATGTTAGAAATTTTTTTAAAAAATTAAATTTTTTTAAAAATGAAAATCAAAGAAACAAAAAGTTTAGTGAGTATAGTAATAATTAAAGAAGAAATTAGGGACAAATATTAACATTTCTAATCCATTCCCTAAGTAACTTAGAGATAAAAGATAAGGTGAGAAAGATGTGGAAGATTGTAGAATGTGATGAGATAAGAGAAAATAAGGAATAAAAGAGGAAATATAGTGTAGGAATTAATAAGGGAATATTATGCAGTATAAAAAAGGGAGTGAATAGTAGAGAAACAAGGGATAAATTTTTAGAAAAAAAAAAAGGAAAAGAAAGTGTGTACAAAAAAAAAAAAGAGAAGAGAAAAGAAATTAGAAGAAAAAAATACAAAAAAAGAAGAAGAAAACCATGACAACCCTTATTCTCTCGTTTCTCTTCATCATCAAAGTCACCCATTACTATCTTGTTGACCACCACCATCAACACCAGCCTTCCTCCATTACAACAACCTATTTTCTCTTATATTGAAAAGCCCCTCTCCTTTATTTTTCATCATCGATCAAACTCCTTTTTGTCGAAAACCATAAGAGCCATTAGTAAAAGAAAACCTAGTTGTAACAACCATTTTAAACAGATCTAGAAGCAGGTGAACTCGTGGCAACAGCAAAAGCATCATAACAATAATGAAGAAAAAAAATATAGAAAGAAAGCTAAAACTTCTGGCAACCCAATCTCCTTCCATTAGTAGTAGTGTAGTCACCACTAGCTTAGAAGGGAAAACAAAGAAGCAATGTACTTTTTATTGTGGCCAACGCGTCTCCACCCTTTACTATTACATGTAACTATGTGTTGCAGCCTTTACCACTCATATGTGTGTGTTTGCCACTTGTAACTACTATTAGAATATTTTTAGCAGCTTTTGGTCACACTAAACAACTCTATTAGGTTGATTTCAAACCCCAAATGAATTTTGAATAAATTTCAATAATTTATTTAATAATTTATAAAATATTTGTTATTTCTTATTTAATATAAATGATTGTGAAACATTTGAAGTTTTAAGGTCTATACCTTTATGTGTAACCCTAAGGGTATGAGGTTGACATGGAAATTTTTAAGAGGTGGAATAATGTTGGAATCAATCTACAATAGGGTTGGGAGAATGGGTTGTAACAAGTTTATCCAAGAAATAATGGAGTGGTGATTAGTACTTAAAAATGCATTTTTATCAAGGTTTTACATCATCATTTTGCATTTGAACTATCAATAACTCCTTAGTTAGAGCATGTTTTATAATAACATATCTAATAATATAAGATACCTTTAATTTATGGTAAATGTTCATCTTAAATGCAGGCCTATCACATAAATCAAGGGATTGATTGATAAGTTTAACTACTGAAATTGAGAAGACAAAGAGAGGGCTAAGCTTAGAAAATAGATGTTGGTTCAGTTCAAACTGGAACACCATTCGATTATTGGATCATAACTAGAGTTGTAGAACTTGGATTTAGGTTTGCTCTATATGGATGGAAAGCTAAGACATAGGCCTAAAACTTTTATAGAAGTCCAAGATTCAAAAAGATTGTTTTCACGTTCAAATTGTAACAACAACGGAGAAGTCTGAATCTATCCTGCAGCCCAGACACTGCTTAGTGTTCAGCCCATATCTCGAGTTTTAGAAGTCCAAATGCACCGATTCTCTATTTGTTGGAAAGCTGAGACAATTTCCTAGAACTTTCATGACATAAATCTATTCAAATTCTGACGTTAGCAATGATATTTTGTTTAGATAAGAAGATAAGGATTGTTACCAAGTCAAGAAGTGGCCACCCATTCAACAATTAGTCATCAAATCAATAGTTTTAAATTTTAGGCTATAAAAGGAGGCATTTGCCATGCATTTAGGCATCTTGTTTTTCATATCAAGATCATGCTCTTTATTTCTTTCTTTGTATTTTTGTAATGTTTAAGTTTTATTTCATGTTATATTTTTCTCAATCTCTTATTTATGCTTTTTATTTCCTTTAATATACTTATGTTCTTATATTGTTTATTTATGTTTCTCTTCTTCATTATGTTTAGCTAAGTTTATTATATCAAGGTGAAAAGGTTTCACTAATGATGTTAGAATAGGTATAATATAAACTCAACATGGATTTCAATGTTTATATTCAAGAAAGTTTGTTATTAAAATATCTTATCTTTTTATCTCACTAATTCTTAATATCTTGCTTGTTAAATGGTTAATCTAGATTTGTGTTGTATAATACTTGGTACAACAAATACTTGGCACTTTCATAGCCAACTGTATGGTATAACCTACACCTGTGCTATGAAAGGAACTTAATTTGTTGTTAACATAAATTAGTATCATGAATTCCTGACAATATTTAAAAATTTAGAGTTACTTAAATAAGATAATTAATATGATCATGTTAAAAATTTATAATGAATTATTAAGGATAAATCATCCTATTGAAACCTTCTTTGTGTGTGGTTTCTAGTTGATTAATAAAAAGAGTTTATACTATACTTATTTCTAATACTGTTAGTGGATCCTCTAACCTTGACATTTGTTTTTATCATTCTTGAATCCTCACATTCATCTTACATCTCAAAGTCCTCTTTAACTTATTATTATTATTATTATTATTATTATTATTATATAGTTAACCTCCCTATGGTTTGATCCCAGTCTTGCCGGGTTATTTATTACTTCGATAATCCTGCACTTGAGAGAAGACATCAATCTTTTGGTCGTGTCATGTGGCCTCAATGTTGAAATATTTGTGTATTTATTTGTGTGTAAATATTTATTTTTGAACGAAGAATAAAAATTGCCTCAACAGGTTTTTGTCAACTTAACATAATATTTTGATCAAAGTTTAGTTTAAAACAGTTAGGTCAATGTGTCTCCTAGTTTTTAGGGACCAGTATAAGCCTTGTGCATTGTTTTCTTTCCTTAAAGTGAGTTCATTAAAGTATTGACGAGTTTTTATCAAGTCAACATTAGGCTTTGATTAAAATTGGGTTTTAACATACAGGTCAATAAGTCTCAGTTTTAGAAACAAATGAAGGCCTAGTGCAATGCTTTTAACCAATTTGTTTTTTTTTTTAAAACTACAAACAATCATGAAGTTATAAGACTCTTGATTCAGGGCTCATGCTAATTCAACAAACATCCATCGACAATAAATAACTTGTCAATAAAATCAAAAAATAATTTGAATAGTAAATGTCATGCGTAAAATAAATTTAGAAGAAAACACATAACAAATGTAATATTTTCTTGGAAAGCATAACCAAACACTTACTCAAATCTCTAGAACCAATGCATATTTTAGAATTATTAGTCTTCTTAAAGAATTAGGTAGCAACTCCAAAAATAATGTATACTCCTGATATTAGATTTAATGAATTAATAGAATAAATGTTAGGAATTAGCTATATACTTTATAATTTGGGGGTATAAAATTACACTGTAAGGTATATTCTCATGTGTTAAAGATACAAAGTAAAAAATAAATGCGATGCTAAAATTTAGGTCCTAGAATGGTTAGGATATAACCCGATAAAGTAGAGACTTCCATATGAAAGAGACTTGCCTTGAACCTTAGATAAACCAACATTTAGAAACATGACCTAGAAAAACAATCAATCAACAATGTTGCTTTCCATAGGTAGGGTGCACTAGGAGTGATGCGTCTTTCCCTTTCATAACTAGTCCCCTTATTCAGATTCTCAACCATTAGCTTTTTCAATGACCACGATACTAGGTGGTGGGGGCTTCTTCAAAATCATAATTTTACAATTAATCCTAAACTCCCTTGATCCAAGAGGAAAACCCATCATTTGATGATGTACATGCCATGATAGTTTTAATTCTTGATTTGGTTTTAAAACTTAGTGTTTCAACGTGGTGAGTTAAGACATCAAATTTATAAGTGTCATATATTACAGAGTTGTCTAGGTAAAAATTTATTTATAGAAAAACTTAATAAAAAAGGTGGGGGATATTTCTTATGATGGTTCATATGGTAGTGAAAAGGTTTTTTAAGATGATAGTGGTGCTACCTTAATCATCTAAAAGATTTTTCTTGGTATTATAGGTGATTTAATCGAGGATTAGCTACAAAATAGTATGTTTCAATCAACTTGCACCATCAAGAACATGGTATATAATCTAACTATCGACAATGGTAATTGTGAGAATATGAAGTCGGCCAAGACAGTAGAGAAGTTACATGTCAAGAAAAGAAAACATTCTAAGCCTTACAAACTAAATTAGTTGTGCTGAGAAAATAAGGTAATCATGAACAAATGCTATCTTGATTTGTTTTATATGAGTAAGAGATATTTGAATGGTGTTTTGTGTGAAGTGGTTTCTATAGATATGTGTGATCTAATGTTAGGTAATCACGAATAAATTCTATATTGATTTGTTTTCTATGAGTAAGATATATTTTGATGGTGTTTAGTGTGATGTGGTTTCTATAGATATGTGTCATCTAATGTTAGGTAGGCTATGGCAATATGACAAAAATACCATACATGATAGACACTATAATATGTATACACTCAACATAAAAAGGAAGTGTATAATGTTGACATCTAAGAAAGAGGGGATAACTATTATAGCATGGGTAATATATATATTTTTTATAATAGTTTTTGGAGAAGAAAAGGAAGAAAGGGAACAAAGATATTGTAAAGAATCACAATGATGTGAGAAAGAACACAATATAGAATAAGCCATTAACAACTATTAATGTTTCTATAAAAACTAGAAGTGTTTAGGAGTTGATTCCCAACATACTTTATATATGAGTTGGTTAACTATACAATGCGAGTATGCTAGATGTCAATGGAGTGCAATGGTATTAACATAACCTTTAATGGTCGACAATAATGATAGTGTAGGTAGATGGATAGTTAGAACTTAAAGAAGAGTTCTCTCAAACCTAGAGAGATTGATGCAAGATATTTTTTTCTTAACATGCAACCTCATTTTAATAGGCATAAATTTCTATTCAATATTTGGATTGAGCTTTAAATTTTTCAGGACATTCTAAAGGCCATGTTTTTTATAGGATTAAGATTTTATAGCCATTTTAAATCAGGAAGTTCTTCAAATAAGATCTAGAAGTTACTATTTGAGATTTGCAATATTTTTCTAATTAATTAATGATTTTTTTATTTGGTTTAGAATTATTTTCTTTCTAGTACACAAGCATCCTAAAAGAGTTATAATATAGAGTTTTTATTAGAGATGTTATTTAGTAATAAAATTTTAAGTTAGAATTTTTATATGGTAATCATATTCGTTAAAAAATTGTGTTGTTTGTGCTTCTTGTTTATCTTATGCTGTTTTTATCTACTTTATGCTTTAAGAAAGAGGGTTGGAATTTTAAGTGGGGAATCTAGTAGCCATTTAAATGAATATTAGTTTTAGTGATGAAGTGAGAATTGATTCTAATATCACAAACGAAATTGTTGTGTCTAATTAAGCATGATATCTATTTTAAGATCTGTAAAATATAATATTTAAAAGGTAAAAAATGAAAAAAAGAAGAAGCATCCTGATATAATTAGAACATAGTTTTGCAATTTGTTTCACATAAAATAATTTTTTCAAATTTTTATATTCATTTAAAAAAAATTGATTAATGAAAAATATTTTAGTACAAAAAAAAAAGCTTGAAAAAAGAAAAATAATTTACATTTCTCATCAGATTTTATTACAAGAATATTTGTGTCATTAAGATATATATCAAACACTAAAGAATGTTTTTGAAATAGTTTTAAGGTATGTTATTTTTTTATTATTTGACTACGTTTTTCAAGGAATCAATGCAACTTAAAATTACTATTTTTTATTATTTGACTTTATTTTTCAATGAAGCTGAATTTGGACCCTGTCGGCAGCCCTAGCTTGGATTGGTAGTGGTAGGATGCAGCAATCCAACACCCTAATGATTATTAAGATTAGGTTACACAGTTGAACTGGTCATAAATCTCAGCTTAACCATATCTACAAAACATTATTTGCCTATGAACGGTATGAGGCGGCGATGTCTTTCGTTTACTTTCTGAAATATATATTCCTAACTATTTCTTTTTTTTTGGTTCAACATTAAAAAATATATTCATGCAATTTAAGTATTCTTTTCAGACAATCTTAAAAACACAATTATAATATTAATCTTGAATATTGGAAGAAATTTAATAATTTTTTTAAATTATTGGTTTTAAAATTTAAATTTAAGAAATTAAGGGAAAAAATGTGTCTCTTCAACTATCATAACAACCTTTTGAAATTGATTATAGCTAATTCTAGCACATTGTCAAAACTAACTATGCATTTTTATGACTGATTCAATTAGTAAACCTAGAAAAATTACATGACACCATAGACTCTGCGCAGGCACGATGATTTATGAAATGGTTTTGGGTAAAAAATCATTTGCCCAATTTTGTCACATATTCCACTTGATGGAGACCCCTTTATCGGTACTGTCATGGTAATAGCCGAGCTTGAGAATTCAACATGCAATTGCCAATTCATATGTTACGTCCTAATTTTTAGTCAAATCAAATCTAGAAAGCATATATCAATATTAACTTATATAAGTGAACGAAGAGTTTTCTCAATGGAGAGGGATATGAGTAACTTGCCTTCTTTCACCACTTTGAAAGATAATGCATGAAATTTTAGTTTTTTTTTTTTTTAACCATGGATGTCCGGACCAGCTTACACATACCTCGATTAATCCTCTGAGACCCTGAAGCTAATGACCAGGTAAATCTCCATTGACCATGAGGTTTGTGGTACTAAAACTAATGAACTCTAGGGAGCAAACCTAGAATCTAACTAGTTGAGCTACACCCCTCATGATTTTAAATTTTAGTTTTTTAGTTTTAGTATATATTGCAGATATCAGTATTTCAATTAATTTAGCCAACGATGAACACTACTTAGGGGTGAGCAAAAAAAGCTGAAAACCGATTTAACAGAGAAAACCGAAAAAAAAATTAACTGAAAAAACCGAACCATAAAAAAAAAACTTATTAGAATATTTAGAAAAACTTTCGGTTCGGTTGGATTTTTATTTTGTAATGCTTAAACTGAGTAACCCGACCCGAACCAAACATGTTCAAATTAAAAAAAAAGTTTCTATAAATACTCCTCAAAGACACGTGATACGACCAAAAAATTGATGTCTTCTCCCAAGTGCAGGAGTGTCGAAGTAATAAATAACCCAGCAAGATCGGGGTCGAACCACAAGGAGTTAACTATATAATAATAATAATAATAATAATAATAATAATAAGTTAAAGAGGACTTTGAGATGGAAGATTAATGTGAGAATTTAACAATGATAAAAACAAAAACAAATGTCAAGGTTAGATGATCCAATAATAGTATTAGAAATAAGTATAGTATAAACTCTTTTTATTAATCAACTAGAAACCACACACAAAGAAGGTTCCAATTGGATGATCTATCCTTAATAGTTCATTATAAATTTTTAACATGATCATATTAATTATCTTATTTAAGTAACACCAAACATTTAAATATTGTCAGGAATTCATGATGCTAACTTATGTTAATAACAAATCAAGTTCCTTTCATAACACAGGTATAGGTTATACCATACAGTTGGCTATGAAAATGCCAAGCATTTGTTGTTCCAAGTGTTATACAACACAAATCTAGATTAACCATTTAACAAACAAGGTATTAGGAATTAGTAAGATAAAAAGATAAGACATTTTAATAATAAACTTTCTTAGATATAAACATTGAAGTCCATGTTGAGTTTATTTTATATCTATTCTAACACCATTAGTGAAACCTTTTCACCTTGACATAATAAACTTAGCTAAACATAATGAAGAAGATAAACATAAATAAACAACATAAGAACATAAGTATAGTAAAGGAAATAAAAAACATAAACAAGAGATTAAGGAAAATATAACATGAAATAAAACTTAAACATTACAAAAATATAAAGAAAGAAATGAAGAGCATGATCTTGATCTGAACAACCAAGATGCCTAAATGCAAGTCAAATGCCTCCTTTTATAGGCCAAAATTTGGAACTATTGATTTGATGACTAATTGTTTAGTGGGTGACCAACTTTTGACTTGTGAAAATCCTTATCTTCTTGTCTGAACAAAACGTCTTTTCTAACATCAGAATTAGAACCAACTGTACCATGAAAGCTCTAGGAAATTGTCTTATCTTTCTAGGAAAAAATAATTGAGGTCATTTGGACTTCTAGAACTCGAGATATGGGTTGAAGACTGGATAGTGTATGGGCTGTAGGACAGATTTAGACTTCTCCATTGTTGCAATAATTTGGACTTGAAAAAGGCCTTTTTAAATCTTGGACGACACATGAAAGTTAAAGGCCTATGTCTTACCTTTCCATCCACATAAAACAAACCTAAATTCAAGATCTACAACTCCAGATATGACCCAATTACTGAATAGTGTTCCAGTTTGGACTGCACCAAAGTTTGACACCCTCTTTGTTTTTTCAATTTTAGTATTTAAACTCATCAATCAATCCTTTTATTTATGTGATAGGCTTGCATTTAAGATGAATATTTACCATAAATTAAAGGTATCTTATATTATTATATATGTTATTATAAAACATGCTTAATTAATGAGTTAATGATACTTCAAGTGCAAAATAATGATATAAAACCTTGATAAAAATACACTTTTAAGTACTAATTAACACGCCACACAACCCACAAAGGCCGCACCACACCTCCTCAATCCTCACAACAGCACAACCTCCCACAACACTCACAAGTCCACACCTAATTAATTCTTCGTTCTTCAACTATCCCTACCTAAGCTCTTATAAGTCCACTCACAATTAATTCTTCACAACACACAACCACCCCCACCAAGCTCCCATACGCTACACCTAACCTTCTGATCTTCATTCTTCAATCATCTTCAGATATATCATCCTAGCAACACCTCTAAGCCTCAACAACAGTAAGATTTCTTCAATTTAGAGGTGACTAGTGGAGGCAATAAGGGTAGGGGCTAGGTTTAATTTTATGGTTTGGCTTGTTGGCAGTTGCTGAGTTTTTTTTTTTTTTTTATGAAAGGAAAATGGGTAAAGAAAGTGGCAGTGGGCACTCGACAATGTTTATTGTGGTGGTGATGGTTTGTGTTTGAGAGTATGGTTTTCAGTGATGTAGGTTTTTGGGTTTGTGATAGTGAGGAGTGATTGATTACTGTGAGAGAGTGCGATGTGTTTTTGTGGTTCTGTAGAAGGCCATTTGCTTGAGAAAAGGCTGGTATGGATTCAACACTGTCATAGGGGCTGCTGGTGATGAAGATAGGTTTGATTTTGTGGCTTTTGGATGTTAAAAAACAATAGAGGTTTTTTTATTTTATTTTATTTTTGACAAAGAAAACCAAACCAAACTGAAACCGGTCAGTTGGAACCAGGCTCGGTTCGGTTTTGGTTTTTTTTTAAAAAAAAAATTCAGTTTGGTTGTTTTCATAGGTAAAAACCGAATCGAAAAAAAACAAATCACCCCTAACACTACTTATTAAAACAAATTGATTGGATTATCACGCCCTCGACACTAATGTATTTACTTTGATCTTGATACCTAAGGTTTTTTTGTATTAACGAATCAAATTAATTAACATCGATGAAATATGTATTAGCTAAGCAAATTAAATTAAAGTTGATGAAATAGGTAAAAGTATTATTTCAATTTAAAAATTTAGATTATTAGGTAAATTTTAAAAATAATTTTATATTTAACTTTCTAATACGTCATTTAAAAAAAATCTTGGAACTTGAATGTGTATAAATCCACTCTATTTTATTTTATAATGAAATTTCATTTTTTTAAAATATATTAATAAAATTTGAATTAATAACTATTTGAATCTGATATTATATACGAAGAAACTTTGATAACTATAATCTCTAATCATAACTTTTATTGATGGAATTATACAAGTATATATGAACTAGAATTCGAACCTAATACAACAACTAATGATATGATTTTGTCCTTGATTCTATGAAGAATATATAGTAATGACAAGATCATCTAAACTAGGTAATCGATAACATATCATAGGTAATATAATAACTACAAAGATCCTTAACATATTAGCCAGTAATCTGCAATATCTTTAAGACTCCCCCTCAAGCTGGATTAAGTGGATTAACTGATCCAACCTTGCTTAACAACCAATGAAACTGGTCAGAAGGTAAGCTTTTGGTAAACATATCAGCTAGTTGATCATAAGTGCGGACATACATAGTCTGAATAAGTTTAGCTTGACCTTGCTGATGAATATAATGACAATCCACTTCAAAGGGTTTTATGCGTTCATAAAACACCGAACTAGTCGTAATATGCATGGCAACTTGATTGTAACAAAACAATGTCATTGGTGTATGATTGTGGAAACCAAGATTTGCAAGTAAATTCTTGAGCCAAAATTAATTCACATAAAGCAGATGTCATTGCATAGTATTCAGCTTCAACACTTGAGTGTGTGACCACATGTTGCTTATTGCTTTTCCAAGACACTAAATTACCATGCAATATCAGTGGTAGATCATCTATATAATGGATTACTTGCCCAATCAGAGTTTTTATAGCCCATAATGTCTGAGTGCCCATTACGTGTCATAATAATGTCGTAGCCAAAAGTCCCTTTCAAATATCATAAAATGCATTTCATCATGCCAAGATGCTGGATTGTGGGAGCATGCATGTATTGGCTTAATAAACTAACAACAAAGGTAATGTTTGGTCTAATGATTGTTAAGTAAATTAATTTGTCAACAATTCTTTGATAAATGGTGAATGACGTGAGAGGTTTTCTTGAGGAGTCCAATTTGAGCTTACTGTTCAGATGAGTAATTGTAGGCTTAGCATGTAGTATCTCAACATCTTGTAATAAGTTTAGAATATACTTTTACTGATTTAGAAAGAAACCTTTGCTGGAAGTTGCCATTTCAATCCCTAAAAAGTACTTTAGTTTTCCAATATCTTTAATTAAGAATTGTTGTTGTAGATCATTCTTTAATTTTTTGACAAACTCTCTATTGTTCCTAGTGATGATTAAATCATCTACATAGATAAGTACAACAAGTTTTTCTTTTGAATTCTGCTCGACAAATAGGGAAGAATTAACATTGCTTCTTATAAAACTAAGAGCTTTTATTGCAATACTTAGCTTTGCTTGCCAAGCTCATGGACTCTACTTTAATCCATAAGTGAATTTATGAAGTTTGTAAACCAAATTAAGATAATTACTCTATGGATGTCTAGGAGGTAGTTTCATGAACACTTTTTCTTAAAGGTCTCCATGTAAGAATGCATTTCTTACATCCATTTGATATAATGACCAACCATGATTGATTGCAATGGATAATAAGACTTGGATAATAGTCAATTTTTCCATATAAGCAAATATTTCCTTGTAATCAACTCCAAATTTATGAGAGAAACCTTGATCTATAAGCCGAGCTTTGTGTCGTTTAATTGTTCCATCTGAGTTGAACTTAGTCTTGAAAATCCAATGACAACCTACTATTTATTTACCTATAGGAATAGGTATGATGCTCTATGTATGATTGTTATTAAGTGTAGTTAGTTCTCCTTTATATCTTGTCTCCATACAACTTGAGATTAAGCTTCTTAAAATGTCCTGGCAAATTATCCTTCGATATAGAAGTGAGGGATGCTCTATGATTTGGAGACAGGTGATCATATAACATAAATTTATAAATTGGATGCTTGACATTATAAGTCACATACTCTTGCAATCTGGGAGTAGGTTGATGTTTTTTATTGGATATTTTTCTTAAAGTTGATTGATCATTTGGAATACAGAGAGCTTTTTGCACATTTGATTCTAGCACTTGGTCAGAGTTGAACACTATTCCAGGGGCTTTATCAGATGAATTTTCATTAGATGTTGGACTAACACACTGAATGTCATTAGCAGAACTTGAGTTTGATGTAAGGTGATTGGAATTGGAATTGGTCCCAACACCAGGGATTGATTGTAGAGAGCATGAACTCTAATCATGAAAACTTGAACTAGGCAATGGAAATAAGTCAAATTAATCCTCCCCATAACTAGTTGTAGTAAAATAAGAGATGTTGATTAGTACTTAAAAGAGCATTTTTATCAAGGTTTTATATCATCGTTTTGCACTTGAAATATTAATAACTCCTTCACTAGAGCATGTTTTATAATAACAAGTCTGATAATATAAGTTACCTTTAATTTATAGCAAATGCTCATTTTAAATACAGGTATATCTCACAATTCAAAGAATTGATTGTTGTGATTAACTATTGGAAGTGAAAGGACAAAGAAAAGGTAAGCTTAGGAAAGAGATGCCAATTCAATTCAAATTTGAACATTGTTCAATCATTGGGTCATATCCGGAGCAATAGATCTTGGATTTTAGTTTGGATTATTTGGCTGAAAAGATAAGAAATAGGCCTACAACTTTCATGAATAGGGAAAGACCCAAATATGCCATTTTCAAATTCAAAGTTTGGCCACAAAATAAATGTCAGAATCTGTCCTGCAATCCAACCCAAACACTGTTTAGAATTTTACCTATATCTAGAGTTCTAGAAGGCCAAATGAAGTGCAATTCAACGGGTAGAAGGAAAAGACAATTTTCAACAACTTTCATGTAGAATACATGCTCAAATTATGATGGTAGAAATGACATTTCATCTAGACAAGATCTTGAGGGCTATCCACTATGTCCACCAGCAGCACTAGTTAGTATTTTAGACATATCTCAAGCTGTAGTGATCCAAATGCTTTGAACATTGGTGGGTGGAAGAAAAAGATAATTTTGAACAACTTTCATGAAGAACACTTTGCCAAATTCTAATTGCATCAATGTCATTTCATCTAGCCAAAATGCTTGAGTGTTGCTATCCACCAAATCCACTAAATCAATATTTGGCCATTACATCAATAATCAATTACCAAATGAATAGTTCCTAATTTTATCCTATAAAAGGAGGCATTTTCCATTCATTTAGGCATCTTGTTTTTTAGATCAAGATCATGTTATTGCTCTCTCTATTTATATTTTTGTAATGCTTAAGTTTTACTTTCATTAATCTCTTGTTCATGTTTTTTTATTTCCTTTACTATACTTAGTTAACTTATATCATGTTTATGTTCTTACATTGTTTATTTATGTTTTTCTTCTTCATAATGTCTAGCTAAGTTAATTATGTCAAGGTGAAAAGGTTTCACTAATGGTGTTAGGATAAGTACAATACAAACTCAATATGGACTTTAATACTTATATACTAAACAACTTGCTATTAACATATCTTATCATTTTTATCTTATTAATTCTTAATACATTGCTTGTTAAATGGCTAATCTAGATTTGTGTTGTATAACACTTGGTACATCAAATACTTGATTCTTCATAGTCTTCGACCGACATCGTTGTTATGAGAGGAACTTGATTTGTTGTCAACATAAATTAGCATCATGAATACTTGGTAAAATTTATAAGTATGGTGTTATATAAATAAGATGATTAATATGATCATGTTGATAATTTATAAAGATTTTATACGTTACTTATCTCTAATACTATTAATGGATCCTTTAACCTTGACATTTGTTTTTATCATTATTTAATCTTCATAATTATCTTACATCTCAAAGTCCTCTTTAAGTACCACCACCACCACCATTATCATCATTGTTGTTGTATTTATTATTATTATTATTATTATTATTATTATTATTATTATTTTATAATTTATATATTTCACCTCCTTGTGGTTCGACTCCGGTCTTGCCGGGTTATTTATTACTTTGACACTCTTGCACTTGGGATAAGACATCAACTCTTTAATCGTATCAGATGTCTTCAATGAATCTAACATCTCTTGATACATACATCTTCTTTAGCGAGGGATCATAACTCTTGTATCCCTTTTGTGTTTGAGAATATCCTAAGAAAATGCACTCAGTGGCTCATGAATCAAGTTTATCATGTTATGATGATGACAAATGCACAAAATAAGAGAATCCAAACACCTTGAGGTGTGAAAAATCTGGACTTGTAGCCTGCAAAACTCCAAAAGAAGATTTAAAATCCAATAAACGGTTGGGTAAGTGATTAATAAGATAAACAGCTGTGAGAACGCCATATGACCAAAAACTTTTTGGAACATTTATTTGTAACATTATGCCACAAGTTTTTTCAAGTAGATCATGATTTTTTTTTGTTCAAAGACCTTATTTTATTAGGGTGTATCAACACAACTAGTCTAATGCTTAGAACATAAATAATATGACATGTCTTTGGATATGTATTCGGTGTCATTGTCTGATTAGATAATTTTAAGATGAGTTCAGAATTGAGCAGTAATCAACATATGAAAATGTTTAAAACAATTAAATACTTCAATCTTAGCTTTCATCAAATACACCCACATGACTTTAGAAAAAGCATCAATAAAGATTACAAAGTATTTAAAATGATCTAAGTATAGAATGGTTCCCATACATCTGAGTGTATAAGTTCAAATGCATGAGTTACATGTGATACAAAAGGATTAAAAGGAAGTTTAGATGATTTGGAAAAATGACAAATCTTATATTTAAAAGGTTTATTGGTTGGTATTGAATTTACTTTGCTAAGAACAAAATCTAACAGATGTGCTAGACAACGATGCCATAAGAGTGGTTCATGTGATATTATGAAACTGGCTTGAAATCCTTTGGAAACTCAGTTATTATGAGAGAAATAGTAGAGACCATGTAGAAAAAACCTTTACCAATCATCTTCTTGGTTAATAGGAATAAAATATAACCTTATAATGAGTGAAAATTACATCACAATTGAATGTAAATGTTAACTTAATAATTGTGAGTAATTGAAAAGGAAAGGAGGGAACATATAGGACATCAAACATGATTGTTTCATAGATTAATTTGATTTTTCCCTACCCTTCACTTGAGAACCTTTCCCATTAGCAACCAAAACAAAGGTAGGAGAAGCAAATTGTTTAAGATTAAAACTATTACTCAACTTGTTAGACATATTATTTGTGGTACCAGAATCAACAATCCAAATATCATGCAAATTATCAAGTTCTAATGCAATCATAAACGCAGTTAGATTACCTTGGCTGGCTTTTCAGTCTACTTTAGCTAGAAAGTCGGTAAGGTGACAAAAGAGTGTTTTGTTGATTGGTTCTGTTATTGTCTAGCAAGTCCATTTTGCACCTTCCTGTGATCACATTTATCTTGCAAGTAATTAGCAAAGTCTTATATCAAAGCAGCAGGATTGCAATAAAGTTTTTAGTGGAATGATTTGCCAGATTTGATTTATAATTTAATGATCACCTCTAATATCATCGTTGCTCCTAAGTAAATCTAGGTTTAATTTTCGGATGAAGTTGCCAACAGTGGTATGTCAAGTGTCCAATGTTATGACAATAGTTGCACTTCAAATTTGAATGTTTCCCTTTGAATGTTCTTCCATCAGTTACTTGTTATGGCAGAGAGAGATAATCAGATATACCAGAATTCTTACTGTGAGGCATTGCTTTGACATGATAAACATGAGTTGTAGTTGCTCTAGAATTAGTATCACAGCTCATCATATTGCTGCAAATCTTTTCATGTTGGATCGTTGCACATACATATTTCAAATATGGTAGTTCCATATTCATTAAAATATCACTCCGCAGGTCTTTAAAATTAGAAGGCTTGCCATAATTTGGAAAATTCAGTCTTCTTCTATTCTTTTTTGTAGGACAGTAACATCATTGGTGTGAGGACAATACATCTTCAAGTCATTCTGTAAGCTTTTTAGATTTCCCAATAGTTGAACAAAGGGTCTATTATCTTGATGAACATTTGTAATTTCACGATGAATCTGAGCTATTTGAGCAGTGTTGGTTTGGTTACCATACATGTCACGAATAACATTCTAAAGATCTAGTGAAGATTCTAAATAATTGGAAATTTTAGGAAAACTACATTCCATGGAATTGAGGATCCAAGACATTACTGAATAATCTTTGGATAGTCATGCCTTATATTCTGGGACATCCACATCCAGAGAAGGTATGGAACTATTGATATATCCCAGCTTTGATCTTCCACTAAGAGCGATAGTAACAACTCTTGCTTAAGGGAGATAGTTGAATTTATTTAGCAATATTGAACTTAACCTTTGAGAGGTATTGGTATCATCGGTATTATTGGTCATAAGAGGAATTAGCTTGGGGCTCTCTTCCATTACTTGCTTAGAAAGTTCTTCCATAACATAGGAGAGAAACAAATGCTTATTCAGAGAATTATATGCTCTGATACCATAAAGAAACTTTGAGAATTATAATCTTCAATCAGAAGTCTTATTGATGGAATTATACAAGTATATATGGATTAGAATTGGAACCTAATACAACAACTAATGATATATTTTGTTCTTGATTCTAGGAGGAATATATAGTAATTAAAAGATCATCGAAACGAGGTAATAGATAACATATCTTAGGTAATATAATAACTATAGAGATCTTCAATATATTAGCCATTAATCTTGACACGACCAAAAGATTGATGTCTTCTCACAAGTGCAGGAGTGTCGAAGTAATAAATAACCCGGCAAGACCGGGGTCGAACCACAGAGAGGTTAATTGTATAAATTATAAATAACAAGACAACAACAACAACAACAACAACAATAATAATAATAATAATACTTAGTACATGGTGTTGTTATACCTGAGAATGATCTAAAAGATCGGGTCACAAGTTTCTAGCCTATATACTGAGTTTATGAAAAGATCAAAAAGATATATTATATAATATAAACAGAATGTAAATAATAATAATAATAATAATAATAATAATAATAATAGTAATAATTATAATAGTAGTAGTAGTAGTAGTAGTAGTAGTAGTAGTAATAGTAGTAGTAGTGGTAGTAGTAATAATAAAAGAAGAAGAGGAAGAAATTAATGAGAACTTTCAAATGGAAGATTAATGTAAGGATTAAACAATGATAAAAACAAATGTCAAGGTTAGAGGATCCACCAATGGTATTTCAAATAACTATAGTATAAACTCTTATTACTCAATTTGGAAACCACACACGGAGGAGATTCCAATAAGATGATTTGTCATTAATAGCTCATTATAAATTATTAACATGATCATATTCATTATTTTATTTACATAACACCAAAATTTTAAATATTATCAGGAATTCATGATATTAACTGATGTTAACAACAAATCAAATTCCTTTCATAGCCCAGGTGTAGGTAATACCATACGGTTGGGCTATGAGAGTGCCAAGCATTTGTTATACCAAGTGTTATACAACACAAATCTAGATTAACCATTTAACAAGTAAGGTATTAAGAATTAGTAAGATAAAAAGATAAGACATGTTAATATTAAACATTAAGGTCCATGTTGAGTTTACACCATACTTATTCTTACACCATTAGTGTAACCTTTTCACCTTGACATAATAAACTTAGCTAAACATAATGAAGAAGAGAAACATAAATAAAGAAAACAAGAACATAAAGAAAATACAAGTTAACTAAGTAAAGGAAAGGAAATGAAAAGCATGAACAAGATATTAATGAAAGCAAAACTTAAAAATTACAAAAAAAATTATAAAGAGAGAAATAAAGAGCATGAACTTAATCTGAACAACCAAGCTCCCAAATGCATGGAAAATGCCTCCTTTTATAGGCCAAAATTCAGAATTATTGATTTGATGACTAATTGTTGAGTGGGTGACCAACTTTTGACTTGGTGAAAATCCTTATCTTCTTGTCTGAATAAAACGAAAATGTTAGCATCAGAACTGGGTTCACTTGAAAACATGAAAGTTGCAAGAAATTGTCTTAACAAATCTGTGTAAAAATTTGAGGTCATTTGGACTTTTAGAACTCCAGATATGGGCCAAACACTGAATAGTGTTTGGGCTGCAGGACAGATTCGGACTTCTTCGTTGTTGCTATAATTTGGACTTGAAAACAGCCTTCTTAGATCTTGATGAAAACATGAAAGTTGTAGGCCTATGTCTTACTGAATCTGTGTATAAATTTGAGGTCATTTGGACATCTAGAACTCGAGATATGACTCAATTACCGAATAGTGTTCCAGTTTGGACTGCATCAACATCTCTTTTCTAAGTTTCACCCTCTCTTTATCTTCACAAATTTCAGTAGTTGAATTCATCAATCAATCCTTTGATTTATGTGATAGGCCTGCATTTAAGATGAACATTTACCATATATTAGGGCATTTTATAGTATTAGACTTGTTATTATAAAACATGCTTTAGTTAAGGAGTTATTGATACTTTAAGTGCAAAATGATGATATAAAACCTTGATAAATATGCACATTTAAGTACTAATCAAATCTCCAGTAACGAATTGCATGGATAGATTTTATCTCTCCAATATTCATATATGAGAAATGCATTCAAGTTTGCATGAAGAAGTTGTACTGTTAAATTATATAACTATAGATTCATATTCCCACAATCTTATTTCCATATTTAACCACTTAGTTATTAGGTATTCAACAAGTGAGAAGTAGATTCATAACATTCTTGTTGTAGAACTAATCACAAATCAAAAAGGTATTCAATGCATCTTCGGTTATAAAGAAAAGAGTAGTGATAATCAAGAGAGAGTTATTTCATGAAGTGTTGTTGTCATGTCTAAGGTTCAATCGGATAAACATGGCTTCATTGGTGTTGTTGGTGAAAGCTCTATTAAGATGCCACCAGGATGATCTTTTGCAAAAGGAAGCGAAAAGAGTTAAATGACAAGACCAGCCACACAATGAGGGAACATGGGACTGAAACTAGGTTTGCCATTGGTCAGCATGACTACTTGATCGAGAGCGGCGAGAGTGAAGATGATAAGGACTTCCATAGCTGGAAGATCTTTGATTCTTGCTTTGGACTTGATTTAAAGCATTAATAAGTTATCTCCTAGATTATAATTTTTCAACAATATAGATATGTAATAAAAAAAATCTAATTACTTTTTTCTTCGTTGGGTGCGTTACATACATCAAATAATTAAATATGCACCATTTATATATGTGTGTACGCTATTTAAGTTCTATTATTCATTTATGTATGCAACATTAGATGTAATTGAAAACTATATTAATGTTTTGTAGTTAAAAAGTTGTAGATCAATCAAAATATCACATTAATTTAGGTTATATATAGTAAGCAAAATTTATGTGATCAAGTTAAACAAGTAAAGAAATCAAAGCAACCTAGCATACATTCTAGGCATATACATCTCACTTTATATGTAAACTTGAATCCTAACAAGCATGCTATCACAACCAAAAAATTGATTATCATTGATAGAATATTCCATTGGTGTTTAAGCTGTATTTCTGCTGGCATATAAATTACCAATGGATTTGCCGATGGAAACTTGTCGTTGGAGAGTTCTTGTCACGGACTTTAGGTCCATCGGTAATTCAATCAGTAAAGTAACTTCCCAAAGGAAACATTGAAATAATATTTGCACACAAAAAACATTGCCAACCATTTTTCTATCGACTAATATTTCAGTAAATATTATCGACAGATCAACAATGGACTAACTATTGATAACTGATTGTGCATCGTTGACGGATTCCTAACAAAATCATCAACATACAAATTCTATAGGTGAATCCATCAGCAATATCAAAATGGGCCTTTATTACTAAAGGAATCACCAACAAAAGTTTTATGTCCATTAGTGATTCCGTTAGAATTTTAGTAAGTTTTTTAATACATACGTATTTGGATCAAATAACTTGACATTAAACAAATAAATTAAATTGAAGAACAAGTTTTATATTATTAATTTAACTGTAAAATCAATTATAAAATCTTAATACAGTAGAATGAAGCTGCAGGTGGAGGTGAAAGTGGGGGTAGTGTGGGAGAAAAATTTCCTGGAAATCCATGAGTGGGAAGATAATAAGTTAACATTGATGCCATCATATTCACCCATTGCTTGCTACCTTGTTCTTTATACTACGCCTCTAGTTTAGCCTTCATAACAACAATTTTTTTCTTAAACCAATTCCTGAACGGCTGGAGATGGATGCCTTAAACCCAATTCCTATCAGGTTTATTGATTGCTCCAACCTCTAACCACAAGTCCAGATCGTATTCCAGATGGGTTGAATGGTCCTCTCCATGTTTGGCATGCATGTCAGTGTTATATGTTTCCTACATAAGAAAAAAGGCAAAAAGAAAACTAGTCAAATATTGCAATAAAAAATATTATTCCAAAAAATATTCAAAATGTCTCAAAGTTTACTTACAACAAACACCTTGGTTTGGTTGTCTACAAACTTATACACCCCTTCTGCTTATCCTCCTTACATATATGTGTTTCCACATATTACTCCATTGCAGTTGACTCATGCCCAAGTTGTATAGCCTGCAAAATAAATCGTTATTTAAAAGATTATCACAAATAATCACTAGTATTTGAAGAAAAATTCTTAAAAATAAAACAGGTCCTACCAGACATCTTACATGGTTAATAAAAGAAGAAAAAATAAGTTAGAAAACAAAAGAGAAAAAAGTTATAGATGTGCTACAAAAGTGTTCAGAACATCTCCCTACCACTATTATTTATGCTAATTTTTGGAACCAAAGCTAATGAAGAATTACCAAAATTAATACCTGCCTTAAAAAAGAATAAAAACATGATTATTTTAAAAAACTATATAGGAACATGAAGAAGATCGAATGTTTATACCTTTTATTTGTGGTTTAGAAATTCATAAATGGACTCGAAAAAAAAATTATGAGCCAAAGAGTTTTTTTTTTTAAGAAACCCAAATCCAAGTCCAGGATAGATTAGCAAAAAAATAAACTCAAACCAAAACCCACTACCTAAAACCTAATGCTTGGGAGTCTGGGGCCTCCTGCCTGAGGCTTGAGCCCAAGCCAAGCACACGCATGTTGGTTAAACCCACATTTAACTTTTCACTATATAAACTATAAGAGAAAATTACAGTTTTAGATCCATTTATCATTAACCCAGAACTTATTTTAAGGAAACATTACCCTTAAAATCCTATAGTTTAATTAAAATTGTTGTTGGCTACCACGTTTTAAAAATTACAGTCTGCATTCTATAATTTGGTTAATATATAACAATTTATATCTTGTACTTGGGACACTAAACAAAAGTCAACAAAATTATTTGATTATTTACAAGTTTGCCATTGTTTTCCATTTAATAATTAAAAAGTGTCATTAAACCTGTTAAAATTTAAAATTTTCCATTAAGTTAAAAAAAAC
Source organism: Populus alba (assembly GCF_005239225.2). Taxonomy (NCBI): domain Eukaryota; kingdom Viridiplantae; phylum Streptophyta; class Magnoliopsida; order Malpighiales; family Salicaceae; genus Populus; species Populus alba. Next base: position 11,654,786 of record NC_133285.1, on the reverse strand, counting down.
CTTGAACTCTTTTCTCCTCTACCCTAGACACCTTTTTCTCCTACACAATCTAAGAAAAACATGATGAATCGATCTCATTATCATCTTCTAATGAACAATGCAAGCTTTACAGGTGACAGTAACAATGGCAATCCATGTTTATCACAAGAAGAAACTCCAAGATTTAAAGCTTTAATTTCAATGACAAAATCATATTATTGTACACAAATTGTTATTTCCACAAACATTAAACACAACCAATCTCTTCATAAAAGTAAGATTGAAAGGAAAAACACCATGGAACTCATTATTCTTGCTTTGAAGGGTTTGGATTAGTGGTTTTGATGAGAAAAGAGTAATTGAAATTGGTTTTTATAGGGTCTTAGGAATAAAAATTATAATAGGAATTATGATTTTTTTTTTTTTTTTTTTGGTGTTAAAGGTGATTGAGAAAGAAAATTTTTGGTCATTTTGGCTATAATATATAAGGGTATTTTGGTCATTTTTTTATGTCCTTTGTGTCTCATATTGGCTATAATATATAGGGGTATTTTGGTCATTTTCTAAAATTAAAATTTTTTTAACCTAGGATGAAAACTTTAATTTTTGAAAACTAGGTAGCCAAGTGCAATTTGACCAAACTATAGGATGCTATAGGTAAATGTTTTTCTAATTTTAATTATATTACTATTCCATGTTAAAGAACAATTTCCAACAAAGTTTTAACCTTTAAAGTGAGTGTAGCCCACTCTAAATTTAGCCTTGAATGCGTATATTAACCATGTTTTATTAAAATAAATTCCAACAATCCGCACATGAATAAAAATTATCTAATCAGTATATAGAATCGTAGATTTGTAAAGATTTTCACTACATCAGGATAAATATCTTTTAACTTTGAACATTTCTTAGTGAAACACTATCGAATTTAATCGGCTAAATAGTAAACATGTTATCTTGAACTATTTAGCCTTTTATGTAAATCATGATGATAATAATCACATAGTTCTATACCTAAATATTTCTTTTAGTTCTCACAGTTGTGTTCATTTTTGCCCTAAACAACTCCTTGATTCATGAATGCTGAGGAGAATTTAGCTTTTTTTAAAAAATTCTCTAAGGAACGACCATATTTCTCACTTATATAGATAATATTCATTAAGAGTGTTTTACCATACTTCAATTGGTATACCAAAATATAAAAATCATTATCACACTGTAACTAACACTTCCTTCATTTTAGAAATAGATTGGAAAACATAATTTTTTACTACTACTAAGAATGTTATATGACTTAGGTTTTCTATTTGAACCTAGATCTTTGGATATCCAATCAACTACGTCTAATTATCATCATTACACTATTTTTCTTTGAGAAAAATATACATAAATTCTCTCAAAAAAATGGACCTATAATATTTTTCTTTGGCTTTATATAGTCAATGGATTAATACCATTTGAGAGTAAGTGTTTAATTGTATCATGTCAATGACATATATTTCTATACTTACCATTATAAGTACTACTTTTTACCTTACCAATTGATGACAAACTATCGCATTGAGTTCAAATTATTGGCACTAATTTTAGGCAATATAGAATATCCTATAAGAAGTTTCAAAGCTACTTAATTTCCTCTCTAACATTATCAAGAGTTATAAAATCTAATTCTATCATAGATTTTGCTATACACATTTGTTTAGAGGATTTTCATGACACAACTGCTTCACCAAGTGTGAAGACATAACCACTTAAATATTTCAAATTCTTGGTGTTGGATATCTAGTTGGCATCACTATACTCTTCAAGTACCGTCAGGTAACCAATATAGTTTAACCTATAATTAAAGGTGTACCTTACTCTTTTTACTTTTTCCAATGATCTATACTTAAATTATTGGTAAATTTAATTAGTGTTCTAGCTGAGTATGTAATATTAGGTCTTATGCAACTTATAACATATCAAGCCTAATAAGAAGAGAACATATCAAAAATGGCTTTAAACCCAAAAAGCCATCTCACATCATCTCCTCTACTTAATCTATTGATAATAGTAGAACTTGGAACCACGATTAAAGCCATCAATATTAACCCAAATCTAGCTTTTAGAGGGTCTTTGCCAATAAATCATAACTTTAGTTGTTAAGAAGAATTAAAATGAGCAAAGAAAGAGGCATTTGCCTTTTTCACATCCTTAAAAAATAAGAAAATGTCCTAGACTATATAAACTAGTCGTCAACTTTTTTAAAAACACCTAACATTTCTTTATTTTTAAATTGTAACCCCCAAAACCAACCTCTAATGATGTGCTCCTTTTGAACTAAAACCAACATATAAATTCATATGAATCCATTTATCAAACTAACCAATGATGAAAGGATGCAATTTATCTTAAGACACTAATTGTCTTTAAATAATGTGAGCCTTCTCACAACTCCTACCAACTTATAAAACTTTTCTCCATACATGAACAATCAATACAACATAGAGAGTCAACAAGATGGCACTAAAACCATAATTCATAATTCTTCAATGCACCATAAGAGAAATATGAGATCTATTTTTTTTATACAGCATCCCATTTCCAAATCAATGATAAAAGCTTGACTTGGTTGAAAACTTATTATTCGTAGTTCATGCCTATCTTGGTTAATCCTCTCCCACAAAATGATGAGGATTGAACGTGGCTGGAATGATATTGGAGTATCCTCTAATGGTATTATTAATGTTGGACTACTTGAGTTTGAGTTGGTAATGCAAATAAATGTTGTTTTTTTTTTTTATGTTGTTTATTGTCAGTTCATAGGCTAATTTTAAGCTTAAATCTGTATCTCTTAATTGCATTGGGAAAATAATGTTATAATATATAGTTTAAAAGTTTAGAATATTATATTTTAGATTTTCCAACCCTATATACATTGGATTTTTATACAAAAAGTTGTGGTTGTTTTAGTTTTTAAGTTTTCTATGTGTTTATTTGAGTTTTTAATAAGTCAAAAGGAATGTGTTAGTTATTATTTATGTAGTTTTCTATCAAATTCATTTATTTTGAACTCAATTCTATCATTTTGGTTTATCCCTAGACTTAGAGGGTTATTCCAAGTATATAATAACCATTTAAACCATATATGAGAGTTTGTTTTCTAAAAAATTAAATGAAAGGTCTTTAACTTGGCTTTTTGACACCTTATTCAGTTTTGTATCTCCTTATAAATGGTGGAATTTTATTCCTTAACTTTGTATCTCTAAAGAGGTGAGTGAATTTGTATTTTTAGAGTGATGAGTTATTTGCATATGTATCTTTATGGTTTTGTACCTTAGGGTGGTGAGAAAAAAACTATCATTTGTGTGGGTGTACTATTTTTACTCTATATTCCTACTATCTAGATATCAAGTTGGTATTAGAGCTTAGGATTTACAACAATAATTGTTTATGGATTTCGCGTGTAAGAATTTTAAAGGGACATTAATACTCTTGATATGTATAAAATGAGAAGCCAAATCCAGCAACTGCAAGAGCTTCTTAACCGATATGATAATTAAGACGATGATGATGAGAATGATATTAGAATTGGTTCTTCTACTAATAATAATAAGGGTGTTAATCCTTTTCATCATAAATGAAACCATGATTTTAGTTGCATTTCTTCTTCTTAGCATCAAATAACAAGGAATATAAGGCCATATCAATATTTTAATGTAAAAGTTGATATTCATGAATTCAAGGGAAAAATACAACCTGACAAATTCTTTGATTGGCTCCAAACTATTGAGAGGATTTTTTTTATTTGTTTCAAAGAGTATCTTGATGAAATAAAAGTGAAGTTGTATGTTTGGTATTGAGGTTGTTGTTGTGGTTGTGGTTTAAAAAAAGTTGTTTTATAAAAAAACACTTTTAGTTGAGGTTGGTTTGGAAAAATATATGTTTGGTTTAAATTGTGGTTGAAATTAAGGTTATAAAATAATTTTAGAAAATATATATTAATATTGATGGTTTTTAATTTAAATATTGTCGATTTAACTATTGCTATTACATCATGAAATAAATAATACTTTATATAAAATATTTTTTATTGTTCCATTAAACTATCTATAATTCCATCATGTATGATATACTTTCGACAAGGACTATAGTTTTCACAAATTTCTTAAGAGCGCAACAACATCAGGTAAAATATATTCAGAAACAAAATTGGGATTGCAATCAAATTCTACAAATGTTACGTCATCAAACGATCTTTGTCTAATTTATGCAGTGTCATTGAATAATGTTTAACACTAGTTTTTCGAATAAAACACAATAAAAAATAAAAAAATATATTATTTTTATTTTGATGGGTCGGACTCAGTTCAATGCATTTTTAGCTTTGAACCAGACTAGTCCAGTCGGAACAATGGAGGCATACTCCACTGTTCATTGAAGAAAACCAATGAACATGGAGCCATGCTCCACTGTTCATGGGCTTTCTCAGCACAAGAAGCAGGAAAGAGCTGCTTCTCGTAAACCTGTGGCACAACTATAGTTGGTGGTGGGCCTTACTAGTAAAAAATTGTTTTTGGAGCATTACCAAACATAATATTTGTGGCTACGGGTGAACCTCACCCGTGGCCACAATACCAAACAACACCTTAAACTCAGAATATATGTTTTCTTATAGTGAGAGAATCTTAAGAAGCAAAATCAGATTATAAGAGAAGATAAAAAGGAAGGTTTATAGGGGGTTTTTGTCTTAACACTACCAACAAGAGACTTTTCTCAAGTTTTATAACATGAAGAAATATAGGTTAATTGATTAGTACTTAAAAATGCATTTTTATCAAGGTTTTACATCATCATTTTGCACTTGAAGTATTAATAACTCCTTAACCAAAGCATTCTTTATAATAACATATTTAATAATATAAGATACCTTTAATTTATGGTAAATGTTCATCTTAAATGCAGGCCTATCACATAAATAAAAGGATTGATTGATGAGTTTAAATACTGAAATTGAAAGGACAAAGAGAGGGCCAAACTTAGAAAAGAGATGTTGGTGTAGTCCAAACTAGAACACTGTTCGGTAATTGCATCATATCTGGAGTTGTATATCTTGGATTTAGGTTTGCTTTATATGGATGGAAAGGTAAGACATAGGCCTACAACTTTAATGAAAGTCCAAGATTTTAAAAGGCCGTTTTCAAGTCCAAATTATAGCAACAATGGAGAAGTCCAAATTTGTCCTGCAGCTTAGACATTATTCAATGTTCAACTCATATCTCAAGTTATAGAAGTCCAAATGACCTCAATTTTTTTTCCCTAGAAAGATAAGATAATTTCCTAGAACTTTCATGAGTACATTGGGTTCCAATTCTGATGTTAGTGATGACATTTTGTTCAGACAAGAAGATAAGGATTTTTACCAAGTCAAGAGTTGGTCACCCACTCAATAATTAGTCATCAAACCAATAGTTCCAAATTTTAGTCTATAAAAGGAGGCATTTGCCATGTATTTAGGAGCTTGGTTGTTCAGATCAAGAACTTGCTCTTGCTCTCTCTCTTTATATTTTGTTTTTTTGTAATTTTTAAGTTTTGCTTTCATTAATATCATGTTTATGCTTTTCATTTCCTTTTCTTTACTTAGTTAACTTGTATTTTATTTATGTTCTTATTTTTTTATTATTTATGTTTCTCACTTTCATTATGTTTAGCTAAGTTTATTATGTCAAAGTGAAAAGGTTACACTAATGGTGTAAGAATAAGTATAGTGTAAACTCAACATGGACTTTAATGTTTGATACTAACATGTTTTGTATTTGTTATCTTGTTCACTCTTAATACTTTGCTTGTTAAATGTTTAATCTAGATTTTTGTTGTATAACATTTAGTACAACAAATGCTTTGCACTTTGATAGTCCAACCGTATGGTATAACCTATGCATGTGCTATGAAAGGAACTTGATTTGTTGTTAACATAAGTTATAATCCTAAATACCTGACAATATTTACAAGTATTAGCATTGTTCAAATAAGATAACTAATGTAATCATGTTAACAATTTATAATCCAATTGGAACCTTCTTTGTGTGTGGTTTCTAGTTGAGTAATAAGAGTTTATACTATATTTATTTGAAAAACCATTAGTGGATCCTCTAACCTTGACACTTGTTATTATCATTGTTTAATTCTCACATTGATCTTCCATCTCAAAATTCTCATCAACTTCTTTTTCTTCTTCTTTATTATTATTATTATTACTACTACTATTATTATTATTACCATTAATATTAGTATTAGTATTACTATTACTATTACTACTAATACTATTGTTGTTGTTGTTGTTATTATTGTTATTTATAATTTATATAATTAACCTCCCTGTGGTTCGACTCCGATCTTACCGGGTTATTTATTATTTCGACACTCCTATACTTGGAAGAAGACATGTTACGGTTCAGCCATGTGATACGACCTAAGTAAGGTCAGATTCGGATTTTAGCGTAAAAAGCGTAACAGTCCAGGTTTACGGAAACAATTATAATTCTCAATATGATTGTTGGATCGAGATGATATTTTATGTGGACTCTCCAGACATATCTTACTACCTTGGGTTAAAAATTCATGTCAATCGGAGTTCGGGAAGGAACCGCAATACTGGTCAACGGAGGCTGTACGGATTTTGTTATTTACTTCCATTTGACTTGTGGACTTCCTATTTGGTTAGGATTCTTTTCCTATAAGGATATGGCAGCTGGCTTTGGGAATTTCCTAGTTCCATAAGGATCTTTAATGAGCTGCAATATAATCTACAAGTGTGGCAGTGATTCATTAATGTTTCAGAATTCTTTTCTTATAAGGATTCCTTATTCATCCTAGCTACACAAGGAAAGAAGGGCTGGAGGTATTTAATGACAGATTGGTTATTTTTATTATTTTCTTTAATGTTTTGGCTTAATTAAAACTTTGTTTTGAGCTAGGGTCCAAGGCTTGTTTGGATCAGGTTATGGGCTTTTTCAGTTTAGAGTTTTGGGCTAGTTTTGAGTGGACCTCATATAATTTCACAAAGGGGTCCATTAGGGTTAACTTTTCAAGAACTATTTAAACTCATGTAAGCCACAATTTCGGCAGCTTTGATGATTATTATTCTGAATTTTTCAGTTTTAACGTGTGAGAGTGGTTCTTGCATTCTTCAGTTCTTGAACGAACTGAATCTGACTTATCGAAGATTAACTGGCTTCGCGGCGTCATTCTACTCATTCCAATAGTGTTGGTGCCTTGCGGCAGGTTTTCATTGTGTCACACTCCTATCAAACCTATTTCGGTTTTCCGGGATCAGATCTCAATCTTGATTGTGGGTTGCGTGATCACGTGATCATGAGGTTCGCATCAGTTGGTATCAGAGCTAGGCTCCAAAACAAGGTCATATCATTCTATTATTTTTAATTTTTTTTTTCTTTAGTATTCCCTTAAGTTTTTCAGTGTTTGCGTCCATCTTCTTGTTTTTCGAGTCTGTGTCATCTAAGCAAAAAAGAAAAAAAAAGTTTATATTTCATTTGGTTACTGTCTCTAATCATATTAGTTTATTCAAAAGAAAGAAAAGAAAGAAAGAAAGAAATAAAGAAAATAGTGATTAGTTGAAATTTGAAGGATCATTCAATTTTTGCCGCAGAAACACAAATCTTGGTGAACCATAAGCAAACCACCTCCAAATCAATTTAAACTTCATATTCAGTCTATTGGGGGTGGGATAGCATCATATATCAAATTTGGGCTTATTCTGATATTATTTGCTTGAGGTTTTAATTCGAGGTTCCATTCTACCGTAGAAACACTACTATTAGTGAATCATAAGCAAACCACCTTATAATCAATTGACACTTCATATTATGTGTATTGGGGATGAGATAGCACCATATATTAAATTTGGGCTTATTTTGATAACGGCTTCTGGAGGTTTTAATTGGAGGTTCAATTCTGCCGCAAACTGATCATACAAGGAGTTTGGGTACCTAGAAATAAGAGAATGACCTATAAATTGACTTTTGGTGTTTTCATAGTATTTTAATACTAGATATTAAATTTGAGGTCATTTGGATATTGGTTTCTTTAGGTTCCTCAATTGGGTCTTGTTTTGTCGTAACGGGTATGTTTGGTGTTATCTTTCAAAACTTGTTTTTTTTTTTTTTGTTGATTTCATTCCTACCATTATACTATCATCATATTTTGATATTTAGCTGTTGTTTGAGTCATTTTCATCACTTTTGCATTTGTTTGTTTTTTTTTTTTCCGATAAGTTCTGTTCCAAACAAAAGTCAGATTCGTAATCTCGAATCTAAATCAGTGTTCTTCCAGTTATAAACTCTATTCTTTTCGTCATCTTCTTTTTTTTTCCCCTATCTGTGTCATGTATTCACTATAAGAGAGGGAACATAGAAGGATTGTAGATCAACGATGTGAAAAACTAAGCCATGGTTTGGGGGTTCTAGAACGACAAGTTGATAAGTGTAGAAGATTAGTCTATGATCTTCAGGCTTCATGGGAAAAAGAGGTACAACGCTAAAAAGATGAAAGACGAAGGAGAGTCGCTGTGGTTATCATTCAAAAGTATGTACACAAGTGGTTAGTACGGCGTGCTTATTTGAAATTCTTGTCAGTCACTACTTCTATACAGTGTTGTTGGAGAAAGGTGTTAGTAAGAAGGGGATTCCGAAGGCTTAAACAAGAGGCTACTGCAGTCACTATTAATCGTATTCAAGATTCGAGGGTGAATCTTCTTGAAGAGGGAGGGAATGATACGGTTCAACCATGTGATACGACCCAAGTAAGATCAGATTCAGATTTTAGCGTAAAAAGCGCAACAGTCCAGGTTTACATCAGCAGTCATAATTCTCAATCTAATCGTTGGATCGAGATGATATTTTATGTGGACTCTCCAGACATATCTTACTACCTTGGGTTAAAAATTTAGGTCAATCGGAGTTCGGGAAGGAACCGCAATACTGGTCAACGGAGGCTGTACGGATTTTGTTATTTACTTCCATTTGACTTGTGGACTTCCTATTTGGTTAGGATTCTTTTCCTACAAGGATGTGGCAGCTGGCTTTGGGAATTTTCTAGTTCCATAAGGATCTTTAATGAGCTGCAATATAATCTACAAGTGTGGCAGTGATTCATTAATGTTTCAGAATTCTTTTCTTATAAGGATTCCTTATTCATCCTAGCTACACAAGGAAAGAAGGGCTGGTGGTATTTAATGATAGATTGGTTATTTTTATTATTTTCTTTAATGTTTGGGCTTAATTAAAACTTTGTTTTGAGCTAGGGTCCAAGGCTTGTTTGGATCAGGTTATGGGCTTTTTCAGTTTAGAGTTTTGGGCCAGTTTTGAGTGGACCTCATATAATTCCACATAAGGGGTCCATTAGGGTTAACTTTTCAAGAACTATTTAAACTCGTGTAAGCCATAATTTCAGCAGCTTTGATGATTATTATTCTGAATTTTTCAGTTTTAACGTGTGAGAGTGATTCTTGCATTCTTCAGTTCTTGAACGAACTGAATCTGACTTATCGAAGATTAACTGGCTTCGTGGCGTCATTCTACTCATTCCAATAGTGTTGGTGCCTTGGGGCAGGTTTTCATTGTGTCACACTCCTATCAGACCTATTTCGGCTTTCCATAATCAGATCTCAATCTTGATTGTGGATCACGTGATCACGAGGTTCGCATCAAGACATCAATATTTTGGTCATGTCATTAATCATGGAATCATATACTACAAAATTTGAATTCCTTATACTAAGGCATGTTGTTGAGCTTGAAGAACAAAAATTAGCTCGATACTTAGATGGGTTAAAAGAGAAATTTTGTAATGTGGTTTGTTTGTAGCTTTATTGGATATTCAATGATGTGAGGAAACTTGCTTTGAATATGAAAAATTATCAAAAAAAGGTTAGAAAAAATGATAAAGAAAACAATATCTAAAAAAAGCTCTTCTAATCGAGGGGTATTTCATTCTCTAAGAACATTACAGTAAAAAAATAATCCATTTATAAGGCTCTAGAGAAGGAAAGTGATGGGGATGGTTCTAAAGCAACTGATTCCTAAAATTCTAATTTAAGAAGGTGTTTTAAGTGTCAATGGTTATCCAAATTTTAAAATTGTTAATATAGAGAAAGAGATAGCTAGAGAAGATGATTTTTCTAATGAATCAAATCAAGAAGATGAAGTGACTTATGATGATAAAGGTCAAATACTTATCATTCATAAAAGTTTGAATTTTTTTCATGATGAGAGTGGAGAGACGGTTCGTTATAGCATTTTATATTCTAGTTTTAGCGTAAATACAAAAGTTTATGACATGACCATTGATAATGGTACTTACACTAATGTTGTATTTAGTGATATGGCGAGCAAATTCCAACTCAAGATACAAGCACACCTTTATCCCTACAAATTAAGGTGGCTAGAAAATAAGCGTAGACAAAAGGTAACAAATATTGAACAAGTCTAGTATGATGTAATTACTATAGATGCATGTATTGCTTGACTGTCAATGGAAATATGACGGGAAAGTTAAGCATGCATGCTTTAACAATACTTATTCTTTTGTTAAAATTGGTGTGAAAAATATTTTAGGTCCTTTTAAACGAGGACTTATTTCTAAACCTTTTAAAGAAATGATAACATTTTTTGTTATTTATTATGAAATGGAAAAAACTTGTTGATAATGTGGATGTGGCTTATGCTCCTATTGTTTAGGAGGAAAATGCTGAAATAAATGAGTTGCTTTCTAAATTACAACCATTACTTATGAGTTTCATGATGTGGTTCTTGAAGATTACTCCTTGAACTTCATTCAACAAAGAATATTTAGCATTATATTGATTTCATTTCGAGGATATACTTCCCAATAAGATAGTATATATAATGAGTCTCATTGAACATGTAAAGTTATAAAGGTAGGTTAATGGGTTGATTTTGAAGGGCTTGGTAAGGGAAAGTAAAAGTTCATGTGTTGTTCTTGTTTTTCTTGCGGATAATGTGTATTCATAGTCAAGAAATGAACAAAAGCACTATTTGCTTTCAATTTCCTATTCCTTAGCTAGATGACTTATTATATCGATCAACTTTATAGTGTTACCACCTTTTCAAATATTAATTTTAGAAACAACTATAACCAAATCAGAATGAAAGTTGATGATGAATGAAAATAACATTCAAAATAAAGGATGACCTTTTTGAATGAATGATTATGTCATTGGCTTTTTCAATGCACCTAGTACTCTTATACAAATGATGAATAATGTCTTTAAACCCGTCATTGACATATTTGATGTTGTTTATTTGGATGATATTCTTACATACAATAAGATATATAAATGATGTGAATCTAGAAGATTAACCTTTTCAACAAAACTTCTTGAACAAAATTTTTGTAATGGTTTCTTTCATGCTACTCGTTGGCTTCTCTTCATATGCATTGGGTAGGGTTTGATTGATATAGTTTTATTATGTCATTATAGATTATCGTTATGTCAAGCTCACTTACATACCTGGATTTAGCTTTTTTGAGAAAATATCAATTTAATTATGAGTTTATAGATCTTTATATCCACATATTTACATCAACTAAATTAGATTTTATGACACTGCAAAAAAATTTCTCGGTCACCTGAATATTTTATTTTTACATTCAAGAAAATTTAAGTTTGACCAGCATCGCGACGTTGCTAGTAATATACGGCCAATGATCTATTATATATTGAAAAGGATATAAAAAAGAAAGGAGGAAGTTGGTGATCAGGCATGGAGTGGAGTAGAGGCTATTTTGAAAATAAAAAATAAAAAAATCGAGGTCGTTATACCCACTAATATTAACTCGCCCAATTCTTGATATTGGTCTTGGCCAGTATCAACCTCCAGGTCAAGTTTTCTATACATGGTGAGAATTTAAAACTCGTTTACAGAAGTGCAAATGAGGCGTCCTCGTATCATCAGGGTTACTGCATGCCCTTTCAAATACTAAACATGGGCCTTCCAGAGTCGCAACATCTTCTTATGCCTTTAGTACAAGCTTTCTCAAGAACACATGTGCCTTCCAGGCTCATATAGAATTCCCACGGCTGTTCTTGGCGTAAATCCTCTTCCATTTTCACCAAAATTAATGAAGTCAACTACAGCTTAATCCTTGTAGTTTCGTGTAATTAACTAATTAACCCTTATGATTAAAAAAAATTAATTAAACAATTTCTTAACCACGATAGTTATCAAGTGTCCAATATAGATTTATTAATTCTTACATTAATAATTAAATTATTTGTTGATCCATATCCACTTTGATGCAGATTATATCCTAGGTAGTTAAGATATAAAGGGCACCCTATTAACCCTTATGATTAAAAAAAAATAATTAAATAATTTCTTAACCACGATGGTTATCAAGTGTCCAATATAGATTTATGAATTCTTACATTAATAATTAAATTATTTGTTGATCCCTATCCACTCTGATGCAGATTATATCCTAGCTAGTTAAGATATAAAGGGCACCCCATTTCCGTAATGCTATCTGTCGTTCTCTATCACTTACCTCTGTTAAGGAATAAAATCATTAACCCGTTAATTTGAAGAATCCATCCTAGTTCTTGTATTGGGAGGCTTTGTAATTTTTTCTCAGTCATAAGATTCTTCACTTTAAACTTTTCTCGTTAAAAAAAGAAAGGAAAAGTTGCAATTAAGTCGTGCCTCCACGATGCCTCTTTTAGAATAATACTATTCAATCAAACGTAAGCAATGACTGCATTTTATCTCAGAAAAAAGAAAAAATCAGGCAGCCCAGAATTTTATCCAACCCACTAGACCGTTTACTTGGAGTTTACTAAGCAATTTTATGCTGCGTCTAGAAAATTTGGAATTCTTTTTCTTGTGTACAAGTAGAAAAGGATTCGCGGGGTCAGAGACAAGGAACTCTTGCCTGCTATATATATATATATATATATATATATATATATATGATTTTTAGTCCTCCACTCAGACTGATTGTTTCGTATAGACAAACTTCTGCAACATCAAAAATCCCAAGTCAAACTATCAAATGCACATCACCAAACATTACAAGTGGTATGCGATCGATCACTTTTATTTCTCTGAAATCCACGACAAATCTTTGACCTAAACGGTTAACTTCAACGGTATCTATGCTGGAACTCCATCATGCGGTTTTGTGAGTAACTGAGGCCCCGTTTGTTTGCAGGAAAGTGAATTCTTTTTGGAAAATGAATTCCGAGGAAAGTGAATTCCTGGAAAGTGAATTCCGAGAAAGTATTTTCCGATGTTTGGTAGTGTTATGGAAAACACTTTCCAGTGTTTGGTTGTGTTATGAAAAATGAATTGGAAAATAATTTATTAATAAATTATTATTTTTTTCAAATTTATCTAATATATATATAATATTTAATATAAAATATTTAATCACTTATAATAAAAAAAATAAAATCTAAAATGTATAATGATGAATTTTTTTTTATAATATTCTATATTCATACATAGCTTATTTTATAAAATATAACTATATATATCATATTATATTATAAAGAAATAAGCTTGTGAAATATTTTTTACTATTCTATGAAACCATTTATAATTTCATTACGTACGAAATACATCCGACAAAAACTATAGTTTTAATAATATTTTTAGCATGTAATAAAATTGGATAAAATATTAAGGTATAAAATTCACTCTAAACTATTTTTTTTTAATGTTAAAAAAATAGCACACTTATATTAAAAAAAAAAAAAAAAAAAACGGAACAGTGCACTAAAACTGCACTGTTCACTCTTTTTTAGTGAACAGTGTATGCAATACACTGTTCATGTTAATTGCACTGTTCAATGAACAGTGCAATTACCATGAACAGTTACAGAAAAACACGCAGCATTGGCTCAGGAAAGTGTTTTCCGAGAATTAAAAACGGAAAACACTTTCCTTATGTTAAACTTAACATTTTCCTTTGACTGGAATTAACTTTCCTTTGACTAACTTTCCAGATGGTTCCCAAACACTGGAAAATGAGGAAACTGAATTCCTGGAATTCAGTTTCCTCGAAACAAACAAGGCCTGAGTGTTCGGAGATCTGTATTAGTTGGTCACCCTAAGAGTTTAGTCTGTACGTAAGAGCATATGTTTCCACGCTTCTATGTACGACTTGACTTTTTTATTGTGTAAAAAATAACATTAAGGTGTTGAAATTGGATACAATCTTCCAACACTAATTAAAACCGCAAATCTGTAAGTATTTTATTGTGTAAAAATAAACATTAAGGTGTTGAAATTGGATACAAACTTTCAACACTAAAACCGCAAATCTGTAAGTAAATTAATTACAGTCAAGCCAATTTGAAATATTATGTTAAATTTATAATTTAAATTATATGATTGGAATGATAAATATTGAATGAAAAACACACTATGTTTATGAAGATGGATATATTATTTTCCACACACTTTATAAGTAATTGAGAGCTGTATATATACATATACATAGAATCGGACATTTATTTTAGGAAGGCTAGCTGCAGTGAAGATTGTAATCGTAATTGTTGCGGTGAAGATTGTAACCGTTTGTAGCCTTGATTTTTGGCTAGTCTTTTAGGATTTGAATTGAGGCAGAGTCGTTGGAGTGATCTGATGCAGGATCAGTGGGATGATCCTTGATACGCCCCCGCAAGATAGGGCTGCCATTAGCAAGACCAATCTTGGTTCTAAGATACTCAATCCGCTGAGCAGACAAGGACTTGGTGAGGAGATCAGCCAACTGATCGTGGCTGTGTACATGATGAACATTTAGCATGCCTTGTTGAGCCATGTCCCGAACGAAGTGCAGGTCAATTTGAATATGCTTCATCCGAGAGTGTTGGACAGGATTGAGACTGAGTTGAGTAGCACCCAAGTTGTCACACAACAATGTTGGCGGGGAAGGAAGAGGTAGTCCGAGTTCTTGAAAGAGAGACAATAACCAGATGGTTTCAGATGCAGCATTGGCAAGAGCTCTATATTCCGCTTCTGTGGAAGATCTGGCAACAGCCCGCTGTTTTTTTGAGCTCCAGGAAATCGGGTTTGAGCCAAGAAAACAAATATAGGCAGATGTTGAGCTGCGATCATCCAAATTGCTGGCCCAATCAGCATCGGTGTAGGTCATAAGGTACAAGCGAGAACGTTTTTTGATGTGGATGCCATGATGAATGGTATGTTTCAAATAGCGGAGAAGTCGCTTGGCCGCTGTCCAGTGTGTAGTAGTGGGTTTATGCATGAATTGGGATAATTTGTTGACTGCAAATGATATGTCAAGCCTCGTGAGAGAAAGGTACTGAAGGCCACCAATAACACGCCTGAAGTCGGTGTTGTCCACAGAGGAGGTGCCATCATGAAGTTGAAGAGCAACGGTGGTGGACAAGGGAGTGGACACCTCCTTAGCACCAAGCATGTTGGTATTGTTGAGCATGTCATGGATGTATTTGTGCTGAGACAGAAAGAGATCATCGGTGGTTGAAATTACTTCCATGCCGAGGAAAAAATGAAGAGATCCCATATCTTTGATAGAGAAGGCAACTCCAAGCTGATCGATGATGGAATTCACAAACAAACCGTCACTGCCAGTGATGATCAGATCATCAACATAAACCAATAAAAAACACAAGACAGAGGCATTATTGTATATGAATAGAGAATTGTCAGCCTTTGAATTTGTAAACCCAAGTGCAATAATTTTTGTCTTAAGAGCCGAATACCATTCTCGTGGCGCCTGCTTCAGACCATAGATGGTCTTATGTAACCTGCAAACATGATTTGGTTTTGACAAATCTTTAAAGCCAGGAGGTTGAACCATAAACACAACTTCACTCAATTTCCCATGTAAAAATGCATTGTTTACATCCAATTGACGCAAGGACCACCCTTGCATTACAGAGATGGTAAGAACAGTACGAATGGTGGTCGGTTTTACAACCGGACTGAAGGTCTCCTTGTAATCTAACCCAGGGCGTTGATGAAAGCCCTTAGCAACGAGACGTGCTTTGAATCGATCAACCGACCCATTAGAATTTTGTTTAACCCTAAAAACCCATTTACAACCCACGGGGTTGCAGTGAGGAGGTGGGAGAACTAAATTCCACGTGTGGTGGCGCATGAGAGCTGTTAGCTCATCATACATAGCACTGTGCCATTTCGGGTCACGAATTGCTTGACTCACACAAGTAGGTTCAATGGTAGAGGGAATGGGATGCTTGGAAACAGAATGGAATTGCTTGGGCTTATAAATGTTGTTCATTGATCGTGTGATCATTGAGTGAGTATGAGAGGTGTGTTCGGTGGATGGATGAGCTGTGGAGCCAGGGGGAGAAGGGGATGGACCGTGTGAAGGTTATGAGAGAACAGGGGACGGGACAGGGGAACAAGGCTCAACAGAGGAAATCTGAAAATTAGGTAAACTGGAGGATGAGAAATTAGGGGAAATACCTGAAGGTGATGATGAAGCAGGGGCACCGTCCATTCTCACTGGTGGTGGAAGCGGCATGAGAGGCGATGCGATGGGCAACAAAGTCGATGAAGGACCAGGTGTGGTTGTAGGAAAGGAAGAGATGGCCATTTGGTTTTCATGAAACAGAACATGTCGTGAAACATAAAGCCTCTTGGTTTGTAAGTCCATGCACCGGTAAGCATTCTGAGTTTGGGAGTAGCCTAAGAAAACACAAGGACATGCTTTGCATTGGAGCTTATAAGTGTTGTATGGTCGGGTGAGAGGAAAACACAGGCAACCAAATTTTTTTAATTTGAGATAATTGGGTGATTGGTTAAATAAACTTTTGAAAGGTGATTTATTATGTAAAAGAGTGGTTGGTTGACGATTGATGAGATACACGGAGGTTTGGAATGCGTAAGGCCAATATGAAAGTGGCAAGTCAGCATCTTTGAGTAGTGTGAGACTGGTTTCAACTAGGTGACGATGACGTCTTTCGGCAACCCCGTTTTGTTGGGGGGTGTGAGGAGTGGTGGTGTAATGACTTATTCCATGGACGGAAAAATAATTTTTAAGGGCCACAAACTCACCACCATTGTCCGAGTAAACAGACTTTATTTTACCTTGGAATTTTGTTTCAACCAGATGTTTAAATTGAGGAAAGATACTACTAACGCTGGACTTGGCAACCATGGGGTAAAACCACATATATTTGGTAAAATGATCAACTAGAAGTAAGTAGTAGCGGGACCCATCAAGACCGGTAACATGAGAAGGGCCCCAAACATCGGTGTAAATAAGATCAAGAGGGGCATGACTTTGAAGACTTGTGGAATGGAATGGTTATTGATGGGCTTTATTGATAGAACAGGAACTACAAAGTGTTGCCTCGTGAGTGTCTTTTTTTATTGGAAGAGAAAACGAACGAACAAGAGCCGTTACAATTTTAAAAGAGGGATGTCCAAGTCGCTTGTGCCACCCATCAATTGTCGTCCGCTCATGCACATTTGCCAAAAATTTGGATGAAGAGTCCACCAATGAGTCCGGAAATGGATACACACCGTTTTCACATGCACCTTTGAGAAGTATCGCCCCCGTGACCTGATCCTTGACAAGAAAGTAAAGGGGGTGAAATTCAACAAACACATTATTTTGGGTAGTGAAATGATGGACATAAATTAAATTTTTCTGAATACTTGGAACACAAAGCGTGTCTTTTAAATGAAAGGCACGAGTAGGGGAATGAAAAACCAAAGAACCAATATGTGAGACACGCAAACCTGAACCATCACCAATGATAACTTCATCAGTGCCGTCATACTCCGAGTGGACTGATAAGTTTTGCAAATGACCTGTAATGTTGTGAGAAGCAGGGGAATTGATTAACCATTTCGTGTCCTGTTGGTGAGAGGTGGATACACAATTGGCAGTGGGCTCCGAAAAATGAATTTTTGGGCATTGCTTGGCAACATGACCAAGTTGGTCACACAGCTGGCATTTTGGCTGATACCAACATGGACCCATAGACTTCCAGCCATTAGGGGGTGGTTTTCTGTTTTGTGAAGCATTTAGAAGCCGATTGCCATTAAATCTGTTTTGTGAGCCCTAGGAATTGTGTGAAGGAGTCATATTCTGCCGATGCCCACCAGAACGACTAGAGAAATTAGTCATGGCCACCAGGTGTTGAGTGGCAATTTCAAGACGGCGGAGATACGCCTCATGACTGACAAGCAGATTGTGAAGCTCCTTAAAAGTGAGAGATTTCTCACGAGCACGGATCGGGGCAACAATCTCACGAAAATCAAATCCCAAGCCATTGAGAATGTAGAGAGTGAGATCATCAGCAGAAATGGGATGATCAATGAGAGCAATCTCATCTGCAAGGAGCTTAACAACATGAAGATACTCCTAAACTGTTTTATTTTCCCGTTTAATCAGGGTAAGCTCCTCTTTGAGTTGAAGAGCCCTTGTGCGCGACTTGCTGGCATACATAGTATGCAGTTTGTGCCATGCTTCCTGGGATGTTTTGGCAGTTGAGATGAAGGGAGTTATTGTGGTGGTGGTGGTGGAGGCTAAAATGGCGTTAAGGATAAGTTTATTCTGCCAGACCCAATGAGATTTGTGAGAGGAGAATGTAGAGGTGTTGTTGGCAGAGGGACATGGATGATCACCAGTAGCGTAATCAAGGAGATCGTAGCCAATAAGGAGAGCCTCAAACTGTGCACGCCATTGGGGAAAGGTGGATGGAGTGAGCTTTTCATTAATCTGGGCAGAGATATTGAAAGCGATCAAGGGAGTCTCAGTTGGAAATGTTGGTGTGGAAATGGGGTGGTGGGTATTAAGGATCGGGTTCTCGTTAGAGGGTGACGCTCCTGATACCATGATAAATATTGAATGAAAAACACACTATGTTTATGAAGATGGATATATTATTTTCCACACACTTTACAAGTAATTGAGAGCTGTATATATATACATAGAATCGGACATTTATTTTAGGAAGGCTAGCTGCAGTGAAGATTGTAACCGTAATTGTTGCAGTGAAGATTGTAACCGTTGGTAGCCTTGATTTTTGGCTAGTCTTCTGGGATTTGAATTGAAGCAGAGTCGTTGAAGTGATCTGATGCAGGATCAGTGGGATGATCCTTGATATGGAATAACCTAATAATAAAAAGAAAAGATATAAAGCTTTTTCTTTTAAAAAAAACACTCGTGTTAATTTTTCAGATTCGTGATCGAAGTCATTAGATTAGAAAAACTATAAAGTCCAAATCCCAATCAATTAAATATTTTATGATGAAATTGAAAAATATTTCAATTATACAAAATGGTTTTAAAAAATAACAATTAAAATAATAAAGATAATGATTGAAACACAAATAAATTTTATATTTAATGGAAGGTTGAAATAAAAAAAACAATTTAGTAAAATGATGAAAAAAATAAAAAGAATGAGGATTAAAATTAACATAAGAAAATAAAATAAAAATATTATAATTAAAGGGTGAAATTGAAAAAACAAATATAAAGAATAAGAACTGAAGTTGAAATACCACAATCAAGAGGGTCAAGTTGTACTGTCTTAGGGATGAGAGAGAGAATAAAAGGAAAAAAAAAGACTCATTGATGCCAAATCAGACAACCACCAATGACAAGCGTCACACCAATATGAAGAGGGCATGGCAGCTCTTACAACGACATGATGGAAGGGGATTCCTAGACACCGGGAGGTTTTGCACGTGCGCCCACCTTATTTTTATTTAGCCAAATTCAGAATTGCTTCATAGCTGACTTTATAATTACAAAACAATTATTATGAAAAAACAAAAATGCTACTTGACCTCAGGTTTAAATATTATTTAAAGGGTATTTTTGATGTTTTAATATGAATTTTAATTATTTTTTATTTTTTATATATGTTAAAATATCAAATTGTCCCTTAATAAAAAAATTTGTAAAAATACAAAAATGCCTCTTGACACCATATTTAATTTTTCTTTCCATGTGTATTATTGTTGTTTCATTGTGCAATCAAGATGAAAAAATATACTTATTTATCTTTATTTTGTTTGAAAATAATAAATAGACCATGTAAAAAGACTTTAATATCCTTGAAAACTAATGTTAAGTTTTTCATGTGAAGGAACAAAAACTAATATTAATCCAACCCATTTCATGAATAAAATGTGACCAATTAATTAACCAACAAAACTACTTGTTACAAATAACATCTTGTTGTTGCATCGAAAGATATAAATGTTGATTAATCTGACTAACATCGAACTTGGTAAAATTAATGAAATTGTTTAATAATTAAAAAATGAGATTATTCAGGAATACACATTGAATGCTAAGATTACGCATTAAATTTCTGATAGCAGATACATAATAAAAAAAATGTTTGTGATTGTTCCAGAAGAAAATCATTATACTGATTTAGTAAATATTGTTTTATGGTGTATATCTATAGTAATTTCCCAATTTGTTTTAGATTTTTTTTAATATATTATTTTCATGCGACAGGTTTATATTTCCAAATAGTAATTAACTCTAATTCAAAAACTCGGACGAATTTATTTTTATTTGTTAACTATTCATATTCTTTCATTCTTGATTCACAGCATACATATATTATGCATGTAAAATGAAATTGTTGATATATATATATATATATATATATATATATATATATATAATTTCATTTTACATCCGAGTCGTGTTCCATCAAACAATCACAATTCAAATATCAAAGAGTCATCAACATTTTTTAATCTTGCTTATCTAAGAGTTTGTGCTTGCGATAATCGTGCTTTAATACAAGAGTCACGTCAGACTATTTCATGGCCATTAACTCTATTATTAATCCACATATATTTATCAACCAACTCTTCACTTTACCATAAAATAATAACCATCCAGAGTTATTCCACATTATCTTCATACGTGTTCTTGCTAATAACTTTATAAACATATATTTAAATCCAATCAAAATAATTGGTCAAAGAGTCATACATTGCCATGTGTATACAAAGGGCTTCAGTTTGTTGATGGAAGCCACTTTCAATGTAAGAGTCATTTATTTTTAATTCTTGCATCTCCGTTGTTTTATTCGTATTTGTTATTTTATTTCTCATTAAATTGCTTCGCCGGTGATCATAGCTCTCCAGCAAGAACTCAGATTCCGGAGCTATTTCTTGATTTCTTGTGAATGCATCTACTTAAACTCGACTGGAAAGGAACTTCGCATGGATTGTAAAAGGTCAAAACCAAGAATAAATGATATGATATTTTTATAGCTGACTTTGAGTCGGTCTTCGTTGCAAAGAGGTATATTTAATTATTTATTGAAGTATTTGAGTCGTCTGCGGAACGTGCAGAGTGACAGATGAGTGATGGCCAGCAGTCTTTTCAGCGATCTTTTCCGGGAAGCTTTGTTTCAAGAGTTGCGGCAGCTAGTGGTTCAGTCCAGGTAGCCTGTACCAACAGTTGAATTGATAATCTTCATAAAGCAGAAAACATACGGCTGCGGCCTCCATGATGCCAATGCATCCGTCATGTGTAACTCATGAATCTGTGGAATCTGTACGGGTTATTCTAGAGGATTTTGACACTTTTATATAATGTGTAACTTATGAATCTTATCATACGCGTGGAACTGGCTGCGAAATGGCATTTCGATCGGTGATTTCTGGTTATCACTTTCTTCCTCTTGATTTTATCTTGCTGTAATGGCTATGTTTAATAGAGGTTGGTAAAATTTAATTTTCTTAAGATAAAAAAATTATTTTTTTCTAATATATTAAAAAAATTTAAAAATTTTAAAAATATATTATTTTAATATATTTCTAAAACATTTAAAATCATAACTCTCATTTTTCTTTCCTTTCTTTTCTTATTTATCTTATCTTTCTCCTCTTCGATAAAGGTATATTGCATTAATTTTTAGCATTTGCATTAATTTTTTATCTTGATTATTTTAAAGCTAGGGTTTTTTATGATAATTTGTGATTTTTATGAATTGGGATTAAATTATGTTAATTATCTATAAAATACATCAATTAAATTGATAATTTCTTCATTTATGAAGAAAAATGATGAATTCGGGGTTGTATCAATTATGGTAGGTTAAGGTTAGGGTTAGGGCTTTTTAGGTGAAATTAGGGACTTTGTCGAATTAGATATAAATTATGTAAATTAGCTCTGAAATACATCAATTGAGTTGATAATTTCATTATTTATAGAGAAAATGATGAATTAGAGTTTCGTTGAATAACATTTTTTCAAATTATATAACTTAATTAATTTGCAATATTGATAAATTAGGCCTAGGTTTTATTGTGTTGTTTAATATAATGTTCGTGGTAATGGAATACTACATTTTTAAGGTGGTATTATTGTTAATATCGACAATGGTATCAATTACAAGTTCCTTCACCAACCGATCAAATAACAAGTTCCTAACTAATACAATAAATATGTCTCTTACCGAGCAATCTAGATTGCTATGTGATCGAATTAAGTGGAATTTATTTGAAATTTAAGTTGAAATTACTTGAAGGATGTAAATTTAGGTGCATCCAACTCATTATACAAGTGTACCAATTTTTAGTGATGACAATGTGAGTTCAATGTTTGAGTTAGCCATTGATAATGGCTTACAAATTTTAGAGCTCTACTAAAATAGTAGACCTAAACGAGGAAAATGTTCTAGTATGAAGTTCACTCGAGTGCAAAGTTACAGTTAAAGGACCACATAAGTATCACAGGTAGTTGGTTTCTCTAGTTTAGGTGGTAATGCAATAAACATGACATCATCAATAAATATTATAGATATGAAAGCTCGATGGGGTATGAAATCTTCTCCTTATTGTTATGAAGAATCCAAACTAAGTGTTGAAGAAGATGATCATCTTGTTGATAGAGTTAAGGAAAATGAGGATGCTAAGTTCGTTAAGCCACTAAACTAATTAATGGGACCTCCTGCTTCTAAATTTGAGGATGTGAGTGGTATACCCAAACAACATGCAATCACTAGGCTTTAAGTCATAAGAGTTCAAATGTATCGAGTGATAAGATAGAGACTAGATAAAAATTCAAAGACAATTCTGAATGTATTATTATAGTCAAGCGGTGGAATATCAAGAATTTGTTGTAGTGAAAGATGCAATGTTCAACCAAAACTTATGTGTAGTTACAATGCATTCAAGAACCAATATGTAGATTATATTTATGTGGAGGGTATCACTAAAAGTCTTATTTATTTGAGATCTCAAAACTAAAAGGGGCACATACATATCAAAATCCATTGTTTTTGTGAAGCCATCATCAGATTAACTCATGTCTCATTGTTGAGATTATGTTGATTGTCATAACCTATTTTTTACCCCTAATTTGTCTATATGTTATTAAAAATTTATATTTTTTAGAAAAATTTAATTTTAAATTATTTATTTATTTTTTATCATGATAATTAAAGAAAAACAGAAGTGAAGAAAAAAAAAAAGAGTTTAGGGAGTTAAATAAAAAGAAAGAGAGAACAAGGGACCAAGAGAAGTAGGGACTAAAAAATAATAAGGGAAGAATATGTAAAAGAAAAAAAATGGATCAAGCAAAATTGAAAAATTATTAAAGAGATCCTACATATTAAGAAGAGAAAATTTAATTAATTTGAAATCTAAGGTCAAGAAGGAAACAATGTCATTGTCTAATATTATTTTTCCAGTTTAGTTTTGTCTTCAAACAATATCATTTAAAGAATACACTATTTCAAAAAAAAAAAAAAGCAAATAGCAAAAGACAAATAAATAAAACAAAAAAAATACAAGCTATTGAATTACCTAGAAAATCTAGTAACAACTTTCTAGCATTCGATTTTTGGTTCGTGATGGAGATGACTGACATTATAAGAAAAGGAAGAAGTTGCCTACACTTATTTTTGTATTCAATTGTGCTTGTTTATACTCATTGAATTGGTTGAAATACTAGTGGCTATTTATGATGGTTATGCTTCGTAAAATAATTAATTTATAGTGGGTTAATAAAAATTGAGTAATTAAAGAAAACAATTCAAAACTCAAGTCCCCGTTAATTATTATTTTCAATCTTCCCTCCCATAATTAAAAAAAAAAAAAGGTGAGGTGGTTTTGTTGTTAATCGTAGATCCTAAATCACTATGCTAGGAATTTTAATCTCTAATAAAAATCTGTAGTTATTTTAGAAAAAATATTAACATGTATGTATAATAGGTATTTTATCATAAAATTAAACAACAATCAGCTTTCTTTACGTAAGATGTTTTAGGATGATTGTCATATTCTCTTAAGTATAACCTCTTTCCATCCCAAAATCTTTAAAAATCAATTAAGGTTTCTTGTAACCATAAAACTAGGTGGCGACTCTTTTTCTTATTTTTACCTCTTGTCACCTAATCAGATCATTAAGATGTCCCCCCCTCCTCGCGATATTGATAATTGTGATAGACAATATAAGTATAGGTGTTACAAATATTCAAGTTGATATACATAGGGATTATAAGCTTCTTGTCTCATATTACAAGGTGTAGATTGCTAAACATAAAATATTGGAGTGATTGTGTGGTATGCATAGGCAATCCTTTAAATAATGCCTAGATTCTATATGCACTCAAAGAATCAAATCCAGGTATGGTTGATGGTAATAAAGCAATATTTAGATGAGTATTTTAGGCATTTGGAGCTTCAATTAATGGTTTCAAAACTATTATCCTCTTATTAGTATTGAAAGTACTCACCTATATGGGAAGTACAAGACAAAATTGTTGATCGTGGTTGCTTATGATGCAAATAATAAGGTTTTATCAGGTGTGTTTTGTTATGGTCTAAGAAGAGATGAACAATAATTGAAGATGATTTTTATATTTGCTTCATGGGTATACCACTAATGGTCACATCAGATTGTGCATTATATTAGATGAACATGTGGTGATCAAGAAATCTACAACATGGATATTTCCCGAGCAAATTATGTATCATTGTTATTATTCAAGATACTTTATCAATAACTTCAACACTAGGTTAAGAAAATGTTACCTTGAAGAATATGTTGCATAGGATGTGTCAAGAACCTACAAAACATGAGTTTAACATTTTGTATGATGATATGATGGAGAAGAATAATACGATCAAAGAATGGTTAAAAGTTGGACCTAAAGAGAATTGAGCACTCTAGATGATGGTGGTCATCATTATAACAATATGACCACCAACTTTTCAAAGGTTTTTAATAATGTATTGAAAGGTATATGTGGTTTACCTGTAATGGCTATAATGCAAACAACTTTTTTTAGCTTAGATAAATATTTTATTGAGCGAAAAGCATATCAAAGAATTCTTAAGCAATGAAGTATTATGGCCTCCAATTATCCTTACTTACTTGCTGATACGGCAAGATCAAGAACACATATCTATATTGACAGTTATATAAAGCACGTATGAAGGAAAAGACACAAATAGCTGAATGTTTATAAATATTTTAAATTTTTTCAATGAAAATTTTCCTTTGTTAGTATTAATTATTTTTAAATGCGAATATAAAACAACCAATGTAAATACATTTATCTCTGGTTATGAGAGCATCTTCATATTGATTATCTAGAGAATTTGGGGAAAAATATGCTCGACAGTGTAATGGGAAGGCAATTCTCTATAAGAGCTCGATAATAATAAAATTTAATAAATCTTGAATAACATGTGACATTTATAAATTACATGATATATTAACTTTGTGCCTTTTATTGTCAGATTGTGTGGGCTAGACATTCTATTTTAAATAATCCTCATGTCCATCATTTTTACCAGGACGGGTTGGATGCACAGTACACTTATGAGGTATGGGCAACAAAAATATTTTTATATGTTTTTGTGGTATTATTTTTTATTATTGGTTTTTTTTCTAATATATATCTTTCATGTCTCGATAGATTCTATGGATGCTTCATACTAAGGATTTGATATAAGTAGTTTCACCGATATACCGGGAGGGAGATGATTTATAGCTAGCACAAGTCTCATTGCATTATTTTGATATCATTGAGAAACATTGCCCTGATCGAGTAATGCAACAGTTTGGATTGTCTTAGTACATTCTCAATTATATTGATACTAGTAACAAGTTTATAATATCAATCGTCATGGTAAGTGGAAAGGGAATTGGTTGGTGATCCATATAGCATACCTAAATATTTGGCATGCCAAGAGTGATTATGGAGCTATATCTGATAATTGATCTAGATTACTATATGAGATGGTATTTGCTCATATAATGATGGTTTTTTACACCTATATGGTCATAATTTCCAAAGCATCCATATAATTCGATACATTCTAAGTAGCATTATCCAAGATAAAATCAATTAGCATGCAGTAGTTTTTTTATATAACATTTATTAAATATCATGTTCATAATACTGTAGATGATAAGTGTTATTTTTTATGCATATATTAGATGCATTATTTAATATGGGAGGTGGCATGAAGAGCAATAACCACACTTCGTGGAGGAGTCAATGAGTGGGACATGTCCTTGCCAACAATACACTTAATTTGTGTTGTCGTGGACTTAAAAAAGTTAGGAAGATTGAGCATTTCAAAATTGCATTGATGGATGATGAAATCGCTTTTCGTTAACAAGGACATATAGTTGTTGGGGAGATAGGTTCGTCCACAGGAGATTTAGGCCTATCTATGAGCGTTCCAAACCTTTTTACAAGCTTGATTGATTTTGATACTAACCCCTCTATAAGCGCTACAAACTCATCCACAAGTTATATGAGTTGGGGTGATACATGCTCGTTCACAAGCTAAGGCAATTTAATTTAAATGTAGTTAAATTATAATTTAATTTTTTTTTTCCCTCGTGCTTCATTATGGGGCTAAGTTCAAACTTCCACACGAGGCTCGATCGAAACCTCGTCCTTCAAGCATGGGGCCCGGCCCCTGCCACTAATGCAAAGTATGGCTGTGATCATGAATATCACTTCGTTTCTTTTCATGATAGTATCAACTTAGATAACTGTTGCTAGTCATATGATGATCTTATTGTAAACCAAATTCAAGTAACAATGAACTTACTGCTGTGACCTCAACTGAGAGAAATAATTAGTAATTTAATTGTTCATAAAAAGATCCTCTTAATTGGACCTGGAGACAAATCTAAAGAATAAGCGATCGTTCACAGCTCTCATTTATAATCGATGCACTTTATTGATTTTGCTACGTTCATCTATGTACACACACCATATAAATGAATATCACGATGATCACATTAGCTGTTGTTGTAAGAACCAGATATTCTCTTCGTTCCACAGGCTCTGATCCAATGAGTCGCCACCGCCTATGAAACCATATGTTTCCTGCTCCATGCCTTGCATATCCACTCCATCCTGGCACCAACCCCAGGAACCAGAATCATTTTCCGGGAATAAACCAGACCCGTTTTGCATACTATCTGAATAGTACTGACCACAGGGTGGATTTTGATAATCAGTCAGGTCCGACCAGGGAGAAACCTGGGCATCCAAAGAGTCCGACAAAGTACTACTGACCGATATGTCGGGCATGAAATTCGGGTCTATCAAATCCGACCCGGATTCACTTGCAGCAACTGGGATATCAATCTGGCTGGAATAGTAAGTGGGAGGGCTGATGGTGGGTTGATCCAAGGGAGATTCAGATTCTGCTCCTATTTTTTGAATTAGTTGGGGAATCCAAACGTAACGCATGGTATCTCGGAATTGTTTGCTATTAACATCACATTTAAGCTGTTTTGCCTGCTTCTGAACTCTGGTCCTCCAGTAGTTTTTTATCTCATTGTCTGTTCTGCCTGGTAACATCTGCGCTATTCTCGACCACCTAAATTATTTCAAGCAGAATCCATTATTGATTTGAGTAAGCTTCATAGCAGAACGAATTGTGTAATTATATCACAAAAGGTACCCCAATATATATACCTATTGCCCCAGCGAGAATGGAGTTGAAGAATCAGGAGCTGTTCTCGAAGAGTTATATTTCCACGTCTAACATTTGGGCGCAAGTAGTTTAACCACCTTAATCTGCAGCTTTTACCGGTCCGCTTCAGTCCTGCATATGTATAGTTATATATACTCCAATCAATCAGCACTAAAATCAATGAAGAACTGATAAAAATCTTTATTCCCACGAAAATTATAATGTTTAGAAAAAACAAGTTCTATGTTTCATCTGCGATATTAACCTGCACAGCGAGCGGCAGAATTCCAGTGACCTTCACCGTGGATGGTGATGTAACGAGCGAGTAAGGAGTCTTCTTCGATAGTCCAAGGTCCCTTCCTAACGCCCATACCCTGATCTTCACTTTCAGCTCCTGCATAACCATGCTTTCTTGCTTGAGCATCCATTTCCTTGTCTAATATAAAGAATTTAGCGAGAGAGGCTCGATTGGAGTTTGAGTTCTGGGTTAGTATGCAAGAGAGGGAGGGGAGAGAGGATAGATTAGTCTCGAAGGGCAATTGACAGACAAGGAGGGAGTATTATATATATATAATGCGGTAAAGAGGGGAATAAACTTACAGCTAATTTTAGTCTTAGATAGCAACGCGTAATAGGCTAATTACACTGCATAGAAGAAATTTATTATTATATTTGGACTTTGACCCTTTTGTCTTTTCAACATTTCTAAGACATCCACACCACGCATGAAGACCATGGTCCAAGGATGATCTGTTTTGT
Organism: Populus alba; assembly: GCF_005239225.2. NCBI lineage: Eukaryota > Viridiplantae > Streptophyta > Magnoliopsida > Malpighiales > Salicaceae > Populus > Populus alba. The sequence continues at coordinate 11,626,071 of NC_133285.1, read as the reverse complement.
GAGTGAAGCTTTTCTAGGATGTCAAGATCATCGTCTTCCTTTATTTATTTATTTATTTCTTCTTCTTTCTTCAAGGTGCTTGAACGTCTTGGAATGTCTTGCAACATGTGATAGACCATGGTTTCAACGAGGATTATATATTTTGGGTGACCGACCACTACCAAGCTACTTAGCCTCTGCTGCTTTAAAATAGTACTCCTCTTTTCTTTTCTTTTTTTATATATTTATTTTATTCCCCTGATCAAGCTGTGGACTCCATGAACAGACGGGATTGGCCCAAAAAATTGAGAGAGAAAAGTTTAGAAGCAGGTGAAACAAAGGGTTCTATATTTAAAAAAATTCAGGACATTTTGAGAAGAAATTAATTCAATTTGTCTATTCACATTTTCTTTATGACTTGTTTATATAAATTTAATTACTCTCATTTTATTTTTATTTTTATTTTATCATTTTTCAATCCATCATTATCAAAAATATTTTCATTCAAATTAACAAATATAGTGGCGCATGGAAAATTAAAATTCAACATGATTAATTAAAACAAAATAATTTTTTAAAAACAATAAAAAGAAGAAGAATTGCCACATTGTTAAAAATATTTTTTTTCATATACTTTTAATAAATCATGTTGGATTTGAGTTTTTTACATGAGTATTTTCATTAATTTAGATAAAAATATCTAAAACAAATATGTCAAAGAATGATTCTATGTTTAAAAATAAGTTCGAAGCAATTAAATTTATTAAAAGATTTAATACACTCAAATAGAATGCATAAACTATCATTGTTTATAGTTAACTTTTTTATTTTTTAGGCTCTAAATATTTTTTACATTTTAGTTATTGAATTTGTTTTTTCAATTTCATCCTTGTAAGTTATATTGACATGGTTTTATGCATTAAGATTTGTTTCTATTTACATGATCTTATATCTTTGATGTGTCATATAGTATTTCAATGTTAAATTAAAATTTGAATTGATATAATAGAATTTTAGATTATAGTAGAAAATTGAAAAAACAAGGACCATAATTAATATAAAAAAACAGAAATACTTTTTAAAAGGCCTTCAAGTTTCATATTACACATACTTTATCTCTGTTGTTTAAGATTTTTACATTTGATCTGAAACTTTATTTATATCACGTTTCAGTCTCTAAATGTTAAGCGAAGAGAAATAAAATCAATATAAAAAAAATGAGAGAGAAAATTTATGATTGAGCATATATAACTATAAAAAAAGATAGAACTTGGTATCTATTGGTTTGTGTTAGAGAAGTGAGTTCAATAGAGGAGGTTTTGCTCTTTAAATATTCTAAAAAAATAGATCGAAATTCGTGAATTTCATTTTGATTTGATTTAATATTGAGTTTTTGAACGAATTGACAAGTGCTTTAAGGTTAAAAATATCTTTCTTGATGTTTTTATGATGTTTTTTAGATGCTTTTAGATGAAAACAAATTAGAAAATGAATTTTAGAGTCCAAGAACTCAAACAATGATTTTTCGGTCACAAAATGTGACTCGAAAATGCTCTAATGGATAACATATTATCTGCCAAAAAGAACAAAATATTGTCCGTTCTTTTAAAAAATCTATTTTTCAAATTATTTTCATCAAAAACCACTTAATAAACATCATAAAAACCTTCCTATATTACTTACCAACCTTAAAACACCCCAAAATCATCCAAAAAAAACTAAAACCAACCAATTTGAATAATAATAAAAAAAAACTTGAACTTCTTTTCAAGCATGCTTGTAGGAAACCCACCATCATTAAACTCCCTTCATCGAATAGAACTCATTAATTGACAACAAGCTTTGTCATTTTAGTTGTCAAAATCATAACAACCGATCATTTTTTCTCTCTTTCATCGTTTTCTAATGACTCTTTCTTTTCTTTCAAGCCTAGGGGCTGGAAAATGAATCACATAAACTTTTAAATCAAAATAAAAATTATTTAAAATTTAGAGTAAGTCAAGTATTTTCTCTGCTTTTTATTTTTTATTTTTTTTATTTGATTTTTTCCATAATTCCAATCCTAATTCTATCCAATTAGGTTATACAATGATTTAATTACAAGAAAAAAAAAGTTTTTTTAAAAAAATTAAGGTGCTTTTGTTCATATGAATAGTAAAATACATAGAAAAAACCCTGAATCATTTAGTATTTATGTTAATTATCAAATGCAGTCTCATCATGAATTGTTTTTGGATTAAATTTAATTATTTGAATTGCTCCTAAGAGGAATACTACTAATAAAAGGATGAAACAAAGTTATTAAAACCAGACCGGCTTGACGGGTTGACCCGGGATCTGGTCAACCCAGTGGCTGGACCGGTACGGGTAAGGTAAAAGATCTAGATGAGCAAAAACTCGGCGAAACCTGATTGACTTGTGACTTGGACGACCTTGCAAAACCCGGTTGAGACCTTTTTTTTTTAATGTGTTTTTTCTTCTAGCCAAAGACCCCTTTATATATATATATATATTTTTATTTTTTTTTATTAATCCTTTTCAAAGTTTATTATATAAATACTGCAAGAATATTTTATTTTTTCAATGTAAGATAAAAATTTCAATTTTTTTTTTAATATATACTCTATGTTCACAAGAAAAAAGTTATGTTTTTTCAATGTGAGATAAAAAAAACCTTTTTGGTTTTGGTTTAAATACTTCAATTTAAAAGGATAATATACTAACATAGTACTTTTTCAATGTAGAATAAAAAACCTTTTGAAATAATATTTTAAACTTTATTATTTATAACATGTATAATTCATATTCACATGAATTGTTTCTTAATTTTTTTATATGAAATATTAAAATTTTAAAAAGTTTTATTTTTTTGGGTTGACTCAGGTTGATTCATATCAACCCGTGTAACCCTGGACTCGGCTCCTTGGCTGGGTCAACCCCTGAATCAGGTCTGATAACTATGGGATGAAAAGCCAACAATGCGAGAACAAATTATCTTCTTTTGACATGCATTCCAAGTCTCACCTTTTCTTCTTCATAACCATCACTTTCTACAAACAAAATCCCTTCAGCACCACACACACACACACACACACACACACACACACATGAAAATGGATAAATACAGAAGCTGTAATTATTATTTTTTATAACAACCCACATTATCAATGATAATGGTCGATCGAATTAATTTGACTCGATAATTTGATCAATCAATTGCTTTCATATTTTTATAATTTCTCTTATTATTAGATTAATCGATCAATCGGTTCCATCGATCAATTGAGATAATAATGATTTTGACTACTCAATTAAATCAAATAGTCGACTGAATCAATTGATAAATCCAATCGGTTGACCAATTTGAACATAATTGAGATATTTTTTTATATTTATCTTTTATTCATTTATTAACTTATATTGTAGCACTTAAGTTCTTAACTTTACAACTTCTTTACCAACTCATTTTGTAAGATTCTTTCTTTTACCTTGAATTATACCAGGTTATTCATACTAATGCTAAGTTTAAATTTAATCTTCAATTATTTAATCCAATCATTCTAGATCAAATTTTACAATTTAAAACTAGCAACAATAGATAACATCTATTCTTTCAATCCATCATTTCATTCTTCCATCAATAATTATAACATATTTATCACCTAGTAATTCAATAATAATTTATTTTTAGATAAAAGAATTGTAATTTAAATCTCATACATTTTTAATTCTAAATGAAAAGAAGGAATAATTTAAGAATCTCTAAAGTTATTGTTTAATAAATTTAGTTGATACATGCATCCTATTATTAAAATTTACTTATATACTAAAAGAACATTTTTAAATTTACAAAATGAGTTTATATTTTCTTTAATTATAACTTTAATATCTAGTAACAAAATGACAAAAGTGATTTACTGTACATCACGAGCTTGCGAAAATCCTACAAACAATTTAGTTTATAACAATTAACATTAATTACAATATGATATAACAAGATAAGAAAGTGTGCTACTTAATTTATACATAATCAACCAATTAACCAATAATTAAACCATTATATTTTATTTCTTTGTAGAATCAATTCATATTCTGGTCATCAACTAAATTGACACTTTTAGTACTACACTGAGTACTAGTAAATTTTATTTTCCCAATCATCTAGCAAATTGATATCTTTAGTACTACACCAATTAATAGTTAGTTATATATTTTTGGTCATCAATCAAATTGATGTATGTAGTAATACAAGGAGTGCTAGTCAATTTCATAATCCATTTCGTATTCATCTCACTTCTCATGTAACCAAATACTTCTAATTTTGTTCTTACAAAAACTAAAATGAATTATCATTAATAGTTCTAACATATTTATAGTAGAGGAGTCAATCTCTTACCTATTGCTTAGCGAAGGTCCTACCTCTTCGACCTGGGATCCTGCTCCAACAACCTCTTATGTACCAACAAGTATACACATCACTCCTCATTTAGTAATTCAATGTAAGTTCACCTTATATCTTAATCTTCAATAACAATTTAACTCGTAATGAAAATTCTATTATCAAAACTTCCATCTTTTACACCTTATAAAATCATTAAATACAACACCCTAATAAATCAATTTGTCCATTTTACATCCTACAATAAATCATCAAAATTCTCTAAAAAAACCATATTCATTTTCTTTATCATTTCTTACTCGAACCATTATTCAACACAACTCAAAATTTAATAATTCATGCAAAGTTCCAATGGTCGTAATTTAAGGTATAACAACATTTTCATTACCTTTTAAACACAAGATTTTCATTTCTTTTCAATCCATTCTCCACGTCACAACACATGCTATAATTAGTATAAACAAATAACATTTATTTATTGCTTTAGTTTCCTCAACTCTTCCCTTTTATGGTCACTTCTAACTCTTTTCAATAACACTAGGATTTTCCACTTCATTTGTGTATATTACAAGTTATTTTCATTCATTTATATTCCTATTACATCAAATAAAAATGAATTTCTCATTTCCCACACATTTCATTATTAACTCTAACTTAAAACTTATAAATTAGACATAAATTCCTAATCGAATTCTTTTATGCATGCATATTTAAGTCTAGTGCTCCTAACCAAGTTATAAAATGATCTCCGAATCATAACTAGTCGTTTTTTTCCTACACTTTTCCCTTTACCATCTCCTATGCCAAAATTGACTTTATATCAAGGATAAGTTTTTCCTCTTTAATTATTTCATTTTTTCAGTTGAATTGATATATACTCAACCATTTTCATATTATTAAACATTATTCCATCACAATTTAACATTTTAACTAATAAATTTTTGAAATTCAGCTTCTACGCAACACTAACATATTCATCCCTTCACATATTTCATAATCATTCAAGCCAAACATTTTAAATGAGTTTCTCACCTTATTAAATGCTAATCCAAGTGGAAAATGTAAGAGCAAACCAAGTTTATGGTTCTTACTTATTCTCCAAAATCAATAATTTTAATTAATTGGTTTTTTTTAATTCATGAAATATCAATTTAAATCCTTCTTTTTTATTTCCAATCAGATGAAAACCCCGGGGTTTACATATATAAACCAGCATAAGACCATTGGTGAATTAATTAATTATGATTTAATAAACTAAATTATATTGAGAAAGAGGAGCAAAAAAAAAAAAGGGTTAGAAAGCATTGTCGATCGAATAGAATATTAGTAATCCAACAACAGATGAGGAAGAAAGTTCCCCAAGATAGATAATTGGGTGCGTAGGATTACGGTAGGAATAGATCCAAGGGACTTCCTAGAGTTGTAGTGGCAGTTTTCGTGACTTTGCTCCTCCCTTTTGATCCGTCAAAAGAATATCAGCTTGCCCAAGACGTTTCACACTCATCTCATGCTTTGATTGGTTTTCCAAAGATTACGTATTCGTGCAAGTAAATTCGGAGGAAGATACCTTAAAACTTTCTTCTTCAATCCATTTTTTGTTTTCTTTAATTACATTTCCTGTTTTTGTGTTTGTATATACGATTGAAACATCATGATAGTCATGCATCCATCCATGCATCGTGGCCTCGCACGTTCAATCGAGACAAAACATCAATTCTAAGTTTTCCTTTCATCATAGGTTCTAAACCTGTGCTGCTCGTCCGAGGAGTATAGCTCTTTCTCAGTAATCTTCTCCTGTTCTAGCCTTTCTACTTTGTTTCTTTCAAGATTGTGTGAAACATATATGCATTAGGTTTATCATTGGTTAAAAAAAATATAAAAATACAAATGAAAGGACGGTTTTAAAATGGAGGAATTTTTATTAGCTTGAAGAACCACCATAAAAACAATGAAGGTTATATTGTTTTGGATACTTGGGAGATACCGGAATCCGGTAATTTTGACCATATCTTTGAACGTCCAAGAACTTATACAAAGAATATATCTCTCGTGCAAAAGAGCTGCTTTTCTACACCATTAGTCTTACAAACATGCGGGAAAGAGATAGATGCATACTTATCAAAGAGATCATTTCTCAACAAAAATTAAAGAGAGATCAATGCATGCCCAAATTAATATTCAAAATTAATATTCTCATTCTGTGTTTCCTTTATGAATTTGTTGACCATTCACGATCGATCTGTAAAACCCAAGTTATGCAGAGTCCTCGGAAACCATGCTTGTATCACGCCCATTTAGCCACCAACTATTATAAAATAATACAGTATCTGACCACACTATGCTATGGTCGGATAAATCTTTTCTTAAACCTAATAAAGAAATACTCAGGTAGTAGATAACTATTTATTATTATTACTAAAGACAGTACAACAATTAACAACTATTTAATATGCTATGGTCGGATAAATCTTCTCTTAAACCTAATAAAAAAATACTAAGGTAGTAGATACTTGTTTATTGAATTGAACTATAACTAAAACGGCTCAGTCTTTTATTGTGGACTGTACAGTGCAGTCCACAGTAAAAGCTAGCTGTCTTCTTTTTTTTTTTTTTTTTCTTTTTTTTTTTTACTTTTTGCCTTTTGCTTCTTTTTAAAAAAAAAAATTTTCTTCATTTTTTCTTTGTTTTTTTTTTTAACGGAGTTGTCCTTATTTTTTTCGTTTTTTTTTTTTTTTACTTTTAGCTTTTAAAAAAAAAAAAATTCTTCATTTTTTCTTTGTTTTTTCTTTTAATGGATATTTTTTAAAAAATTAATGTTAAATTTTTTCGTATCTCAAACTTTTATAACACGCATTCCGGATTTAACCGGTTAACCTAGATTTTTTTTTGTTTTTTTAATTAATTTTTTTGTTTAATTTATTTTGTTAAAATTAATTATGGGTTAACCTGTTAATTTTTTTCTATGCAGTTATCAAACTTTCATGACACGAATTTTTTTAAAAAATATTCTTTTTCTTTGTAATTAATTTTTTTTGTTTAGTTTAGTTTGTTAATGTTCACTTTTTTTTATTTAGTTACCAGACATTCATGACACGGATCCCGGGTTTAACGGGTTAACTTAGTTTGACGAGTTAACCTGAAATTTTTTTTGCTTTTTTTTTTCTTTTTTAATTATTTTTTTCATTTAGTTTAGTTTGTTAATGTTAAATTTCTTTCTATTTAGTATTTTTTTTCTTCTTAGAGGTTTTTTTTCTTTTATTTTTTCCTTATAATTAATTTAGTTTATTTATATTAAATTTTTTTCTAAGTAGTTTTCGGCTAATGCCTTTAGTTTTTTTTGTTGTTGTTTTTATACCTTTGACTATGGACTGCACAGTGAAGTCCACAGTGAAAAGGCTGATGCCTTTTGTTTTTTTTTAATTAATTTTTTTTGTTTAATTTAAATTGTTAATGTTAAATTTTTTTTTATTTAGTTATCAAACTTTCATTACACGAATTTCGGGTTTGACATGTTAACCTGGTTTGACGAGTTAGCCCAATTAATTCTGCGTTAACCTATTAAATTTTTTTTTTCATTATCAAACTTTCATGATGCGAATTTAAGGTATGACGGGTTAATCTGGTTTGAAGGGTTAACCCAATTAATTTATATTTTTTTTCTCATTAGTTTTTTTCTTCCTGTTGGTTTTTTTTTTAAAAAATAATCTATTTAATTATCATACTTTTATGACACGACCTTGCAGCCAGACCCACGTTCAATGCTATTGGATCTGGTATTATGGTCCAGACACTTTTATGCTGAGGGTTAACCCAAGTTTAATGTTATTATTAATATTATAAACATTATTCTTGGATTAGGCGATGCAACCAAAACTGAGATTCTTGAGTATAACTTTACAAAAAATCCTAACACTTTTAGATCTTGACTATTTTTGAAAAGCAAAAAATAATTGACTCGTGGCATCGCGCGGGGCATGTAACTAGTTATAACTAAAACGGTTCAGTCTTTTACAGTGGATTGCACAGTGCAGTCCACAGTAAGAAATGAACTTCTTTTCTCTCTCGTTTTTTTATCTGCTTTTTTTTTATGCTTTTAGAGGGTTTTTTTTTTCTTTCTTTCTTTGTTTTTTTTCTTTTAATAATTTTTTTTTGTTAATGTTAATTTTTTTTATTTGGTTCTTAGACTTTCATGACACGGATTCCGGGTTTAACAGGTTAATACGGTTTGATCGAGTTAACCTGGAAAATTTTTTTTTGCTTTTCTTTTCTTTTTAATTAGTTTTTTTTCATTTACTTTTAGTTTATTAATGCTAAATTTGTTTATATTTAGTTATTAGACTTTCATGACACATATCACAGGTTTCACTGGTTAACTCGTCAATTGTTTTTGTTTTTTTTCTTTTAATATTTTTTTTATTTAATTTAATTTGTTAATGTCAATTTTTTTTTTTAGTTATCAAACTTTCATGGCATGAATCCCGAATTTAACGGGTTAACATAGTTTTGAAAAGTTAACTCGAATTTTTTTCTTGTTTTCTTTTTAATTAATATTTTTTGTTTAGTTTAATTTGTTAATTTTAAATTTATTTCTATTTAATTATCAAACTTTCATGATACATATCTCGGGTTTGACGGGTTAACCTGATTTCATGGGTTAGTCCAATTAATTATGGGTTAACCTGTCAATTTTTTTTTCTATGCAGTTCTCAAACTTTCATGACGCGAATCCCAGGTTTGACAGGTTAACCTGGTTTGAAAAGTTAACCTAGTTAATTCATATTTTTTTTTCTTTTTCTTCATTAGTTTTTTTTTCTTCCTGTTGGTTTTTTTCTTTGTTTTTTTTTCTTTTTAATTAATCTATTTAATTATCACACTTTTATGACACTACCTTTCAGCCAGACCCACATCCAAGGCTATTAGTCTAGTGTTGCAGTCAGACTCACTTAAACTTAAGTCATGTAAGTTTAATATTATTATTAATATTATAAATATTACTCTTGGATCAAGCGTTGCATCTAGACCCAAGGCGTTTGGGTATATCTTTGCAGAAAAACCTAACACTCCTAGATCTTAGCCTTTTTATATATTTTTTATGCAAGAAAAAAAAAAATAAACCCTTGGCGTATGCCTTTTTTTTTTTTTTTTCCTTTTCCTTTTTAAACCTTTTACTGTGGACTGCATAATGCAGTCCATGGTGAAAAAGCAGATGCCTTTAGTTTCTTTTTTTAGATTTTTTCTTTGTTTTTTTGTTTTTTAATTATTTTTTTATTTACTTTTTTAATATTAATTTTTTTATATTTAATTATTACACTTTTATGACATGGATCCCAGATTTGACGGGTTAACCTTGTTTGACGGGTTAATCTAGTTGATTCATAATTAATTTAGATTTTTTTTCTCTCTCTTTATTCATTAGTTTTTTTTCTTCTTATAGGTTTTTTTTCTTTATTTTTTATTTTTAATTAATATTTTTTTATTTAATTTAGTTCATTAATATTAATTTTTTTTTCTATTTAGTTATCGTTTGATGCCTTTAGTTTTTTTTTTTTTTTTGCTATTTTTTTCATTTATGTGCCTTTCACTGTGGACTGCATAGTGCAGTCCATAGTGAAAAGGTTGATTCCTTTTGTTTTTTGTTTTTTTTTTCCTTTTTAGTTAATTTTTATTGTTTAATTTAGTTTATTAATTTTAAATTTTTTTATATTTCGTTATCAAACTTTCATGACACGGATCCCGAATTTGATGGGTTAACCGGGTTTTACAGGTTCGCCCAATTAATTATGGGTAACCCATCAATTGTTTTTTCCTATTTAGTTATCAAAGTTTCACGACACGAATTTAAAGATTTGACAAGTTAACCTGGTTTTAAGGGTTAACCTAGTTAATTAAAAAAAAATTCTTTTTCTTCATTAGTTTTTTTCTACCTATTGGTTTTTTTTTTCTTTTTAATTAATATATTTGATTATCATACTTTTATGACACGACCTTGCAGCCAGACCCACATCCAAGGCTATTGGGTCTGGTATTGTAGTCAGACCCACTTAAACTTGGATCATGCAAGTTTAATATTATTATTAATATTATAAATATTACTCTTGGGTCAGGTGTTGCAGTCAAACCCAAGACTCTTTAGTATACCTTTGCAAAAAGACGTAACACTTTTAGATCTTAGCTTTTTTTGATATTTTTTAAGCAAAAATAAATTAACCCGCGACATCGCGCGGGTCATATAACTAGCATATACAAAAGGCATCAGTGTTTTACTGTGAACTACACAGTGCAGTCCACAATAAAACAAAACATTGATGCCTTAGTTTTAGGTTTTTTTTTTTTTAAGCTATCTTTTTTTTAGTTGTTTTTTATGCCTTTCAGGATAATTTTTTTGCTTCTTTCTTTGTTTTTTCTCTTTTAACAAAATTTTTTTGTTTAATTTAGTTTGTTAATGTTAAATTTTTTTAATTTAGTTATCATACTTTCATGACACGTTTTTCAGGTTTAACGGGTTAACCTGGTTTGACAAGTTAATCCATAATTGTTTTTGCTTTTTTTTCTTTTTAATTAATTTTTTTTTCATTGAGTTTAGTTTTTTAATGTTAAATTTCTTTCTATTTAGTTATCAGACTTTCATGACACATATCTTGGGTTTCACGAGTTAACTTAGTTTCATGGGTGAACCCAGTTAATTCTGGGTTGACCCGTCAATTTTTTTTGTTTAATTTAGTTTGATAATGTTAATTTTTTTTTTTTTTTAGTTACCAGACTTTCATGACACAGATCTTAAGTTTAACGGGTTAACATGGTTTGACAAGTGAACCTAGATTTGTTTTTTTTTTTTCTTTTTAATTTAATTTTTTTCATTTAGTTCAATTTGATAATGTTCACTTTTTTTTTTTATTTAGTTACCATACATTCATGACATGGATCTTGGGTTTAACGGGTTAACTTGATTTAACGAGTTAACTTGAATTTTTTTTTTTTTACTTTTTTTTTTTCTTTTAAATTTTTTTTTTCATTTAGTTTAGTTTGTTAATGTTAAATTTCTTTCTATTTAGTTACCAAAACTTTCATGACACGGATTCTGGGTTTGACGAGTTAACCTAGTTTGACGAGTTAGCCCGGTTTTAAGGGTTAACCCAGTTAATTCATTTTTTTTTTCTTTTTCTTCATTAGTTTTTTTCTTCATGTTGGTTTTTTTTCTTTATTTTTTTTTAATTAATCTATTTAATTATCACACTTTTATGGCACGACTTTGCTGCCAGATCCACATCCAATGCTATTGGGTCTAGTATTGTAGGCAAACCCACTTAAATTTGGGTTATACAAGTGTAATGTTATTATTAATATTATAAATATTACTATTGGGTGAGGTGTTGCAACCAAACCTAAAACTCTTGAGTATAACTTTATAGAAAGACCTACCACTTTTAGATCTTAGCTTTTTTTTTTTAATGCAAAACATAGTTGACCCACGACATCGTACGGGTTATGTAACTAGTTATTATTACTAAAGACAGTACAACAATTAACAACTATTTAATATTATTATTAAAAGCGGTACAACAATCAACTTTTAGATTTTAGATTTGAATTTTAGTTTAGTTTGAGTTTAAAAATAAATTATAAAAATTATTTTAGTATAAATCAATTAACTAAAAAAAAGAGTTATATTTGAAAAGAAAAGAAAAATACCTACTTCATGTTGATAACATCAGGTAAGCATGTGTATTGCACCTCAAATTTTTTAGGTTTATTTAGTGAATACTGTATATACAGTTGAAATTCTGATCGCTGGAAACATTTTAATCTACTCCGGTCTTTTAGCATATGAAATCTTTTATTATTAATTTTTTTAACAGCTTTATATTATGGAAACGAACTTTATAGATAACAACAATTCAGCAAGTGTATAATTGCAGACCATCGATTCAGCAAGTGTGTAATTGCACATCACGACAAATCAGCAAGTGTAATTGCACCTCGATTCTAGGAGTCTATTATTTGCTTTCCATGTATATTCTATAGATTAGACACTTTTAAACATCAACCACTAATATAAATACACAACATCTCTCTCACTGCAAGACACAAGAGCTTTCCAGTATTTTCCTTGTTCTTTCATGGTATCAGAGCATAACATAACCTCTATTTTTCGATCCACCAATATGGCCTCATCTCACTCATCAGTTACTCCCATCAATAGCCTCGTCATAGTCAAACTTATTAAGGATAATTATCTTATCTGGAAAACTCAAATCGTCCCCTACCTCTATAGTCAGTGCCTGTTTGGGTTTGTTGATGGAATAATATCGTGTCCTAGCCCTGCCATTCTTAATCCTGAAACAGCAACCTCCCAAACCACTCTCACTGAAATATCAAATCTCAACTATATCACCTGGACTGATTAAGATTAGGTTGTTCTAAATGCACTGGTTTCCTCCTTATTAGAGAATATCCTAGCACACATGGTTGGTCTCTCAACTTCAAGAGAAGTCTGGGTAGCCCTCGAGAGAATGTTTGCCTCTCACTCCTCTACTCGTGCCTTACAAACCTAATAATTTTTTGCCTCCACCAAGAAAGGTAACCTGTCCGTTTCTGATTACTTTTAAAAAATGAGATCATTCTTGGACAACTTGGCTGCCATTGGATAGCCCCTTCAAAACCATGAATTCACAACTTATCTTCTTGGTGGTCTTGATACTTCTTATGATGCTATTGTCACGTCAATTTCCACTCAAATTGATAAAACGACCTCAGAAGATATGTTTAACCATCTTCTTGCATTTGAGTTACGACTAAAACAACAATAAATTACTATTGACAACTCTGTTGGCTCGATGAACGTGGCCACAATAACTGACTACAGGTCACGCGGTGGAAAATATCTGCAACCGCAATGCTCCCTTCATAATCAGACACATAGTTCCTACAACAAAGGAAGGGGTCGTGGAAATAGAGGTAGAAATAGCCCACCTTAACACTACTCCTCCAATCAAAGACCACAATGCCAAGTCCGTGGAAGACTTGGTCACACTGACATTCAATGCTATTACAAGTTCAATCATGCCTGCCAAGGCACCCCCCTAATATGGCGGCTTATCTGACATCTCCCTCACCACAACATGACACCAATTGGTATCCAGACATAGGTTCAACAAATCATCTTTCCAATGACCTCAACAACTTGTCTGTGCAATCAGAACCTTATCTTAGCAATGACCAGATTCATGTCAGTGATGAGGTAGGTTTACCTATCAAAAATATTGGTTCTACCACTCTTTCCACCCCAGCAAATTCTTTTATTCTAAATAAGTTATTACATGTACCTTATATTAAGAAGAATTTGATTTCTGTTAGCTAATTTACGAGTGACAATAATGTTTATCTTGAATTTCAATCTTCTTCTTTTTTGGTGAATGATGATGCAACAAGGAGAATTCTTCTGTTTGACAAACCTAAAGACGGCCTTTACATCTTTCCAACCTCCATGTACCCCTACAAACCATCCTCAAACATACCTATCTCAATGAGCGCCTCTTGATGTTTGGCATTGTCGAATAGGACATCCTTCATATCAAACTGTTTGGCATTTGTTTTCAAATTTTCTTTATCTTCTTCGTCTAATAAAATTTCGAGTATTTGTTCGACTTGTTAACAAGAAAAGAGTCATCGTCTTCCTTTTTCTAGTTCTCAATCAATCTCTACTCACCCTCTTGAATTAATTTCTCTAATGTTTAGGGTCTATCTCCCATCATGTCAACCAATGGCAATAAATACTATGTTTCATTTGTTGATCATTTTAGCAAATATACTTGGTTATTTCCAATCTCAACAAAATCCAGTGTCATGCAAATTTTTTTCTCTTTTCAAAAACTTTTTGAATGCCAATTCAATTGCAAGATAAAATCTATACAAACTAATTGGGGTGGGGAGTGTCACTCTTTTCACACATATTTTGCAAATATTGGCATTCAATACCGAATCACTTCCTAAGATCCAAATATTGCAAGTATCGCCCTCATACATCCCAACAAAATGGATCGGTTGAACATAAACATCGTCACATCGTTGAAACAGGCCTCTCACTCTTATCACACGGTCATGTTCCTCACACCTACTGGGATGCCGCTTTTGTTTATGGCCATATATCTCATTAATCACCTTCTGACCACCCCTTTTGGCATTTCACCATTGGAAAAACTATACAACCATACTCTTGATTTTTCCTCTCTAAAAGGTGTGCTTGTTTTCCTTTTCTTTGCCTTTTTAATCGCAACAAACTTGATTTTAAATCTAAATATTATGTCTTCATTGGTTATAACAACTCTCACTGAGGATTTAAGTGTCTTGATACATTCACTAGCAAGGTATTTATTTCAAGACATGTGATCTTCTACAAAGGGATTTTCCCTTTTGCTCACTCCAACGCAAAGTCAACTCAACCTTCATCCACCTCACATGCAACTCTGCCACTTTCTCTTTTACAAAATAGTATGACTCACAACCCCTCACCACAAACCGACACAACCTCAACCACAAACTTATTAACATCAACGTCATCACTTTCTATTGATCAACCAATATCTTCTACCCATCGTTATCTACTTCTCCTTCTCCAACTGTCTCACCACCCACCTTCCATCCTTCTACTCATCCCACCAATCCTGTTTTTACCACATAACCAACCCAACAAATCCCTGCTACCGAAGATCTCCCTCAACATCGTCCTTATCAAATGAACTCCTACTTTAATACTTCTCTTTTTATTTATAGTCAGGGTTCAACTTCATTGTTCCTCTTGGTATATGTCAATGATATTATGATCACCGGCTCGAGTCCATTAGCCATCTCACAATTGAGCAGCAATTTGAGTCAAGAATTTGTCATCAAAGATCTCGAGCACCTCAAATATTTTCTAAGCATAGAAGCACATCAACTACCGGCAGGCCTTCTCCTTTCACAAAGCCAGTACATCTTCAATCTTCTCCAACGAACAATATGTTGGATGCCAAACCTATTTCATCTCTAATTTCCTTGTCTCAAAAATTATCTCTGTTCTTGGGAGCCATTTACTCAGACCCTTCCAATTATTGTAGTGTAGTGAGGGCTTTGCAATATATGTCACTCACTAGACCAGATATCTCTTTTGCAGCAAACAAACTCTACCAATTCATGCACAAACCCACAGAAGACCATTGGATAGTAGTAAAAATGATACTTCGGTATCTTAAGTTTTCAATTCATTTTGGACTACTTATTCGACCAACTAATTTGACACAACTCTCTGTCTACTCCGATGCCGACTGGATGGCTGCCCAGATGATCGTAAGTGCACCTCAAGTTTATACATTTATTTTGGTGATAACTTAGTCTTATGGAGCTTAAAGAAACAACCTATTGTGGCATGTTCCAGCACTGAAGCCGAGTACCGTGCAGTTGCCCATGCCATAGTAGAATCACTTTAAGTGCAATCTCTTATGCGTGAAATCAATATTATTTTACCCCAATGACCACTCTTGTGGTGTGAAAACATTGGCGCCACATATCTCACTACCAATTCGGTATTTTATGCGTGAACTAAACACATGGAGATAGACTACCATTTTGTCAAGGAAAAAGTTCAACGAAAAACCCTGGAAGTTTGCTTCATATCCAGTAAAAACCAACCTGCTAATGGTCTCACTATACCAATCATTTCTGCAAGATTTTCCTTCCTCCGTGACAAGCTCAACGTGCACCCATCCCCGTTGACCTTGAAGGGGCCTATTATGGAAATAAATGTTGCAAATCACGACAAATCAGCAAGTGTAATTGCACCTTGATTCTAGAAGTCTATTATTTGCTTTCCATGTATTCTATAGACTAGACAACTATAAATATCAACTAATAATATAAATACATATCATCTCTCTCACTGCAAGACACGAGAGTTTTCCAGTATTTTCCTTGTTCTTTAACTTTAAGGTAAGAATCTAAGCAATCGAGTCAAAGCCTAAATCTGGTATACTTAATGTGTTAAGGGTGATTTTTCATTTTTTCTTTTTTTTTAAGAGATCAATTAACTCAAATTTAATCTCTATACAAATATGTTACAAGAATATATACCTTATATTTAGGATGCTCAAATTTTCAGAAGCCTGTAATAATGTGGTCACACTCGTCATTCCGTGTTAATGAATTAATTAATGTTGAGTTTGTGATGAAGTCATAGTGAATGGAATTAGATACCCGAATAGACTGAAGAAGTTAATTATTAGGGTATTGAATATAAGAAATTTGAGAATTAAGCTATTGGATTAAGTTTTAAAATGATTTTGCATTAATTCTTCCAAATTAATTTTGTGTACAAATCTAGCAAGAGAGTGTCATTGTCAAATTCATGGCATGGCATGGGAGTTGCAATGGGACAAGGGTAGGGGGAGCAGCAATGCATGAACGAATGCATTTAGCGATTGGAAAGAGTGAGGATGTGTGTCACTGGAGGGAGCAACGGACCCAGGTATGGTTTGACTGTGTTAGGCCTCGTTCCTTGTTAGAGTTAGGAAGGATATGTCGACTCCTGATAAAATCACATATGCATATAGGGAGATTTAAGATTGCGAAACGAGAGATGATCTTTAACAATAGGGAAATCTTTGCTAAAATGCCCGAAATTGGTTCACTTGTTGCATATGTTGGACACTTGGCGTTCTGTTCAGGAACAACAACATACAATAAGTATTAGGCCTAATTCGGATTGTGGCAACAGTTGCGGTTTAAAGTGTTTTTCGCTTAGAAATATATCAAGATGATGTTTTTTAATTTTTAAAAAATTATTTTTGATATCAACGCATCAAAACGATCCTAAAACACCAAAAAAAAATTTAATTTTAATTTAATTTTTTTGAGAAGCGGATTGGACAGCGTTCCCAAACTACTCAAGTGGAAACTAGCTAGTTTCGTACACCCGGTTGCAGAGAATTTTTTGACAGTATTATCATACTTAACTCGATTCAGTGAATCAATATGGTGATCTAATAACCTGACTGTAGCCCAGTCTAGATTTCAAAGTAAATTGAATAAAAATTGATGTGGTATGACTCAATCAACTTAATGATTGCACTCGTAACTCGATTAACCTTATTAAAACCATGTTTGACTTTCTAAGAAAAATTAAAAAAAAACATTAATTTAACATCTCTCTTGTAAGAAAAAAAAAATATTGAAACAATAATGTTTTAGATTAACTTGTGTCAAATCAGATTAGCCCGCTCAACTTGTAAACTAAATCATGAGCTTAACTGAGTTTAATAACTTAGTTTTTTCTTTTAAATCTATTTTTTTAATTTTTTCATATGGTAATAAAAATAGATATTTGTGAGAAAGACAATAAATACAATTATGGAAGAAAAAATTATTTTTTTCATTGAAATTATCTTTTCTGATTCTTTTTTTTTTCACAACAAAACATTTTTTTTTATTAATGTATAGTTCATTGAATAAAAAACAACAACAATAAAAAAAAAAGTTAAGAAAAGTATAACAATTTGAACTAAAAAGAAAAAGGTGTGTATTTTAATAATAATAAAAAAAAATTTGTTCATGAATTTCTTTTTTATTTTCACATAAACATGTTTTTTTTATGAGAAGCATTCTTCTGTAACTAAAAAACTTATTATAATTATAAAAGCTAGTATCAATTAAAAAATTAAGAAAATCATGAATCCATCATCTCTCAACAACTATAAAAAAAATATATGAGAACAATAAATTTGAGAAAACTGTATAAAACATCTATAATGAAAAATTTAGAAAATAGATATTTCATTCTCAATCAATATTAATAAGTAAATTATTTAAAAAATTGCATATCAAGCTAAAACATGATTATCCACAAAACAAACAACAATATCAAAAAAAAAAAAAAAACCTTAATATTCTTAAACACAATGACATAATTTTTGTATTAACAGCATATTTTTTGAATAAAAGGCAACAAAAATTAAAATAAAACTTTGTTAAAAAATTTAATCATTTGAAATAAGTAGAAAAATGTATATCTTCATTCTACACTCCATTTCCTTATTAATACATCTCTTTATTATTTTAACAAATGCACATTTTTCAATTGTAAGCATTGTATTTTATATATATAAAAAAAAACCCATCAAGATTTCGAAAGAAAGTTTTAACTAAAATGATATATAAATACTTTGTATGTAATTGAAGAAAAAAAAAATTAATGTGACAAAATTATGTCAAAAATCTATCAAAAATTTTATAAAAAAATCAGAAATTTTATTTTTACTAAATATCCATAAGCAATTCATTTATTTATTAGATATTAGATATATAATAACTGAAAAGGAAATTGTTAACATTCCCTCACAAGTTAGAGCAAAAATGGTATGTTATGAGCTAGGTGACTTTCCCTCCGACCGAAACAACCGATTCCCATTATCAAAATGAACCTTGTAACAGGGAAATTATCATCAAATTCATCAAAGCGTTGAACCTAATTTTGTTTAGAAAAAATAAAACAAGGAGCTGCATTGGAAACCCATTATTTTACGATATAGAATTCCTCAATTATTCCCACAGTTCATAAAATGAATTATCAAATGATACGGGCAAATATGCTATTCAATTATAAGCTTGTCCATGAAGTGCCACGAGGACACATCGTAACGAAGCAGCTACGAACTTCATTTTCCGGTGATAAATCACAGCGGCAGTAGCACCGCTAATTGGAGGTTTTAGTACTGTAAGTTGTAACTCAGAATATGTATTTTTTTTTCTCTTTTTTTCCTCTTTTACACTTTCTTTGCTCCTTGGAGAATGAATCCTCTCGGTTTTTCTTTTTTAGAGTTTCAGCTTCTGGAAAAGATGATGACGTTGATGAGGATGACGGCTAAGGATAAGGGCAGTTCAGTTGATAAAGAATAAATTCTAGGATTGGCAGTGGAAGCTTCCGAATAGTAAATGTGCATCTTCATTATTTTAGCGTGCAACAGTAGACTAGGTTCAGTGGCTTCTCTGTGTCGCACTGGCCACAGCTAAGAGGAAATCTTTCTAGCTTGCTTTACTGTATCTCATTTATTTACGAGCCACCGTTTCAACATTTATCGAAGCTCACTTTTTGTTTCCAAATAACTTGGATGAATACACAAAGATTTGTCTAGACACTCGTGAAAATCTCTTCGTTAATCTCAGCTAGTAAAGTCTCAACAGATTATCAAATCATTCCTTGAAAAAAAAAAAAAAAAAAAAAAAAAAGGAAATCACTGTCTTGTCCGGCAACCATGCTCTTTAGCCCGAGATGAACAATCCCGCCCCCACCATGAAATAAAAAGGTGCTCTGGAATTTTTTGCGTAGAAAACTTCAATTACCACGAGCATATTCGTTTAAGTGAAAGTTTTTAACACCGCGATTAGTGCCCGGAAACATTGCATTTCACACAAGTTTTCGTTTATTCAACCCACCACTAACTCCATTATTCGCTCGCTATATGTCATTAGACCCCACCAACACCCTTTAATTCTTTTCAAAACCCATAGAAAATTAAGGGGCTGTGATTTTGATTCTTCTTTTTAATTCTTAAGTCGTGGGGTAAGGTAAGATCTCTTAGTTTGACCACTGCAGATGAGTTTGTCACTGGTCGGAATGACCATGGAAACACTACTGCCGACATTATCACACGCATGGCATGAAATATGAACGTTAAAACACTTCAGAGATGACCTTTTTGAAAAGAACATGAGGTTACGGGTTCACATCCCTCACTACCCATTCGGAAACAAAAGGAACACCAGGGAACCCAACTAAGCAAAGAAGAATCCTTGTGTTCCATGAATATATCCCTTGCCATACAACCAAGTGAATTATGTTGGTGAAACAATCCATTTTCAAAATGTCAAATCCCACTTTCTAATAGGTACATTCCAAGACAATAGGACAAGATCATGGGCAAGAACTAAGATGTACAGTGCTAGACAAAAACTTTTTAAGAGTTACAGAACAAATGGTCATCTGTATTCTTCACTAGTTACATCCACTTGATGGCCTGGTGAAATTATTTCCTACGCAACCAAGATGGATCTCTCTAACAGCCAAATTCAAAGATATCTCAATTTGGTTTTCATGTCTCGAATGCATTATGACAAGTGACAAAAACAACAGTAAGAGTAAATCACACATTTTGATAAAAGAACAAATCTATTTGGATAACCTTTTACAGCTTCTTTGTTCTCTTTATCTTAGCATATATCTCTCACATTGGACGTGTATTTGAAAAAATTAAAGAGATGTAGAAATTCCAAAGTGACTGTACTAGTTGTTATCCGCTATTGGCCATAACAAAAACAGAAGAATGTAACATAGCTGGAAAATTTCTGTTCAGACAGCTTACACCGCACTAAGTGCAGACCTTATGGTAGATGTGAAATGAGACGCAATAGCCTGGCATGCAAATCCTTGAATTTGCTTCTTGGCATCTGAATATGGATTAGAGTACCCGTCATTACATAAAAAAATTTTCAAATTTTGACTGAAGCTTAAAAGAGGCCATGGATAAGATTGCTTTAAAGAAATTTAATTGTTCATATAGCAACCAAGAAAAATAAAATGCAGTTACATGAAGGGAAAATAATTTGTGCTAATAATGTTAAGAGGACTGATGCTGTGTAATTTCAAATTATAAATCAAGAACATTAGCAAAGTACACTTCCAAAAATGCAACTTTTAAACTGTAGTAATGCAGGCAAGATATTATTGTATTGAGCAACCAAGAATTTATTTCACAAAGTATTTATGCACGAAACAGTAGAAGAAACTGCTCTTAATCTTGGCCAAAGGCAAATAAAGATTGTAATAGTTAAATGCTTAAGAAAAAAGTGACATGCAGTTCTGCTGATTACAGTAATCGGAGGTAACCATATTCCCAATAAGCAGAAATTGACAACTGGTCTTCTCAGAACAGCATGGTAGGTACTTTTATTTAAAATCTCATCTCCAGCACATGCCACCAAAAAAAACATGGCAATATTGATATGATAAGGCTTTTAAAAAAAAAAATAACAACTTTGAGACGATTTGCTACATTTTTTGACCTTGGCATAAAAGATGGATACTGCTGACACAGAAAGTTTAAAATATCCAAACCTTTGCGGCACTTGGTGAATCCAACAATGTTTGCTATGCTGAGGCTTGACAAACAGCGACTACTAGGACATAATCAGCCTCAAACCTTGTGACTGAAAATATTCCAAGGATGACCCAAGCAGCAGCCTATAATAATAAGAAATATGGGAAGTGCCAGCTTAAGAAACGATGAGAATTCAAGTGAAATGTCTTTTGTCTTTAACTTAATGCATACAGGATCCAGTACAAGCAGCAGGGCACCATGCATCTGACTTCCACGAAATTTACCAAATATTATTTCATTTTATTTCCTCTCCCAGGGTAGTCATTGGATAAACAATCAGCTAAGTTTTTGTCCAAGCACAAGGATGCCTCTATATATAGTGCCTTTCAAGAAATACTACACCATCACTTCATTTGTAACCATATCAATCAACAATTTTTCTGCTGTTAATTGCCGTGATATATATATATATATATATATATATATATATATATATATATAATGTGGAAACCATACTGCTCCATACTATTAACAAATTTAAATTTTGGTTCTTCAACCACTGTTGCAGCTGTTAAGCTGTCATGCAAAGCATTTCAAGCATATCTTACCACTTATCTACATCAATATCTCAATATAGTAAAAGATCCCACTATTTATTTATTTCTTGCACACCTGGTATTTGGCAAAATATCAAAAAAGTTTTATACTTCACTTAGATGAATAAAATCAGAGCATAATGCTTGAACTCACATTATACGCAAGGATTGATATAATGTCCACAAAAATAAGAGCATAATGCTTGAACTCACATTATAAGAAAACCAATGCACTAGAACCATGAGTACGGTAAGGATTATACGCAACAGCCATCCAATTTGAACTCACATTAAGGTAATGTCCACCAAAATAGCCAAGAATCCTTCTTGTTCATGCGAGCCGATGACTGCATAAAAGAAAAGGAGTAGAAAAAGAAAACCATGAAATGCACGAAATCATGAAATATTAGTATCACGATAACTTAAAACTAGTATGACGTTTGAAGTTGAAACCTGTTGGTCTAGGCATTCAAACTTCCAAACACTCTCACCCTGCCTCATTTATTTCATTCCACCATCTAAGCCCAACTAAAATCCGGCCGCTGACATTCTTAACAACCCAAAAATCAAGGGCAGCAAGAAGAACCATGACCACAAAAATAATGACAAAGCTATCAAAAAACAGGGCTGAAAGAATGTACATTGCCAGGCCTGCAGCCTGTTAAAGATTAAAATAGTTAATTACATGGAATTGTGTGTGGTGTAGATTCCCCAAACAAAAATTACAGACAAGCACTAACCTTGAAGAGTACGTGAAAGAAACATGTCTTTGGATTCGCATAATTTTCTCCAAGGGGCCGCAATGAAAGAAAGATATTCATAATCAGATCAATTATCTGTGAAAAGAAAAATTGCAAAGCAACATCATGATCTGAGAAATGAACACGGGAAAGATGCTTATTGTTAACCTGGGAAAAATCCATTTGAGAAGAGCTATGATCTTTACCTCTCAGCACTGGTTCATTTCATCTCAGATTTCAGGATCTCCCATTTACACAAAGCAATGGCTGACCTGATGCTAGCCTTTTCAGTTGATTTTGTTTAACGAAAAAGAGAGAACAAGGAAAAGGCTTTTTAGGCTTCGGCTGTAGATTGGGTTAGTTAGTTACGGTAAAAGCTTTTCTTGGTCCATTGGGCTCATTCATGCATTTGTATCATTTTTTCATGAATTTTTAGGAGTTTTTATACATTAATCTTTACTTAACAATTGAGGTGAAAACCCATTACTCACACTGCAATACTGAAAAAAAAAAAAAACCTCTTATTTATAGAATAACATAATAATTTTCCAAAGTAGAAATATGAAATAAAATTATAAATCATTTATTTATTTCAGTAAAAAGTTTCAAACAGTAATATGGATAAAAATATCTTTGAGCCTAACTTTAAAAAATACAGTAAGCATTAAATCTAAAAGTCATATAAAAAAATTGATGTTATATTCTTCTTTTTTTTCTCAATTTAGTCCTCCCTAGTCTAATTGGATGAAATTAGCCTTGAAATTGAAATTAAGGTAGAGCTATAAAATTAAAAGACAAACAATTGAAATGTAAGACACAAAGATAATATATGTCTAATTCTAATTTTTTACGATTTTTATTTTTGTCCTAAAATTCTTTATTTTCAGTCCTTTGATAAGAGAGATTCACTGAAAAATAATTGTAGAAAAAAAAAATATTTGGTTGTTGCGATTCTAACAACAAAAATGATCAAATTTGGTATTAAAGTGTTCAATTCAATGAGAAAGGTATGGTAGTAATGGTTTTTGGTCGTCATCTTGCAAAAAAAAAAAAAAAAATGAAATGGAAGCTTGGAAAAATTTGTGATTTTGGTTTGATTTTTCAATTTTTAACCATTCTTTTGCTTCTTTAAGGGCATATATGGGTTTCTTAAGGTTTGTTATATGTTTCTTAGATGTTTTTCAAGTGAAAAATTGGTTAAAAAATGAGTTGCTTAGTTAAAAACAAAATCACTTTTTGTCTAGTTTCTAGCCACTTTGGTTGATGAAAACTAAGTGAGCAAATGAATTTGTCATCTGCTGCAATTGACGAAGCATTATCTTTTTTTAAAAAAAAAAAAATTAAATAAAGGTGCAAGACATGTTATCCAACCCTTTAATAAAATTAAATCAAGGTCGGATACATGGCATGGTCTTCAATCCTACTCGTGTCTGACCTTAAAAAAAAAAAAAAAAAAGGTGCATGTCAAGTTTTCTTTTTCTACGCTTAGACACTACACCTAATCTTTTTCGTTTTTCCCTTTGTTCTTTGTTTTCTTTTTTTTTTCACGCTAAAAAAAATTATTTACATTGCTAATTCACTTACTCTTCAATTTTGACATTGTTCTTAAATAATATCATAAATTTTTATTTGAAATTTAATTAAATAATTTAAATTATTATGTATTTGATATGAAAATAATAATAGTAATAATAATTTTTTCATAAAAATTCTATTCAAATTATTTTTTTTATTTTTAAAATTTTAAATAGATTTTGAATATGATCTTATCATATTTATGATTTTGTTTTGTTTTAATCACACATGAAATATGGATGAATTATTTTGATATATTTTTTTAATTTGTTTTAACAATTATAAAAATAAATTAAATAGCAAAAATTATTCCAGTTAAAAACTTATGTTCACTAAGATAAATAAAAGATATGTTAATTGAAAAAATGATTTTAGACTTCAAAAATATATGTTTTGTGCTTAATGACTTACATTTTTTTTTTAATATTGTTATATAATTAGCTAAAAAAATTAAAAAGTTACAAATGACATGAGATAAGATATCTTAATATGCATGTATTATGTTGTTATTATAATATGTTGTTATCACGGGATCAGATAACTAAATATATGATTTAGATTAATAGATTTGTCATTATTTATTAACATATATATAATTCTCAATTTATTTTATTGAATGCACATATTATTGTTTTATTTTTTAAATTAAAATTTATTGTGATGGATAAAAAATTCAAAATGGCCATGTATTTTAGTTTAATAAAACTATTAAAAAATTCTAAGATTTGAATATTTTTTTATATTAAGAAAATTTTTTGTCCTCACAAGCCTAGCACGACATGCAAACTAGTTTTATATGAATAAATATTACATATCAACGTGAATTGCTAAATTGTTTTTTAGTATTATACTAGCCTTCGTGTCTGCACTCCATTGTGAGGCTAGATTATTTTTTAAAAGAAAAAATAATATTTAGGTACTAAAAATTGGTAATATATATATATAAAAGACTAATATGTGAAAAAGCTAATTAGGTCTAAGCCGTCACTAGACATTCCATCAAACTTGTGATTCATATTATATCGCTAGAATAATCCAATTAAAAATAAAAAAGAATTATTAAGTTTTTTTAAAAAATATATTAACTTTTTAAACACGTGACTCAAGTAAACTTGAAGCATTCAATTTAGAAAAATCATGAAATTTAATTTGTAAAAAAAAATATTGAATGATGTAATTAAATAAAAAATATAATCATACAAAAGAAAATTTTAAAACAACAATTCAAAAAATAAGAATCAAAATCATTATCACTACCACAGTTAATAAGTAATATCATCACTATTATTATTATTATTATGACAACCATCATCATTATCACATTATCATCATTATTATCACCCATAACTATTGCTATCATTATCATTATTAGTAATAATAGTCACATTCCTATTAATATTATTACTATTTTAACAATCATTATCACAATTTTGATAACTATTATTATTATTGTTGTTATTATTATTATTGTCATTATCACAACAAATATTATTAGTATTTTTATTATTATCACTATTTTTGTTCTTCTTCTGTCATATTATTACTATCATCATCATCATCATCATCATTATTAATATTAACATGACTATTATTATAATTATAACTATTATTACTACTATTGAAAAAATAAAAAACCATGACCTTCATTTAAAGGATATAATTGAAGACTATTGATTAGTACTTAAAAGTGCATTTTTATCAAGGTTTTATATTATCATATTGCACTTAAAGTATCATTAAATTTCCTAACTTAAGCATGTTTTATAATAACAAGTTTGATAACATAAGATATATTTAATTTATGATAAATGTTCATTTTGAATGCAAGCATATCTTGCAATTTAAATGATTGATTGATGTGTTTAACTATTGAAAATGAAAAGATAAAGAGAGGGTTAAACTTAAAAAAGAGATGCTAGTTCAATTCAAACTGGAACATCATTTAGTTATTGAATCATAATTGGAGTTATAGAACATGAATTTAGGTATGGTTTATATGGATGAAAAGCTAAGACATAGGCCTAAAACTTTTATGAAGAGTCCAAGATTTAAAACGGTTGTTTTCAAGTTCAAATTTTAGTAACAAAAAAGAAGTTGAAATTTGTCCTGCAACCCAGATACTATTCAATGTTCAGCTTATATCTCAAGTTCTAGAAGTCCAAATGAGCTTATTCTTATTTTGTTAGAAAGCTGAGACAAATGCTCAGAACTTTCATAAAGACTATTTGTTCAAATTTTGACGTTAGCAATGCCGTTTTATTTAGATAAAAAGATAATAGTTGTCACCAAGTCAAGAGGTGGTTGGTTATCCACTCAATAATTAGTCATGAAATCAATAGTTCTGAATTTTAGCCTATAAAATGAGGTATTTGCCATACATTTAGGTATCTTGATTTTCAAATCAAGATCATATTCTTGCCTTTTTTATTTGTATTTTTGTAATGTTTAAGCTTTGTTTTCATTAATCTCTTATTTATGCTTTTCTTCATAACTATGTTCTTATCTAATTTATTTATGTTTCTCTCTTCTTCACAATGTTTAGCTAAGTTTATTAAATCAATGTGTAAAGGTTTCACTAATGGTGTTAGAATAGGTATAATATAAACTCAACATAGACTTCAATGTTTATATCCAAGAAAGTTTGTTATTAATATATCTTATCTTTTTATCTCACTAATTCTTAATACCTTGCTTGTTAAATGATTAATCTAGATTTGTGTTGTCCAACCCTTGGTACAACAAATACTTGCACTTTCATAGCCTACTATTATATGATATAACCGACACCTGTGCTATGAAAAGAACTTGATTTGTTGTTAACATAAGTTAACATTATAAATTCTTGATAATACTTAAAAGTATGGTGTTACTAAAATAAGATAATTAAAATAAGAAATAAAGAAAGGAAAAAAAAGGCCATCGGCGATAAACCAACCATATTTAAAGAACACGCATCACCTATAATAGAAAATGAAATGGAGAGGAATAAACTGAGATGGTAAAAGCCTATTTTTTATTGTTGCATGTGTTGTCCAAAGTGTATAGTGATTCCAACATGTTGACATGTGTTGCACGTGCCAACAAATTTTTAAATATAAAATTATTATGTTAATGGTAAATTATGTTACTATTGTTAACCAAACTTACAATTAACAAAAAAAAACAAGTTTAAAAGAACCAAATACCCTTTATTACAATGAATTCAATGCATTGCATCCAAAATAACCCTAGTCCATATATTTTTTTTATAGGAAGGACAAAATGATCATTATATTAATAGTGATGGATTAACACTAGTGCTACAAGACATGTATACACTGAGAAAAGGATGTTTCCACTTACAAAGAAATGGATGAAGAAAACCTATATATGGAGAACTCATTAACCTTCAAGTTACTAAGTGTTGGAAAGTTTATACTAAAAATTGCCTCTAGAAATGCTTCTAACCTCAACAATATATTGCATGTTGCTAATATTAGTAAAAACTTAGTGCTGGGCTCATTGTTGAGCAAAAATAGTTTTAAGATGATTTTTTAGAGTGATAAATTTATACTCTCTAAAAGTAATATGTTTATAGAAAAGGGATATCGGTGTGATGACCTCTTTAAAATGAATATAATGATCATTATAACTAAGAATGAGAACAAAAAGAAGAATGTCACTTCTTATTATTTGCTTGAGTCTTGTGATATGTGACATGACAAGTTAGGTCATATTAATTATAATTCTATGAAAATTTTAATAAATCACTAATTATTACCATGAATAATTTTTTAGAAAAATCATAATTGTTAAATATGTTTATAATAAAAATTTATAAAACCTTATTTTCAAACAATTGAAAGAAGTATTAAATCTCTAGACTTAATCCACTTATATATTGGTGATTTAAAGTTTGTTCAAACTAGAGGTAGAAAAAAGTATTATATTGCTTTTATAAATAATTACACAAGGTATTGTTATACCTAGTTGCTTATAAGCAAAGATAAAGCTCTTCAAATGTTTAAATATTACTATAATAAAGTTGAAAATCATTTTTTTTTAAAGTAATAATACCTCAAAGTGTAAGGGTATCTTGCAAAGGTAGCATTACCTGATCCTAAAAAGGTCAAGATAAGACATAAAATAATAAATTGTGTATTTATCCGATATACATACAATAATAGTGTATATCAATTTCATGCACACAAGTCAAATAAAGTATTGAAGAAGATATTCATCCTAATATTATTATAAAATTAATGAATGCTATATTCTTTGAAGATGTGTTTCCATGAAAGGAAACACAAGAAAATCATTCACTTAAAATAATAATTGAGTTTAGCTCAAGTAATCATCATCAATTAGAAAATTATGAAGTTGAGCTTGGAAAGAGTAAAAGGGCAAAAATAACCAAAACATTTTGTCATAATTTTTTAACATACTTATTAATAAACAAACCTCAAATCTACTCCGAGGTAATGTCCTATCCGAAAACTTCTTATTGGAATGAGGCAATCAATAATAAAATTGAATTTATTATAAATAATCATACATACAAAATAACGAATCTTTCTCTCAAAAGTAAACCATCAAGTCATAAGTGGATCTTTAAAAGAAAAATAAAAACTAATGACACTATTAATAAATATAAATCTAGACTTGTTGTTAAAGGTTTTAGACAATAAGAAAGTGTAAACTATTTTGACAAATATTTATTTATGTCAAGAATAACTTTTATATGAACGTTAATAGCCATCATAACTATTAATATTAATGTCAAAACATCAATTGATATAAGTGTAAATCTATCCAAGAATAGAGGTAAGGGAGTAAAAATCAATTAGAATATTCTTTAATAAATAGAAGCCTAATATACCTTATGAATTGCATAAGGTCTAATATTATTTAATTTTTAACTTTTTTTAAAAGATGCTGAAATGCCAAAAATAACACAAAATACATTAAAAATATATTTTTTATTTTTTTTGTTACTTGTACTATTTTTTAGATTTTTCAAAAAAGTAAAAAAGATAAAAAAAAAAAAAAACAAAACAAAAGTTAAGGCCCTATTTATTTGCTGAAAAGTAGTTTTCTTTTGAAAAGTAAATTCTGAAAAAGTGAATTATTTTCTGATGTTTGGTAGTGTAATGGAAAATAAATTAGAAAACACTTTCCAGTATTCTGTTATGTCATGCAAAATGAGTTGGAAAATAACTTATTAAAATTTTATTTTTTCAAGTTTATTAAAATAATAAGAAAAAAAATCTTACAAATTAAGAAGTTGAATGAGAATGAAATTAAAAATATATATATAATTTTATAAATTATCTCAAATAAAATAAATAATAATCAAAATAATAGAGATCAAATCTATAAAATAAAAATAATGAAAGATGAAGAAATTAAAATAATAATAATTAATATTTTATAAATTATTTCAAATAAAATAAGTAACAATCAAAAGAATGAAGATCAAATTTGATAGATAAAAGATTTCAATTGAAAAATGATTAGGGAAAAGCAAATAATAATTATAAAAATAAGAATCAAAATTAGCATATAAATTAAATTTTAAGGGATGAAATTAAAAAATAAATATTCAAATCAAAATATATGTAACAATTAAAAGTTTGAGGATCAAATTTAATATAATCAACAAATAATATGATATTTTTAATTTTTTTTCACAACTTTCGAAAAGTGTTTTCCATCCAAAATAAAAGAAAAACACTTTTCTGAAAATCAAGTTAAATTTTTTTTTATTGAAAAGTATTTTTCATTGATTAAAAAAATATTTTCTGTTGATTAATTTTTCTAATAAAAAATAAATATAAAAATTATTTAAAAATTAATTTTCAAAAAACAAAGGAAGCCTCAAATCTGGTTGCGAGAAGTTGTTGCACAAGGTAAGGAAAATTAAAGATGATGATGTTACAGAGGGAAATAAAAAACAGATACAGACGGTCACGAAGCCATTTGACATGCCAAAAGGTGCATGAGAATATGGACCCCACAAAAAAACAGTATCATATGAGGGAATGTGGCTCCCACCTGAGGCATCAATACAGAAATCTCGACGTGAAGGGAAGGCTGAGTCCATTGCTCTCAAGGTATCTTTCTCCTTCATTTTCCATGGAATCAGGTTGTCGCTTTCCATAATTTTGAACAAAATTATAGTGTATGCGAACACACACACCTTCAGCAGAAGGATGCTCGACAAAATAAATCAGTATGGGAAAAATTAATTTTAATTTTTAATATGAAAAGGGTGAGAAAAAGTTGATAGAATCCAGGCAAAAGTCTCATTTTACAGTTTTATATAATATTTTTATTTTATTCTATAATTTAATAAATATTTATTTTTATTATTTTTTGAATTAATAAAAAAATGATTCGGCAAAACTCTTATAAGATTAAATATTTTAATTTATATTTATTTATTTAGTTTTGTAGTTTTATTTTTAGTTATTATTTATGATCTTTATTTATTTATTAAAATATGTAGCTTTTGATTTATTTAATTAATTATTTGTTTGTATAAATTTTTTTATTTTTATTTAGAATTTTTTTAACTATAAAAACATGTTAAAAAAATCTATATATATAATATTTTTAATTTTAAAAAAAATCTGATATCCAGTGAGACAAGCTTCCAGTATATTTAACGTTTTAAGGAAAATTAACGTCGTTTGCCAAGTGTTCTGGCACACAAATCGCGTGCTCTCTTTCTCTATCCAAGGGCTTATTTTCATTCGACTACTGAAACAGCCCAAAAGCTTATTCTAGTCCGAGACACATATGATTTATACCGCACTCCCGAATGTAGCTCCTTCGAGTGCATTCCAATCCATACCCTCCCCTTTTTTTTGGGTCCTATCCAGAACATTCCGTCGGCTCCAACACAACCGCTGGATCAACTAGCCTGGCACCTGTAAGGCTCACAATTCAACATCACATTTAAGAATTTCATTAAAAAAACCCTGCAGACTTCCTTCACCTCCTATTTAAACCCCCCAAATCATAGACAACCCAAAACAACAGCCAGCTTTCCTCTCCATTTCTTTTCTCAAGCTCTCTTTCAAAGCCATCTCTCTCACTCTCTTTCATCTCCCTCTTCGACGACCGCAACATGGCTCCTGAGCTTGTCCAGTCTGCTTTGAAACCAGCCGGGTTCACCAAGCTAGCTAGCTTACCTAGCAGGGCTTATGTAACGTTCTTGGCTGGTGATGGGGATTACGTGAAAGGCGTTGTCGGGCTAGCCAAAGGCTTAAGAAAGGTCAAAACGGCATATCCATTAATCGTGGCAGTCTTACCTGACGTGCCAGAGGAACACAGGCAGATCTTGGAATCTCAAGGGTGTATAGTCCGGGAAATTGAACCCGTTTACCCGCCAGAGAACCAGACCCAGTTTGCCATGGCTTACTATGTCATCAACTACTCCAAGCTCCGTATTTGGGAGGTACGTACGTACTTACGACGTAGGATTGTAATTAATAGAATCTTATTATTTTTTTTCTACTTGCACGTGGATTATCTGGGTGCTCCCATTGTCACACGTGTCAATCTAATGTGGGATGATAGTGCTTCCTGACCTCCATTGCATCTTAGCTCTGACAAATGGTGTTGTCCAATTTCCTGTGGACGAAAATGCCCTTGTTTAATGAAGAAGGGCCGTATCATCTTCGTCTAATGAACTACTTTCAATTTTGTCGCACGCCAAAGACTCGTTTTAGTTATTTGTAACTTTTAATGTGCTGATATATTAATGTTAAGAGTATGGTGTTTGATTAAATTGCAGTTTGTTGAATACAGCAAGATGATATACTTGGATGGAGATATCCAGGTTTATGACAACATAGACCACTTATTTGATCTGCCTGATGGGCGTTTTTATGCGGTGATGGATTGTTTCTGTGAGAAAACATGGAGTCACACTCCGCAGTCCAGGATTGGCTATTGCCAGCAATGCCCTGACAAGGTTAACTGGCCAGCTGAGATGGGTCAACCACCATCTCCTTACTTCAATGCTGGCATGTTTGTGTTTGAGCCTAGTATTGCCACTTATCATGATCTCTTGAAGACTCTAAAGGTCACTCCTCCTACCCCATTTGCGGAGCAGGTATGGTGTTCTGATCCATGATTTTGAATTTGATCGTCATGTTGTGTTTTGATGAAGGATTGTAGAGTTTTTCTAACGTTTCCTTTTTGTCTTTCTTTGGGCAGGACTTTTTGAACATGTACTTCAAGGATATTTACAAGCCAATTCCTCTAGTTTACAATCTTGTTCTTGCCATGCTATGGCGTCACCCAGAAAATGTGGAGCTTGACAAGGTCAAAGTTGTTCACTACTGTGCTGCGGTGAGTATTCCACTTTTCCTTTTGTATCATTTGTTTCTAGTTTTGAGGAGTAAAAATTAGTAATCTTGTGACTAATTAATTTGCTGGCATACATTTATGTGTAGGGCTCGAAGCCTTGGAGATACACTGGCAAAGAAGAGAACATGCAGAGAGAGGATATAAAGATGCTGGTGAAGAAATGGTGGGACATTTACAGTGATGAATCACTGGATTCCAAGAAACTTGTGGCGGCTGATGCTGAGCCAGTGAACTTACAGCCATTCATTGCAGCTCTCTCTGAAGCCGGCGCTGTTCATTATATCACTGCCCCATCTGCTGCTTAGAGATGGGAAGAAAGAAAGATCAAAGCACTATTATAGATTTAGAAGTGATCAATGTTGAAATCCTTCTCTTGATAGTAATTTCTTGGGTATAGAAAAGAGATACACTTTCTTCTTTCTTGGTGGTATCTCTATTTTCCGCTCAATCCCTCTGCTGATTATGGGTGGAGCAGTTGTTAAATTAATGCAAATAAACATATGTTGTGTTACCTGGTTTAATTCACTCCCTCTTTTCTTGTTTTTTTTACCCTTAATTCCTAGTTCTTCATGGCTTTCATTTCATTCAATTTAAATTCAAAAAAAGTTTAATTTATTTTTTTCAAGGATAAATTAATAATTAAATTCAAAACTACAAAGAAAAAAGAAAAGAAAAGCTATGCATACAAAACAATTAAAAAGAATATCAAACAAATTAAATTATCACAAGATAAATTACAACTGATATAAATTGTTTTTTAGTAGTGATGTAAAAATATTAAATCTAACCAAATTTTTTTCATATACAAAAAGTAAGTGTGTGTTGTGTGCGAGAGAGAGGGAGTAGTGTTTGAGATAATATATGATTAAAGCTATAAAAATGAAGAAAAAATAACCTCAATAACAAATTAAGTTTTAAAATAAATTTAAAGTGAATTTTTAAAAAGAACATGTTTTAAAAGATAGTATATTTTTTTAAAAAAAATATCTTTGTATTTTCAATTGTTCAAGTAAAACAAAGAAAAAAATAATTATTATTATAATTTTAAAATTTAATCTGAAAATTAATCCGAAGCAAAGATCAGGTTACTGCTTATAGGTCAAGGTCTAGCTCACAGGTACCTGAATCAAAATAAAAATAAAAATAGTTATTATCATAGTTTTAAAATTGATTCAAAATCAACTCAATATAAGGTTTGGTCACGTGTTAGGAGGATCAATTTGAGTTGATTCAGGTCAACATAAAATAAAAGTGATTTTTTATCATAATTTTAAAACTTGATTCAGAAGGTGTTGGAGCAAGGCTCGGGGAACGGATTAGGAAGGTCAACCTAGGTTGACTCGAGTCAATGTAACGATAAAATTTGTTATTATTATAATTTTAAATTTTGACTCAAGAATCAACCAAGGAAAGACTCAAGTCACAGGTTGGAAAGGCCAACACAAATTGATCGAGTCAGCGTATGGATAAAAATGGTTATTATCATAGTTTTAAAACTCTTATTGGGAGTTGATCAGAGACAAGGTTCAAGTGACGGTTCGGGATGGTCATTTTGGTTGACCCAATTTTATTTTTTTAAATAATCATAACAACCTTGCTTTGACTAATTTTTTTTCTCAAAAAAATCAATGGGTTTTTAAGCTATGTTTATCCTAGGTTGTCTTGGGTTTTTTACGAAATTAGGTTAAGTTAATCATTCCTCTATTTTTTCTTAAACTCAAACCGATCCAAGCCCCTGGTCAACTCATTAAGCCAGTTCTAGTTTTATAACTAGGGTTATTATAATATTATTAATTTCAACTCTCAATATAAACTAAAACAAAAAAAACAAACATTTAATTACTTTTTAAAATATATAAGTCTGGCAACAATATATATTAAAGGTAAAATATACTTTTTCATATTTTATTTTATTTTATTCACTATAACTAAATAGGATACAAAGACGGTTATCTTATCTTATACATTACTATGAAACATAATTTTGTCTCTGTCTCATTTTCTTTCTTGTCTTATTTATCTTTATTGTCTGTCTCTTTTGTCCTAGAACAATAACTACACGTTACCTAGAGGTCTTGAAAAGAAGAAATAAACAATTTCTTATCAAACGCTAACTAGGATTTTTTGAAATTAATTTCTCATTTATCTATAATTAGTTTTAGATCTTTTCTACTCTATGTTATATAACTCATATTAAAGAATACTTTTCAACAAAATCCTAACTTAAAAATGGATGAATCCCATCTTTATGACTTATATGTACCTAATAACTATATTTAAAATTCAAATATTTTATCAACATTAACTTAGTGTTTCCTCATGTTTTTAGGTTATATTAAAGGATTACAAATGAGGTAAGGAATCTAAGATCAAGATCTTTTTTTGAATAAATATTCTTTGTTTCCATTGTAAAGAAAAAAAAAGTATTAAACTAGATTAGCCAGTGAGCAAGTTTAGTTTATCATAACAAAAGCATTCTAATTAAATTGAATATCCAAGATTAAACTAGAGAGCATAAATGTTTAAATAAAAGCATGTAAAATATATGTGTTATGCAAACATGTAATCAAAACTAAAATCATATAAAGATTATATCAAGCATACTAAGCATATATATCTAAAGAAGCATAAGATATGTAAACACAATCCTAAATTGCATAATAATATGTTTTTATTGAAATAAAAGGGGTACTTATTAAATCACTTTAAAACAAATCAATCATTGTTGTTGTCAATAACAAATTCTTTGTCTTTAAGATTTTATTGCTCATCACTTGGTGCAAAGGATTATTTGCAATAAGTCTTCTAAGATTTCATCACCCCCACCTTGTTTATATGCACTTTTAAATAAGATCAATGAACCAAGAAAATATGACTCGAGTATCTCTTAATAAGACCAACCTTAAACCTCATATTTAGTAGAAATATGAAGTTCAAAATAGAGGAGAAAATACTAGAAATTAAGGTGAAAAAGAGAGGAAAAAGTCTAGAAAAACAATACAAAAAACTCTTCCCATAAGTGAATTTTTGAACAAAAACTTATATGAATAAATTCTAATTAATCTTGAAATAAATTCCCTTCATAATTAGCTTTAATTACCTATCATAATATCAAAATTAATCATGACAGTATCTTGTTTTAAAGAGGTGCAAAAATTGTCCAGGTTTATAAAGAATCAATTCTAGAAAAAGAAACTAAATAAATTAATCAAACTTATTCCATGACCTATATAAGATGATGGGTTAGAGAAAATAATCATTTATGGACTAGACCTAATTCCAAAATTAAGATGGAGAAAAAATTAATCTTTCATAGCTTAAAAAATTATTTTACAGTAAACTCCAAACCTAAGGCCTAAACACAAGTCATATCAAACTGCACACACATGTATATGTGTGGGTTTTATCCCAAAGCTTACTTTGTTTAGGTTCTCTCCCCTTTAAAATATTAGCTAGAAAAACAAAAGAATGATCTTAATTTTAACAAATAGTGATGTGGATACCTCCCAAGATACGCTAAAATCATATTTAAATGGTTGACAATTGACCTAACAAGAACTTTCCTTGGAGAACCAAAGTTACAAGCAATAATCAACCCCACCATATGCCTATAAAAAGACGGGAACAAGTAATATGAAATCACAATGAAATTGATCACTCATTCAAAGAGGTTGTATGTTCATTTATGAACTTAGTATGAGAATCACTCAACCACATAAAAAATAACAAGAAATCTGATTTTCTTATTAAAGATAGTCTAACCTCAAAACGTCTCTATAAAAGAATATTAACACTAGAAAGAATCTAAAGTCTAATAGGATATACCTATTAAATATGTATATACCTAATAAATAATAATTAAATGAACCAAAATTTAAATAAAAACCTTAATGTCTCTAAAAGGCCAAATAATAACTAAAAGATAATAAAACAATATTTCAACTAATTTAAATAAGACTGAAGTTGTTTTCGTAATTTGTTAGCCGAATCAAATTGAAGCCCAACTTCAAACACATGGTTCTCAACTATGTATGGATTGTGAACTTGCCTACAATTTATTCCTTTTTTTTGCTTTAGTGAGGCCTTTTCAATAGTGGTTGCCATATTTTCATGATAAATTCCTTTATTTACATGTTGATTTTGCTTATCATTGTCTCAAAGTGTAGTTTGAAGATGTTCATCTGATGCTACTCAGTTTTCATTATTAAAAGGAGTTGTTAGCTCCATCAATTTCAACTTATAATGGAGTTCTTTATGTCATCATTTTGGCTACATGATTACCATAGATTCTTTTAAGCTAAATTGTCTCCCAACTAATCTAATTGTGTTCATCTTTGCATTAGTCATCATGAATATCATCTTTAAACAAAATTGCACTCAACTATTTTAATTATTAATCAATATAAATAGACATGCATCTATGTTATCACAGGTTCTTTCAAACAATAATTCCCTCAAACTTATTTGAATACTTATCTTTATTGTGTCCAATATGAGGCACACTCACATCATCATCACATATTTGTTTTCAAATAACCTTGCCCTTAGCTAATGAGGAGCATATTCATCATCATCAATCAAAATCTTTTAGATATAAATGCCACAAATATGCATCATCATTATCATAAAATTTCTTCTAAATTGATTTGATTTCTTATATTTCACGTGGCCAGAATGACGCGTACACACATCAACATCATCCTTGCTAATAACTTTTCAAATTCAGTCAATGGCCATTTCTTTTGTTTCAAATTCATTTTTTTTTATTTTGTAAATTATAAGGATTATATTCATTAAATTCTAATTATTGAAATGAAGTATTGAGATGTTTATTTGAAAGTATTTTTATAAATATTATACATCTTTGATTGATATTGCTAAACATGTCACTCAATGTCATGATACAGTTTTGGATGTTTTTGATGGAATGAGTGTTGGTTGGGCTTTGTGAGGAAGAATTGTTTATCTCAAAACTTAGCTATGAATAACTCAAATGAATTTCTTGATAAATAGAGGCTATTTTAGAAAGAAAAGATTGGATTATAAAAGTAGATTTTTAGCTTTTGAAAAGAGAGCATCTTGCTTCATGTTATATTAAACTTTTCTATTTATCATATGATTTAATATCATAAAGAATGTAGTGCATAAACAAGTCGTGATTAATGTATTTTAGCTTGAAAAATATTTGTCTTCTCTTTACATAGGCTAGTATCTTTCAACACAAACACGTTTTTTTATATATTAGAAATGGCTTTTTTAAAAAAAGTAATATAGTTTGAGGCTCATGTATACAAAATAATGGATATGCATGGCTCAAATGGTCTTTAAAGAAAGAAAGACATATGATCACTTATTTCATACAAATATTTTTAGGCTTGTCGTGTGGATTTTATCTTTCTAGAGATTAACCTCATTATGATGTCACTTCTCCAAGCTTTTTGCCTTATCATTTGATATTTGGTTTTCAAATAGGGCATTTTAGAAAGCTTTTTATTTATTTATTTATTTTCCTTTATTTTACAACACTTTTTTCTCTCTTGACATTTTATTTACTTAAAGAATTTCAAAATCTATCCCTAGTATGAGGGGTGATCCTAGTCTAGGTTCTTATTTAAGGAAAATAATTTTGGGCTCAAATAGGGACAACAAGGGATAATTTTATATTTATAAAAGGATTACCAAAAATGGTCTTTGTTCATCTCAAATCCAAACTTACTTATGTTGACAAGTTTTGTTAATTAGAAAAACCAAAGGTTAACCTTAAAGAAGAAGTAAGACAAGTAGGGTAATAACTTGTATTTATCACCATTTATATCTTCAAATCATTTAATTCTATTTTGGATACAACTTTATTATTCCAAGAGAGATTTTCCTTTTCTAAGGTTTATAGAAAATAGAATGAATATTTTATAACTTATATAAAGGTAAGAGTGAGGTTTTGCCTTTTTATATTTATTAGGAGTGAAAAAGGGCATTTTAAATTTCATAAGGTGGGATTTTTTCCTAGTATATGATGATATATTTTGGAATCTGATCAAATTTTTATAGAAATCTACCATTATACTTGTCTAATCATAAATGCAAATAAAATATTAAAAGTAAGTTTCATAAAAAACATCTCTTGTTTTTCATATAACAATAAAATATATAAAAAATATACTTCTTTAAAAGATGTAACACAATCCTAAAACATGTAAAAAGGGATAGTCTAGGATTGCTTATAAGAATTCTTAGATTTCTTCTTCAATGACAAATATCATATGGAATGAATACCGATGCAATTTATTTTTTATGGTCATAAATGCTAACTTTTTATGTCCACATTGGTTATCTTAAGTTAGGTCAAAACCCCTAGGAGATAAATTTGGGTACATATAATATTTTTCTGTATGAAAAGGAGGTTTATCGCCAAATCATTAATGAACTCTAAACGCTAATAGGAAAAGTACTTATTAATGAAAGAAGTATGTATAAAAGCCACCTCTAGAAATCTTTTGTTGCTAAATTTGTACTGGAGAATCTCCTCTACTTAATAAAAATCTTGCAACCACTCCACCATTATTAACTCAAAAGTAACCTTTAACTACTTGCTCTTCATAATTTTTTTTCTAAGCCTCTCATATTGTTCTAGCTATCTCTATCATTTTTATTTTTTTTT
Organism: Populus alba; assembly: GCF_005239225.2. Classification (NCBI taxonomy): domain Eukaryota; kingdom Viridiplantae; phylum Streptophyta; class Magnoliopsida; order Malpighiales; family Salicaceae; genus Populus; species Populus alba. The sequence continues at coordinate 11,586,646 of NC_133285.1, read as the reverse complement.
GCTCTTCCTTGGTATCTGACAATACTTTGAAACTTTCTTGTAACTCTTAAAAATTACATTGTTGCTATTGTTGTAACTAGGCTAATAGGTCATTTGTCTCCTATTATATTATAGTGGGGGGGTTTATTTTAGAGTAGCTAAATTAGATTGTAATCTTTTTTTTTTTCCTCAACACTTCTTACTTTGAATTGAAATTCTTATTATAAGACTCCTATTGTTCCTAAATCTCCTCCCTCACATCTTTCATGGTCTAAATCATTGGCTTTTATGGTTTTTTATTTGTCAAGTTAATTGTTTAAGGTACCTAAACCGAGACATTTGCTGTATATATGGAAAACACATAGAATATTATTACTTCAGAGGGGCACCATTTTCCTCCTAGTTATATGGGGTGAAACTAAAAGGTCATGTTTGTACTTGAGGTGAAGGTTGCATGCTTGGAAGGGGTTGTGTCTTTGTATGTATTTGATTTCTTTCATATGTTTTTTTTCCTTAGTGAGATTGTTTATAGTGGTCCCTCAAGTATGCTTTTAATTTTATGACTTCTCCTTTTAGGCTGCCAATTTCTTTATGGTGTTTCATCATAAATAAAGCTCTTTCTTCATGTTACATTTTGTTTTATATATTTTGTGTGGTGTACATTCAAGGGAAATTGGATCTTGGTAGGACAACCTAATTTCTCCATATACTAAAACTATAAAGTAGCATGCAAATAAATAAATAAATAAGAAAATGGATGAATTGATTATGTATGCTTGTTATTTGGGACTACAAGTATGAAATAAATTAGATTTTCATGGAAAGTTTTCATTAAGGGCTCAAAACCTATAGAAACTTTGATCAATGTAAGGGAAAATATTTTGTTTGTGATAGAAGTTAACTCCAACATAAACTAGCATTAGACATTAAAAAAGCAATTAGATGTCTAAAATGTGTAACAAAATGTCTTTTTATTAATACAAAATAACATATTATAAAGTTTGTCTAATATAGTACAAGCTTTTCTAAAAATTATTTTTTTAAAACATTTCTACCCTACTCTTTTTTTTTTAAGCTGACTAACCCTTTGATATAAGTTAGGCTATACCTTTCAATTTTATGGCATAATTTTTGGCATCTTCAGCTTATATATGATAGTGTATGGTTTTAAAAGCTTAATATTATTTTTTTTCTAGCATCTCTCATCTATCAAAGTTTGCTTGATTATGTCAAATTCATCTTCCTGGCTAACTAATTCTCCTAAATAGTTGTCTAGTTATGAGGATATCATTTCCCAACACTCCGACAATTGACGGAAAAAAATGGTATGTTTTCAAACCTTATCTACTCCAGTAACCTAAATTCAAACCATATCAGCAAACAATTTCCCTCATTATATTGGCCTTGCTCTAACCTAGTCTTTATATCCTCAATCATAAGGTGTCACCATCTTATACTTTCTATAAGGATCAGTGGAGATATAATAAAATCACCATATAAATAGATATGTATAAAATGTCATGTTATAAGATTAACCCTAATAAATATGATTTAGCTCATAAAGGGCTTTAGCTCTCGGCTTTACTACCCCTAAGATTTTTTTAAGGTTCCTATATGTGTTGATTTTTTAGTGAGGTACACTGGCCTCTAAACTTTTTGCAACATGGGTATAAGAGTAGCTTCATAATTTTGTGTATAGGGTACGTTTTTATCTTAGAAAAAGTACATATGATCATTAGTGTATATAATTCACACTCCCTACGTAAATCTCCATATCTAATTCTAAAAGGGATGATCTTGAATCTAGAGCTTTTTATTGGTTTGTGTTGATGTGTGTGAAAACTTGAAAAATGGCATGCATGAACATTCAATGCATAAATTAAAATTAATACAATAATAAATAACATAAATAAAATAAATGATGAACAAAAAATGGCAATAAATGTATCAAAAAGAAAGCATATGTGTATAGGCTTAATCTAGTCCTTAATGAAGTCATCATATAGTTGCACTTGACACAACATTGAGTCCTCTAAAAATAAAGGGAAAATGGAAAACAATGGAATTGTGACCTATTAATTAAATGAAACTAAAAATTCTAAATTATGCATTTGTTCAAGATATTCCAATAAGGGTTCGGTTATGCTTAAGGGAAGCTAGACATCACATTTATTGCATTCTTTCAAACAAAGGGTTACTTTAGCTATATATTATCTTCTAAATTTATTCTATGAAATCCATTAATTATCTAGATTATTTTCTAAGCTTATTCGTAGTTTATTTCATTTATTTCTAATGATTTGTGAAGAATTCAATGGTGATCCTAAAAAATAGAAGACTCGTTGATTAGACCATTTAAGAAAAATTTGATGTTCATATCTAAAAATAGAAGAGTTTTCTATTAGGCCATTCGAAAAATTTAACATATGTTTCTAATAAAAGAGGATTCGTTGATTAGGTTACTCTTAAAAAAATGGAGTCCATCCCTAAAAATAAGAGACTCGTCAATTAAGTCATTCAAAAAATTTGATGCTCATCCCTTAAAATAAGAGACTCTTTGATTAGGTCATTTACAAAAAATAATCAACAATGGTCCCTTGAAAAAGAAGAATTTTTTATTAGGCCATATACGAAAAAATTCTAAAAAGGTCGCCAACTTGAAGAAAAAACTCATTTACTTATTTTAAAGTCCTAATATGCATGAAAAATCAATACATTAAAGTTATATAAAAGTATAAGATTAACATAGAGACAAAAAAAGACAAAAATAAAACAAGATTTTTTTTCTAACTTGCTTGTTGTAGTCTTTATAAACATAAAGAAAAGATAAAAATAAACATCCTATCATGCATGATCAAACTAGGTCTTTCTTATCTAACAAAATAAAGATTTAAAGCACAATTAAACCCTCTTAAAACCACAAATCCAACACTCATGAATCATACTTTAAGATAGGAAAAATAAAACTCATTTTTCTTCATGATTTGCAAACTTAGCTTATATTATTTGAACCACAAAGTTCACTTCACATACAACTGGAAAAGGCATGAAAAAAGGCTATTTATTTCAATAAATAAAGAACAAAACTCAGATGGATGAGAGTTGCTGCTGCTGTTGTTGTTAAATGCTATTGTTTCTAATGCAACTTTTAATGGATTTAGTTTGGAGTTGGCCTTTATAAAAAATCTTAAGTGTCATAATGTTTATAAATCATCTAATTGCTTTGTTTTGAGTTCTATAACTATAAATAAGGTTGAAAATGAAATAGGGACAGAGATGTACTAAACTTTTGGATAGATTTTGACTTCTTTGTTTTGGCTATGTTTTGAACTTTAAAATGGCACAAATAGAATTTAAAATATTAATAAACATTATAGGCCTAAATCTTATAGTTCTACAAAGCTAAATGACACCTAAAACTAAACTATTTATTTCTAGTTATAACTCAAAAACCAAACAATGTTCCAAACTACTGCTTATTGTGTATATCTTTTTTTTTTTTTATGGTCTCCCTTTTATTGTCTATTTTATGTCTTTTTATGTGTATATCTTTTTCTTTTTTGTTACATAGCCTTTTTCTTTTTTTTTTATGGTCTCCTTTTTATTGTCTATTTTATGTCTTTTTATATTCCCAAAAAAGCTCTTCTCTACTAAATCATGGCCCTCCATTTCATCTAATTAATCTCAGTTATCCATCTCTTTGTACTATCTAAATTGAGTTGCTTTTTTTTTTTAATCTTATGTTTGTAAAGTTATACCTACTCTAAAGATGTTGATTTTTTTATTTTTTTTATTTTTGTTATTGTGTAGTTGGTGCAAGATGACATATGGGAGCTTATTTGGCTTCATTTTCACAGCAAAAATAAAAGAAAGAAACTGGGTAGTGAAGTACTAAAGTTTGGAAGCAAAGGTGTTGATTCTTGGCAATAGCTACACAAGACAAAGATAAGGTATTTTGGCGCTTTTTACAGCAATAAATGAGGCATAAAGGGTGTGTTTTATAGTTGCCTAATGTATTAGTTTTGCATCATGAAATATGGCCTGAAAGAGTGTCATTTGCAGCTGAAATGAAGGATAAGAGGTTGTGTTTTTTGGCTATTTATGCAAGCTTGAACATGGAGGTTGTGTTTTTTAGCCATTTATGCAAGCTTGAACATGGAGGTTAATGTGATCTATTTTTTCCCTTAATTTTTTCAAGAAAAGATCACAAGGAGAGGTCAAAATTAACCATATTTTCTCATTTATTGGTATAAGACAAAAAGACATTGTGTGTTTATTTGTCTTGAATTTTTAGTGTTCTATAAAATGTTTAAAATAGTGAAATAGTTGAATTGTGTTGAAAAGGTATTTCTTGTAATTATTTTTATTTTTGAAATTTTTTATTTTTCAAAAATTCTAATAAAGGTGATCATAACAAGGTTCAAAATTGAGTTTTGATAAAAACTCATCGAAAGGTCCAAAATCATGAAATAGCTGAGTATTGGCTAAATTGCATTGAAAATGCATTTTCCTAGAAATCTTCATATTTTTGCAATTTTTGTTTTAAAACAAAATGATAAGAAAGATGATTGAAATGAGGGTCAAAACATATTTTTGTTGAAAACTTATTAAAAGGTCAAAAATCATGAAATAACTAAGAAATGGTTGAATTGTGTTGAAAACACATTTTCTCATAAATCTTTAAATTTTTTATTTTTTTTAAGAAAAACAAAATTATAAGAAACATGATGGAAATAAGGGTCAAAATCAAGTTTTGGTGAAAATTCGTAAGATGACAAGATCGTGATATGATCAAGAATTGGTTGAATTATATCAAAATCAAGCTTTTTGCTTGTTTTGTTTTTTTGAAAATTATTTATTTTCCCAACTGCATAAGAAATTATCTTGTAGTTAAAGATAAATTAGGAGTATTTAGATTTATAAAAATAAATTAAAAACTATGATTGAGATATAAATTGAGTTAATTTTCAATGTTCGTAGCTCTCAAAAACATGTGTACAAGGAAAGATTATTTAATATTTCTAGCTTTACAAATCAACAACCAATTAAAAGCATTGAAAAGTGACATTAGTTTTCCCCCCTTTCACAGCAACACCTTTCATCCATTAATGGTAACTAATATTCTCTTTCAAAGAAGGAAGTCTTTATATGTTTTGATGTTTGATTTGATGAGCTTTGCAACTCATACGAACTAAAGATTAGTGTAGAAAAAAACCATGATGAATGTAGCTATTGTTCTGTTAATCTTAGCTATTGTTCTAGTGGGTGTTAATTTTAAAAGTGGAAGTTGAGTTTTGGGTATAAGAATTATCAAAAATGTTAAAAAAATAATAATAATTTTTATGATTAAGTTTTGTGTATAATTGGATTCTATTTTACTATAATTTCAACCATAAAAGCTTAAACAAAAACAATAGGAGGAGTAATGTTTAGGGTGTTGAAGATTTTGTTGTAGAATTTGTCTTTTTTTAGAATGAATATTTATCATTGTATAATACCAGTCCTTCAAAACTCAAAAGTTTGTCACTCTGATCCTTAAAAAAAAAAAAAAAAAAAAACGATGAATTCAAACCTCTTTTTTGAAGAGAGGAAAAAAAAATGGATTTTTAATGCTATTGGACTCTCCAAGGAACTTTATTAAAAGACCGAGACCGACTCCTTGGAGGCCAGAGTAGAATAAATAAATAAAAATACAAAATATTAACGTGACAAAATCATAAATTCTGATTAATTGTACAGAATATATATGAGATCTTCCAAAGGAAAGAAAGAAATTCAAATAAGATTTACAATTAAAAGGAAAGAAATTAAAAAGATTTTGCAATAATGCTAACGAAGTAGCGATTATCGATTGGTTCCTTTCCTTCCTTTCAGACACTCAAAATCTCAGAATATATACATTGGAGGTAGCCTGAGAAAGAGAATACAGCAGATTCCAACGATTCTAAATATGGCAAAATCATTATAAATGCCTGAATCTGATAAAATGCGATGCGATTTCCTTGATTTATATTAGGGAGAAATATCCCCCCAAATAATTCCATATATTTGCTTACATTAAATTCAGTCGTCTATATATTTGTACAAGCACAGACTCTCTCTCACACGCATCACAGAACAGTTAATTCTTGGATTGACGTTCACTTTTCAAAGCAAGCAAAGAAGATGGCTTCTCCGTTTTGCTTTATTTCTTTCATCCTCCCCTTGGCGATCATTTGTGCATGCTGCCCTTCCCGCGCTGCAGCAATCAGGTTTGAAACGAAAGCCGATGCAGCGTTAGTTCAGAGCATATGCGAGGAGTCCCAGGACCCCGACTTCTGCAATAGGACTCTAGCCGTCGACCCACGGGTTGCCGCAGCCACCATGGATGGTTTAGCCATGTTATCTATTTTATTGACCATCGATCAATTACAAACGACGTCGGATACCATTGCTAGCATTCATGGTCAGACCAGTGACCCAGTTGGCAAGCAACGACTTGGAGTTTGCCAGACTGATTACAAGGATGCGCTAGGGCAGTTTCGTGGAGCTTCGTCTTCATCAGACGCCAGGGCTTATTGGGATGTGATCGATCGGGTTAGAGATGGAACCAACAAGGTTATAGATTGTGAAAATATTTATAAAAGAGATCCCATTAGTGTGTCACCCATCACAGTTGATAACCACAACGTTATTAAACTATCAGAGCTTACTTTGATAATTGTTGACAAGATTCTTCCGCATTAAGTTGTAGGTTTATCAGGATGTGATCAGATGCCAAGACAGTTCTTTCGAGGTTTAAATCATCATATTGTCTTTCATATTAGCAATTAATATATGATATATTGATTATTATGGGAGTGTACTCTTTTTATTTCATAATTAGTTTTTTTTTTTAATTTTAATTAAAAGCAAACGTCATATGTAGTAAAATAAAATGAATCGTTCTTTGTCATAATTTTTTTTTAAAAAAAGATACGGAACTTTCTAAGAAATAAAAAAAAAGGAACTAAATCTAAAACGGGATATACCCATCATATCAGGCTGGAGCAAATGCCCCATCCCATAAGACGGGATCTCCCCAATCTGAAAATGCTCCTCTCTCTTAGAAGTCAGTTTAGGTAAGTAATCTGCACAAAAGTTACCTTCCCTTAGAGTATGTTGGATACTTATCTCCCGAGATCTTGAAAGCAAGTCTTTAATCTCTACAATGATAGCACCAAATTTGTGGAAGCCTGTGGAATCCTCCGAGTCTGAGAGAGAGTCCATGGAATCTGAATCCGCTTCGAGTATGACATAATTTACTTGAGAAGCCCTGATACCGCTCTGAAAAGTTTTACAATTTGGCTGCTATTGTTCCACCATTGAAACTCTGATGGTATTGTCCAAAATATTGGTTCTGTTGATCTTGTCCACCATCGCCAGTGTAATGATCATTGAGTCCATGGTGGAATTTCTCGGCATTTTGAGTGTAATTGCTATTCAGGCTTCTTTGCGACTCCATAAGACCTTGTGAATCAAACCTAGACTGGTTCTGAATCAATTGCACATCCCCATTTACTCCATAAACCCCATTTTGACCATCCTGCTCCCCAAACCCACGATATTCCTGTTGAAATTCTCCGCTATTGTGATCATAATGACCACCAAAGTTTCCATTTTTGTCAACTGGGTTATTCTGATTCTGTCTCCTACTTCCATCCCAAGAAGCTCCACTCAAGTTATGCTATTCTGACTGGTCGGTGAGGTACCGGTTTGTTCAAGAAGTTAATTTATGGGGTGTACTTGAGAGAGAGAGAGAGAGAGAGAGATTAAAAATGGGCTTGGGTTTGTTCTTGCAAGTTCAAAACCTTGGGTTAAGGCCCATTCTCAGCATTTCTTCAAGCTGTCCACTATTTTTACCTTTGTATTACCTAAAGCGTGTGTTCGATAATTGTGTTGGGTTTTATGGTTGTGATGTAAAGCAAGGTGTTTGTAAGGAAAAGGTTGAATTTACAAATTTTATGGTTATATATGTGGTTGAATAAAAATAATTTAAAAAATAATGGAAAAGTTATTCGAAAGAAATTTTTTTATGTAATAACACTCTAAAACTTGCATTTACTATAATTGATTGACTATTACCTTAAAGATTAGGAAAAATTAGGGGACAAAAGCTAAAGAACTCAAGAAAAGAAGGTTCGAGATGCTATTACCAACTTAAGTAGGTGAAGTAAGACAATGATAAGTAGGTTAAGCATGAAAATCATTGGTGAAATATGACAAGTTTTGGCATTTTCATGTTTGTGAGGTGTCGAGACAAAGGAAATAGTAACTATACATTTTTTTTTTCATTTTCTTGAGCCTAAGAAAGAGCTAAATACCATCCTACAAACTAACACTAGCTAACCATATTCCAAGAATAAATTATGGAGTATTAGAGCTTAAATTCAATAGAATTGTTAGAAAAGAAACCAAAGATAGATTGTGAGGTTAGAAAAGAAAAGAAACAAATAGAAAAATGAAAAATGGCTAAAACTTAAGTGAGTGATAAAACTAATAAGTATGCATAAATTTTATTGTTCTAGATATTTTTATAAGGAGAATTTTTAAAAAATGCTTGTTGGGTTTTCAGAATTTATATATGAATCCTAACCTAAGTCTTGAATGAAGATTTCACATGATAATTACTAGTTAATGGTATGTTTGTGAAAGATTGAATCATGCTTTGTTTTATTAAAGTAAAAAAGATGTGTTTTAGCTCAAATATTGTGTTGATATAATAGCACATTATATATGAAAATATAAAAACTTGCTTTACATGAAATTATGGCCACTTACATGCTACAATGCTACCATTGATGTAGTATATGGATATGAGATATGAGCATTGAGCTGCCATGCATGTTACGCTCGTGAAAATATTGTATCAATAAGATATTGGGATTAAATATTGTGTACTTGCGAAGATTTTTATTCTTGTTAATCTAATCCTTTACTAAGTTATAATCATTAGTAGATAAAATGTTATTTTCAAATTATCAAAGTAAGAATAAAAAAGGACTCGGGTGATAGGCTACTAACCGAAATGTTTTTAGAATCCTAGTTTGAAGTGTGACTTAAGTAATGTTGTTATATCTTTGATATGTTAGTTTTGTATATGGAACATTACACAAGTAAATGCATTTGTAAATATATCATATATAAACATTTTTAATGTTGACTTGCAAAATAGGACAACTTCGTACAAAGATGTTGAATATATTTTAATGAACAAGACAAGACAACAAGAAGATATCATGTAAGTTTGTTTAATGGAGAGTAGGTTGTATATGCTTATGAATGCATGTTTGGTTGGTAAATTTAATTGATAAGATAGCGATAAGTAACTAAAGAGGTTGGTTTACTTGACTAAAAACAATAACTAGGATGTATAATCTTAGTAATTAGGAGTTTGCCATTTTATATCCCAGTATATTCATACACTTTTTAAGGGTTATTTTTATAATTTTAATAAAACTAATAATTGATTTACTCTCCATCTCCTAGAAGCATCAAAAGCAAGTATTTGTTGCTTTTGCAAAAGTAGTGATCTAATCATGGTTTTTAATGAATCTCATACCAGTTTTTGTATTAGCCTTTTTTAAGTATGATTGGGACAAAAGCAATCACAACCGCAAAAACAAATAGATTCCTGGAGAGTGAGCTTGGATAATTGCATGACCCGTAAAACAAATCTCCTCTCCTGTGGGTTTGGAAGCCCTCCACTGTCCAAGACATTTGACGTTGGTGATTAAAGCCTTGTAAGGTTGTAATAGCGTGTAGTTAGTTGTTTAACAATATTTAGGATTAAACAAGAATAAGATTATGGTCTTACCTTAGAGGCTATTTATAGAGCATTAAACTTTTGTGCATGTGCCATTGTAAGGGTAAAGTGGTCAACGACCTCCCAATTTTGGGACTACTAGGAGATAAAAGTCTTGCAGTGGCAACGTGTGCCCCTACATAAGCTTCTCCCACGTTCTAGGTTGTGTAACAGCGAGCGTTGGACCACCTCCTACGGTGAGATGTCCGAGGGACATGACCACATATAATAAATGCATAGTTTTGTTCAATTCAGAGGAGATTGTTTACGCACTAAAGCCTGGTAGGCAGGCACTATGGTACCCCTGACTCCACGTCAAGGATGGTTCGTCTTTAGGAGCACTGGGCTTTACTATTTAAATAAAAATCACGAAGAAAACGAAAATTTACGGAATATTCTGAAGCTACAGGAAACAAATGGCAGTTTGCAAAAGCAACCACAAACATGTTTAGAGACAGGTAAAGACGACAAAATGAGTCGGAGGAAAATCCAGAATACAAAACAAATATAGACCGAGTATTCCTGCACTCACTGCGATTGCGAACTTGGAGTTATATCATCTAAGCCTGCAGTCAGATGAACACATTAAGTTCACCAAATCATGAATGATCACATATGAATAAGAAAAAGTGGAGGGATACCACATGATTATACCTTGTTTGCAATGTTGTTTGAGAGCCAGTCCAATCCCTCATACAGCCCCTCACCAGAAGTGGCGCATGTGCTCTGGATGTACCTGCAATGAATGATTTAGACAGTCAGTTACCAAAAGGATGGTGGATTGCTGGAAAAAGGAGGGCATCTGACGGTAACAAGTTAGCTTACCAGTGGCGCTGACGAAGGGAGTGAAGGCCAAGCTTATCAGTAATCTCAGCGGCATTCATTGCATTCGGAAGATCCTGTTTGTTTGCAAAAACTAGAAGCACAGCATCCCTCAACTCATCCTGCAAATGCAACAGAAGCTATTGTTATCACACAATCATGCAGAGGTGACAAGTCAAATTACAGCATCTATATCTGCAGCTTCCACATTTTGCTAATCATTATAAAATGTGGAGCAGTCTGGTACCTCATTCAACATCCTGTGTAGCTCATCCCTAGCTTCAACCACACGATCTCTGTCATTGCTATCAACCACAAAGATAAGTCCTTGTGTGTTCTGGAAGTAATGTCTCCACAAGGGGCGGATCTGGGGAAGCAAGATAATAGGGCATCAGTTGATAAACAAATTAAGGGATTAGAATATTAAAATCTTTAGACTGATTGTAAATGATCCAGATCAAGAGCACGTTATTATTGCAGTGGCTATGCTGCAATGGCACTTGGAGACAGGAGATATAAAAGAAGCACAGATCTATCCATTTAAGATTTGACCATAACAATAAATATTTCAGCAGGAAAAGGTATAACACAAGAATGCGACAGCTAGCATCACTAGGATTATTTGGCAGAGACCAGAGTAATGCATTTGGTTGTTCCAATAGCCAAAAAAAGAAAGATTTATGCAAACAGTGCTATACACAATACAGCAAATGATGTTGTCAAGTGATAAAGCAGTATAATTGAAAAACACTTGCACTAGTGAATGTCTCAAAATGGAAGGCACCAAAGAAAGCCTTTCCCTTGATAATCAAAGGAAGTAGCAAAGTATAACCATGGCATAACATGTTTAGCTTATGATTATTTTAAGTGCTGGTGAAGGAAAATCAGATCAGCACTAGACCGTCCATAAGCACTCATTTTCAATTACGTAGGTTCAATAACATGATGGCTTTCTTACCATAGAGGCTTGAGTTCTTGGATGCTAACACGATTAATGGATTTCCTTATGATCAGCCCAATCCATTCTAAACCATTTAATGAAGGAGAAAAGGATGCTATCACTACTACACCCCAAAATGATAACAGCCTTCATGCAAAAGATTAAAAGCCAAATCAGTACTCAAAAGACACATACCTTGTCCTGACCCCCGACATCCCAGACAGTAAAGCTAATGTTTTTGTACTCCACAGTCTCCACATTAAATCCTGATCAAACATCATCATCATCAGATCAGATCTAAGCCCAACAGAGAACATACGGAGGATAAAAAATAATTTCAAATCAAGGTAATTAACATCTTGACTCCATAATAAAGTGAGCCTTACCAATGGTAGGAATGGTGGTGACAATCTCACCGAGCTTGAGCTTGTAGAGAATGGTGGTCTTACCAGCAGCATCAAGACCCACCATCAGAATACGCATTTCCTTCTTAGCAAACAGTCGGCTAAACAACTTGGTGAAAGACAGCCCCATTTTCTCACGTCTGCCGATATCAAAAAATCAAATCACTAAATATAAATCTCCCAGCCTAAATCAAATGCAATTCCACACCATTATCAAAAACTAGATCTCAATCAGCTTCATTTAAAACATTTCACATTTCAAAAACCAATCACAAATCAGAAACCTAATTGATAAATGAGCCATATCAACAACACATGAGAAAGACAAAAAAATCACGATGAACCTACAAGACTCAGATATTCAATTCAAAACACATTAAAACGACAGCTTAGACATGCATTTCCAACGGATCAGGTACCAAACAGGATGTGTTGCATCTAGTGATCTCCGAATCTAAGGTATCATCACATGATTCAAATCATGCAAAAACAAAAGCATAATATGAAGATCCACAAGGCAACAACACATCATAATCAAGATCAAGCCATTCCGAAACCAAATCGTGCTCTAAATCTTAGATCAGGACGTGGAATCCAACAGACAAACATTCAACAATTCGATTAAGAGAGTGATCGAACACAAGATCAGGATCTAAAGTACGGAATTTCGGAATTGTTAAACACTTGCCTGTCAAGGAGCCGAGAGAGGGAGAGAGGGATCTACCTCAGAAGAGAGAATGAAGAGGAATTAAATTGAAGAGTAGGAGGAGGAGCTGTCTTTCAGGGAAAATATTTTCACGCTCCAAGACATTGATGGTGTGTATTTATAGCACTTTAACGGGATCATTTTCCTTTTTTTTTTCTTTTTTTAACTGTCCAATACGCCGTCAATAACTGTGACCATGTGGTTGCCTATTAATGGGTGGTTCCCCTTGTGACGCCGTTTACACGACGCTGTGGCCTGCGTTAGTTTGAGATTGCACCCTGTTTGGAAATAGGAGGTGTGTTTCCCATTTCGGGATCGGGCCTTTCTGATCCTGGCACTTGGAAACTCTTTGCCTCGCGTCATTGTTATCAGGCTCTTATTTAATTCAAGCTCAGTCTCCTGTCAGACCTCAGGCATGAAGAATGCAAATGTTTTTTTACTATTATCTTTTCGGCCGAATCAGTGATCAATCTGTTGATACACTTTTTTTCTTTCAAAAGTTCAAATAAAATATTAAGTTAGCAATTTTCAAATTTTTTTTATATATTTGAATGGCATTCCACGCAATCACAAGTTGACTTGTAAATTTTATACAATTTTAAAAGTCAATAAATATATTTATGCATGAAAGAAAAACTTGAAATTTCACTAGACACATCCTGAACCAATCAAAATATTGTTGCAAGACCTTATATTAGGAGCGTGCTACTCCTAATCCCCTCGGCATCTCCATTTGTTTAAAAACCGGAGGATGCTTGAAAATATTACATTGATTATTTTTTTAAAAAAAAAATTGTTTTTTTATATAATAAAATAACATTTTTATTTTTTGAAATTTATTTTTAATATAACATATCAAAACATTAAAATTTTTTTAATTTTTATCAAAACCTAACACAATGCTGAACAAAAGCTTAATTCCCTTATTATCAGCTAATTTAAAGAATATAATTATGGTTGTTTTTAAAAATACTTTTCTTATAAATATATCAAAATAATATATTTTTTATTTTTTTAAAATCATTTTTAATAACAACACATTAAAACAATTTAAAAACATCAAAAAATGTTAATTTTAAATAAAATAAAAAATAATTTTTTTACAAAAATTTAGAAAACACGGTGAATTATTTATTGCCTAGAAATACATCAAAATAATATATTTTTTTAATTTTGAAAACTCATTTTTAATATAGTACAACAAAACATAAAAAAAAAAATTAATTTTCAACCAAAAAAATCAAATTTTGCTTAACCCTGAAGCAATGCCGAACAGGGGCTTGATAAAAATAGCAGTAGGGAGCCAAATAATCAAATCTAAACTTGCATGGGATCACTTAGGGTTCAACAATTCAGGATTCCCGTATATAGAATGAGGCAATAATGAGTCTCTACAGATCACGCCGCTCTCAATTGGAACCATTTTTCAACTCAGGTTATCGAATCCCTAACAAAGCACATGATCCACCTGTAGCACCATCAATGCCCAGGTAAAAGGAATAAGAGCATGCTGTACAAGATGAGACAATGAGGGAAGTGTCCACCGGCGAATAAGATACAGTTCAACACTAATATCATAGCTCAGTACAAACCCCACAGCATGTACTCTGTGGGGCGACCCAATCCTTCTTGTTATTACTTCCTTGCAACAAACGCGCGTAGACATTCCTTTTATTTCTAGTCGTTTAATTCAAGATAGACAGCTATAAAAAGGAGGAATCAAATTTTCTAGTAAGGACTAGGACAAGGGGTGATGAGGATGGATGGATGCCTGACTATCCTAGCTACTAAGAAAGCGTTAGATGCAAATCTTGACCTGCGCATGTTGATTTTAAACCAGTCATGCAGAAAATGTCATGTCGGACAACCCTCCTGTCATCCTTTCAGCCTTCTCTCCGCGTTCACCTGAAAATGGTGCATGGAAGGAAAGAGTGCTGTCATATATCATCATAATCCCTGAACAGGAAGGTTTGGATAATGAAAGGTTTGGATAATGAAGAAGATGCATGCCTTGATCCATCAGGATGGTATAGACAAAAAGGCATCAGTGTTGGAAGAAAACAATGGCTTACCAGTGCGAATTCTTATTACATCTGCAACAGGTACCACTGCAAAATAACAAAACCTCATTAGAAATGCTGGTAATATATCTAAGCCATCTACTAATTCAGAGATCAAGTTACCTTTCTCTACTTGTCACAGTCATAGGTATAATTAATTTAAATTATAATGGAGAAAGGCACATTCACAATCGTTTAGATTCATCCCAAGAAATGGTTAGCAAGCTTGGTTTTGCATTGCAAGGTTGCATCCAGGACTTGCACATTGCAGTTTCAGTTTTATTAAACTCCAAGGTGAGTGTGACTGCAAAAGAGATATGCATGTAGCGTGGCTCTATGATAGTTCACAAGGTGTGGTTTAGATGCAGCTATGAACAATGGTTTCTGACAAGAGAGCTTGCCAAAATCAACCCAATTTTTTTTGATACTATCCAATTGCTAGTGCTCCAATTAACTCTTTTTACATTTTAATCCTTTAAAGGGTCCATACAAGTAACCGAGTAAGAAGTCACATGGAAAGAAAGTGTGAGGGTAGAAAATAAATACAAGGCGCATGTTAAAACCTACCATCCGAGTCCAGACTGTTGTAGCTTGTGAAATCAAAATTACTCAGAA
The DNA here is from genome assembly GCF_005239225.2 of Populus alba. NCBI lineage: Eukaryota > Viridiplantae > Streptophyta > Magnoliopsida > Malpighiales > Salicaceae > Populus > Populus alba. The sequence continues at coordinate 11,571,297 of NC_133285.1, read as the reverse complement.
AGAAAAAATTGCAGCTTAGGGATTTCATGTTAACACAGCTCTAACCACATATGAAATACAGATTTACTCTGGGAGCTATCAAGTGTAATACCGTCAGAAGAAAATAACCTTTATTCATTTGTTCACACTCTCTTATTTCTCTATTTGCCTATAAAAATTTGTCCTTCCAATAGCTGTAGTTTTATACAGCCTACACAAGATAAGCATACTCAAAGGGTATTATAAACTGCATCACAACCACAATGGTCTTCGACAATGTATTTCTAAGTTGTAAGAAACACACAGAATGAAGCCATGAAAGACTCCAAAGAAAGGGAGCACTTTCCATTTATATTAGAAAATTATGATTCTCAAATACCTGACAGCTATCTAAAGCTGCAATATGCTAGCAGTTAGCACACTTGCTAGAAACTTTCACTAACTAAATCTGTTCTCCATATTCCCAAGAACCATATAAATGAATGAGGCCAAGAAAAAGAGCAACAAGAAAATGCGAAAAAGAAACACAGCACAAAAACTACTAAAGCAGAGTAAAATAGAAAGCAAATCAAACCAAGTTCAGATAAATTTTAGTTCCTTCATATGTAATAATATACACAGATAAAAGCTTTAAGATCAAGTATAATGGAAATCAAAGGATCATGGAATCTGCTATCATAAAGATTAATTTCGGAATCTTACAGAAAATCTTGCCATCTCCAATCTCTCCAGTCCATGCCTCATCTTTGACCTTTTCTATAACAGCTTCAACCTAAAACAGCATAATGTAAAAGACAAAATGGACAATTACTCGGTAAATGGACATCTGTGAAATTCTTTAATTTACATGCAGCAATGTGAACAACAATTCTATTATAACAAGAAGAACAATAATCAATTCTAAGTGCACATATCATATTTGAAATAGTACTTAGGCTAGTGGTATCATGAATACCTGGTCTTTCTTCACTACAATCTCCAACTTAACTTTAGCAACAAACTTGTCTTCGGAAAACTCTGAGCCTACGGTGTTAAAGCAAGAGGTATGGTTTATAAATACTTTGACTGCTCTCACTCATATAGAAGTGATTAACAGACAGTACTCATCAAAAGGGCCAACATTGGATAGAACAAGAAAACAAGGGCGAAAGGAGACGAAACAGAAAGTGAGATGATTCTATAATAGGCAACTATAATCAAGTCATCTCATTATGGAACATCTAGAGGTACAAAAAGAAGAGAAACTTTCAGTGGTTCAAGTAAAAAGCTTACCACCATGCCTCTCCTTTGAACCACCTTGAGCCCCAAAGCCTCGAACATCGGAAACAGTAACACCACGAATACCAATTTTCAACAGAGCCTTCATTTTTCAAAAAAAATCATAGAAATTAGAACCAACTGTAATCAACTAAGTTGCGTAGCAAAGATTCTTAAGAAGTTCAATTGTGGAGCACAAGAGAAAAGGGTCAAATATGACCCAAAATGCTGCAGCAATAATGAACTCAGAAATCCGTATGGTCAAATAAAACTTGCACCCTGTTTTTTGCAATTATGAGCTTGTACAAAATCATCAATTCATGTAACTTAAAAGCATCTCAGTTTCTCTGCATACAAGAAAGATAAAGTCCAAATTAGAAACTTTCAGTTAGTAACAAGATCCAATGAACATTGTACAAAGTTCCAAACTTATATTTTCTTCTAATAGTGCTCTCTCGATCACCCAATTCCACAACTGTGGTAGCTAGAACTCAATACAAAAATGGTTTAATTATCCCTAGAATGACACAAGCTCTAAAAGTAGAGTGCCAAGCTTGAAATTCCTGGAATCCTTCTCTATCTAGAAAGACTAAAACAACACTCGAGTAAGATTCAAATTTATCCTACTAATAGGGTGGGTTCATCATCAAATTTAGGCCTGCAGTATCCAAACAAGAACGCTAAGCGGCATGAATAACAAACAGCAATGAGCTAGCTATTCATTCGACATATTATTATGACATAACTGGATTCAATATTAGATGCATCAAGTCAAGTAAAGGCAGCGAACTTTTAGAAGTAGTGGATGGATATCAATATGGAAATACAAGTAAACGAAGCAATGAGAAGAAATCATAGTAAAATGCATTGGGTAGGGCCCGTCTAGTCTTACCGAGGAAACTTGCGAGACTCGCCAGGGCCTATTTCATTCATCCCAGATTCAACGGAATTAGAGAAACCAAAAGGAATCAATAAACAGTAATATCTTATATGCTGCCGAAGAAGAAGATTACCTCAAAATTGCTTCTACCTTGTAGAATTTTGCATCTGGAATATACTCTAAACAATCCAAACATACAAATCGTTAATGTTCATGCCATCTCTAAATTCAAATGTGGAGAAAAAACTAAATTAACGCATACCAGGAACAGAGGAGCTTTGGGCTCTAACTGTAGGAATAATGGACGCATTTCGTGAGGTGTTTAGGGTCAAGTTAAACTGAGAGAATCGAGAATTCTTCAACTTGAGAGGTTTCAAAAGGGAATCAAAAAGAGGGAGTTGTTTGTTGAGAGAAGAGTGAAATTGAAGAGAAGTGAGGGAGCCTGGTTTCACTGCTGCCGAGGCCATTGTTATTTGGTTTTCGTCGAATTTTGAAGAGATGAAGCTACAAGTTAGCTCCTTATGCTTTATATTCTAGACCGGAGAACGGAGAACGGAGATGCTGCGACACCAGAGCGAGCGAGCCTCGAGATTAACGCCACTTTCCTGATCGAAATGACACGAGGAAGGAATAAGGAAGGCTTTGAGTGAAAATAAGAGTTGCGATGGGCCTCAGTCTTATTGGGCTCAAGGATCTTATTTCACCCAACATTGCCATAGTCCAAACAGTCCATGAATAAATAAATAAATACATAAAAATGAAGAAAACCACTACTGTTCATTTTTCTTTTCCTTGATATTTGGTAACACGATACGAAGAATAAGCCCTTTAAGATTTCTAATATTTTATTATTCTTTCACTGAGTAGTTTATTTTAATTTATCTATTTAATCTATACATTTTTTATTTTATTATTTAATTATAAATTTTTATTTTTTTTTCTATTTTGGTGCATAATATTAATTATATATAGAGTGTTGACAAAATTTGGTGCATAACAAAAGTTATTGGTTAGGATTTTAAAAATCATTTGTTTGATCCTTTTAGAATAGATAGTAATTATTATAAAATCAGTTTATAATTAAATATTATTTAATTTTTAAATTATTCAGTAGTTATATTTACTAAAACAAAAACTATTCAATGGTCTCAACCTTCTGATTTGGAACTTGATAAGAGTTTAAAATATTTTTATGCAAGTTTCAATCATTATCTTTCTAATGAGCTATGTGACACAACCAAAAAATTGATATCTTATTTCAAGTGCAAAAGTGTCGAAGTAATAAATAACCCGGCAAGACCGGGGTCAAATCACAAAAAGGTTAACTATATAAATTATAAATAATAATAACTACAACAATGATGATGATGATGATAATGGTGATGATGATGAGTTAAAGAGGACTTTGAGATATAAGATTAATGTGAAAATTAAACAATGATAAAAGAGGACTTTGAGAACTTGATAAGAGTTTAAAACATTTTTATGTAAGTTTCAATCACTATCTTCCTAATAAGTTATGTGACACGATCAAAAGATTGATGTCTTATCCCAAGTGCAGGAGTGTCGAAGTAATAAATAACCTAGCAAGACTGAGGTCAAACCACAAGGAGGTTAACTATATAAATTATAAATAACAACAACAACAATGATGATGATGGTGGTGATGGTAAGTTAAACAAGACTTTGTGATGTAAAATTAATGTGGAGATTAAACAATGATAAAAATAATTGTCAAAGTTAAAAGATCTACTAATGGTATTTCAAATAAGTATAATATAAACTCTTTTTATTATTCAATTGAAAACCACACACAAAGGAGGTTCCGATCGAATAATTTGTTATTAATAGCTTCTTATAAATTATTAACATGATCATATTAATTATCTTATTTAAGTAATACCAAACTTTTAAATATTGTTAGGAATTCATGATGCTAACTTATATTCACAACAAATCAAGTTCCTTTTCATAGTACAGGTGTAGGTTATACCATATGGTTGACTATAAAAGTTCAAAGCATTTGTTGTATCAAGTGTTATACAACACAGATCTAGATTAACCATTTAACAAGCAAGGTATTAAGAATTAGTACGATAAAAAGATAAGATATGTTAATAACAAACTTTCTTGGATATAAACATTGAAGTCCATGTTGAGTTTATATTATACATATTCTAACACCATTAGTGAAACATTTTCACCTTAACATAATAAACTTAGCTAAACATAATGAAGAAGAGAAGCATAGATAAATAAGATAAGAACATAATTATATAGGTATAGTAAAGGAAATGAAAAGCATAAACAAGAAATTAAGAAAAACATAACATGGAATAAAACCTGAACATTACAAAATAAAAAGAAAGAGAGCAAGAGAAAGATCTTGATCTAAACAATCAAGATGCCTAAATGCATAACAAATGTCTCTTTTTATAGGCCAAAATTTGAAAATATTGATTTGATGATTAATTGTTAAGTGGGTGGCTACATCTTGACTTGGTGACAATTCTTATTTTCTTGTCTGAACAAAACATCATTGCTAACATCAGAATTTGAACAGATTATCCATGAAAGTTCTAGGAAATTTTCTTAGCTTTTCAACAAAAAAAAGAATTGGTGCATTTGGACTTCTAGAACTCAAGTTATGGGCTGAAACATTATCTAGGTTGCAGGACAAATTCAGACTTCTCTGTTATTGCTACAATTTGAACTTGAAAATGACCTTTTTGAATCTTAGACTCCCATAAAAGTTTTAATCATATGTCTTGGCTTTCCATATATATAGAATAGACATAAATCCAAGTTCTACAGCTCCAATTATGATCCAATAACCGAATGGTGTTCCAGTTTAGATTGAACCAACATCTCTTTTCTAAGCTCAGCCCTATCTTTATCTTCTCAATTTCAGTACTTAAACTTATTAATCAATCCCTTGATTTATGTGATAGGCCTGTATTTAAGATAAATATTTACCATAAATTAAAGGTATCTTATATTATTAGATATGTTATTATAAAACATGCTCTAGCTAAGGAGTTATTGATAGTTCAAATGCAAAATGATGATGTAAAACCTTGATAAAAATACACTTTTAAGTATTAATCACTATGACACACATGTAATTGATATTTTGGATAGAAGTCTAAGTGTCACTTATAAGACACACATACTTGTTTTTTTATAGCTTTATTTAACCTTTTCTTCTCTTTAGCATAAAGGTTTAGACAATCCCTTGTGATAGTGATTTGAGAAGGGACATAAAATTTATGTTGCATGGCTCGACTAAACTGTTTAAATCCTAAAAGAAAACTCATCACAAATAATCATCTTACTACGTGACTTAAAATCTATATTGCAAGGCTCGACAAAACTGTTTTAATCCCGAACCTTTTTCAATCCTAAAAGGAAACTCATCACAAATAATCATCTTACCACGTGACATAAAATCTATGTTGTATAGCTCAACAAAACTGTTTAAATCTTAAATCTTTTTCAATCCTAAAAGAAAACTCATCATAAATAATAATCCTACCACATGTTTTTCTATAAGCTTTTTGACTAAAATTAATAACCCGAAGAGTATCCCCAGTTTTATCTTTAACCCCCTTAAAAGTTTGAGCCAAGATCTTTTGTATTTTATCATCAAACTTAAACCTACTAAGAAACTGTTTACATAATTTATTTAACTGTGTTCACAAATTACTAGTACCAAGAGTCTTTGAGGCATATGAACAATCTTGTTTACAATGTTTATATACAACTTTTCTCGATGATGGATTAGAACCCTCTATTGTATCAAAGTGATGCCAAACTTTAAATAAAGTTCTACAAATTATTTGTTGAAGAAGGAACAACATTATTCATTAGAGGATCGTTTGATGGATAACATTGAGTTTTGGAATATAAAATCTTGTATTCTCCATCTAAAATAACAAAATTTAATTAATTTCAATTTAATACTTATACAAATCCCTTTGTTCATAACAAGATAAAATAATAACAAAAAATTTGAGAAAATACATTAAGTATATAATATAGATACAAAGAAAATTATATATAATTACACCATTCCTAAATTGTAAAGTCTGAATTAGGGTGCGGAAAAATATTTATTTTGAGGATGTTAAAGATGTGAAATTAGTTAGTTAAGGATGCAACAACAAAGGTGAGACATATGAATCCTTCCACGCCTTTAACCCGTGTCAAAACCCCTAGGAGTGTTAAAGGTCCTTGTAAACTACTTTTATCTTGGAAGATAGAGAATGAGGGGCTAAGCGGCGAGAGAGAGAGAAATCTGAATAAAGAGAAATAAGTTGGGTGAATATGCTCGTATATGCATGAACAGTAGCGTAACAGTAACTTCCCTGCCTCTTCTTAGTTTAATTTTATTATTTATTAATTTTAATTCTAGTTTTCTTCACATATTTTTTCATTCATACTTTAACATCCTCTCACTTCCCATTTCCATTGACTTATAAGCAGTTTGGCGGTGGTGATTGTTGAAAGGTGAGTTAGAAAAATGGCTGCAAAGGAGGGAATTAGGAGTGGAAGGGAAGGTGAAGAAGAAGAGCATGTGTATAGGATAAGCACAGACAAAGAGTGGGAGGAGTTGCAGAGAAATGGATCTTGTTTTGGTGGACAACTTGACAAATCTTCGGGCTTCATCCATCTCAGCAAGCTCGACCAGGTCTATCCTCCACTCCCGTCCCTTCTCTCTATAGATATTGCTCTTGTGCTTCGATTACTTGTCTAAAAATAATTTTGTAACCTCTCCATATTCATATTTTCATCATAGCATTGATCTTGGCAAGAATCGGGAAACAAAAACAGAAATCAGGCTCTTAATTACTCATTTATGTGCTTTTCCAAGAACTGGTAGAGGTTATGGAAAATCTTATGATTTATTTTAATGCGGGATTAGTTGATCAAAAATACTCAGTCGATGAAATGGGATATTTGGTGGTTTTGTTAGTATTCAGTATCCAAACTGCGGCTTGCTTCCCAAGATGGCAATTTCTATTTTCTGATATCTATCCATTTTTTAGTGAGGGATGATTTACGGATACTCAACTATTTATGGGACGGTCTTTATAAATATATATATGCAGGTGATGTCAACATTGCAAAACTTTTTCCTGAATACTAAGGTGGATTTGTATCTGCTTCAAATCGATGCTAAAAAGGTTTGCACTTTATCATTTTATGTTTATTAGTCTTTCATTGATTCGGCAGAGGTATAATCAAGCTATTAATAGGAAGGATAAATTCTTATAGCAAACTGAATTTCATGTTAGGGGATGATGAACAATTGTGACTTGGAAGTGTAGAAGTACTTTATGAATGCTAGCATCTAAGGATAAATTCTGATAAAAAGGTTATAGCTTCTCTGCCCAGTCTGCTCCATGTCTAACACTTCTAACCCATTTTGAAGTTTTTAAGCTGTACTGTACTCTATTTGGCCGTTGAACTCAATCAACAATATGGTAAGTGGTTTATATTTCAATTTTGGATTTAAGTTTCCCCGTGATAAAAGGTTTAGATGAGGTTATCCCAAGTTTTTTTCCTTTTGTTTTGCTGGTTTGGTTATAATTGAAAAAATCAGCTGGGCAGAAAAAAAAGAAATACTAATCAGATATTGGACTGCACTTTTATTTTCAGAATTCATGGAATAGTGTATGTTAGGTATTGCTTCCTGAGGGTTACTTCCAAACTCACCAATGAAGTCTCAGAAGGTTCAAGTTACTGAGACTTGGGTGCTAATGGAAGGACAAGCAGTCAAAACAGGAATGTGTTGAATTAGGAGTGGGGGGGTCTTAGAAGTTCAGACCTCAGGCCACGATTCGAAAGGAATAAGGATTGAATGGCCAGCAATACTATGTTTTCAGGTCCTATTTTGGAGTACATGAATCAGTTGGTTATATGTATAGTTTCCTTTGGTTGAATCGATTATGAAGTCGCATAGCAATAATACCGAAATTCAGATTACATAGTTGCAATGTTAATCCTTGACAGTGCTAAAGTCTCATGATTTCAGTTCTACGCTGAAATATAGGTAATCTAATTAATGTGCATGTTTGTTGCAGCTCGGGGATGGATTGATATATGAAGTCGTGGATGGTACCAACAGCTTCCCTCATTTCTACGGCCCTTCTCGGAGTTTCAGTCCCCTCCCTCTAGACGTAGTTATCAAAGCAGAGAAGCTTGTTCTAGCAGATGGGCAGTTCAGTTGTAGTTTGCTGAACTAAGCTGCTCTACTTCGAGATTTAACATTTTTCTGTGCTGAAACAAAAAAAGAAAGATATTTGTGACCTAAATGGACCTATTGAAAGAGGCTCAATTTGATAATTCTTATGTTGTCTTAAGCATGGCCGTGAAAGTGAAATGCTCGGTAGGCAATGAACTTGAGTTAGAAATCCATGATACAACAGATACGATCAGAAATAATTTCTTGTGCTGTAAGAGTAAGTTTGGAATCGTCTGCCTGACCACATTCACCTTGGAAAAGCCCTTATGGTTGTTGAATGGGATTGGAGAGTTCCAAGTCCACCTCTTTACACCCACAAAAGCTGAAAATATGGAGTTGGAACACGGGAGTTCAATGTCCATAACTCCTTTCATGCTAGGAAAAATGTCTAACAATTCTTGAATGCATATGAGCTGAAGATATCTGTCATGTTTATGCACCACCCTAACAGTATTTTCCCTCGGAAAGTTGGCTGTATTATCGAGTTTGTGAAAGAAAACAAGACAGTACATATAGATAACATATTTTTAAAAGGATGCATACAAGTAGCGGGGATAGCTCAGTTGGGAGAGCGTCAGACTGAAGATCTGAAGGTCGCGTGTTCGATCCACGCTCACCGCATTTATTTTTTTGCCCTCTCTACTAAAAAAACGCTTTCGGGACGTCACCGGATTTTGGTCAACTCGGGATCGAAGGCGGCGGTAGCTATCCCCCCTCCACTATGGATTTATAGACGCCTGTATACTTTCTCATTCCCCTCCAAGCATTCAAAACAAAGAAGAGTCAGAGCCCTGATTCAATTAGGCTGTGTTTGATTGCAGGAAAGTGAATTCCTGGAATTCACTTTCCTGCTTTTCTAGTGTTTGGCAACAACAAGAAAAAAAGTCAATGGAAAATGAATTCAGTCAATGGAAAATAAATCAGTGTTGCCAAAGGAAAGTGTTTTCCTTTATTAAACAAAGGAAAACACTTTCCGACAGTGGCCAGTGCTGAAAAACAGCCATTTTCTCTTAATTGTTCATGTTAATTGCACTGTTCAATGAATAGTGCAATTAACATGAACAGTGTATTGCGTACACTGTTTGCTGAAAAATAGTGAACAGTGCAGTTCTCTTGCACTGTTCACTTGCCTGTAGGATTCTTTTTTTTTTTTTTTTTTTTTTAAGTGTGCTATTTTTTTTAACATTAAAAATAAATAGTTTAGAGTAAATTTTAAACTTTAATATTTTATCCAATTTTATTACATGCTAAAAATATTATTAAAACTATAGTTTTTGTCGGATATATTTCGTACTTAATGGAATTATAAATAGTTTCATGGAATAGTAAAAAACATTTCACAAGCTTATTTCTCTATAATATGATATGATATATATAATTATATTTTATAAAATAAGCTATGTATGAATATAGAATATAATAAAAAAATTCATCATTATACATTTTAGATTTCATTTTTTTTTGTAAGTGATTAAATATTTTATATTAGATATTATATATATATATATATTAGATAAATTTGAAAAAAAAATTAATTCATTAATAAATTATTTTCCAGTTCATTTTCCATAATACAACCAAACACTGGAAAGTGTTTTCCAGTTCATTTTCCATAACACTACCAAACATCGGAAAATACTTTCCCAGAATTCACTTTCCAGGAATTCACTTTCCCCGGAATTCACTTTCCAAAAGGAATTCACTTTCCTGCAAACAAACGGAGCCTTAGTTTCACCCACAAATCCTCGTCTCGGGGACGCAGCAGTAATGGCTAACAATCGGGAAAACCTTATGCAGCAGCAAGTTGGCGCAGGTTAAGGTGGCCATAATTTTAATATTCGTGAAGTTGCCGGTTGTTAACGATATTATCCAATCTCCTAAAGATAATACTGGTACTGAAGATAAACATGATCAGGGATTGATATCCCTGACTTGACCTGACCTGACCTGCTCATACCTGATCATACCTGAACAAGAGAGATTACTACTACTAAAGATAATCGTGATCTCCAAGTATATCTACAATAAAGATAATATTGATATTGAAGATAAACATGATCAGGGAATACGATAATTATCAAGAAGTCTGGATACTGGAGAGATCATGATCAGGGATTGTTATCTCTGATCATACCTGATCATACCTGCTCATACCTGACCACATCTGATCATACCTGCACAAGAGATATTCATTGAATCTGAAGATAACGTGATCACATCCACAACAATATTAGAAAATATGTGTATATCTTATCATTAAGTGTATTCTTGATTATAGGATTTATTTTGAATTTAAGATGGTATTATATAAGACCATCATGTAACAGTAAAATACTATCAAGGAAAATACATTCTTCTTATCTCTCTAGCCTTCCCGTCTACAGCTCTTCTCTTCTTCTCCTATTCTTTTATCATCTTACACCAGTGGTAAGGGATTAGCAGGTGCACTTCAGCTTCTGGACAAGAAAAAGAAAACGAAAGTTCGATGATTATGATGATGACATGACAAAATACTCTGAGCAAAAGGGGAGATGGGTTTGGAAGGATTGTGGCTCCACGAAGAGCGAGGTTCATGAATTTGAAAATATGATAGTGATGAAAATATATTAAAATAAAATTTTTTATTTTTAAAAAATTATTTTTAATAGTTATATATTAAATTATTTTAAAAATATAAAAAGTATTTTTAAATAATTTTTTTTAAAAAATACCATTTAAAATGTAATTCCAAATACTCCACATCTTCATCATTGATGGTTCAATCATTCGATTTAAGGGTGAGCAAAAAAAATCAAAAAATTAATTAAACCAAGAAAATTAAAACAATAATAATAAAAAAATCAAACATTAAAAAAAATTGATTAGAATTTTTAACAAACCAACCGGTTTGGTTTGGTTTTGGTTTTATAAGCATGAAACCGAAAAAACTGAACCCAAATTGAAAAAAAAAACGAGCTAAACCAGAAAAAAACGAGTCAAACTGGAAAAACTGAGCTAAGCCGAAAAAACCAAGCTAAACTGAAAAAATCGAGCAAAAAAAACCGGTTTTTGTTTTAAAATAACTGAAATTGTTCAGTTTGAACCGGTTTCGATTCGCTTTTTATTTTAAAAAAAACCACTTAGGTTATTTTTTTTATAAAAACTAAATTGAACCGAAAATAATCACCATTCATATATGACTTCAATGATTATGATTTCTTCGGCATTAACTTTATTTTGCCGGTGTTCAGTATAAATTTATTTTGCTGGTGTTCAGTATAGAAAATATCATAGTTTTAAATCAATAATTTTCTTTGCAATAAATCTTAACATAATTTAAAATAATAATTTTTTTTTTGTTGTACACCTTCATTATTTTCTTTCCACTAAATAATTGTCAAAATTTCCATGTTGATTAAGGATTCAAAGTCAGCAACTTTTCCAGAACATGAAAATTTGGCATCTTGAGCATTATTTGCACGGATTCCTAATCCTACAAGGTTGTCCGGTCGGCAGCTCTTTAATACACATAAGTCAGCAAAACACACATATGCAAGGGTGGAAGTTTTTGACATTCTTTTTGGGAGTACGACAACTTATTAGTTTATTTGGACTTGAATTATTTATTTTTACGAACTTAGGATCTTAATCTTAATTAGGTTTTATGTTTAGCTCATTAGTCCATTAAAGTTTATTTGTTTTGTAAACTATAAATACCCTATTTAAAGGGTCAAACATGTTAAATTTAATTTATTTCAAAATAATGTTATATGTGCATAAAATTGTTCTTACTTTAGATTAAAAAAAATTCACTATTTTTATGGCATTCTTTCTATACTTTCAATTCATAATTCATCATAATAATAGGGTTAAAGTCCTTTTTTTTTCATCCAATAGCTTTAATGTCTTAGTTTAGGTAATTATTATGTCAGTTTTTTTATTTATTATCATAATCTGATTATAGTTTTTTTGTGTTATTCTTTCTTGCATGTGAATTCAAAGATTCTTATCCTGGATTCATGTCAGTTTGTATCAGAACAAGGCTCTAAAACAAGGTTTTATCTTTCTCTATCTATCTATTTATTTTTAAATTGCCCATGTTATTTGTTCGTTTTTTCTCAATTTTGATTTTGTTTTGGAAATAGTAAATATAAAAACAATTCATGTTCAAAAAGGTTATTGCTGAAAAGTATTGTAAACGAAAAAAATTTTGAAATCGCAAGTTGTTTTATTATGTTGTAGTGTTTATTCTATCATAGATTAGGTTTACAAAAAAAATGAATTGAGGAATACTTTTTTAAATTCATATTAGATTGTGATTATTGTGAGTTTGATATTGATTTCAAGTTATTTGAGAAAATTACAATTCAATGTTTATTGAAATTAGTTCATATTATTGATTAATTCTGTTTATTTGTTACTATTATTTTGGGTCAGTATAATCTATTATGGTTTAAAGTCTTTCTTGCATCCATTTATGCTTTCGTATTTGTTTTTGTGTTCATTGACATATTCATTACTATTTTTATTTTTGCTTTTTTTTTTCTTGTTGTAAATTCGCATCATTATCTTTATCATATTTATTGATTGTTTTGATTCTCAAAAGCTATGGTTAATTGTTATGAGGCTATGATTTTTTTATTGCTTGCGATTAATTCCTTAAAAAAACTGAAAAAAGAGCATGAGAGGTAAAATGGGAAAAAATGAGCATATTATTGTTATAAGCTATAATTAAATGAAACACGAGTGGAGTGACATCTTATTAAGTGTAAACATATAAGGAAATGTGTGATGATATATTTTGTTACTACTAACATGAAATTTTAGATTTTAATGATGTTTTTCAAAAACAAAATATCACCTATAAAGGAGAGGAAAAACTTATTCTTTATGTTATAGACCATGCAACAACTTGAGAGGATGGATATGTGGTTTGGTGAGGTTTTTGATACAATAAAGAGACAATTGGTCGTGATTGCTAGTCTACGAGAGGGGTTAGTTTGAAATGGTTTTATGGTTAAAAGGCCATAAAAACATGTTATCCCACCTTAAAATGAATTTATTAATGAAAACAAAGATGAAGAAAGTGAAGATTTTTTACTATACATCAATCAACCAAGGTGATAGATCTCAATAGCCTAAAAGTCAAAGAGTTGAAAGATTTCTACAATATAAGAATTTTAGCCATAACGGTGTAGGAAAAGATTTTGAGTATTGATGACTTTGATAAAAAAAAAAAAAAAAAGTTGATTAAGATAAAAGTTTTAATGTTTTAAGGGTAAAATGATCCCAAAACATATTTAAAATATGAAAAAAAGGTTTAGTTGATTTTCTATTCTCATTGTTGTTTAGAAAAAAAAAAAAATAAAACTTGTTGTTATTAAATTGACTATTATATTGTAACTTGATGGGATCAACTTGAATTTTTGTTCTATATTTCCGAGTTATATATACTGGTCTAATTTTGGTCATTAAATAAATAAAACTTTGATAAATAACTAATGAATTTTTAAAAGAATGGATAATACAAAATTTATAATTTATAATTTTATTATTGCCTCTATAAAGGACTTACAACTCATTAAATGAACCAAAAAAACAAACCTAAATAAACTTGAAAACAAAGAAAAATAGCAACAAACCAAAAACACTGATAATCAGGTCAAAAAGGTACAAACCAAACACTGTAAGTGTTTTTGGTCACCCCCCTCCCTCAACTTGTTAGAGGTCGGTTATCACGGGTTTTCATCACGGGTCTGATGTCAAGTAATGAGAATCACTCATCAAGTAAACCAAAAAATATGAATCATGTCCTTGTAATACTTTACTATTAGTGTCTTTGTCTGGACATGGCATGCTTCTGTTTCTGTGCAGGATTTAGAAACTGCGTCCCAATTCTCACCCAAGGCGTAGTTTTCAATGCCTAGATCTACTTTGCTTCAGAAAACACATAAAAACGGAGCATTTTTAGCCATTCTAAGCAAAACAGATCAAAATGAGTGCAAGTTTAATAAAAATCCTACATCCTTTTTCCTTCACGCCCGCTATGATTCTGTGTTTCTTCTTCCTCCTTCTGATTAATTGCCAGTGCAGCAGAAATCCAGTAATATTCATCTTTGGCGACTCCAATTCGGATACTGGTGCTTATTATTCTGGTCTTGGCTTGATGTTTGGAGTTCCCAATGGACGCTCATACTTCAACCAGCCAACAGGTCGATTATGCGATGGACGATTGGTCATTGATCTCTTGTGTAAGTCCAACAGAATCCTTTGCATCTGTCAACCATCTTTCCTTGTTACTGACGAGTTTCTGCTTCTTTCAGAATGTTACGTAGAATAATGCTAACATGCCGCATCAAAATTGTCATCCAATGCACGGATTTCGGACATTTAGTACTCCAAAGATTTTATAATCAGGACCAAGTTCATAAAGACCATGAATTTTGTGCATTCTGAACTTGCCTCCACAACCTCTAAACAGTACTAATCAGAGAACTATAATCTTCTTGACACCAGAAATAAAATTTCTTTTGTTCATCGTTCTGTGGCTACTGTGAATCTGTTTAGTAGCGTGCTGAAATATGGTTGAAATTGTGTTTTACTCTGATAGCATTTGATTAATTAATATAAACTAACATTTTGTATATTCTTGAAAACTCTTTCTTGAAATCTTAATACCAAAAAAACTATAATTTATATATTTTTAAAATTGTAATGATAAAAGCTATCACAACCGAACACACGCAGACTCTTGAACCTTTTTTTATTTTTGGAATCTGCAGAGGCTAGAAACTAGACTTGCCCCATGTTTTTGGAGAACAACTGACCAAACAAGCTCCTCTCTCGCAATGTATTCTGTGTGTACTGCAGGCGAAAGTTTGAATACAAGTTACTTGACCCCTTATCTAGAACCATTGGGTCCAGATTTCAGAAATGGAGTTAATTTTGCTTTTAGCGGTGCTGCCACTCAACCTAGATATAAGCCTTTCAGTTTAGACGTTCAAATTCTTCAGTTTCTTCGATTCCGAGCTCGCTCCCCTGAGCTATTTTCAAAAGGTACATTTTTAAAGAACAATAAACTACAGTTATATGCTCCTTCCAAGAAGAATTTAAATGCCAAATAGAGTTCAGTTCTCTTTCTGCTTCTCTTGCTTTCATTTTAGGCTACAAAGATTTTGTCGATGAAGATGCCTTCAAGGACGCAATTCATATAATTGACATTGGACAGAACGATCTTGCTGGTTCATTCGAATACCTTTCATACGAGCAAGTCATCAAAAACATATCATCTTTCATAAAAGAAATCAACTATGCTATGCAGGTGATTCTTAACTTTTCACTAGCAGTACATAATTTGATATTTTTAGCCCTTTGAAGTGTTTTTCATGGAGAATTGATTTCAAATGTAGAACATATATCAACATGGTGGGAGGAACTTCTGGATACACAATACGGGACCTCTGGGTTGCCTGCCACAAAAACTTGCTACCTTCGACAAAAAGAGCAGTGATTTTGATCAGTATGGATGCCTCAACGCTCTTAATGATGCAGCAAAGCAGTTTAATGACCAGTTACGCGTCCTCTGTGAAGAACTTAGATCTGAGTTGAAGAACAGCACCATCGTCTACGTGGATATGTACTCCATCAAGTATGACCTCATTGCGAATGCTACTACATACGGTATGGTCTCGTTCCCAAATTGTATGAAGTTCATCAAGCAAATTTAGGATCTCTGTGTTAGTTTCATTGTTGAAGAAAACACATATTGAGCTGTGTGTGGATCGCGCAGACGCGTTTGTCACCTCGAGCTGACAAACGTTCAAAATCAACAGGTTTTGAGAATTCATTGATGGCATGCTGCGGTTATGGCGGTCCACCATACAACTATAATCCTATTATTACCTGCAGCCGAGCTGGCTACAGCGTGTGCGAGAGAGGATCAAAGTTCATAAGCTGGGATGGAGTTCACTACACAGAAGCTGCCAACGCAGTCGTTGCCTCCAAAATTCTATCTACTAATTACTCTACTCCTCAGATTAAGTTTAGTTATTTTTGTAGTAACTAGCTAGCTTGCAGCTTGATTGGAATTTGCTGATTTTAAATATCCTTGGAAATTTAATACTTGCAGGAACTTTGCAAGCAAAACCAAGATGAAATTTTCACTATTATCTATTGCTAATTGACCTGAAATCTACACTTTTCACATTCCTGTGGCCCATGGTTAGTGGCATTTACAAGAAAATCCCTTGAGTCATCTTGCAGAGAATGTGGTTTACGTAAATGGACCAAAAAAGAGTGGTTTTGACTGAAAGTCAACGCCAGCAAATTAATTTCATTGAACATTTTGGTACAAGTCTTTCCATTCTACATTATGAATTAATTAATTCTTTCCTAAAATATTATTACTATGAACGAATTCCCTGCCTTCTTAAAACCCAAAACTTGTATGACTCATTACAAGAAAAGACTGAATATGAAAATTTGAATTCTAGCGTTATTATATTTATTATCTAATTTTACATTACTAAATATAAGTTTTATTCTAATTACGTGCTAGATCGAGTTAAAAATTTACCAGATATATATTTTTATATTAAATTAAAATTTCACGTTAATTATAATTAAAAAATATCTTGTGATATAAGTTAGTAGATATAATAAAAATTTTGTTATTTATTTCTTTTCAACTTGAGAATGTTTTATTTGAAAAATATTATTTTTCTGAAAATACAAGAATATTTAGCAACATATTAGTGGAGTGAGGGTTCATTCTAGTACTTTAATTTAGATAATTTATTTTTTTAGCTTTTTAAGATTTATTTTTCTTGGATGTGAATACATAACTACATGATCATGAATTCACATCATTGTACCGAGCGTAGAAATTGCTGCCCTACAGGAAATGGGCTATGCGTGATTTTCTATTTATTGGCTGTATGGATATGCATCTCCAGATACGTGTTTTCTATCTCATCAATTTTGGTAATTCGAATACAGACATTGGAGGGGTGCTAGAGGTGCTGGCCTTCCCCATGGCTTTACTTTTTTCCCACAGAGGCATTGGACAGCTAGGTGACGGCCGGCTTGTGATCGACTTTTAGGGTTTTTTTTAGTCCATTAAATTGTGCAAGTGCCCCAAATCAACTTCAATGTGACTGAGGTTGTGTAGTGTGCAATGCAATCTCACTCCCAAGTAATAAAGCCCATTATGCTCTCTGCCCAGCCCAACCTGCTTCCTCGTCTGCAGGTCGTGAAAAGAAAACATCCAGGAAAGAAAGAAACGGAACAATTGACGGTTTTTGTGATTTCACTGGTTGAAAGGAAATCAAACTGAAAAGAAGGAGCTTAAAGAGAGATTGGGTGTTAATTGGATAGACCTTGAGCATGATTTGATATCTTGCAAAACATTTGGATCATTGGCGTTCAGCACTAATTCTGTGTAGTGAGTGACTGAGAAAAAAGGACTAGAGCAATTACCTGTGAAGTTAGCAAGAGGATCTGTGTTGCTGGGAGGGATTAATGCATTTACCTTTGTGGTTTTCTTTTTTCTAATTTGGGCTCTAAACGGCTGCTTACTTCAAAACACCATGCGAGCAGAAGATGCTCCATGTTAATGGAGGCAGAGGTAGCAAAGCACATTTTAAACTCCAGCAAATTTCAAGTACAGAACAGGGTCTCTTAATTACTAGCTGGGCTCCAAGAGAACAGGCACTCTGGAGTCTAGGCATTTTGCTGTGTTACAAGTCAACTTTGAACACCCCACCAATGGAGCTCTCTCGAAGCGCTATATCAGAAGCAGAGGACCCTCTCCTGCCATGTTACTTCATCATGGGCTAGAGATTATGCAGATAAAGCATGTTCCTTTAATTCCAACAACCTAATGAGAGTTGCCTGGTTCTTTTCCCTGCTAGAGTTCTGTCTTCTACATTATTGATCCGAAGAGAACTAAGACATGCTAGTGCATGCATCGAATAATTGCAGCTCAAATTGTTGGAGTGGATTCTGTGGAAGAGACCTATGTAAAGCTATGCGCATCATGTCAAGGGGCCTACCACTTAGTCAATGGCTGAGATTGAAAATGATATATATCTTCCTTTATGGACAAATGGTTTTGTCTTTGCCTCACAATTTTCAATTATGAGCAAGAATAAAGCTCCTCTGCTAGACAAAATCATTTGAATGCAACTCCAGTCTATTTATTTTATGCCCAAAAGAAAAAATGTATGGAAACTTGCTTTCGAGTAAATGTGGACTTGGATTCTTTTTTCTTTATTTTCTGGCGAGGCATTGGCAGTAGTGAACTAGTAACATGTTTTCAATATCACTAGAATATTAGCCGTCCTTCACTTTTACAAAAATATAAAAAAATATTAAAAGCACAAACAAAATGGATATAGCAGCGTCTAAGACATGACTGTCAAACCCTGACACCTGGATCTAGCACGGCTCCCAGATCCAAGTCATTATTTAGATCTGACACTCAAGTAATTTGGGTCTTGCTTATTTGTCATACTCAAGTAAATATAGATCTAATACAACTTTTTAAATTTAAAAATAATAAAACTCTTATATACAAAGCTTATTTTTTTTTTTTAATCTTTTCCAATGCTAAAGATGTATTTAACTATTAAAAAGTTTCTGAAAGGTCAAAAAACCCCAAAGCAACAAGTCTTAATTTTGTTAACCTTGGAGGGTAGAATAGTATTTTAACTATGCAAATAAGCATGAGAAGACTACCGTGCACTCGCTAAAATGTTTAATGACTAATGAGTCTATGAAAAATATTGGAATACCCCCTACAACAAAGGCTTCAATTTTTTCAACTAAAGCATAAATGATAGTTTAACTTTATATGAAAAGATAATATTAGCCCTATTTTAAGCCTTCAGAACTTGAAAAATCCATCGTGCAAGTCTATAGTGAAATGTGTCTTGGTCAATGGTACACTTTCTTAGAGTTGCTAGACCCAAACTGTTTGGTTTAACCCGTGAAAATTAAAAAAATATATTTGAAGTTTTAATATTTCATATGAAAAAGTTAAGAAACAATTCATATGTATATAAGATAAAAAATTGTTTCAAAAGGTTTTGTATCCCACATTGAAAAGATATTATCTTATTCTATTAAGTTGAAATATTTAAACAAAAAAAAAACTGTTTATCCCATATTGAAAAAACATATTTTTTTTTCTTGTGGATATAAAGTATATATATTAATAGGCTTCAAATCTCACATTGAAAAAATAAAATATTTTTTTAGTATTTATATAGTGAACTTTGATATGGATTAGTAACCAACTAAAAAAAATCAAAAAAAATAAGGGTCCCTGGCTAGAAAAAAAACACATTTGAAAAAAAAAAAAAGGTCTTTACTGGGTTCTGTTGGGTCACCCATGTCTCGAGTTGAACCGCTAGGTCAAATCGGGTCTAATAACTATGCTTAAATAACAAAATGTGTTTTTGAGAATGTTAATTATAACTTATTCCCTTATTCTCTTTTTCAATAAAACTAGTTAATTGATCCTTAAAATTTCAAAATATAGATTGAGGTTCGCTTTTGCATTGTTATTTTTTAAATATTTTTTAATCAAGCACTTGGGCCTGACAACCAGCAGCCATGCTAGACTTGGGCCTTGGTCTGACATGATCCAAGCACTTGGACCTAGCAAGCATGTTAGGTCCAAGCACCTTAGGTATGACAAATATTTCTAATTTGACAAACAACAAATAAAGAGGATAATTGTGCACTTTAGTTGTCAAGAGAGAGAGAAAAGAAATAAAAAACACAAACAATCAATCACCAGCTGCAATCCAACCATTAATTGTCTATATGCATCACACCATGTGGAAGAGAGCACAGATGCACATTCAGTGAGACAATGAATGACTAGATTTGGCCTCTAAAAAACATCACACGCGTCTTCTTAATGGCGCGGATGCCACCCATTTACCGGGGAAGAAAAAGAAAGCCAAAGAAATGTCTCGCAAAAAGAAGAGAAATTGAAAGTGAAACTACTATTACAATCCACATTAAAAGGTCTCTTGATTTACAATGATTTCCCCACACCATGCCAGACCCAAGTGCCTTAGGTAAAAGAAAGCTAAAGAAACATCTCACAAAAATATGAGAAATTCAAAGTGAAACTACTATTATAATTCATAGTAAAAAGTCTCGTGATATACAATGATTTTCCCAAACCATGTCAGATCCAAGTGTCTTGGGTCTAGTCATGGTAGACCCGTGTCTAGGTTTGATAGGATCCAAGTGTCTGGGCTTGGCAACCATGCCAGAGCCTTGCATCTTTTTTTTTTTTTTTTTTTTTAAATTATAAGAATTCACTTATAATTCTTCTAAAAACATATTTATTTTTTATTTTCATCTTTTTCTTTTTAACCAAACATATTTTTGTCTTTTCTATATTTATTTCTTCTATTTTAGGACATTAACCACATGTATCCCTAAACTTCACTCATTTTTTTTATTAATCTCTAATTTTAGTGAAGAAATTATCCATAAAATTACAAAAAAATTAGGTAGTCAAAAGGATAATAAATCTTTTACATAAATAATATTTTCTTTTCTACAACATAATGTATCAATTCAAAAGTTCAAAAGTTTTCTCTTATGATCATATATTTCAAAATTTTTGTATATGCTAATAGTTATAATGTATAATAAACTCTTTTTGTAACAAGCTTTGACAATTAGATCATTCAACATCTCAAATTTAAAAAAGCATGAACCCTTTAAAAAATTGTCCAACACTTAGATAGAAACATAAAATTAATATTTTCATCCATAATGCATACAAAAAAGAAAAGTTTATTTTTGAAAACTTGAAATAAATCACTTAGAACTCAATATATTTTTTTTCTATTTTTTCCTCTTCAAATACAACAAATTTATAAAATAAAATGCACAAACAAAAAAGAGTTTGCAGTTAAGTTTTACTGCGTATGAATGAAAAATCTTACTTGAATGAGGTAGTGTTTGTTTTTATAGTCCAATTGTGCTTTTAAAAAATTTTAAATTTTTTGACTCAAACGCTTGAGTCCGGTATGATTGTTAGATCTAAATACGAGTTCAACATGGTTGTCAAACCCAAATACAAGCCCGACATACCTAGGTGCACGAGTCTAGCATGGTTGTTAAGCCTAAACATATGGGTCTGGAATGATTGTCAGGCCTATACGCTTAGGTCTAGACCTAATTGACTTAAGTCTGGCAACCATGCCAGGCTTAAACGTCATGGGTCCGACAACCATGCCACACCCAAGACGCGTGGGTCTGACAGTCATTCCAGATTCAAGGTGCTTATGTATAACAAACATGTCTAATTTGAAAAATAATAAATAAAAAGGACAATTATGCACTTTAGCTGTCAGGAGAGACAAAAAAAAACATAAACAATCGATTACTGATAACAATTTAACTATTATCTATCTATATGTGAAAAAGAATACGGTTGCACATCCAATAAGACGATGGATGACCAGATTTAGCAACCGAAAAGTGACATATACGTCTTTTTAATGGCGCAAACGCCACCTCTTCCCTGGAAAAAAAAAGAAGGCCAAAGAAAAGATGAGAAATTAAAAATAAAATTATTATTACAATTTACAATAAAAAAAATCTTTTAATCTACAATAATTTCTCCATATTATTTAGCTTTTTGTTACAATACCAAGTACATGGATCAACCTTCCATGATTCGTTAAGATGGCTTGAAAGTGTTGAATTTACCCATATTCAAAACGGGGGGGAGAGAGAAAGAGAGAACCATACGAAAAGAATTGAAATAAAGTGTAAATAGTAGAGAGGAATAAGAAATCGAGAAGGGTCCACAGGAGAGAATATAGCTAACTTAAAAAAGAAGAAAGAGAAAACATAACACGCCAAGAGCACGCCCTTTTCATCGTGGAGATGAAGATGTGATTACGTAAGTTTCTTCCCGACACTAATAATGTCATTGACCATTAATGATAATAGTTTAATTTCATGCGATACGGGATCGGGGATGGAGTTCATGATTTCGACAACTCATTTCTCTACTAATTCTTATTTCTCACGCTATCTATCGTTGAGGTTTGGATAAAACAAGAATTTCTTTTAAAAATAAATAAATAATATCTATACCATATAATTTATTTTTTGGTATGGCTATAAAACTTGATATATAGGCCTGATTAGGAATGTAGTTGTGATTACTTTTTAATATATTTTTTATATTAAAATATATTAAAATGATATTTTTTTATTTTAAAAAAAATTATTTTTTAAGATTAGCGCATAAAAATAATTTAAAATATATATAAAAAAAAATTAAATTTTTTAAAAATATGTGTATAACTGCGTTTCCAAACGTTTTATACTGACCATTAAATTATATGAAAATTATTTCTATTTCATTTTTATTGATTAAGTTTGAAGTTTTTTGAATTAATTTTTTATTTAATTTAAATTTTAAATTAAATTATATGAAAATCATTTTTAATACAGCTGTGAAACCAGCCCCATATCCCCTTTTTTTTTTATTTGTTTGTTAATGTTGATATCATTGAATACAACTTCTTCGACTGTTAAATATTCTGCTCTCGGTGCAAATCTTTTTGTAGATTCTAAATTGTTATATTTCAATCAAATTATGTTAAAGCATGTAACATATATAAAAAGCATGTACATTGTTATCTGAAAATAAAAGTATATAAAAAAATGTAAGAAGTTAAATTAAGAAATCCAAATCAAAAGAAAATGAGAATTTAGTTTCAAATATTATTAAAAATATTGTAAATGAAAAAAAAATATAGTAAAATAAAAAATAAAAAATAGAACTTAATAAAAAAATAAAGAAGAAAAAATAACAAAACTAACAAACCAATATTTATTAAAAACAAAAAAAAAATCATATTTATTCTTTTTTCTAGTAAAATCTAATTATTTCAAATAAACAATTAACCATAAAATGATGAATTTCTCGTTCATAATTTTTATTATAATAAATGTTTCATTGGATGCTGATCTTTTTATAGTGATACTTTTTAAAATTAATATGAAATATTTGTTAAAGGAGAATATTTATAAAGAAAAAAATGTAATACTTTATACTATGTATTTAACTTCGTTTCTTTATTTTTTATAATTTCTAATTTTGAAATAACCCATGTTTTTTTTCCTATAATTGTGATTATTTCTTTAATATTCAAAATTTTATTGATAACTATGTAGTTACCTTATAACCCTTTACAGAGTTTATATAGAGAATACAATTATGAAATATGGAAATAACTTGAAACATATTACAATCAAGTATTCAATTTTCTTGATCTCCTCTAGTGAGGATCTTTGACCATTCTCATTTAATTTCATTTTCTACATAATTAAGAAGAAAATTAAATAGTGTGGAAAAACTCAATACAAAACAAATTATTGATATATGATTAAATAAAAAAAAACTAAATAACTCTTCGTTAAAAATGATCAGATATCTTAATATGATTTTATCTTTTAATTTCATGATTTTGTATTTAGTAGAACTAATAAAAAAATTTAATATATATTTTTATATATAATTCTCAAATTTATTTAACAAAAAGCATCTGTTAACTTTTTAATTAAGAACTTAAATTTTAATTTAAGTTAAAAAAATATTAAAAACATTTATATATTATTTTTTGTATTTAAAATTAACTTTCTATTCAACTCGAAGTACAACATGAGTCAACTAACTATTATTCTCTATTTTAAACTCTTCAATACTTCCCCTTAAATTCATGAAAATTTTAAATAAATATATATATGAATATGACATATATTGTAGATCTTGATATTGGCGAGTTTTGTTTTAAAAAAAAAATGCCCTCATTAATAAATGGATTAATAGAATAGTAATGCTAAACATCCCTAAATATATAGATTAAAATTTTCAACCCTAAATTACAGCCTTAAATTATAGAGAAAATTTAAAAGTATTCAAAAACGTTTGTATTGAATAATTCAATTAAAAAGAAATATTATACAAGGTTGTTTAAATACAACAAACAAATCAATAAAATTTTAATTAAATTAAAATTTATAAGTTAAATAAAAAATTCAAATACAATAAGAAAAATAAATAAAATCCTGTATGGTAATTTTTAAACTTTATTTTAAAGCTTTCTCGACATTCGATGAGTATGAAATCTTAGCCCTACAGGACATAAAACCTTTATAATCTCTTAACAAAATATCAATTGAATATAATGATTGAATCAAAAGTAATGCTGGTTTAATGAACTGTACACTTAACTTTTTTAAATTCATGAAGCCTAGAAAATTTTTACAATTAAAAAAATAATAAAATAAAAATAATGATGACAAGAATTGTTTTTTAAAAAAAACACCCCACATAGACATACATATAGTCCTTGAAACTATCAGAACATTTCTACTTTTCTTTTTAATTCAACACAACTATTAGAATATTTATATACATAGCGAAACGACAACATCACAAATGCTATGAATAAATAAGTATTCATGACATGTCAATGTCATCATTTGTTTTCTACATAATTTGACAAAGACACTTGATTATAAAAATTTAAAAACTCATACACTCAAAAAAAAAAAAAATAGAAATACCCAATTAGAAAGAATAAAAAATTTTTCACACTAAATTATAATAATCTCTTTTATTTATTTTGTCAGATAGTAAAGAGAAAAGGAGAGATCATAATCCAAAAAAAAAAAAAAAAAGAGTAAATGAGTTTGTGTTTCACGACCCAAAGAAAACTTTTTTTTTTTCTTAAACTAGCCTTTTATAATTTTTTAAACTCGCTTTAGCTTTACTAATAATTAATGCAGAATCTTGCTACTTTATAGTTTAACTCATAATTAATGCTTTACTTGATCATAGAATAATATAATTCTGCTTTAGGGAGCGAAAGTTTTCCTAGGATTTAAAAAACTATGAGATGGCAATATATATAAAGGAGTTGGTACGTAGATTATGAATCTGTAAGTGATGCTCATTTGCCAACCCTCCCTTTTAATTAAAGTTGATGATTAAATCTGCAACCATATTATTAAACCTTAATTAAATCTTGCTTTTACTTAATGTATAAATAAATAAAAATAGATCAATTACGCGGAGACTCCTATAGTTTGCTTATTTTTTGGTTTGTCTTTGTTATTCTAAAAATTACATTTATTCCATGAAGTTTATAAATTTAAAGCACTCTAGATCCTCTCCTCTCGTTGACGCATCAACAAATATCAAATTATTTATAAAATTATTATTATATTCTATTTAATAATTAAAAAGTTCTTATAGTAAACATTAAGTTAAAAAAAAAAAAAACCATAGTCACCATGATCACCTTCTTCCTTTTCTTTTCAAATTCTAGTAAGCACACAAGAAATAATTGAAGCCATTGAATTATATTTCAATGGGGAAATAATCTCTGTTAAATATTAAATTTGTCATTGAATTAAAAAATTAAAAAAACCCTAACCAACTTGCTCTTTTCCTTTTCCTTTTTCCTTTTTCAATTCCTAGCAATAGCAAGCACGCATAATTGAAACCATTAAATTATATTTCAATTAATGGGGAAATTAATAATATCCACCACCTCCTTTTCTTTTTGTTTCTTCGCATCGACCGCCACCTGTCTAGCCATCACAACCGCCCTGATCAAATCCACCATCTATCCCTCAGATGGACCTCCACCATCTCCATTCCTCTTAAAGCTGTTAATTTAGAGTGAGATCTGCCTTGGTGGTGTGATGAGTCACTAGAGATGAACAATTGTCGGTTTGAGTAAAGCTTGCCTTCCCCACAACAAACAAAGTCATTCTCTCTGCTGCATTTTTTTGGTTCACATGGTGGCCATTGTTAATTTCATGGCTTAATTAGGGCAAAAGATACACCGGCCGGGGCACATCATTCTACCACTGCCAAGAGGCAACAATTCAAAGCTTTGCCCTCTAACTTCAAGATCCTTGCGAGTGATTGCAAATTCTTCAAAGAGAAATCACCAGCCCAACTTGTGTTAAAAGAGAGAGATTTTTCTTGAGTGGAGTTGCTGTGAGCGACAAGGGAAATAGATTTTTGAAAATTTACGATATGTTAATAAATATAAGTTTTATTTATTTATTTATTTATACATGTTACTCTCAGGCCTGGTAATCTGCGATGATATAAATTCTAGGTCGAAAAGAAAATATGCAACCATATGACACGAGTAATGCCCTAGATGTGACATTGCATATTGCATGTGTCGTTTTTGATAAAAACAAAGAATTAAAAAGCCTTTGACCACTGCGCTTTCAAAAGAAGAAGAAGCAAGCAATACTACAAGAAGGGTAATAAATTTTAGTGCCTGATTAGGCTTTGCAATGAAATTTCTATCGTTGGTTTTTCTTTGTACTCTCACATCACGAGAGAAGAGAGAGTGGAAAGCCTTTTTCTGGTGTACAAGAACATCAACGGTTTAGAGATGAGGATCAGAGGATAAGTCATTTTCTGATTTGATTTTGAAATTTGTTGCTGCAATTATTAAATCTAAGCGCACTTGCCATGGCTTTCGAAAGTCGTAATTCTGCATGATTAAGGTTTTGGTATTATATATCTTTAATCATGATCATCATTCATGATAAAGGGCACGAACTTGTAACAACCACACCTTTGCTTTGAGTTCGGTCGAAAAGAGAATTGAGTTTCCCTACTTCAGTTCTGTCCAAGTGACACTTTAAATCAAGTACATGGATCTGGTCATTTGCGAGTTCCAATAACTCTGGTTTTAGTTATATGTTTAACCCAATGGCCTAGCCAGTTACCATACTTAATATTACTAGGTTTAACTACACATTGAGTTCAAATACATGTAAATTTAGCAGTTGTCAAACTCAATCTTTTGGGTTCAAATACATGCTAAACTCAAGTATATATGGATCTAGCAAGGTGTCAAATCCAATATCCTTAGATTTAGCTATATATTAAGTCTAAACAAACATTGATATGATAAGCTTACCAACCCAACATTATATTGAGCTCACCCACATGCTGAGCTCAAGTACATATGAGTCTGGTAAATTCTTAAACTCACTATCATTGGGTTCAGCCACACACCGAACCCAAGTACATGTAGGCTTGACGAACTGTCAGACCTAACACCCTGGTTCAGTCACACAGAGCTCAATTACATGTAGGTCTAGCGAGGTAAGCCTAAGTACATATAGGTTCGTCAAGTTGCCAAACCCAATATTTGTAGGTTCAACTATATATTGAGTCTAAGTATATATGAGTTTAGCGAGTTAACAGGCCCAATACCCTCAGGCTTGGCATCATTCCAAGTCTAAGTGGGTATGGAATTGACAATCATTATAGGTCTCATGTTGGGTTACAAGACCTTGTTTATTAATTCTTATAACTTTTAACATAAAATGTTAAAAATTAAGAATAATAATCTCTCTACACTCCTGGATATATAAAAGTTTTCTAAGAACCTACCATATTTCTATCAATATTAATATTATGTAAGAAATATCTATTTTTATTAATACTGCATAAGGGATATTTATCCCTCATTAATGCTATTAGAAGAAAATGACATTTTAAACCCTCTATTAAAGCAATATGACAAGGTTCAATGACTATATATATTCTTCTGAGCCACCAAGATAAATGGTTTATAATTTTTATTCTCTAAGCATTTGTATTTTAATTCTTATAGCATTTATCATACAAAAATAAAAACAAATAATCTTGTTTTTAGAATTTAAAGATCAATCTTTTATATATTGCAATCTTTTATTAAATATTATTAATTTTATCATTGAAAGATCCTAAACCCAACTAGAAATTAATGATCATCTACCATTAATTTCATGAACTACAAAAAAGAGAATATTAATGTAAACGGGTGATTGTAACTATCTAAACACTCAAAAACTCCCATTTGTATAATGGATTTTGTAGCATCAACAGTATTTTTTTATATAAAAAAAAAAAAAGGAAAAGAAAAGCATGAAGGTTGATTGTCGACGTGAAAGAGCACTTGAAACATAGTACGAGTGATTAGGAATATAGCTAAGATGAGCTGTTCCAGTTTGAAAGCACATGGGCAGCAATAGAATAAAACACAAATTCTTAGATCATTCCTAGTAGTGTTGAGTCTGCCCTCGAAAACATAAGGAAACGATAAAAGGAATACTGAGCACGAAATCCTCACTTTGAGAGTAAAAAAAAAAAGAAATAAAAAAAGAAGAAGACAGATTAATATTGTACTACATCCCCATCAAAATGAAGGCACCAAAGGTATCTTAATTGGCGCATCAAATAATAACCCCCCCAGGCCCCAAACTAATGTGGGGGAAGATGCTGATATGGCTGTATCATAGGGTCATGATCTCTACTGTATAATGAACACCAGACACTATGATTTATAACCTAAATAAATTCAAGAGAAGTCAACTATTGCTCACAATGTGGCCAAGAAGTGCCTTCAAAACATACTGCTACCTGTATGCGACACTTTTTGGCTAAATAAAGTCCGTGAAATGTAACTGAACCTTCCTGGTGGATCCATCTACCACAGTGTAGCTGACGTGGTCCAGTTAAAGCGGAGAGTGCATGCAAGTGGAAAAGATCAAGGGTAGAGAGGATTATTGAACCCCCAAGCTAATGACTCTTCATTAATTTGACTCACCATTCCCTCTTGACCCGTATTGCTGTCTGCACAAGAAACTGTTATTACTATATATATCTGGAGCTTTCTTCTCTTCCAAGTGCCAACACATTGAACTCAAGAGGAGTTTCAAGAAGTCTGCTGCTCTTTTTTTGTGGTCACCAACCCACCAAATTCTGTACTGAACTGCAAGCTTTCCCCGTTGGCACTCTTTTGTCCTCCAAACTTTGCTAGCCATCGCATCATTAACTCACTTTGTTGTGTATAGAGCAAGCTCGCCTGTGGATTTATCTTTCTTTTTCTTTTTTGCTCCATCCCTTCTAAGAGTTGATCTTACTGATTATTTTCCAGTTATGTAATTTCTATCACCAATCAGTTTCTCAATGGCAAATCCACTCCTCCCTCTAAAATCCCAACATTGTCGCTAGAGGGTATTCTTGCTTATCGTCTGAGTAGTCTAGTCATCTGTTACAAGCTTTCAAAGAAGGAAGAAAACAAGTACGCAGTACTTTTCACCACTGAGCTTCCTGTCGGATAACTTCATGGAGGAGACATTTGTGCCTTTCCGTGGAATCAAGAATGACCTTCGGGGAAGATTGATGTGTTACAAGCAAGACTGGACAGGTGGATTTAGAGCAGGCTTCAGGTAAAGTCTCATCTCTTAGTGATCACACAAAATTTTGTCGTGCATGGTTTGCAGTAGTTGCCATTTTTCTGACATTTACATTCTTTGCATTTTAGGCCTCCTTTATGAATAATTTTCAATATGATTATTGGTTTCATATATATTAATGTTATTTTCAGGATTTTGGCTCCCACCACATATATATTCTTTGCTTCCGCGATTCCGGTCATCTCATTTGGGGAACAATTGGAGAGAAATACTGGTATTAACATGAACTCAGCAAGGAACTTTTTTTTTTCTTCTGTTGAATATTCTTTTTTTCTAAAAAAGATTGATGTTAGCTTGCTGAAATCATGCACATTCTTTTTTCACTTGCGCCAACTTTTTATCAAACCATTTTAATCTCAAGGTGAAAAGAAGAAAAAGAAAAGACATGATGTTCTGTGAAATTTTAGCACATCATGAAATCTACCTTGCACTTGCAGATGGAGTTCTAACAGCAGTTCAGACCCTGGCGTCCACCGCAGTTTGTGGTATCATACACTCAATTATTGGAGGTCAACCTTTGCTGATATTGGGAGTTGCAGAGCCGACAGTCATTATGTACACATTTATGTTCAACTTTGCCAAAGAGAGAGCTGATTTGGGAAGGAACTTATTTCTAGCATGGACTGGATGGTAAGCTGATTAATCCCTTTTTATAGGTCTTAGATGATCTCTTTTTATGCTTGCTTCCTCTGCTTGACAAAACTTACCTGGTTATATGATCTTGCAGGGTATGTGTTTGGACTTCACTCTTGCTGTTCTTACTGGCTGTCTTAGGAGCATGCTCAATTATCAATAGGTTCACTCGTGTAGCTGGAGAGCTGTTTGGTCTGCTTATTGCAATGCTCTTCATGCAACAGGCTATCAAAGTAAGAGTAGTTAAAGACTTCAACTGCATTATGATGATGGCATGTTGTTAATTATTGTTTAATTAGCAGTTAAACTAAGTAATTGACTTGACTGTTAAGGGTCTCGTGGATGAATTCCGCATTCCAAGACGAGAAGATCCAAAATCAATGGAGTTTATACCTTCATGGAGGTTCGCAAATGGAATGTTTGCTTTGGTTCTATCATTTGGCCTCCTGCTCACTGCATTAAGAAGCCGCAAGGCAAGATCATGGCGCTATGGGAGTGGTATGTAGATCAAAATTCAGGTTTCTGATAGAATACTGAGGGCTTTTACTACTTATGATCAGTCGGGAATCTTGGTTACTTTAAAGATTACCATATTCTTTTATTTTGAAAGCTTAAAATCATTTTCCTGACAGGTTGGCTTAGAAGTTTAGTAGCAGACTACGGTGTACCCCTCATGGTTCTAGTATGGACAGCTGTTTCTTATATTCCGACAGGAAATGTTCCCCGAGGAATCCCCCGGCGTCTTTTCAGCCCAAATCCCTGGTCCCCTGGTGCATATGAGAACTGGACTGTAGTCAAGGCAAGTTCTGTCTCTTCTTTCCGTCATCCGGAAAACAAAGAATTTTATCTCTACATATTAAACTAAACTAGCTATTTTAATCTTCACATGACAGGAGATGTTAGATGTTCCCATTTCCTACATAATTGGAGCTTTCATTCCTGCTACG
The DNA here is from genome assembly GCF_005239225.2 of Populus alba. Taxonomy (NCBI): domain Eukaryota; kingdom Viridiplantae; phylum Streptophyta; class Magnoliopsida; order Malpighiales; family Salicaceae; genus Populus; species Populus alba. The sequence continues at coordinate 11,540,036 of NC_133285.1, read as the reverse complement.
ATGATCGCGGTGCTTTACTATTTTGACCATAGTGTAGCATCTCAACTTGCTCAGCAGAAGGAGTTCAACTTGAGAAAGCCATCTTCTTATCATTATGACTTGCTTCTTTTGGGATTTCTGGTATGCAAATTCCCTTCTTACTAGAACCGTCTCATCCTACTGGATTTTCTTTTCTCAAACATTCATAATATTTTCATTAATGATGACAGACCTTAATGTGTGGTCTTATTGGAATCCCACCATCAAATGGAGTCATTCCCCAATCTCCAATGCATACAAAGAGTCTGGCCACTCTTAAGTACCAGGTAATCTACCCTGAAATCTCTCAAAAAATCAAGGTTCTTTCAATAGTCAGTGTTGAAGAAATAAGTTGTCTTGTTTTGTCGTCGTGGTAACTCCGTGCATTAAATCTTTCTAAGATTAGTATTTGCTTATTATGCAGTTGCTTCGAAATAGACTTGTCGCAACAGCACGTACAAGTCTGAGAAAGAATGCCAGCTTGGGACAATTGTATGGAAATATGCAAGAAGCTTATCACAAAATTCAGACTCCTTTGATGTGCCAACAGCCCTCTCAAGTATGTTTGCAACTTAGGTTGCTGTTCACCATTTTGTTTTGTCCTGAGAGTAAACATGATCGTAATTTTGGAATTCCTAGATGAAATCAAATTATCTAGTTTTGCAGAAAGTAATTGAGAATTGCTAAATATCTTGTGCAGGGTCTGAAGGAATTCAAAGAATCAACCATCCAAGCAGCTACATGTACAGGCCATATAGATGCCCCAGTCGATGAGACAGTATTTGACATTGAGAAGGAAATTGATGACCTATTGCCTGTTGAGGTCAAAGAACAACGTGTAAGTAATTTGCTTCAAGCCACAATGGTTGGAGGTTGTGTTGCAGCCATGCCCTTCCTCAAAATGATCCCAACCTCAGTCCTTTGGGGCTATTTTGCCTTCATGGCGATTGAAAGTTTGCCTGGTAACCAGTTTTGGGAAAGAATATTATTGCTCTTCACCGCACCGAGCAGAAGATACAAGTAATGACTTCAAATCCTTCATCTTTCACAGTTCCACATGTCTTGCTTTCTCGCTTGTTCTCATGTCTGAATTAACTTATTTTTCTTGCAGAGTACTTGAAGATTTCCATGCCACATTCGTAGAAACAGTTCCTTTCAAGTCAATTGCCATGTTTACAATTTTCCAGACGGCTTATTTGCTGATATGTTTTGGTCTCACTTGGATACCGATTGCGGGCCTCATGTTTCCCTTGATGATCATGCTTTTGGTTCCAGTAAGACAATACTGCCTTCCCAAGTTTTTCAAAGGAGCACACCTTCAAGACTTGGATGCAGCCGAGTATGAAGAAGCACCAGCTTTGCCATTCGATCTCGCAACAGTAAGATTCCTTTCCCAACATAATTAAAAGGAAAATCCATCCTCCATTCACTTCCACTTCACATTTACAATTTCTTCACTTTGTCTATAGGAGGCAGAGCTGGGGGAAGGAGCTGCTTATGGAGGAGATGGAGAGATTTTGGATGAGGTTATCACCCGAAGCCGTGGAGAGTTCAGGCACACAAGTAGTCCTAAAATCTCAAGCTCCACTACAACACCAGCAAATAATCCTAAAAGCCATCAAAGCCCTCGTCTCTCGTACACATATAGTCCTCGTATAAGTGAATTAAGAGGGGAGAAAAGTCCCAAATCCGGTGGAAGAGGGTTTAACAGTCCAAGGACTGGAGATCAAAAGTTATCTAAACTGGGGAAGAGTCCTTCAAGTTCAGAACAAAACTAGTGGGGCAAATTTTTTTGGCTTATCTACCAGTAAGGAGCTTGAGATTGGCTTGTGCTTGCACCATTTCCCTTTCAAGTGTGTTGTATTAGTGTAAAATATCCCTTCTCTCTTATCTTCTCCTTTAGAGAAAAAAATTGTAACTTACAATGGAATAGTTGCTTTGTTGTAATAAGGGTGCTAGTATATATTTGTTCCGGCTATAGTAGTGCAATGCCACTGTCTTTATGATGAAATTTAGTCGCTCTTAGTTAGAATTCCAAATAGTCAATTTATAATTCAGCGTAGCCATACTTATTTTTGCTCCTGCTGCAAGGATCCCATCTTGATATCACTTCCAACCATATTACCGATGCTTCAAGCTCTTACAATTAATACATGCTCTACTTTCCAGAGGTTTTTTTTTGGGTATGTAAAGCAGAGCATAATGTTTGAACCTAAAATTATTAAAGCTGAAAAACAGAAACTAGAGACTGGTGTATTTAATAGTTGAAAGAATTTGATCCTCTTAGAAGAAATCATGAAACGCGAGGATTTGTTCACAACTAGACCATGACTTTGGAGGACCTCTTGATGGACAAGTAAAATTGCTAGTGCCCTGAGACTGTAGCTATTTGTAAGCTTGTTTTGGACAGCTGGTGAGGGTGAGGCCTTTTCTTCTGTAGTTATACTTGCAGCCCATGGGTCAACGCTTCAGTGAAAAAGGAATCATGTAGAGGGCTGGTCTGGAGCAGAAACCTGATATGAAAAATGGTACTTTGTGACAGAGAAGATGTGGTCAGAATTTTTCCCACCAAGAATTCCAAAGGAATAGAAGAACAGAGAGCTGCTTGGCTATAAACTCCTAGGTCCTCCACTCTCAATTGGGAAAAATACGAGAGAGTGAACACTACTGAACAGGGTCTGAGTGCTTTCCACAACATAGATTTCGGTGGGCTACTGTTCTTCACGTCTGCCACTACGAAATATAGGGGAGCTCAAGTCCCTTTCTAATGATTTCTGTATCTCTGTCGGTGCGCCATTCAGAGAAACTTTCCAAAAGAAGAGCTTGGTTTATATATGTATGTTCAACTCTTAATTCCTTGCAAAAAGAAAGTAGTTGCCTGAGACCAGAGGGTTCGAGTTTCGATTGGACAAAGGAGCTGACCATCAGGAAGTTTTGATTTTACTTTATTGAGTAGGATGGAGACCACATCATGAGAAGCAGCTGCCATGCGTTCCCATATGAACAGTCCCAGTCAATCTCGCCATATGCACCACAAAAAACCAGAGGAAATCATGAATATTAGTTGTAAATTTACTATCATTCTCCACAACATCCATCTCTTTCAGATGAATCACAATCACTCAAATCAGTTTACTGTATAACAATTATTACTTGTGACGGCAAGTTAAGACAATCAATCTAGATAAATTAAAACAAAATGGAAACGAGATGATGTATTGGGAGTTGTACCGACATGATAATCAAGAACACTAGTGATCAGCAGTGAAAACTGGCATACTAGGAGGCATATCTATACGTTGATGGTGATAATTTGCAATGTCTTGGTGGCTGCAAATATATTCATTTGGAGATGTGATAAAAAAGTATACAGAGACTTCCAGTACTGCAGTTCTTGCAATTAGGTTACAAAGAGAAGAACAGTGACGGTAATAATATAGTAAGTGAACAAAATGATGATCGAGTACATGAAAAAACATGCTTGACTTTGAGTTGTCTAGCATGGTTGAATAATCGATGATGACCTCAATATATTAAGAGAAAAAAAGCCCATCAAAGTGAAAGATTGAGATCTAAATCTTGATCTTGCCTTTTCTGATCTGTTGTGGGTTGTTGTCCTTCATCAATATTCTTATAGGAAGGAGGAGGAGGAGGAGGAGGGGGGAGCATTTCAAAATTGCCTCTGAATTGCTCATGATGATCCTCCTCGGCAAAATCTTCCCAGGTGAAAGATGGGGTCCAAGTTGATTTCATTTCTTTTTCCTCCGCTTTCCCTTTCCCTTTCCCTTTCGAACCACTCAACATTTGATTATGGGCATCTCTTATATTTCTAACCAAAGTGTAAAAGGTATTGATCTTCTCTTCTTCTTCATCAACCACCATGTTTCCCTCTCCTCCTTCTCCTTCCATGCCGTGCTTTCTCTTCATTAATAAGGTGCTGGTATATTTGTTCTCGTGCTCTGTGTTCCTTGCTATTAATTAATAGGGAGAGGAGAGGTGAATATATATTCTTCCCGGAAGATGGGCACGTAATTTAAGTATTTCTGGACCGAAGCTGGTGGGAGAAGTTTCTGAGAAACACAAGGAACTCCTGAAATGACCAACTTAGCCTTCAAGATTATAAGTTTTTTTGGAAGTATGATTTTTTAAAAAAATAGAAAATAAATAGTAATATATGTATCACAACAACCTCAATATTGGAAGCACATGATCATCGGTGCTTATGACAACATCACAGTATCCCATGATGACTTCAAGGAGCAGTTGCATTGCACCGGCAGGGGAGCTTCTGTAAATATACTGTTGACACGTAATACACGTAATGCAAGTGATGCAGTTGAAAGGCTTATCACCGTTTACGACAAGTAAGAATGACTAATAGCATATTTATTTTTGTATTTTTAAAAATTATTTTTTTAATTTAAATTTTATTTTAGTGTTTTCATATTATTTTTGACAAAAAGATCATTTTCATTTAAAATTTTAAGCTATTAGATGAGGTCCTAAAATATAATTTATATTATTTTCTAATATACTCCTTCAAATAAAAGTTTTTTTTAACTTGAAATTTATACGAGCTTATTTTATCTTGTACTTGATTTTTATTAAATAAATAAAGATGGTAAAATTCAAACTTATAACCGTTTGGTCATCAAAATTTTGATATCATGTTCAAGAAAATTAATTCAACCCAAAAAAATATAAGCTATTAGATAAGATCAAAATATATGATTTATATTATTCTTTAATATATAAATAAAAAATATATTATGGCAGAGACAATGAGATCTTTAGGTCACTATGGAAAGGTCTTTTTATATTGCCTCTTGGTCTTGTTGATGTACCAAACTTAATGATACCTTTTACTTTCTACACGCTCATATGTCATGAGCATCTTAGAACATTTAATATAGCTTTTTGAATATTGTTGAGGTCAATAAAAATCATTTTTTCATATGGTGTGTGTATATATATTCAGAATATCAATTGTATTTTAATATATTTGATATTAATATAATTATTTTTTAATTAACTAATACAATTTTAATCAAAAGTTTCACACATAAAAATATATTAAATAAACTTTTAGCTATATGGAGCAATATACAGAGATGTAACTCTTTCCTTGAAATTATAAAAACAAGAGATGAAAGTCTAGATTTCTTGTCGTTTTCCTTTTGCTTTCCTTTCAAGTTTTTCTCTTGAAGATGCCCTATTAAAGGCGAAAAGCAAATATTAAAATACGAAAAGCATCAAAGATGACATTACCTCCGCTTCTTCTTGTCTTCCTACTTTTCACTATTTCGTTTTAATTTTCTTTTTTAACTTTTTCTTTTTTAACTTTTTCAATTACTCTTTAAACCAAACCTGTTTATTTTTATATTTTAAAAATATTTAAAAAAAAATTAATTTTTTTATTTTAAATTAATAATTTTTTGATATTTTCATATTATTTTGATATATTAATATCAAAATAATTTTTAAAAATAAAAAATATATCGTTTTATTATATTTTTTAAGTAAAAATATTTTTTAAAAGAAACACCAACTATATTTTTTATTATATTATACCTTTTGGGCCAGCTGACCTGAGCACCAAGATAATGGGCCTGGAGACTAAAACATTAAAGAGATTGGACGAGCTCTTTTTGTTTTTTTTGTTTTTTTTTTTTTTTTTTTTTTTTGCTAGAGAGGTCCACCGGACATGCTTAAAAGGAATACAAATCTAACTTTTTAAAAGAAAAAAAATATGTTTAAAAAATATAAAAACCCTAATATTATTATAACCTAACGGCTTTTCTTCAGGATGCCATATGATTCCTTCTTTTGTTATAGTAGCGTGGTGGCTGGTGAGGGTCTGATATGTTTATTTTTATATTTTAAAAAAGTTTTAATTTTTTTTAAAAAAATTAATATTATTTTAGTGTTTTTAAATTATTTTGATATATTAATATTAAAAATGATTTTAAAAAAATAATTAAAAAATATTATTTTAATGTCTTTCCAAGTAAAAATCATTTTGAAAAATAACTAAAACTACACTCCAAAACAAGCTCAAGTAGGTGTTTATAATTATAGTTGCGGTTTTAAAATGTTTTTTTTTTTAATATATTAAAATAATTTTTAAATAAAATATATTTTTTATATAGCACATCAAAATATTAGAAAATATTAATTTAAAGTAAAGAAAAAAATTAAAAAAATTAAAAAAAAATTATTTTTTAAAATACAAAAAACTATTGGAGTCCTTCGAATTTTGGCAATTAGAAATCCCACCGAAGGGAAACTGGACAAGAAGTTTCAAAGGACAAATCCAATGAATTCCTTACCCGAAGAACAACAACGACTGAGTTTATTAATTACAATTACAAAGACTCTAACTCACATTTTAATGTGGGTTTATTACTCAAATTTTTTTTCTTCATTTTAATTCTTAAATTTTTATTTTTCATGATTGCATTTTTTAAATATAATTAAAGATTAATTAAATTAAATTTGTGATTACAGATAAAATTAAAAAACATAGAACCAAAGTGAAAAGAGCACCACAAATAAATAATGCTTTCAAAGTGATCATAAAAAAAATATTTTAGTCCTCAAACACAAATTATACTTGTTCCAATTTTTTTTTTAAATAAACTTTACAAATTCAATTTTGATACAAAAAAGGTTATTTTTCTTTTCTTTTTAATCTCTGGTTTGAGAGAAAAAAGAGATGATGTAGGATTTCAATGGTCGAGAGAGAAAATTAACATTGACACCAATTATAACCACCAAAATAATCAATTATGGTGTCAAAATATTCCGTTTGATGAGGGAGAGTTTAACTTAGATGTTTTTCTTACCTTGAAATTGCCTTAAAAAGCATATCAAAGCTCGGAAAGAGTTTATGTGTTCGAGTTTTTGTGTTGTTTTTTTAGGTTATTTATGGGTTTTTCAAGGTATTTAAATTTTTTTTAGATTGAAAATAGGTTTTTGTATCAAAAAAGTACAGACCCCTTTTTCTGACCACTGAGTCTAGGGAATACTAGGCAACGTATCATCCAATTTTTTTCTTCAAAAAATATTAAGGCGAACAACCAATTGTATTTTAAATAATAATAATAATAATTAAAAAAAAAAAACAAAATAGGGCCCTTGCATTGGCCCTATCTAAATGGGGCCAAGTGTTTGCTTGATTTTTTTTTTTTTTGTTTTTTTAGAAAAAAATCATGTTTTTTTTAAAATAATTTTTTTAATATATATTGAAATTAATGCCTTCTCTCTCTGATTTTTATTTTTATTTTTTGTATTTAGTATGTTTTAAATAAAAGTTGTTTTCTTATTATTTTTTCAAGTATATAATTTTTGAAAGAGATTATTCTAATTTATCTATAATTTTTTAATGTTTAATATAATTGAACAATATTTTTAAATATGAAAAATATTTATTTTATTTTTGTATAGTATTTTTAATAAGTGTAACCTTACGATAAATTTATTTTCTTTTTGATTTTATTCAATTAATTTTATATATGTATCTATTTTTACTATTATTTAATTAAATTAAAATATAATTCTAATAAATAAAGATATTGAACACAATCAGTGAATGTATCAAGTACAACTATTGCAAAGCTTGATTGTACTAGTCGAAATATATACATATACATAGATACATACATATATCGAATGCCTGATTGCACTTGCAATTAATGAGCTGGATAGAAATTAAAGCCCAAATAGGATAATGAAACACAAGTCCAACTATTGCAAAGCTGACCAGGCCCAGTAAATCTAAAATGTCATGATACACTCGATTCTCCTCATTTGACCACCTTGACTATTCCTAGTCATCGAATCATCATTAAGTTATGGTTTTGATTTTTGATAATGTTTATTTTTGTATTTTAAAAAATATTAAAAATATATATATATATATTTTATTTTTTTATTTTAAATTAATATTTTTTAATGTTTTTAGATATTTTGATGTGTTAATATCAAAAATAATTTTTTTTAAAAAAATATATATTATTTTAATATATTTTTAAATAAAAAATACTTTAAAAAATAATCACAATCATATTCTTAAACAACCCTGCATGTTCCTTATTCCACTCTCAAATTGTAGAAAAAATTAATTCCTAAATTAAAAATGAATTGGGATTTTCTTTTGTTTTTTGAATTAATTTAAATGAAATTCAAAAGATACAACCAAATCTTTTATTCCTAGAGAGACTTTACATTTAACACGCTACCATACTTGCTTTTTAAAAAAATAAAAACTAATTGTGGAATAATAAACAACTCATAAATTTTTAGTTACATAAAGGCATCTCCAACATTAATGGTCAAGAGATGCTAAATTAAAGATATGTTATTTTTAACTGTACATGTCAAACATTATTTTTCTTAAAACTATTTAGCAGGTAATCCAGTGATAATAGCGATCAAGAAATTTGTTTTTTATGTGGTTTTATATTTGAGTTTTGTAATTGCTAATATGATGGCCACAAGAAACTTACGTGGTCATTAATTTTAGGATTCATAAATTTAATCGAGATAAACATAACTTGACCCGAACATCTATATTAATAATAAAAAAAGATTATGTTTATCTTATCATCCCTTTTTTACGCATTCTAATAGAATAATCATATAAAACGCTCCTTTTCTCCTTAAAAAAAAAAAAATCAGTCTTACATGTGTTGAAATAAAGCCAAAACTCAATTGATACAAAAAATCAATAACAAAATATTATTAAAATAATGATATATTTTCATCTTCTAGTACATCAAATATATTAAAATACAATTAATTCTTCTAAATGAATTTTTTAATATTGAAGTACATATATGTAAAAAAATAAATCATATTTATACTATAAAAAATCATATTATTAATTTAACTCTTCTAAATAACATCTTACTTTGAAAATGCTTTAAGCAGCAAGATTCTTGATAGCCATAAATTACTTTAAAGGAAAAATTATCTTTGACATGCTATAGTTTGATCATATTATAAATACCCATTATAATTTAAAAATTTATCATTTATATCTTGAATCTAATAGCCATGCTAATATTTAACATCATCATTAAAAAAATCAACAAAAAAATATATGATTATTTGCAAGGGTGTATTATTTTTCATGTAATGACTAAAGAGCCTTTATATTAAATATTAGAAGTTTGGATTAATTTTTTTTTAAAAAAAAAATTAGTAATTCCATATCTTCTTTCCCTTGACACTGAACCTAGCCTCCATCTTCCCTTTCATTTGATCCCTCACCAGCTACATTTTCAGCCGTAAATTAACCCGCAATCTCACCAAAAACTTCTTCATGTGCTCTGATTCTCATACATACCTGAGAAATCAATAAAGGTTATTAAGATCTATCTCATTATTTGTGCTAATGTAGAAAGCCATGCATGTTAGACTATTCTAAAGCTATTGGTTGGACTTTATACAGAATATAAATGAAAAATGAGAATCCATGGCATTCGCCTATGATATCTTAAATTTATTTCACTTTCTCTATTTGAAGGAAAACACAAAATGCATTACATAATTTCTTGCTACAAGTTTCTGATAGGTAAAAAATAGATGTTGTAGGAAAAGCTAGTGACATCGACCCTTTTAGTTTTCCAGAAATTCGTTGCAGCTATAAAGAAAATCACATCTATGGCATCAGAGAGATTATTTTTGAAAAGGGTTTTTTTTATTTTTGAAATGAAGTCGAAGACAAATGTAAGAGGGTGGCAACAAGATTGAAATCAAGCAACACTTGGATGAATCCTTCAAAAAATGACATGCCTAATGGATTAGTCTAGAAAGGGTTATCTCTCACTCATGAAATGATTCAAAATGATTAAATCTGCAAGCAAAAGGACGAAACTTGTAAGGCAAGGATCGATGACAGAATGTAAAAGAACTATCAATGATGGAAGAGTAAACTTTGCACTCAAACATGCATAGAGTGGTTCAATGACCCATGGAAACCAAAAAGGTCCAACAAAAAGTGCTATTGATAGCTACCTTTAGGCATTGTTCTTGCTGCTTCCGCAAGGAACTAAAGAAAACATGCAATGAACAAAAGAGAATAGGAGGTCCATGTCTTTGGACAGAGCTCTTCGATCGCTAACAAAGCTGGAAAGGTAGTGACCCTGCTCGGCAAAAATGAGGCTAAAAGGTGTTAGAAAAATGACATTTGTAATCCCTACCTTGTGCATTTGCATGAATGGGGGAAGGATGGGTCTCGCCGAATCATGAGCAAGGGTTTCCTTTATTGATGCAGGAATATCATCCAAGTTTATTGCATCAAGCCTTGTCTCTTACATCTGAAAACTGAAATCTGCTTCTGCTGGGAGTTCTGTCAGATTTCAATGTCAAAACCCGATTCTTCCAAAGAGCAATATGAACACGAAGGATGAACAGGTTAGCGAAGATAATAGTTTCCTATGGTTTTTTCTTAAATAGGATTGTGAGTTAAAATTTCAATTTAAATTTATTTCAATTTATTTAATTAAATAATAAATAACAATATAATATAATAAAACTAGAATAAAATTCAACTTTTCACTTAATTGCGTGAAGAGTACTCTTTATTTTATCATATTAAAATAAATGGATTATTATACTAGATTTTCTAGAAACTTGTGCGCATTTGGTGAGCAAAATTAATTATGGAAACCCATTTAAATTTTTGGATGACTTTAACAGCTTCGGATGTCTATCTTGAATAATCAAGTTCTTTTTTATTTCTTAATTTTTTTCCCTATCTTCTTATGAATCAATGGCTAATCATCTCCCAAACACATGTCATGGACACCTAAATTTATTTATTTATTTATTTTACATCGCGAAACTAGGTTCTTACACATCAAAATTAAGCCATAATCAAATTATTCATCCATGTTAACTATAGTTATTAAACACAGTTTGAGGTTGACCCGGCCAAGAAGCCGGGTCTCAAGTTTTATGAGTCAATTCGAGTCAACTTAGATTAGCCTGGAAAAAAAAATAAGATTTAAATATTTTATATGAAATTTTTTTTAAAAAAAATTCATATAAATATAGATTATACATATTGTAAATAATTAAATTTAAAAGAATATTTTTTAAATATGTTAAAAAAATATATAATTTAAGTTGTTTTGATATGTTAATTTTAAAAATAATTTTTAAAAAATTAAAAAAATATATATACACCTAAGCATGCGAGTAATCATTTCCACCCGTGTATCAAACTATCAATTGTATCATCGGAAATTTGCTGCCTTGTCAATTCAACAATCCATCAATTACCATCCACGAAAGTAAACAAATTGTTTAGTATTATAATATATTTTATAACAATATCTGGTGTGGGGGGAATTACTGTATTCCCCCACACCTAAATTAGTGGCTTACAACAATAATTTATAGTGTATTATTTTTTTTTTTATTATTTTTTTTCCAACTTTCCCCTGTTTTTTTTTTCATTCTTTTTCCAAAATCTTTTTTTTTTGTCAACTTTCCTTTTTTTTTTTTTTTTCTACAATTATTTTTATTGATTTTATTTTTTAAAATATTGAGCTGGTTAAAAATTTTACTTTATAATATTTTTCTTTAAAATACTGTAGATTTCTACAGTGTTTTCTCACATAATTTTTTATTTTATTTTATTTATTTTTTAAAATTATATTTGCCGATTTTTTTTATATTTTAGTTTTGTAATTTTTTAAAAAAAAAATATTGTTGATTGCTACAATGTTTTTCTACGTGGTTTTTTTTTTAATGATTTTCTCTGTAGTTATCTTTTTTTTTAATATTAAACTGGTTAAAAATTACAGTTACAATATGTGACGAAAGAATGCAACTTTCCTCGTAAATTACTATGTATTGCTTCAATGTTTTTTTTCCACAATAGTGTTTTAAATATTAAGCTGATAAAAATTGCAATTACAAGTAAATGCAAGTTTTTCCTGATAAAACACTATAGATTGATACAATTTTTCCTCACATAGTTTTTTTTCTAGTTTCTTTTGTGTTTTCATCTTTTATAAAAATTTTTTCAAAAAATTATCTTCTTCGATTGTATTTTTTATATATTGAGTTGGTTAGAATTTAACTTTGTAATAAAGCTTAATCATATAGGAAAAACACTGTAGCTTTCCTCACAAAACATTGTGGATTGCTACAGTGTCTCTTCACATGGTTTTTTTTTCTTATATTTTTTTCAAAATTATCTCTCAATTTTTTTTTTTTAATATTGAGTTTTTTACAATTACAAGTCATTACAAATAAGGCTAAATCATGTAGGGAAGCACTATAGCTTTCATCACAAAACATTGTGAATTGCTACAGTGTTTCCAACATGATTTTTTTTTTTTTTGTGTTTTTTTGTCTAAAATTGTCTCTGTTGATATTTTTTTTTAATATGAAGTTGAATAAGAATTTAATTTTATAATTTTTTTTCTTTAAAACACTGTGAATTGTTGCAGTGTTTTCCCATATGATTTTTTTTATGATTTTTTTAAAATTATCTTTGTTGATTTTTTTTAATATTGAGTTTGTTAAGAATTATAACTACAATAAAGTTAAATCATACGGGAAAAGCGTTGTAGTTTTTCTCACAAAACACTGTGGATTGCTATAATATTTATCTAAATGGTTTTTTATTTTATTTTATTGGGGAAAGCATTGTAGTTTTCTTCATAAAACATTGTCAATTGCTACAATGTTTTTCATCATGGGTTTTTTTTCCTTCCAAAATTATCTTTGTTAGTTTTTTTAATATTAAGTTCGTAGAAAATATAATTTTATAATTTTTTTTTGTTTTTTATTAACAGAAAGTTAAATTATATGGCAAAAACATTGTATTTTTTATCACAAAATACTGCAAATTGCTACAAATTATTTTGTTCAGTCTCTAAATTTTTTATTACCAACGCAACTACTTTTTTTAAATATTTGCTTCATTATATCTTTAGTTTATATTACTTACTTAACGTTAATTTACAATTATAACGCTAATTTACAATTATAATACTATTAAGTATATTTATTTTATAAGCCCAAATATCTGCGACAGCGCGCAAGCATTTCATTTCAAATATTCTTTTATTTTTCAGCAATAAAGTAAAAACTTACTAATTACATGAATAATTTTAATTATATTTTAAATCTTAAGTTATAAAAATTAAAATAATATATATTTTTATTTTATTTTTAAAAAAAGGCAAACGTAAACACACGGCAAGGGGTCCATACTCGATTCCTGTCCACAAAAGACTCGCGCTTTCTGATTTCTGAAGCATCTAACCATCAGTTCACCAGACTTGTCTAACTTCAATGCTTTATGGGGCGGAGACGTGAGCTTTCTTGGACACGAAGTTTAAGCCTTTCTTTATCATTTATATTATGATCAAATTACCCCTTCAACAGGACTTCGCCATGGAAATTCGCAAGCATGTTGTCGTTTAATGTTAATGTCATATTATACATCGATTTCAAAGCTAATGGAGGGGAATCATACCCCCTTTCAATCCATGATACAATTCTGAAACCAAAAATCCAGAAGAACACAAAGTAACAACTTAGATGATACATGAACAGATGAACAAAAAGAGAGTCAGAAACCATGCATTGATTAACTGATTTAATTGAACAACGACGTACGTACAACATTATAGAGTGAGGCTGAGATCTAAACCATCTTCTTCTTCAGGTTTCTTGTCATCTAAGACATTCTTGCCATTACAAGGACTGGGGAAGATGAGAGGAGGCCTTCTAAACTTGATATCGTCTGTGAAATCTTCCCATTCAAAAGATGGCACCCAGCTTGGCTGCGGTTCTTTATCATTTAACCTTCTTACCTTCTTCTTCTTTTGCTTCTCCTCCAACTCATCTTTCCTTCTGTTACGTGCTTCCTGAAATCTTCTAATCAACGCGAAAAACTGCTCGATCTTCTGGTCTTCTTGCTCAATATCCAGTTCACCCGTGTTGGAAGCACTCACCTCGCCTTTCTCATTTTCCATGTTGGATTACTCAGTGTACCGGCGGTTGAAAAACAAAGCTAGGGAGAAAACGGGGCTCGAAAGAACCTTTTCAATCAAGATACTAAAAACAAAGGAATATGCAAATTTTCTTCGCTGTAGTGGTGGTAGAGTTGATGATGGTTTCTTGTCTGGAAAATTCTCCGAAGTTGGGCGATTTATAGAGGTCTTTTTTGTCATCTTGAAGGACGAAAGGATGAAAATGCCCTCACCTAGGGTAGGTGGGCATCTAGAATATGAAGACTCTTGTGAAGATTAGAGTAATTAAGGTAGCAAAGGTGACGCAATAGGGGGCGCGTCAGCAAGAAACGTCGGCGTTAAATGATTTTTCAGTCTTCAGACGCCATCAGAAGGCACCCACTTTCCCAGCTGATGTGTTTGCTGAGGTGGTATTCATGACGTCATTCATGATGGTGTGGCTTGCGTTTCTCGCTGGCTTGCCCACTGAGTACTATCATTGATTTTGACCACTCAAAACGCGTCCCCTTTCGGACAGTTTCTACGGAATGATGATACCGCGTAAGAGAAAGAAAGGTGCCCATTTGATTTTATTTTTTCAATTTGAACATTTAATTTGAATTGATATATTGATCTCACATTATGAATTGATATTTTTGAAGTGTTATTTACAAAAAAAAAAAAAGGTTTAAAATAGATTTTTTTTTTCCGTGTCAATCCTTATATATTTATTTAATTATTTCTATTTTGATTTAGAACGATAATATTTTTTAAAAAATTGAGCTAAAAAGAAAAAAAGAAAAAAGAAAATCTCTTAAAAATAATAATAAAAAAAATTCATCTATTCAACAACTTTTTAACTACTATATTCTATGTTTTTACATCAACTAGTATTATTCTATGACAATAGTTTGATAATTATAACTTTTTCTCTAAACATCCTTAAAAAAAAATTGAGTTTAGTTTAGTGTTTTTTATTCAATTAATTTTAATTTTTTATTGTTTTTGGGTTATTAGAGGAATTATAAAAAGTGTTATGGTGTTTCTTTTTATTTTTTAGATGAAAATAAATTAAAAAAAAAACTAGCTAAAAAATCCTAATTTCTTAATTTTCCAATCACCAAAAAGATATTTAAAATTCAAGTCTCATCAGGCACTGTGTCTCCTATTTCTTAAAAAAAACACAATAAAAGTTTTGCTTAAAAGAAGATGGACATAAATGATCAATAATTATTTGTGTATCCAAGTGGTTATAGTGTTGGGCTCTAAGTTAGTATTTAGTATGCAAGATTCGATAAACTAAACATAATAATTTTTTTTATGAAGCTGTTAGGTATACTTTTAAACAGTAGAAAAACAAACTTGTCTTACCTAATGTTATTTTAGTAGAGAAATTTTTATTCCACTAAAAAGGATAAGAAAAACTTGTTCGATTCTCTACTCAAGAGTTAAATTAGGTTAATCTGAATCAATATAAAAATAAAATTAGTTATTATTATAGTTTAAAAAAACACGATTTGAGAGTGGACCTAGGGAGGCCTAGATCACGGGTCGGTTCACCATTGATCTGAATCAATATGATGATAAAAGTGATTATTATCATAATTTTAAAACTCGACTCAAAAGTCGACCCAAGGCCAGACCATGGTTACAAGTCGAGTTGATATTTGACCCGTATCAATGTAATGATAAAATTGATTATTATCATAGTTTTAAAACTCAACTTAGAGGTTGACTCATGACTAAGTCTAGCTCAAGGGTTGGGTTGACCATTAACCTTAGTCAATATAAAAATACAAATGATTATTAACATAGTTTTAAAACCTAACTAAAAGGTCGACCTGGAGCAAGGTCTAGGTCACAAGTATGGATAACCAACCCGGGTTAACCTAAAGAAATATAAAAATAAAAATAATTGTTATTATAGTTTTAAAAACCTTACTTTGGAGTTGACGTGGGGCAAGCCTTGGTTAAGAGTTCAGAGGGTCAACCCGAGTTTATCTAAGTTAAAGTAAAGATAAAATTGATTATTATTATATTTCAATAAAAAAAACTTGGGGGCATATCCAAGGCAATGCTTGAGTCACATGTCAAGAGGGTCAATTAGGATTGATCCAGGTTCATATATAGATAAAAAGTGGTTATTGTCATAATTTTAAAATCTTATTTAAGAGTTGACCCAGGACAAGACTTAGGTTACAGGTCTAGAAGATCAACTCGAGTTGACCCAAATAAAAAAAAAATCAAAGCAACCTTATTTTTTTAAAAAAAATTCAATGGATTTCTTAACATGTTTTTATCTCGGGATGATCAAGTCACAGATCGACTCAAGATTATGACCGAATCGGTTCAAGTCAATCATTTCTCTATTATTTTTAAACTCATACCAGTCTAGATGCAAGCTCCAGGTTGACGAATCTCATTTCTATGTCTACTAAAAATAAAATAAAACAAATTATACACTCCAATCCAAAGAATACCAAACACAACGCAATTATTTCTCTAGTCTAATCCTATCTAGTCCATTTTAATCATAAGTACAATCCAATCAATATTATTTAAAATACAAACATTACCTAAAATTGTTTATTTTTCTTATTGTAGAGTTTGATGATGTGTTCACAATTTTTTTTTTTTAAAAAATCCACATGTTCCGTTTGTTAACTGTTTTTCTTAGTATTACCATACAATATGGTTATAAAAGTGGCACAATTTTTAATTACATTCATTTTTTTTAGGAAACATTTATGGTTCATTAGTTCTTTTTTTTTTTCCACGTGGCTCATTTTTAAAATTTTCTTTTAAGTTTTTAAGAATGTTTAGGAATGTTATATTATCATATAACTTGATACTAAAAGAGAATTTATAATTACTAATGTTAGCAACTCACGGATATTTTTTATTACTGTTCAAACAAAATTAATCTGAATTGTGGCGTAATGCGGACCCTAGCTAGTATATTCTAATTTTTACAACTTTTGAAACCAGCATCTCAGTTTTGCTTTTGTCTTCTAAACATTTCATAGCAGTTACTTTAATCTAATGACTAAAATCACGTTTAAAAGGACACCTATAATAAGATATTTTTTATTTTAAAATTTTGAGAGCCACTCGCTATTTTTAGCATGGTTGTTAAAAATGTGTTTTTAACTCGTAAAATCGTCCGATTTTACGAGTTAAAACACAAAAAACATATAAAATCAGGCTGACTTGGTTAAACTCATAGAAAAACCGGTTAACTCGTAAAAAATGTAAAAAACATAACGTTTTCACAAGTTAACCAAAAATTTCACTTTCATTCAGTCTTTCACCGTTTTATTTTCACGGTTTCACCAAATGGCAAATGCAAAGTCGCAGCAGACAATTAGAAATGCAAAATTGCAAATGCTCCTTTGACTCAGCACCACTGCACCGATCTCTTTCCAAATTCCAAGTCCCCGTCTCCCACTCTCCCAATCTCCCTGGACCTTGACTTCGTTTTTCTTTCCCCTTTCCCCTTTCCCCTTTCCCTAACAATTTAAAAAATCACTTTCTCCCGATCCGGAGCATTCTTGGCGAGACGAAGGTAAGAATTGATTCTCAATCCCAAGCTTTGTTTTTTTCTGTCTAATGGTGGTGATTAGAGACAAAAATTATCTAAGTATTATGTGAATCTGTGTTTATCTTCTGGGTATTCTACTATTACTTGGTTTGCTGCTGGGTATTTTTTCGGAGGGGGAGTTGTGCTGCACTGCTCTGAATCTTTGTTTGATCTTGCTTGCTTTGGTGTTGCTGTTGTAGATTCTGCAATTTTGCATAGACAACGAAGCATTCCAGGATTGCACTCTTGGACTGCTTTACTTTATTTTCAGTACTGGGACACAAGAAAAGCCTACTGCATTCTTGTATGAACGTGGAAACTCCTCGTAAGTTCACTATTAAGGCACTTCCACTAGCTTTTTTCCTGTTTGTGTTTTTATCCAGTTAAGTTTAATTTTTTTATTCTTTTTCAAATTGATTTATTTTTAGTGTCAATTTGTGAACGAATTCCATTCAGGCGAGTAAATTGTGAATAGTTTCTCAATATAATGGCACAACAAAATTACAAGAAAAAAAATGTTTTTGTTAATGAAGTCATATACCTTCTAAGGACAAACAATTAATGCCTATATTGGATAAGCCATTCTTTTGAAAAGCTCTACACATGTATCATTTCATTTTCGCGGTGGGGATCATTGGGAAAGTTAGAAACCTGATGCTTGTCGATTATTTTTTGCAAGCATATAATTAAAATGGATATTTATCTTCAAATTTAATAGCTTAGGATGGTAGTTTCTGATTCCTCTTGTCTAATTAAATTCTTGTTTTTTGAACGTACCAAGTAAATTTAGTTTTTGTTTTCCCCATCTTTGGTGATCATCTTGCTTCTTCCTTCATCTTATCATTTCTTTTCACTTCTTTTCTTGATTGTGATTCTAATTTGCAAATGTGAATGAAAGAAAAGAGTGTGTGTGTGGCAGTTCATGTCAAATTTCTTATATGAAGGGCTCCGTTTAATTTCTTGCTTGTTGTTTTTGTATGTTGTAATTTCTTGTAACTAAGATTGCTGGTTCTTAATGTGTAAGATTGCTGGTTTTTTATATTTTGCATTTAATTCTCAATGTGTATTACTGGATAGGTCAGTATTTGCCTGACTTCTTTGTCTCTGTCAAGTGATTTTTTTTTCCCCACCCACCTGAACTTCTTAGAGGTGTAATTACTACTACAATATTCTCCTTTCTGTATATGCATTTATGCTATAGCCTAAAATCCTGAATATTTAACCATTTCCAGTGGACAAGGGCTAGAATTTTTTCTCCCACACTATTATAACTTTAGTCACTTTTCTCGATAAAGGTTAGCTGGCAACTTCTCTATGGGTTGTCATAGGCTTCCATAGCTTTGGCTTTTGTTGGGTTCCTTTTGAGAGGTTTTGTATAAGTTTATGCCATTGCTTGCACTTGATATATACTGGTTGCACTCATTATTCATCTGACTAGGATCTATGATAACTTTATGGCTTCTGTTCTGATTGCTTCTGATTTTGCGCCCTTTAAAAAAAATTACAATAGAGTTTCAAATCAATTTGCAAGTTGAAATTCTCTTGTTTGAGTTGTCGTGAACATCTGATGTGAGCTATTGTAAACACCATATCAGAGATTTCTGAAGTAAAGTGATTGGCTGCTTTAGCTAATTATATAGTTGACTAAGGTTTGAAAATATTAGCACAGGGTTTTTACAGGTTGATTTGCAATCACTTTTTGTTTCGATGTCCCTTGTTGATTTGCAATCTATGCTGAATAGTTGCCTTTTTTTTATTTTTGAATTGCAGGTTACATGGCATCTAAAAAAACTACTAGTGGCAATAGACTTGACGTGGGATGGCAATATGGTATAGATGTTGAAGAGTGCAGTGCAAGTATTGTCAGAAAATTATCAGTGAAGGTATTTACCGTTTCAAGCATCATTTAGCTTACACTCAAAAGGATGTTGAGCCATGCCAACAAGTACCAGAAGATGTAAAGAAGATGATGTTGAATGTTTTGGTGAAAAATTAAGAAGTAACTGAGAAAAAAAGAAAGGTTTTCCAATATATTGGAAAAGATAAAGATAATGATGAAGGGAATGAAATTACCTCAATGGACAAAGGAAAGAGTGTAGCAAGTGGGAGTGGAAGTACACAAACCACCATCAATCAACTACTAAAAAGGGATCTTAGAAAAGAAGCATGTCGACAAATTACAAGATTTTTCTACACCAGTGCAATTCCATTTAACTGTGTGAAAAACTCTGAATTTGTTAAGGCACTTGAATTGGTTGCAAAGCATGGGCCAGGTTTTAAGCCTCCGTCTTACAATGATATTAGAAAGAAGTATTTGAAGCAAAAAGTAGATCACACGATCAACTTGCTTGAGGAGTACAAGGTAGAATGGAAAAAAATAGGTTGCTCAATAATGTTTGATGGATGGACTGATAAGAAAAGACGTTCTATTTGCAACTTTTTGGTTAATAGTCCTAAAGGGATAATTTTATTTTTTTTTATCATCGGTAGATACCTCTAATATATCCGAGACTGCTAATAAGGTATTTGAGATGTTGGATGCTATTGTGGAGAGGATTGGAGAGGAAAATGTGGTGCAAGTAGTCACTGACAATGCTGCAAATTATAAGGCAGCAAAGCAATTATTGATGGGAAAAAGAAAATGATTGTTTTGGACACCATGTGCTGCCCATTGTATTAACTTGATATTGAAAGATTTTGAGAAGAAACTAGAGGTCCATCAAGTAACTATTGCTAATGGGAGGAGAATCACCTCATACATATATTCAAGAACTATTCTCAATTCTATGCTCAGACACTTTACAAAAGGAAAGGATTTGATTAGGCCTGCTGCCACTAGATTTGCTACTGCATACTTAAATTTTGGATGTTTGAGTGATTGTAAGATACAATTGATGACAATGTTTAC
Source organism: Populus alba (assembly GCF_005239225.2). Lineage (NCBI taxonomy): Eukaryota > Viridiplantae > Streptophyta > Magnoliopsida > Malpighiales > Salicaceae > Populus > Populus alba. The sequence goes on along the minus strand of NC_133285.1, from coordinate 11,519,551 downwards.
TTCCATCCAATGGAGGTCACGTAGGTTTTTAAAAACAGAAAAAGGGAAGCGAATTCAAAGTTGTGTTTTGGACAGCAAGTTTTGGCATGATGTTACTACATGTATTAAGGCAGCATATCCTTTGATAAAAGTTCTTCGATTAGTTGATTCAGATGAAAAACCAGCTATAGGTTTTATATATGAAGCAATGGATCAAGCAAAAGAGAAGATACAAGTGAATTTTGGTTCTGTGAAAAAAAGGTATTGATTATATATCTTGTTAATTATTTATTTACTATTATCAGTTGATTATAATGTTTACCAGCTAGGTCATATAATGTTGATGATAATATTCTTATTCTTATTTTGTAGTTATATGTCTATATGGAATATCATTGATGTAAGATGGGAACTTCAACTTCATATACCTTTACATGCAATAGCATATTATTTGAATCCTCATTATCATTATAATTCTAATTTTAAAATTAGTGCCAACATTAAAATTGGATTATATCAATGCTTAGAAAGGATAGTGCCCGATGCAAGTGAAAGGTGTAAAATTGACTTGCAACTTGATTCATTCAAGGATACAAGTGAGTTGTTCGGTATTGAGGTTGCCAAGATAACACGGGATAAAAAGACTCCAGCTAAATAATGGGATTCTTATGGGGATGAATGTCCAGAGCTATAAAAATTTGCAATTCAAGTTCTAAGCTTGACTTGTAGTTCATCTGGATGCGAGGGAAACTGGAGTGCATTTGAGATGATAAGTTTTTTCCTTTTTAATTTTAATGTTTTTATATTTTATAAGAATCTTATATGGTATTAATTTGAATTGCTTATATGGGTTCATACAAAACAAAGAAATCGTTTGCACTAGAAAAAAAAAATGAATGACTTGGTATTTGTAATGTGCAATCTGAAATTAAATGATAACCAAGTCAAAAAGCAAGCTAATGATTTTGGTGAAGTTTTTTATCATCTCTCATCTGATGATGATTGGATAACCGAGGGAGAGAAACATGATGGTTCATCCAACTTTGACTTTCTCGGTGTCATTGATAGTGCAACACAAAGGAAAAACAACAAAGAAGATGAAAGTGATGATGAAGAAAATCTTAATGATGTTGGGATGGAGTGTCATGGAATTTAAGATGATTTAGAGATTCAGAATAATGTCAATCCAAATAATTCAAGGAGCTTGGAGTTAAATATTGTTGACAATATTGGTGTTGGTCCTAGTACTAGTAGTAGCACTAATGTTCCTAATATCGGTGCTGGTACTAGTAGTAGCAGTAATAATCCTTTAGATGGTAATGATTTTGATGACTGTTTTAGGAATAATGAGGGAGACATAGGCAATGAGGGTGTGTTTAGTTTACATGACACACTTACAGACTGTTTGTTTTAGATGTGTTAACTTTTAGTTATTAAAATACTATGGACATGTATGAATTATGTAATTTAAGATGTTTGGATATTTGTATTGTTTATTTTACTTGTATTTGAATTATGTATTTTAAGATGTTCAGATGTTTATTTTGTGATTTTATGATTTTAGTTAAAGTATTTTACTTGCGATCTTATGATTTTTAGTTAAAAAATTTGACTTCTAATTTTACAATTCGAGTTTATATTATATGTTCCGTGTCATGTCAAAAAAAATATTTTTGACAACCTTTATTTTTAGCATATATGGCTCCCTTCAATCATAATTAATAATATTTTTTAGTATTATTAATTTATTTTGTCAAAACCCTTTTAATATTACCAAAAATATCATAATTAAAGCTACAAGAATGTCTCGGAGATCTTATTTATTTATTCTCTCCTTTCCTTTTCTCTTTCCTCATTTTTCCCTTGGAATTTATACCTCTTTATTTTGACCACTTGATTAAAATGCCCCCATTTTTCAATTGTGATATTTTTTACCAAACTATATTATTTTTCAAAAAAAAATTGTATGTGTTAGTTTGTTATTTTTTTTAATGCTCTGATTTAAAAAAAAATTATAATTATTAACAAAACTCTAAAACACATGGGTTTTATACTATACATGAATGCACTATGAACTGAGAGATAATTCATTGTGGACTTACTATGCATGCATGTACTGTGAACCAAGAAACAATTAACTGTAGACTTGCTCAGTTGCTTCGCTATATAATGAGAAAACACTATAGAAATCGTTCCCGTGTTTTTAGTCAACAATTGCGGCTGGGGGCGTGGCCTTCTCTACCACAAGCCGATGGAACTGGCTTTGGTAGTCAGATCCAGCGTTGTTGGGTCTGGTTGACAATCCAGACCTAAAACCCTTCCAAAATGTGTCAATTCCCAGCCAGACCCAACATACATTGTATCGCTTGTAGGCAATGTTATTAAACCCAGACCGGCCCGGCGAGATGACCTGAGACCCGGCCGACCCAGGGGCTAGACCAGTTCAAGTTTGTTAAAAGATCGGTCAGTGCAACGACTCGGTCAACCCGGTGGGTCAACCCATGACCTAGGCGAGACCCGACCAAGACGTAGTTTTTTTTTAAAAAAAAATATGAGATTTGAAACCCATTAGTATATATACTCTATGTTCCTAGGAAAAAAATTATCTTTTTTTAATGTGCGATTTGAAACTCATTAGTACATATACCCTATCTTTATAAGAAAAGAAAAAAAAAAACTACGTTTTTTCAATGTGGGATAAGAAATTTTTTTGGTTTAAATATTTCAACTTAAAAGCTTAACATAATATCTTTTTAATGTGGGATAAATTTTTTAAAAAAATATTCTTTTAAACTTCATTATTTTCAATATGTATAGCCTATATTTACATTGATTTTTTCTTAATTTTTTCATATAAAATATTAAAAATTTAATTTTTTTATTTTTTTCCGGGTTGACTCGAGTGGACCCGGGTCGACCCATGAAACCCAAGACCTAACCCCTTGGTCGGGTCAACCCCCGGGTCGAGATTAATAACTATGTCTGTGGGGGATGTTGTCTTTGTTGTTTGTAAGTCAAACAATGTTGCTAGGTCTTGCAGCAGCCAGGACCTAATGGCGTTGAGTCCTGCTGGCATCATTAGAGTTGGGTCTTGCCCCAGCAGGATCCAAAACTGTAATTGGGTCATTGTAGCAGACCCAATAGCTTTGGGTCCTACTAGACCATTAAAGTTGGGTCCTACCCCAATAGGACCCAAGATTGTAATGTTTTTTTTTTTTTTTCCATACGGAACTAACTATCTGGCTAGACCCAGCAGCCAAACCCAATTAAATGCCTTAGTCAATGGCTTCTCAAAATAAATTGATTACACTATGGACACAAACAGAGAGACGGGTCTTGCCTTAGCAGGACCGAAGACTGCAATTTGTTTTCCTTTTCATACGGGTATGACTGTGTGGCTAGACCCAGCAGCTATACCCAATTAAATTTCTTAGTCTTTGCCTTCTCAAAATAAATTGTTTGCACTGTGGACACGCACATGCACTCTTTCCTTTGTTGACAAGGAATTAAAGTTAATCAATGCAAGAAAGTGCTAAGATCACTAACATCGACATAAGTATATATATTTTTTTAAAAAAGTAAAACAATTGATTTCCTTTGGTGGACGGATTGAGAATTTGATTACACTACAGACACAAACAAAGAGACGGGTCTTGCCCTAGCAGGACCGAAGACTGTAATTTGTTTTCCTTTTCATACGGGTATGACTGTGTGGCTAGACCCAGCAGCTATACCCAATTAAATTTCTTGGTCTTTGCCTTCTCAAAATAAATTGTTTGCACTGTGGACACGCACATGCACTCTTTCTCTTTGTTGACAAGAAATTAAAGTTAATCAATGCAAGAAAGTGCTAAGATCACTAACATCGACATAGGTATATTTTTTAAAAAAAAGTAAAACAATTGATTTCCTTTGGTGGACGGATTGGGAATCCATGTTATCATATACATGAGAATTCAATCCCCCCTACCTCTTTGTATCTCTGCATAATGCCTCATCAAATTATAAACTTTAACCTTGAATTAAATGCAAAAAATTAGTGTTATGCTTTTCAATAAAACTATAGATAAAGAAAACTGAGCAAAATTCAAGTGTAAAAAAGAGTTACAATGAAGAGAAAAGGAGAATCCTAAATCTAAGAAACTAAATAAAGATGTAGACAGAATCAACTCACAAGGTCAGAAAAATGAAATATTTTATTTTTATTGACTTGGGTTTGGCATGCCCTTCAAGACCTAATAAACTAGGGCTCGAAAGGTGCCTCTAACCCATAGTTTTAAAAAAATTTTGAAAATTTTTAATTTTGTTCTCTAATATTGTCATATTAAAGTTGTTGGAGCCCCCAATAAATTTTTGATTTACATCATATAATTTATAAATTTTTGGTATCATATAAGATATTTTTATTTTGGATAATAGAATATATTTTAATTCTAAAACATTAGTGTAGGAGATTCAAAGTTTTATCAATGTTTTATTGTCTTTAGATTTTTTATGTCGTACTTTTTAGTTATATATGTTATGAAATGCATAAATAAAGGACCCAATTAGGTGTTGGGTCCTACGCTGCAAGACCCACAATAGCTTTGGGTCCTGCAGGGTGACCCAATTGGGTGTTGGGTCCTCCTGGTGCAAGACCCAATTACGTGTTTGGTTCTAATATGTGCATGACCTAATTGGGTGTTGGGTTCTGCACAAGGCATAACCCAAAAGGATTTTGGGTCTTGCACTCAGCATTAATAAGATAAATTCAATGCGTAAGGATTATATTGTCGCGAGTAATTGAATCCAAGTTTGTAATTTCAAAGGGTACTAGAATTTAGTTAAATCTTCACAATTATTCTTTTTCATTTTCAGAGCTTATCATTATTTTTATTTTTATTTTCAATGTTAGGAGAAGTATATTAGTCTTCATTCAAATAAAAAAGAAAAAACTGGATAGAATTTCATTCAACTATTGAGAGTCAGGTGTATTTATAAAAATATATTTATTAAATAGAAAAAAAAAGTTTGAGTAATAATAATAAAAAGATTAAATTTCCCAAATAATTATTCTATATTAAAAGTAAGTTTGTTCAACAAAACTCTAAAGTGAAAATCTAATATTAGTGTTAGTTGTATATTCTAGTGCTACTATTTTTTTTTTTTTAAATTGTTTTGAAAAAATATTAAATTTGTTATTGAAATTCAAGACATTCTTATAGTATTATTAGTATTGTTATTTTTATGATAATTAATGTTATTGAAATTAAAAATATTATTATTTGTATTATCAATATTATTATTATTATTATTATTATTATTATTATTATTATTATCATAATTTTCTTAGATCTGGCAGCAAGACCAAAGGCTAATAGGTCCTGCTTTAGGACTCAATGCTCTTAGGTCCTGCGTCTGGACCTAATGCCCTTCGACGACGTCATGACCCAATACTCTTGGATCTATAGCAGGACCCAAAGCTAATAAGTCCTGCATCAGGACCTAAAAGAATGGGTTTGATGGCAGTACCTAATTCTTTTGGGTTCGACGGTAAGACCTACGGTTGATGGGCTCTTGCCTCAATGCTGGGCACACCCCTGTACCCACTTGGCGCTTGGGGTGCTTGCCTGTGGGCTGAGAACACTCCAGGACACATGTGGCACTTGAGCTGCCTGCCTGTGTGTTGGGCACACCTCAGCGCACACGTGGCGCTTGAGCTACACCAAGACCTAACTATCCTTCGGTCTTGCATGTTGTAAATCCTAAAATAACCTTGGGTCATTGGCTGTGCAGGACCCAAAATAGACATGGGTCCTATCTGTGCATGATCCAAATAGCCTTAGGTCCTGCTATGTCATGACCCAACTTTTTTTTATGAAAATAAAAGGTGAGCTCGCGGCGTAGCAGGAACCACCTAACTATTACATATCTATCCATTGAAAATTATGATCCAGAGTTGCTTTTCTATTCTAACTCCTGAAGCTGAAATCCAAGCCACCAACCAAATTTACGAACCAAGTGTGCTTCCTCAAGTAGAGACCACCATAGGCCCAAATTTAACTCATCCTGAACTTATTAGAGAATAATATAAATCATATCCTGCAACATCACCTAATAGCTTAAGTTATTGGGTTGAGTTGGTTCTTTGACATGGTATCAGAGCCTTGATGACCTAGTGGTCACGAGTTCGAATCTCACCATCCTCATTTATTTGATAAAATTAAGCACAAGGTAATGTGGGTTTGTGCAAGTTTCAAGCCCAAAGGGCTTTCACTTCAGGGTGTGTGTTAGAGAATAATATAAATCATATCCTGGAACCTCACCTAATAGCTTAAGTTATTGGGTTAAGTTGGTTCTTTGACAGAACTCAATTCATCACTTACCTCAATGAGAATGTAAATATTGTGATTTTTTTTGGTAAAATTAGTAGAGTAAACCTAAAAAGTTGATAAATTAATATAGTTTCAAAAAGATTTGATGAAATGATACAGTTTGACTATGTTGCGTTTCAGAAGCGTGATATGAAAAAACTCTAATCTTCTACCTAAATCGGTTGACTACTTGGATCCAATAATTTTAACCAGCCGACCAGTTCATATAAAAAACCATAATTTTATAAAGTTTTTCTTCCAAACATATTTTATGAGTCAAAATATACTTCTTTGTCGAACTTATTGAATAAAAAATAGACTTCAATTAAAATCTCAAAAAGTTATTGCTCACATAGTAGTTGGTGATTCTAAGCAGTCAGGTATGAATTTGCCGTAACTAAATGAGAATATGCCCTAAATAAATTATGTGAATAGCCTAGTAGATGCATTTTTAGATTAATGGGATAGGTCTATACCCCAAAGGAGATCTGGTCGAGCCAGACTAAAATAACAGTTTAAAAGAATTATAACTTAAGGTCTGACCGTTGGATCACATTTAAATTTATACAGGAGTTTTCAGAGGTCATAACTGTGTTGACACATACTGTCAGATATTTGGATATCAAAATCTCACTAAAGTCCTCCAGTTTTGAGATTTTTCTTGTTATTTTTTAAACTGATAACTAATTTCACTAACTATTGTGAATCAGTTGACTCATTGAGTTAGAAATAACACAGTTTGATTATATTGTATTTCAAGAACATGACATAGTTAAATTGTGCTGTATCAAAAAAAAAAAAAATTAACCTATATCAATTCTTCTTTTTTTAAAAAAAATAATTGCGTTCTAGTTTCCCAATTTATCCAAATATTGTTGTTCACACGCTCAGCTCTATTGAGATTATCCTTTCGTTTTTTGGTTTTTCCCCTCATAATTGGACCGAAACTTGATGTAGCACTATGTTCTGCTTAAGCTGGACGAAGGTGGTGATGGACAATATGATTCAACCATATATTTACAAAATTTTGAGTTATTTTTAGTTTTATTTTATATATATATTTTTAAATTATATTGATGTGCTGATATTAAAAATAAATATTAAAAAATAAAAAAAATAATTTTAATATATTTTCAAAGAAAAAATACTTAAAAAAAAATCTTTACCACGTTCTTAAATAAATAGAAAAAAACAAATTATATTATAGAGGACAAATCTCTTGGTCATTATGTGAGTTGAATTTTTTTTTTTAAAAAGAAACCGAGATAGAGAATTATAAGAATAAAATATCAACTTGAAGTAACTTTGAACTAATTAGATTCTTATAATAAATTTTTAAAATTGATTTAAGATATTTTTTAATTTTTTTTCTTAAAAAAATCATAAAAATGTTTAGTGACTTTGAACTAATTAGATTCTGATTGAAATAATTTTTTAAAATTGATTTAAATTATTTTTTAATTTTTTTCAGAATTACTTTTCAAATTAAATAAAAATGATGTTACAAAATCGAGTCCAAAATCTTTTTTTTATTTATCAAAAGTTAATATTAAAATTTTAATTTTTTAATTTTAAATTACATTACCTACTTTATAAAAATTGAGTTATTTTTATTCAAAACATACTTCCAACTTATTTTATTTGAATTATGATTAAAATAATTTTTTACAATTTATATTAAATGAACTCTTACAGCTTGTTTAGAACTAGTTCTCTATTATAATTAAATTTAATTATAATATTTAATTTGAATTTTATTTATAAATAAGTTAAATTTATATGTTTGAAAGATATGGAATTTAATTTAATTTATTTTCTATATTACCCTCATCACATTCATCTTATTTATTTGAATATCTTTTTAAGAAAAATAGGTAGATTAGTATTTTAAAAAAAAAATAATTTTAATTTTTTTTGAAACTGTAAATTAAAGGGGTTAATGTCTATTTTACTTTTATATAATTTTTAGAGATTGGATTTTTTTAGAATTCAGTTCTTGAAACTTAAAATAGTTTCCAACATAAGATTTTACTAAAAGTTTGAATTAAATTAAATTCAATTCAAAGATTCCAAATATGGTGGTAAGTATTTTATTAAAAAAAATATATCTACATTTTCATAATTTATAAGAGAATAAAAAAGGTAGAATAAATAGAATCCCGTGAGTACTGAAATCACGCTCCTTAAAGAGGGGTCAACTAAGGATTTCTAATGTTGGTGAGAGTTTTCAAATATGGAATCGAATTTTTTTTTTTTTTTTTTTTTTGCAGGATGCTGTCCAGTAACTTGACTTGGTGGTACCCACAAAATTGGTGTCTTAGGAGAGAAGGATTTCTTATATGAAAAGAAACCTCAGTGGCCTCTTTGTAATTGACCACAGCGTCAGAAGCAATCAACCATAGAGGAAATATGTTCATACCATGTTTGCTTTTACCTTCAAGGCAGCCATTTTTGACCTGCAAATGTTCAGACACTACATGGGGAAACCAGTTGAACAACCATACATAGTAGAACACTCCATGAACACAAAGACTTCGTGCAAATATAGAACAAACTTAATATTTTTGTTTTCAGTGCTCATGATTATTCTTGGAACTTGATTCTTTTTGTGAAGTTCCCATTAAACCGTAAACTGAAAAGAAGACATGATAAAGACAACAGGGAATCAATCAGACATGTCAAGCCACAATTTTACTCTTAACACCACTTTATTACAGCCCTAGCATTTGATCTCCTAAGTTTCTTAATTCCATTATGGAACAGTCACTACAGGCGTATTACATTCTAGAACTAAAAAGTTAAATTACAGTAAGAAAGTGCTGGAGCTTGATGGTGTTCCTTCTCACCAATTCTCTGACATACATACATATATATATATAGCCAACCACTTTAGTAAAAAGGAGTTGGATTTCTCAGGGCCTTCCAAACTGTTACTAAAATCAGCACTAGAGTGAAAGGTTCAGGTCTAAGCTTGCTTTATTCTCATCATTCTTCACAGCTTCCTTTCTTTGAGAGGAATCCACCAAGCTGGTCGACACAGCTGCAGCTGGGATCAGGTCTTTTAACTTGTCAGTCTCCGCCATGAAGTCTTCACGTTGAAATAAGGGCTTCCAGACAGCAACCTGCTTCTTCTCTTCCTCAAGATCTGTCTTCTTGTTCCTGCCATCCATCTCCGGTTTCAATGCGGGATCCGAGACATTCATTAGTCGATCACGAGCCTCGCGAATGCCTTTGATGAGCGCAAAGAATCTCTCTATTTTCTCTTCTTCATTCTCTTCATCAAGATCGTCACTGAAAAGTTTTCTCTTCTTGCTTGCACCATCCATGATGATGCTGGCTGTTGGATGCAGGGGCAAGCCAGGAAGCAGGAGGTCACAAGCAGAGGAAATGCACTTTGTAGGTTGCTTCTCCGATGCTTCTGGGAGACCCTTAATTGTAGTCTTGTCCACAAGGTCAGGGTCAAGCATGTACAGTGATTTGTCACTTTCCATCGATTGGTTTTTCAATTTTCATTGGACCTAAACATCCCTCTTTTTCTTGTCGTTTTGCTATATATAATATTCTGAGTATATTATAGTGTTATTTAGCCTGAGGGTGTTGGTTGTCTTTCTGCATCTGTTTCTTTCTTCCTTTTCTCCCTTTCTTTCTTTTCTGAGGTTTCTCCTTTCAGTTTTTCAGTAAAAATAGTAGACGATATTCTGCCTCGCGAGCAGACACAAGTAATAAATAATAGAACACACAAAGGTAATTATTAAATTGAATGTACTTTTTCGATGCGAGAGAAATATTTTGTTGTATATTAAAAGTATGTTTAGCAGAATAGTAGTAGTTGTTTTTTAAATAATTTTTTGTATCAAAATATATGTAAATGATATTTTTTTTATTTTTTAAAAATTATTTTTGACATTAGTACATCAAAAACAATCTAAAACATACAAATCATATTAAATTTTAATAAAAGCAAAAAAAAAATTTGAATTTTGTGGGAATGCGATTTCAACCGCGTTTCCAATCACACTCTAATATCAGTCCAACTCATTTAATAAATAAAATATTATTAATTAACTAATAAACAAAACAACTGATTATAAATAATATTTTATTGTCTCATCAAAACATACAAATGTTGACTAATATCACTAGCATTCAACTTAATATAATGAAATGATTGAATAATTAAAAAACAAAATTATTCAAGAATACACATTGAATGTTGATATCACTCATTGAATCGTGAGTTATATATTTTGTTTTAAAAAAAATAGATATATAGGTTTTTTCAACAGGTTTTGTTACTTAAACAAAATTATAAATGTAAATTAAAAAAAAAAAGATCATACAAATACTTAATTAAATAAATTGAGAACCTTCTATGTAAATAAATAAAAAAAAATCATTAACAATAACTAACAACAAAACTAGAAAAATTAAGAGATAAATGTAGATCAAGACATTTGATCTCACGACATGGAACATTTAGTATGTTTATTGAATTTGTTTATTAAAATTAATTTTTTGTTCAATTAGACAATAATAGAACTAGACACTACATGAGATTTATTAAAGAAAATAAAATAAAATAAAATATGCAAGGCTACACATATTAGAAATATTATCTAATTTTTTTCTATTTTTAAAAATAAATTATATATATATATAAATTATAGAAAAATCAAAACAATATCTTCAAAAATTAAATATGAACTATTAAATGAAGGTATTAAAATATAAAAAAAACTCTATTAAAAGAAGGCTAAATAAGCAAAATAAGAAATAATAGATGAGAGATTTTTTTTTAAAAAAAAAAAGACCTCCTAAATAAAGACATCAATTAAGATAAAAACCAAAATTGAATGAGTTGGTATTTCAAAAAATAAGAAAAACAAATGAATCATGTTATAGCTCTAATTGAGTTTAATGAGTTGATATTATTTTAATTAAATGATAAATAAGGTAACAATAGTAAATGAATAATTTTTTTTTAAAAAAAAGATCATGATAACTTAAAAAAAAATGTTGAAAGTTAAAAAAATGGATTAAAAAACCAACCCAAGTCAACATGATGTACCGTAATAGACATATAACTTAGATAATAAGAGGTAAGCTAATAAGAGGTAAGTTAACCCGTGTTAACCCATAAAATCCATGGTCTAGGTCACAAAGCTAATCTTTTTTTCAAAATAATAGGGTTAAATTGAAAAGAAAAATAACTTTAACAAAATAAAAATAATCAAAAGAATAATGATCAAATCAAAAAAAATAATACACAATAAATTTAGATTGAAGGGTGAAATCGAAAACCAACAAAAAACTTTTAGGTTAGGAAAATAAATTAGAAATAAAAAAATAAGGATTGAATTGGAAAAAATAATATATGAAAAATTACAATTGGAAAACAAAATTAAAAACAAATAAAACTTTAATAAAAGGATCAAGAATATAAATTAGAAATTAAATGAATAAAGATCGAAGCTGAAATACTAAAAACAAAAAGGGTCGTCCAATTTTTTATCACAAATTTTATTTTTAAAATAAAAAGGTTATCATAATATTAAGGTAAGTTTTAATAATATATAATATATATAATAAATGATGAGTTGATAAATTTTAACATGAATGTATTTAAAAAATATAAAAATAATAATGTTTAGAATAAAAAATAAAAAATATAATAAAAATATTAAAATAGATATTTCATCCATATTTAGAAAATCATTCATATTAGATTCATAGGTGCTAATATCATTTAAAAATAATGGCATAATTGAATAATATTTAAAGATTAATTAAAAGATCAATTTTAAAAACAATTCAATAAAAAAAGTGAAAAGAGAAAAAACAATGGAATAAAAAAATAAAGGTCATGCACACATGGCTAGATATGCATTCCTAGCCCATATGAAACCTAGGGTCACTCGTCAGATTTCTTTTTTTTTATTGGGGTAGACCAAACATTCTCCACCCCATCTAATTTTTTTAAAATGTGATGGACTTCGTGTTGCCTAATTGGGTAGACAATGCATCATTCTATTTTTCCATCTTTTCTAGTCATCAGAGATGGCTTTGATGATCAGAAGATTATGTTCCCTAAAAACCCTAAAAACCTAAATTTCAATCATTTTCATCTAAAAACATGAGATTAAAACATCTCATAAATCTCTATAATTCTATTTGTAATAGCAAAATATATTCTAATCAATCTAAAATTTTTAAATCAAATCAAATAAAAAAACATTTCCAAGCTCTTATTTATTTTAGCCAACATTGAAGGTGAAAACCATATATATTTTTCTTTAAACAAAAATGAATCTATAAACATTAAAATTATAATTATTGATGGTAAAAATATGGCCGCTTGAAAGCTCTCTCTCCTCAAACTTTCACTGATAATCTTCTGTCTTCTCCCTCAAGGTACTGAAGGGTGGCTCAAATTAAAAAATTATTTAATTAAGGGACAATATTCTAGATTTACATGCATTTTGAATAGTAAAAATGAGAAAAGGCTGCCAATTAATGGAAATAGGGAATTTGGTTCCTATTTGATTTAATTTTATTTTTTTGCAATAATTCATTACTTTTCCATGCAAATCAACATGTCATTAAATATGATTAAATCTCGAACAATTTCATATACCTCAGGCAAGCACAAACATGTAATCTAAAAAGAACAAAAAATCTAGGACAATAACCAAAAAAAAAAAAAAAAAACCTTTGGGCACAAAAATGAAAGGAACTTTAGCTTTAAAATTAAAAGTTAAATAAAAAACTGACGAATTAAGAAGATGAATATACCAATGCCACAATACTTATGAATATGGAAATGTGAGAGGATGAATTATTGAGCAATTTTGTTTTTTTTTTTTTTTAACTAATTTGTTGTCCGCATGATATCACAAGGAATATTTTTATAATAATATTAAGCTCGGTTTAACCTCATAAGTCAACTTGATAACTTTCTTACCTAGTCCTATGCCCATGTGAGGTTTCAAACTAATCTGAATGAGATTTGATCCAATATGATTTGGTCTAATTGACAATCTACTAAAAACTCAATTGACCTAATAAAAATTAATTTCACTTAAAAAAACTCAAACAACTTTGTTTTAACTTTTATTTTAAAAACAAATATTGAAATGATGATATTTTGTATTGACTTGAGTTATTTTGCTCAATCTATGACTCAGGTTATGGGCCAACTGATTTTAACACACCTTTGTTTTTTATATTTATTTTTAATTTAATTATATAAATATTCTTTGGAAACACCTTTTTTTTATATATTTACTTTTAATTTAATTATATAAATATTCTCTGGAAAGACAATGAATAAAACCATGGAGGAGAAATGTTATGTTCTTCATCAAGTCATTTTTTTATTGATTAATGGAAATTTTTTTACAACAAAATAATTTTTTTTATTAGCATAATATGTTAGTGAATAAAAAATAATAACAATCATAATAAAAATATTTGTAAAAAATATAATGATTTGAACTAAAAAAAGAAAGAAAAAAGCATATTTTTAATAAAAAAAAATCTAATCTTCTTATTTGTTAATTTCTTTTTTTATTTTGGAAAAAAAATGATGAGAACTTTTGCTTTTTAAGTAAAACTTGTTATGATTGTGAAAGCGAGTTTCAATTAAAAAAATAAAAATAAAAAACATGAATGATGTTCTTACACACCTATATGAAAAACGTTTAAGAATAATATATTTTAGAAAATATATAAAAAAAATCATGATAAAAAATAAAAATAATAAATATTTTAATTATAATTAAATATAAATGGGAAGATTATTTTAAAAATTCTATATATTAGGCCAATACATAATTATTCATAAAAGATTCCATAATATCATCATAAAAAAATTGTTATCTTCTTATAAACAATGACATAATTAGATAAACACTTAAATATCATTCTAAATAAATTGATTTACAGAGATTTGTTTTTTTCAATTGTTTAAAAGGTATATTTAGCTAAAGGCTAGCCAAGCATGGGTACAGAAGACATGGCTAATTGTTTTTAATGGTTTAAAAGTGAATTGTTTTTAGTTTAATTGTTTAAAAGTGAACGATCTCTTGCTCATTATTGTTTTTAATCAAATAACTTGTTGCATGTCTAGGCAAATGAAGTATTGTCTTCTAGCTCACTTTCTGGCCATCTCTGATGACTAGAAAGTTGGAGTCTAGGTTTTTTGAATTCAAAAAACCTATTTTAACTATTTTTTTTATTTTTAAAGATAAAAAAACATTCTAAAGACTTCAATAAACTTATTTTCAATCTCAAAACACTGTTATATTTATCCAAAACATCAAAATAAAATAAAATCAAACCACACACAGATTTTCAAGCCATATTCAATTATTTTAAAAAACATGAATGGTACAAAAACACTTTAATGGAACCTTTTTTTTGTCAAGAGAAGACCATTGACACAAAGATTAGTTTTTGTTTTTGTAGTAAAATGTTAATGACTTGTCACTTTCTCTGTTCTTTTCTATTTTTCAATAACTCTCACTCCTCTCAAATTCTAGGATTTAAAATATAAAACAAATGAAATTTAGTACTTAAATGTGAATTCCTAAAAAACCAAGGACTAAAAAATAAAAACATAAAAAATATATGGACCAAACTATAGTTTTCCTCAAATATGAACAACAAAAAAAGAAAAAGGGGTTATATTTTATTTTTAGATTTGGTCCCTCTTGTTTAAATTTTGTTAAATTAAAAAAAAATAAATTCTATTTTACAAAATATAAAGGAATTTTTTTTACATTTAAAAAACAACATAGTATGCAAGTTGTAGCAAATTATGAGGTTTTAAACAGTATGAACATGGAAGGATAAAATTAAAAAAAAATAGTTTAGTGGTCAAAATGAATAATTATGCAAGTATTAGAAAAAAAAAAAAAAAAAGTGGTCTAGAATCAGACATATTGTAGCATTCCATGATGTATCCGAGTCTGACACCACATTGAAGAAACTATATTTTATTTATTTTGTAATTAATGTTTTATTATTGTGCAAGACTGTAATGGAGGGTTGGAACTTATGAAGAATCTAGTAAAATTATTTTACTGAATTCTTAGAAAGAAATTATTGGAGATTTGTTTTTAATCTCCTTTTCCCTTTAAAGATTTTCCAACGCGAAATATAAAAGCGAATATTACATAAAGTTTAAATATTCAAACACATCTTGTCACAGCTCAAGAAGTTAATATAGATGCTGATTTGAATATTCAAACACATCTTGTCACAGCTCAAGAAGTTAATATAGATGCTGATTTGAGGTCATGGTTTTTTTTTTTTTTTTTTTTTGGGTGGGGGGAGTATCTTATTTGTTTATTGAATTTGCATAATATTTAGTGGGCCTATAAATTAGTCATTATATTAATATAGATGCTGATTTGAGGTCATGGTTTTTTTTTTTTTTTTTTTTTTTTTTTTGGGGTGGGGGGAGTATCTTATTTGTTTATTGAATTTGCATAAATATTTAGTGGGCCTATAAATTAGTCATTATATGTAGGGGCGAAGCTAGAATTATTTATTAGGAAAGGCCAAAAATTAATATAATAAAATATAATATTTTATTTTAATTTATTGTACGTGAGTTATAAATCAAAACCTGCATAATTTAGCTTTATTTAAATAATTTACTACAAACACATATAATGATCTTTATATAAGATAAAAGGTTTGGAGAAATATCAAACTAAGTCAAAACAATGAAGTTAATTTCATTTTCATAATGCATTCATTCACTTTAAATGTTGTTGGTCATTATACCTATTAAATATAAACATACAAAGTATATAAGCAACATTAGCTAAAGCGAAGCAATTATTTATATTTGATAAACTTTGAAATAAAAAAAATTAATAAAGAATGATTCTTACATATTTATTTTAATTGTGCTTGTCGTTCTTTTCATAAAAATAAAAATAATCGATTATCATATCAATTCTTCTTATTTTATTCATGGTTTCAACCTAAAATCAAAACATATATCGTAAGAAAATAATTGATAATTTTAGTGGCTCTTCTAAAAAACAACATAAAAAAATTCAATCATAATCAAAACAAACCAATAAAATATATCTAATTAATTAAAAAAAAAAAATCACAATACCGAAGAATTCAAAAAAACAATTGGTAGAATTAGCATATCTGAGAAAAAAAAGAGCAAAAATTGTAGAATTATAAAAAAAATCTCATCAAATTATTAACAAACATCTCAAAACAAAAAAAAAAAAGATTTAAAAATTTAAATTACCTTATTTTGTTTGATGAAAGATAAAATTAATTGATGGCTTTGTTTTAATATTTTTATAGAAAAGTTTTGTTTATAATTTTTTTTTTTATCGTTACATGATTTATATTAGATTAAATTGATGATTTTTTTTATTTCACAAAATAAACTCAAGAATAAACTGGGAATTCTCAAGAATAAACTCAATTACCTAGTAAAATAATTTCTTTTTCACAATAAACTCAAAGAAAGGCCCATTTTTTAAAAATAATAACTCTTCCTCTTATTTAATTATACTTAATTACCTAATAATAATAAAATATATATCTTATAGGGGGGCCCAAACCCTTGCTTGCCCCCCTTGCTTCTGCCCCTGATTGTACGTATAAGCTGGTAAGGATATCATAGGTTATAAAAAAAAAAAAAAAAAAGTTAGTACAGATGCATGTGTTCACTGCAATATCGCCACTTGAGCAGATGCTCGAAGGCAAGAAGTTTTTCAAGCAACACTTGAGGAACTTGCATCAAGGGCTCCTTGTTGATCGTAGTAGGACCCACGGCTTTTCTTCTATTCTTGGAGGCAAGGATGACAGGATGCTCTGGAGTTCATCCAGCAATCATGCATCTCATCGCACAAGATTAATATTAAATTTTTTTATATAATAAAACTATCAAACTCTACTAATACTGATTAAAAAAATATATAGTACAACTTTGATAAATTCATAATTTCAATTAAATAATATATTTGTTTCAGTCTCAACTTAAATTTAAAGTTTAAAATAATATCTCGATTAAAATAATATCTTAATTAATAAATAAATCTTCATGGTTTCAAGGGTATTAATTTATAGAGATTTAATTATAGAAAAGACTAATAATATTTAATAATAAATAAAAATAGAAAAAATATTTTTTTAAAATAGAAAAAAAATTCCCAAACTAAATAAAAAAAATGTAAACAAAGAAAAAAAATATTTATTTTCACAAAAAAACTCTGACATCAGTCTTTCTTGATTTGAAACAACTTGTCCTTAATTTTAAATTGATCATGGGACATAATGTTTTTTTAGCCAAAAACAATCCTTTATGGTAAAAACATTCTTCAACTAAAAGCTTCTTAGTAGGAAACTATCCTCCACCATGAGAACGCCCAACACAACATTCTTTAAGCAAAACCTTCTTTAATAGGAAATTGTCTTTCACAACGAATATATCCCTTATGATCTCCATCTATGATATTCTACAACATACAACAAAAATCATTAAGAATTGTTAGGTTTTGATACCACCAATATACCTCGGAAGCGAATAATATAATAAAGTATATTATAAGTCAAACCCTAAAAAACCACAAGTGAAAAATTCTCAAAGTTCAAAACACATTAACTAAATCTTTTATACAGTAGAACTCGAAAAAACTTATTAATACTGAATAAAATAGAAGAATAAAAATAAAAAAGTTAATTTATTTAAATAAAATAATAAAATTTATAAAATATAAATAACTAAAAAAGATATTTATATTTTCAAAAAAGGCATGAGCTTCACATAACTTAAGCTTAAATCTGCTGGGAACTTGATTTAGTAATCCACGACTTGTAAAAAATCAAGCACCTGATTTTTGACTTCCTTTAGAAAGTTAGAAAATTCCATTTTAATTCTTTCCATGCTGATGATATTCCAAAAATTCAAGTAATTTGAGAATAGAATTTTTAGATTGGATAATCGATTAATTAATTGGTCATAACAATTTTATCTATTCTACATAATCAAGGTAGTTGATAACTTATACTTGGTGCATGGTAAACCAATATGACTTATGGCTAATACTTGCAAAGATTCCTTTTAGTAAAGGTGAGGATTCTCTAATACTTAAATAAATATCTTTTTAGAGAGAAAAAAATACAATAATATTTTAAAAAAGAGATGTTCTAAAATATATATACAGTAGAGAAAAAAGATTGTGAACATTTATTCTAAAGGTCTCATGGTATATTTATAACCCACAAGTCTTATTTTTTTTAAAAGATGAATGTTTGAAGTGTAATTTACCTTAACAATATTTAATGAAAGATAAATATCTATTATATCTATATTAATATTTAATAAAAATATAATTGATCTTCATATGTTTTTTTATACACTTAAAAGATATTATGAGATTAGAATTCTAGACATTAAATATAATTAAACTCATAAAAACTAGGTTTTTTTTTTAAGTTAGATTCAAGGAAGGTGAGTTCTTCCCTTGATGAGTTCAAGGGAGGCTGGTCCGTTCCCTGGGCTTGCTCAAGGGAGGAGGATCATCCGGCGAGCCCCATGAACGATATTCATTCCGTTGGACGCGCTCACGGAGTAGGATATGTTTGGCGACAGGCGGTGAAGGTGAAGGGGTTTGCATTAGGAGGCTGTGCCAATGAAATCTTGAAAACTACTAGAGAAAAACATGTAGTTTAGGGACTCCGGCAAAATCAGTGGTGCAGCCTGTCCGGCTAAATCATTCCTTGAAGTGATTGAACAGAAAACTGCTAGCTCCCTGAGTGTGGGCTCCTGGACAGTTGTTTCCCTGGCTTAAGAAAAAAACATGACACTTGACTATGTTTCCCTCCTTCCTGGAACAGCTATTAATGGCGCTCCAGAGTCCAAACATGAAACATGTTTTATTTGAGAGCGTGTCAGCGTTCCAGGACTGCAAACATGTGGTGTCCGAGAAAATTCATAGACCAGACACGAGAATGACGGGCACCGAATTTATCTACGTCATTGCATATGCAAAGTTGACGCATGCTTCTTCTCACCATTCCATGCGCCTTTTCTTTTCTTTTTTTATTTATTTTTTCTTTACCGGCTTCATAAATTTTTAATTATTCTTGAAAAAAGATTCTGCAGGTGTAGAAAAGGCAAACACTGGAATAAAGGAGTGTTTATCAATGCATATCAAAACAGCAGCCAGTAAAATTGACAGATGTTTGGCTCGTGTTTTATTTTGGATTATTTTTTTGAAATAAAAATAATTATATATATAAAGTATTTTGAACATGTTTTTTGTTATTAAAAAAGTTTCAAGTAAAAATAAAAAAAAATTTATACATACAATCATTGGAAACTATATGGGTTAATAAATGAAAAAGAATTAAACATAAAAAAAACATGTTTTTTTTTAGCTATTTTCAAATTACTTTCTTAAGTTAATTTTTAGAGTTTTAATAAGCTAAGTTAGTTTAACATCTATTTAAATTGTTTATAAGTTGTTTTCATAATTATTATTTAATTCACAAGTTGCATATTAATAAGTTATTTTAATTTAAACTTTTAAAGTCATTAAAAATAAAATTTATATTGTTTAGCAAGTGAGAGACTTGGTCCAACATTTATGTTTCAAGTCGCCTAGTTTTGCGGATGATAAACATTTATATTATTTATGTACACACACGGTCCACCCTAATTGTTGGATCAAGTAGATGCAAATTTATTAAGGCCTCTTTGTATGCTTAAAAGTAGTTTTTTTTTTAGAAAAAGTGAATTCCGAGAAAGTATTTTTCGATATTTAGTAGTGTAATGGAAAATAAGTTGAAAAAATATTTTTCAGTGTTTGGTTATGTCATGGAAAATAAGCTAGAAAATAACTTATTAATATTTTATTTTTCTCAAGTTTATTAAAAATAATGAGAAAAAAATCTTACAAATTAAAAAGTTGAATGAGAATGAAATTGAAAAAAAAAATTCATAAATTATCTCAAATAAAATAAATAATAATCAAAATAATAGAGATCAAATCTAAAAAAATAAAAAATAATAAAAGATGAAGAAATTAAAAATAATAATAATCAACATTTCATAAATTATTTCAAATAAATAAATAAATAAAAAATGATGACTAAAATTTGATAGATAAAAAAAATTCAATAAAAAAATGATAAGGAAAAAGAAAATAGCAATTATAAAAATAAGGACCAAAGTTAAATATAAAAAAATAAAATTTTAAGAGATGAAATTGAAAAATAAATATTCAAAACAAAATATATATAAAAATCAAAATTTTGAGGATCAAATTTGATATAATCAATAAATAATGACATTTCTAAATTTTTCAATACTTTCAGAAAGTGTTTTCCCCCAAATTTTTCAGGAAAACACTTTCTTGAAAACCAAGCCAAATTTTCCTTTTACTGGAAAGTGTTTTCCATTGACCAACTTTTCTAATGACAAACAAACACAAGAAAGTTTGGAAAGTGATTTCCCGGAAACCACTTTCCGAAAAACAAACACAGCTAAAGGGAAAATATTTTCCTGAAAACCAAGCTAAATTTTTCTTTGATTAAAATTGACTGGAAAGTGTTTTCCATTAATTAACTTTTCTAATGACAAACAAACATAGAAAAGTTAGGAAAATGATTTCCTGAAAACTATTTTTCAAGAAACAAACATGGCCTAAAATTCTCAGTTTTAACTTTACCATTTAGTAAGATTAGATTCTCCAAAAAAAAAAAAGGCTAGATTGGTAATTACCTTTGAGCATACCAAGAGGAATATTTGGTCTTTTCAGCACTCTTAACGATAAGACTTGGGAGAGACTTCGTTACACGTACTAAATTAAATGGGTGTTTGATAACTATTAATGTTTGGTAAGGTAAGAAAAATATTTTTTTTTTTGTGGGATCCACTTATAACTGTGATGTGCCATAGGTTTACAAGAAGTTACTTCTTGTAAGGAATAAAACGTATGAACTGGAGCATGCTCCACTGTTCATGAGTTTTATTCATTGAAAAAAGTTGAATGAGAATGAGATTGAAAAAAAAATATAATTTCATAAATTATCTCAAATAAAATAAATAATAATCAAAATAATAGAGATCAAATCTAAAAAAATAAAAAAAAATAAAAGATGAAGAAATTAAAATAATAATAATTAATATTTCATAAATTATTTCAAATAAAATAAGTAACAATCAAAAGTGAGGACCAAATTTGATAGATAAAAAAATAATAAGAAAAAAGCAAATAACAATTATAAAAATAAGGACCAAAGTTAATATAAAAATAAAATTTTAAGAGATGAAATTGAAAAATAAATATTCAAAACAAAATATATATAACAATCAAAAGTTTGAGGATCAAATTTGATATAATCAGCAAATAATGATATTTTTAAATTTTTCAATACTTCCGGAAAGTGTTTTCCCTCCAAATTTTTCAGAAAAACACTTTCCTGAAAACCAAACCAAATTTTCTTTTTACTGAAAAGTGTTTTCCATTGACTAACTTTTCTAATGATAAATAAACACAAGAAAGTTTGGAAAGTGATTTCCGGGAAACCACTTTCCGGAAAACAAACACTGCTAAAGGGAAAATACTTTCCTGAAAACCAAGCCAAATTTTTCTTTGACTAAAATTGACCGGAAAATGTTTTTCATTAACCAATTTTTCTAATGACAAACAAATATAGAAAAGTTTGGAAAATGGTTTCCCGAAAACTACTTTCTGGGAAACAAACATGGCCTAAAATTCTCAGTTTTAACTTTACCATTTAGCAAGATTAGATTCTCCGAAAAAAAAAAAGAAAAAGAGGCTAGATTGGTAATTACCTTTGAGCATACCAAGAGGAATATTTTGGTCTTTTCAGCACTCTTGACGATAAGACTTGGGAAAGACTTTGTTACACGTACCAAATTAAATGGGTGTTTGATAACTATTAATGTTTGGTAAAGTAAGAAAAAATAATTTTTTTTTTGTGAGATCCACTTATAACTGTGAATGTGCCACAGGTTTACAAGAAGTTGCTTCTTGTAAGGAATAAAACGTATGAACTGGAGCATGCTCCACTGTTCATGGGTTTTATTCCTTGAACAGTGGAGCATGCTCGACTGTTCCGGTCGGACTAGTCTGGTTCAAAGCTATTGAACCGATTCCAACCCAACAAAATAACAAAATGTATTTTTAATTGTATTTTATTAAAAAAAAACTAATGTTAAACATTATTTAATGACACTATATAAATTAGACGAAGATTACTTGATGACGTAGCATTTGCAAAATTTGATCGCTATCCTAATTTTATTTCTGATTATATTTTACCTAATGTTGTTGCGTTCTTAAGAAATTTATGAAAAATATAGTTCTTGTCGGATATATTTTATACGTGATGAAATTGTAAATAGTTTAATGGAACAAAAAAAATATATTTTATATAAAATATTATTTATTTCATGATGTAAATACTAATAGTTAAATCTATAATATTTAAATTAAAAAACCATCAATATTAATATATATTTTTTAAAAATTATTTTATAACCTCAATTTCAAAAGCATTCTTAACCAAACACATTAAACTACTTTATGGCTAACCTCAATTTTAACCACAGTTTTAACCAAATATATATTTTTCCAACCAATATCAACTAAAAAAACTTTTTACAAAATAATTTTTTTCAAACCACAACCACAACAACAATCATAATATTAAACATACTCTTAGATTGGTATTATTATTTCATATATGATTTGAATTTTTTATTAGAAAAAACATTAATAACATTTAAAAATTTCCTTTGATGTTAAAAAAGCAATCCAACTAACACCATAGCACGGGTAAACTTTCTCCCGAGTCATTTTTTAATTTTACAATAAAGAATGACTAGCACAACTCATTGAGGCCGACATAGGGTGATGGTGGGCTCCTACATGAAAGTGAGTCCAAGACACGAGGATTAAAGGAGTGACCTCTGAGAACTTTTCAAGAGAAAACGTCTGATAACAACAAATAAAAACAGTATATTGATGTCACTCAGAAAGACTTCGAATCACAGGGGGGCCAAGAAGAAGAAGACCGAGGCAGTGAGAGGCCACAATGAGGTGATTGGTGTGAAGTTAATTTGCTGGAGGCATTGTTCACAATGGGGCGATGCGATTGAAGGGGTCAAATGTCAATTCATTGCTTTCCTTTCGGCTGTATAGTCGCTTTTTTATCACTCCAAAAATAAATAATTTACTGTACTTCTTTTCTCGATGACAGGAGGCATAACCACCTCCATCCAAGCATCCATTGACTCGCCGGCTCGCTTGTGGTCTATAATATTCCTATTTGTTTTTATATTTTAAAAATAGTTTTAAAAAAATTTGAAAAAAAAAGGCCAAGAAGGTAGAAAATAAAAAACAAGGATAACGAAAGGGTAAGAGAATTTTGTAGCATAAATAGGAAAAATGTCTCTTTCAGGGGAGAGAGAGAGAGGGCTAAGTTGTTCTACTGTGATTTCTTGTGGGTCTTATATATATAGTATTGTGCCCTAGTACACCATCGCAGGTGAATTGTGAGTGAAAAATAACTCACATGATATCTTGTTGTTTTGTTTATCCTATTTAGCAATTACACATTAGAAGTGTTTATACATGATATATTACATATGTATTTCTAAACATATGAAATATATCACAATACTACTCAGGTCACACTTCAAATTATAGCTCCAAAGACACTTTGGTTGGTAGCCTATCACATGAGCCATCTTTCATTCTTACTCTGAGCATTTGAAAACAATTTATCAACTACTAGAGAGCATAGCTCGTGAATGATTAGACTAATAAGCATGGAAACTTCAAGTTTTCAATATGTAGGCCAACATCATATTGAAATAACATTTGCATAAGTGTATGACAATTTAATGTTCATATCTCATATTCATATTGTTGCATGTTGCATGTGTGCGGCTCACGATGATTATTTTCCTAGATTAGAATTATCATGAATGATATGAGTGGCAAAGATAAGAAATCATTGTCCTTGATCAGAAAAATAAGAAGAATGAGTCATCACCTATTATTATGGTCACTAGAAAACTTAATAGTCTGTGAGAGTCTTGGTAAGGGGACTGATTATATAAGGAAAAGATGTATCACCCTCAATGCACTCTACCTATGGTAAGCCACCTTGTTGTTTGTTTTAAGTCGTTTTTTTATGCGTTAATCTATCTAAGTTTTGAAAAAAGTCCTCCTCAGGAAGGAAATTTTTTTCTTATCAAGTTAAAACCCGGTCATTCTAAAGCCTAGAAAAGTATGTTCAAAGTTTAAGAAAAGTCCTCCTTAATAAGGATATTCTTATCTTACCAGGTTAAAACCTAACCATACTAAAGCTCAAGAAATAAAAAAAAAATATATTTTTTATTTGAAATTTTGGTCAGAATCTAATGGATAATCACAAACTTGTTGTTAGTATCTTACAAAATAAGTTTTCCAGCCCAATATTAAGTAAAATAATTAAAAAAATATGCGAGGGACCCACAAATATTTTAAAATTACCCTTCAAAGTTTTTAGAATTTTTGGAAATTTATCTGGGGTTTGCTTGGCAAAAAAAAATATTTCCCCTTTAAATGAATTTGTCAAAAAAGGTCTCAAGGCATGTTTGTCAAAACACCATTAAGCTAAAAAAACCTTTTATCAAATGCTTTCCAAATAAACAAGACCTAACTTAATTGACCCAAAGCCAAACTGATTGAGTTAACCTGAAATCAATGGTTTGACCATGAAACAAACCTAAAACTTTGGTTTAACTCGAAAACAAACCCAAAACAAAGTAAATATCCAAAAATAGATTCAAATAAAAAAAAGACACGAAAAACATAAAATTTCTTGACAAAAATAGATCAACACACACACACAAAATGAAGAACACGATGAATGTTCTTCACGAACCCAGAAAATGTAACTCTCATCATCGACCATGTATAGCAAAACCAGGGGCACAAAGAGATTATAAATCATGCAAGGGTTTATAATCTATCACTTATTCACTTTAATTATCACTAAGAAATCACGATTTGGTCAGCGATGGTTTCAGTTTAAAACCAAAACTCTAAGGTTAAAATCGTGAACAACATGTTATTAAGGCTAAAAAAAAAACCTAGATTACTAGCGAACGTAGGTCATGTTGAAGTGGTTAGTGCTAAGAAATGGACCAAAACTAGTCCAAATCATGTAATTAAGGCAATATTTTCCCAAGAATTTACATACAGCTCTAAGGGTCTTAGGATCACCATTAAATTTTTGTGAAATGATCCTAAAATTTTGTTTTTTTTTTCTATCATAAACATTTTTTTCCCTTGATGTAAGGAGTTAATAATGTTTATCTCTTACTATATATAGTGGATTATTCAGTGGTTGATGTTGAGTTAGTGTTTGAAATTGAGGTATTGGTGGGGTATTGAAAGTAGTGCTAGTGGATGATATATTAGGATTTTTAAAAGTTTTCATATGTAATTAATAGAAAAAAACAATGTCAACAATACTAATTGATAATGTATTTCATCAATTTCAATTCAACTAAAAAATAGAAAAAGAATAACATGATCTAAGAAAATGTACCATCAGTCATGGAAATGTGCAATACTAGGAACAAGTAACAAAAAGGTGAGATACTTTTAAATTCTAGGAAGAGTTCTCAAGTTGATGAAGAAACTTGGGAAAGGGAATTAAAAGATGAAAAGAAAATATCCATAGCTATTCTTAAGTTCAGGTAATAATATTTGAATTTCAAGTATAAAAATTCTTTAAAAGATGGCACAATGTAAACTCCCAAACTAAATTCTTTGTGAAATATTAAAATTTTTAACCCAAAGATAAAATGAATTAAATTAAAATCAAGGAAATTAAAATTTAATGTCAAGGGAAAAATTGAAAAGAAAATGATAAGTGTTGTGACACTAAATAAAAGGGATAGAAATCAATTAGAAATTATAAGGGACAAATTGAGATTTAAATGAAAAGTAGGGTTAATATGTAAATAGTAAAAATAAATTGACTATATATAAACTCATTCTTCATTGAAAAAAAAATGAATATCAATTCTCAATCAACTTGAATATTTTAAGGATAAAATTGAAAACAAATCAATTAAAAATAGACCCCGAAAAAACAACCTAAGCCTCCTCGGGTTAACTTTTCAAACTCATGACTAGGTCACGAGACCCAGATAACCTCATAGAAAGAAAAATAAATATATAAAACTCTCTTCTCAATTAATAAAATGTTGGACGATGAAATTGAAAAAAAAATTCAATAAAAAAAAAAACACAAAAAATATACCTAGTCAACCTAAGTTAATTCGTCAAACTCGTGACATGAATCATAAGACTAGAATAACCTCATTAAAATCAAATAAAAAAATTATAAACCTAATTCTAAATCAACCAAATATTAAAGAATAAATTTTAAAGAAATCTATTAAAAAGGATTAAAAAAAATACGAGCTAACTTATCAAACATATGACGTAGGTCATAATATTAAGATAACCTCATTAAAAGAAATTAAAAAAATATTTATAAAAACCTAGTCCTAACAAATCTAATTTTGAAAGATAAAATCAAAGAAAGAAATTAAATTTTTACAAATAAAAAAAAAACAAAATACAATATGACCGATGAAGGAGGAGTTTCACTACATGAAAAGAAAGAAGGTAGGATCTTGGAGGTTTGATGTTTGAAAGAATAATGACCAAAATGGCATTTGTTAATAGTGAGATTGTTTGAGACAATAAAAAAAAAAGGTAGTTCTCTTCTCTCTCATAATGAATCCTTTTAGAAAAGCCTATGATTGAATCCCATACTTTTACCTTTAAAGGGATTAAGCATCGTTGGAATCAGAAATAGCTGGCTTTTTCTTCAACTATGTCTTGAAATATAGCCAGTTTCATGCTAGAATTATTGTTTAAGGATGACAATGAGGGAAAAAAAAAAAAAAAAACATAAACCTTACAAAGAAAAAATAAAGAAAAAACAAAACAAGTATTATTTTTGATGGAATAATGCTTTCTGAGAAGGGAATAGTGATTTCCCCTCCTCTCATAATAAATGTTATATTATAATAATTTTCTTTTTCTTTTTTAGTGTACTAGTTTACAAGTTCGTGTTATATTATGAATTGGATAAAAAATAACATATATTAACACTTGACTTAATGGATCAACCATGAAACCTCATCATTATAAGTAGCACTATTATAAATTTAAATTATGTAGAAGTTGTCCTATACGTAACCTAGTTGACTTGATGGATCTAAAAGCACTTGAACGATATAAAAAAACATTTTTTTGACTTAAAAAATAAAATGAAAAATGAAAGGAAAAAAATAAAAAGAAATAAAAGAAAAAATAAAAACTAACAAAAAGATACTAGGCTAAGCGCCCATGCCTGGGTGGCCTAGCATGCCTAGACTTTAAAGAAGCCTAGATACGTGGGTCAACCAAGCTGCACACCTAGACCATATTTTTTTTTTATTATTTAAATGTAAGCAATGTGTATTTTTTTGAAGAAAAAAAAATGACGCATTGCTTGTTATGGCAAACAACACATGATTTATTGTCTATAATTCAACTATTATTATGGTGACCGGAAAATCAAGAAGATGTTTTTTTCATGTCAAAAATTTATCTTTTAAGTTTATTTTCATCTTAAAACACTTAATAACACCCTTATACTCAAACCAATTTATCAAATAAAAAAAAACCCAAAAACAATCCAAAAATACAAAATCAAATCAAGAAAAATTCTTTCTTGATGGATAACTTTTTTTCTTTCATCATTTTGCAAATGAATTTATGTTTTCCTCTCTCAACCCGATTTACCATGCTCTTACACATTAACTGTTAAACCTTATTGGATACTTTTGTGACATTAATTTGTGATTTCTGATGAGAGTGTTTGGAAACTCTTTTCTTTCTTTCTTGCAACAAATGAACTCTTTTATTGCCGATTTTAATGCGCCTTCTGTTTATATCGATGATTCTTTATTGTACTTCAATTGTTCTGCGGTTTGCCTGTTTACACGCATTCTGTGATCATTTGAATCACAACCAATAAATCCCCATCATTTAAGGTAAAAGAGATATGTTGAATGCATTCATTGCACTAAACATGTTATATATACAAAATGTTTGGAGTTTGGATGATGAAAAAAAAAGTTTGAAATTGGCGGACTCTTCAGAAGGGATTTGTTTTTTGGATAATCATCAAGAGTATATTTAGAAGGCCATAAAGCCATTAGCTCTTCAGATGAGATTGGATGGAGAAAAGATTCGAAAAGGCTCTACCTAGCAGTTGAGTCAACAATAATGCATGTCATTATTCAAGATTGATCCGGGAATGCCCTCCATCAAGCAAGAAACTGGAGGAATAGTTAGGGTTTGTGAAACTCCATATCGCATTCCAACAATATGGATCCAGTACTGAATATCCTTCAGCAGGAAGAAGCTCAACATCTGAGAGTGTTATGTTGGTACATGGGAGCGAGTCACTGCACGCAAAATGCATTGGTGAGCTTCGAATATTGTAAGTTCCCTTTATGTTTTCATAGAGAATTTCTGATACTGAAACCGCAGATGTTTGGTTGGCGCACCTTCTTGGTGAGGCAGTAGAATTGGTCAATTATAATCGGATTCCTGACGTTGTCCATGTGAATATTACTGAATGTTATTCCTGATACTGCTCCTGATCCACCTTGCCATGTCTTGATCCTAACTCCATTATCTCGAGACTCTAATCACCGAGTCCCTGACTGTGATATTGGAAACACAGGCTCGTGAATTGTGATTTCCTAGACTCCCGATGCTGGTTTTAATACGATCAGAGGGGAAATTTGCAGAAAAGATTAGCCTGTAAGTCCAAGAAAATGTGACAGACAAAATTCCAAGATTAGAGCCTTTGAAAATAACATTCTGTACATACCTGATTCCATGACTCGGTCCACATGTGATGTTCTCTATGTCCACATCAAAAACAACCTGACCCTATTGATACACAATCATCGCCTATGAACAGGTGAATATCGAACAATTTTGATGTTAGTGAGCTTTCGAGGGGAGCTGTCAATGGAAATGAGAGAAAGATTTATATGTTCTGACTAACCGTTAGAGATCACTGAATTATATATCCCAACACCGTTGGTGTTCTCTATGTGAATTTCCATCGGTGTTGGGACTTGAGGCGGGAGCGGTAATGTGAATTGATTCTACATGAACATTCTTGCAGTTGTCAAATCTGAGGTTGAAACTGCGGGCTGTTCTTGATTTTAAGTCCATTTGAGAGTTAGGTTTGAGCTCATGAAGAACCTTTATGGCCTGCATTTCAAATGTGAGGTTTTACTGAAAGAATTCAAGAATATTTGAATTGGGCGTGACAATAAAAGGTTCAAGTGTAGATGACATACAGTTGGACTATCACAAGGTCCAGGCATTGTTGTTCCATTTATTCCCTGTGCCATAAATGTAAAGAATCAGTAACACGAAGTCAACCCAAATTTTTTTCAGGCTGTAAAGAGTTAATTTTTCAAGAAATGGCTTGTGAGTGATGCTAGTTTTTTTTTTTATCATATATTTACAAAATTAATGAGTTCCATTTATTCCTGACATGAATCAGTAACACAAAGCCAACCCCAGTTTTTCAGGTTGAAAAGAATTGTTTTCAGCAGTACCTTGTGTGGTTTACAAGGAAGATCCCACCATTTCTCCCTCTGCCATATATGACACCACCTCCTTGAAGTGACATTTCATTTATTCTGTAGAATACGAGCCATTGACGTCTGCTGTTCTTCTGTGGCCAAGAATCAGGTCCATCAGGTGGCATAAGATTCCCATCAACCTTCTCAATGAACAGAATATAACCAAGCAATTATTACCAGAATTATTAGGAAGTCTTTTCAAACCTTAAAAGGCACAAAGAACAACCTGACATGACTGGCAAATAATATTACCTGAAACACACTAGACCATCTTTTGCAAGGACCAGAGAAATCGTAGATTGGATCATGAAATGAAAACCATAAGGAACAAGGATGACAGCAGGATCAACTTGGTTGCAGGCCGCATCCCAGGCCATCTTGAACGCGTCCGTATCATCTATTATACCATCACCTATAGCCCCAAAATTTCGTACATCAAAAACTCCACTAGAGTTATAGCCACTCCCATCTGAAGGATCAGCGGGCTCAGGTGGAGGAGTGGGAGGTTCGGAAATTGTGGATGATCTGTGATTATTATTGTGTTTGTGGTGTTTTGTATGGTTATGCCACCTAGCTTGGGTGCAAAGGAAGAAGCAAATGAAAGAAATGCCAAACACTAGTAAAGAGAGACGAGAATGCCTCCATGTTAAGCTCAACTTGGTAGAAGTCTTAAATGGTGGAAACAAAAGAGAACTCTTTTAGAGTCTTTCCACTTGTCGGACCTCAAAAAACAAACACTGTTTGAATTGCTTTTGCACTACGAATTATCAGAAACTAGATCAAAAGACTACCTGACAATTAATATTTGAAGTTGAAACAAGCAAGATGCTTGTTCAAGTGACCACTGCGAGCACTAGAGCAACTTGACAAAGACCAAGTTTGGCTTTGGAAAGTATAGAGAGTCAGAAAAGGCCTGTTTCCATATTTATAATAAGAGTGGATAGTGGAGGCGGCTTTGAAAAACACTAGCACCTTACCACTTCTTTTAATGGCTTTGGTGGCGGGAACCGACCGAGTTCCTTTAGGCTTTGGCTTTTCTTTTTTTTTTGAGAATGTGGAGTCTGCAGATGACTGTTCGGGAAAAAGGTAAAAGGAATAGCAAGAGTCGATAAGCCCCGTGTTCCTCCCATAACTCTCACTTTCATCTGTCCCCAGTTTGGTTATTTCAGCGATATCACGTTTTATAATAGGTGTAAGTTTTGACACCATACCTGTATGAGAGAGGACCGAAATTGATTTGGTGACAGGCACTGAAATTAGTAAAATCTCTACCCAGATTTCACCATCGTTTAAATTAAGCAGTGTAACAAATGAAGCTCTATCTGAAAACACCTCTGGTTTGGAGCCTATGTGCAGTTCAACACATGCACTTATGGATGCAGATAATTTCCATGTGGTTTCCCATGATGATGGCAAAACCCTTGCTTGTGGGAAAACAGATTAAACTGAATCATTTCCATGGCTCTTGAGCTGTATATGCATATGGTATTTTGAATATGATTATTAGTGATCAAGGAAATGTTTAGCTCAACACTTATGTTCTGCTACTTATGTATTGAAACATGGAAAATGCTTGTTAGTTGTCGAAGCTCTTTTCACAGCAAATTGCATCATCTCCACAGGAAGAAACTTTCATCTCAGTGGGAAAAATAGCCTGTCATGTAAGCAATGAAATTGAAGGGTGAAAGGACAGATATTGGTAACCATCAGGTTTTGCAGTTACTACGCTCATGTACGATTCGACAGATACAGAAAGGCAAACATCCACTTTCTGGAAGTGGTCAGCTTTGGGAACTGGAGGATGAATGTCTGCCTAAAATTAAGTTATCTTTCCTTGTAGTGGAAACTTCACTTGGAGCTCTGGTAAGGCTTGTTGAAATTAAGTTATCTTAAAACCGACCAAATCAATGCAAGCATGTCTGGTCATGGTTTCTCTATCGCCCCTTTCGGTGATATATATCCCATGATGTCCACTTGAGGGGTTTAGTGCTTGTTATCAGTAGCCATTAACAGTTTTTAGAAGCATTTCTGCTACTAATATGATTTTAGTAACCAATGACGTACCATTTTCTGCAAGTTAATCAAAGCAGAACAGCACACTAATTCAAAGTCATAATGATTGACACGTCCATTTCCAGTGATCTAAAGATCAAATGCTTCACGCGAAGATTGGTATGGATCACCTTCAGCATTTCACTAAGGTTCCTATTGTCACAATTATCAGATTTCAATGTAAAGTTCTCTGTATTTTCCTTGCTTCTGAAAGGAAGAATTCAGTCCTATAAATACATGTAAATAATCCCTAATTTGTAGTCTATAATCCCTGATTTGTAGTCTATAATAAATACAATAAATACAATATATTCTGTTACAATTTGGTTGCCATATATTGTTGATATTCTTGCCATATACATTGACATCCCCCCTCAAATTGATGCTGGTCGATCAAGAAGCATCAATTTGTCAATCATGAGTTGATGTCGAGGCCGAGACAAGGCCTTCGTAAAGACATCAGCGGTCTGATGCTCGGTGGAAATATGAGGTAGTGTAAGAATATTATGATCAACAGCTTCACGAATATAGTGACAATCGACTTCAATATGTTTGGTGCGTTCATGAAACACAGGATTAGTAGCAATCTGAATAGCACTTGTGTTATCAGCATGAAGAGGTGTAGGAGTGTGCTGAGGAAAACCAAGTTCACGTAGCAAACCCTGGAGCCACACAATTTCAGAACATGCGGAGGACATAGCTCGATACTCAGATTCTGTGGAAGATTTTGAGATTCGGTCTTGCTTTTTGCTTTTCCATGAAATTAAAGCATTTCCAAGAAACATACACCACCCAGTAACAGACCGACGTGTATCCATGCACCCTGCCCAATCTGCATCACTATAACCGGTTAATTGTAATGAATTATCAGCAGGAAAAAATAATCCTCGCCCAGATGTGCCTTTAAGATAGCGAAGAATTCTTCGAACAGTAGCTAAATGAGGTTGACGAGGAGCCTGTAGAAACTGACCGACTTGTTGTACTGCAAAAGAAATATCTGGCCGAGTAATGGTTAGATAATTCAAACTGCCCACTAATTGCCGATATATGGAGGGATCAGGTAACAGGTCACCATCATTCTGACAAAGCTTTAAATTAAGCTCAAGAGGTGTAAGAACGTTATTCCCTGATTCAAGACCGCCCAAGAGAAGAATCTCTTGGGTGTATTTGTGCTGATGTAGAGAAATCCCATTAGACATAGAGTGCACCTGGAGACCAAGGAAATAGTGAAGATGTCCCAGATCCTTCATATGAAACTCACTGTTAAGAGAACGCTGTAAATCCTCAATGAGTGGAATGTCAGATCCTGTAATGATAATATCATCCACATATACCAGAAGAGCAACAATACCAGTAGTAGTTTGCTGAAGAAACAGAGAGGAATCATATTGGCTCTGAATAAATTTAAGTTTCAGAAGAGTAGTGCGAAATTTTTCAAACCATGCCCGGGGTGCCTGTTTTAGACCATACAGGGACCGTTTCAACCAGCAGACTTTATCAGATGGGTGAGTAAAACATACCAGGAGGAGGAGTCATATAAATATTCTCTTTCAGATCTCCATGTAAAAATGCATTTTTTACATCCATTTGACGAAGTGGCCATCTCTTGGAAGCAGCAATTGCCATAATGGTGCGTATGGTAGTCATTTTAGCCACAGGTGCAAAAGTCTCCTCATAATTAATACCATATGCCTGACAATTTCCAAGAGCCACCAACCGTGCTTTATATCGTTCCACAGATCCATCAGGTTGGAATTTAATAGTGTATACCCATTTGCAGCCAATAGGTTTAATACTGGTAGGACAAGAAACAATATCCCATGTGTGATTATCCTGAAGAGCCTGAAGTTCCTCTTTCATGGCCTGTTGCCAACATTCTTGGGTACAAGCCTGCGCATAAGTCTTAGGCACAAAAGTACTATCAATAGTGGTTGCTGAGTATCCATACCTGTTTGGGGCACGTGAAACTCTAGTTGATCGTCTTAGTTGAGTGGAATGATCAGATGTCGGTTCCGTGTCCGGAAGGGGCAAAGTGGATGGTGGATGACGTCTTTGATATACAATTCCTGGCTTAAAACGTTCAAAGATATAAGATGGACTATCATCATCAAATGTAGGAAGCTGGATAGGAGTGGATTCTGTAGAAGGACAAGATGGGAAAAAATTCTGATTTTTCAAAGAAAATCACATTTCGAGAGATACGAATTTTATGAGCATTTGCATCATAACATACAAAACCCTTTATGAGAATTACTATATCCTAGAAAAGCACAACGAGCAGCTTGGGCTGAGAGTTTGTTACGTTCAGTAAATGGTAAGTGAACAAAACAAACACACCCAAAAACATGGAGAGAATCATACTCAGGAAGAACACCAAATAAAATAGAGTATGGAGATGCAAAGTTTAGAACTTGAGAAGGCAAACGATTGATTAGATGAACGGCTGTGGATAGAGCTTCTACCCAAAATCGAGTAAGAACTGAAGAATCAATTAATAAAGTGCGAACAACATCTAAAAGATGACGATTCTTACGCTCAGCAAGTCCATTTTGTTGAGGAGTGTAAGGACAAGATCTTTGAGAGAGAATCCCTTTGTTTTTGAGATATTCTTGAAATTCTTTGGACACATATTCCCCCCCGGAGTCAGAACGAAGTATTTTAATATGAGCAGAAAATTGATTTTCAACAAATACTACGAAAGTCTGAAATGTTGAGAATACATCAGCTTTAGATCGGAGAAAATATATCCAAGTGAAACGACTGAAATCATCAATAAACGTGACAAAATATTTATACTGAGCATGAGAGATAACAGGACTTATACCCCATACATCAGTATGAATAATTTCAAAGCATTTAGAAGCA
Organism: Populus alba; assembly: GCF_005239225.2. Taxonomy (NCBI): domain Eukaryota; kingdom Viridiplantae; phylum Streptophyta; class Magnoliopsida; order Malpighiales; family Salicaceae; genus Populus; species Populus alba. Next base: position 11,484,556 of record NC_133285.1, on the reverse strand, counting down.
CGACTACCATGTGAAGGAAATGATAATGCTTTGCTTTTACCCAATTTGCAAGAACTACAGTCCAAAAATTCTGTGGAAAAAGAATTTTTATTCCCCAAATATCCATGTTTCATAAAGATGAGTCAATACATTAGAATTGGGATGTCCCAATTTCTTATGCCAAAAATGAGGATTATTAATGACAGTAGAATAAGCACAAGAATTAATACTAGGAATAGAAAATTGTATTGGAAATAAACGTCCCACTTTAGGCCCCTTCGCGATCACCTTCCCCGACACTTGATCCTGCACACAACAACCATGACGATTAAAGAGAATTTCACAGTTATTTTCTACCATTTGACCAACAGAGAGTAAACTTGTTGATAATTTCGGTGACACAAAAATATTGTTGAAATAAGACCCCAAATTACCAATTGATAAAATCGGCAGATTATCACCATTTGCAACCTGTATATGTTGATTACCCATGTATTTTCGCACATTACACAAACCATTTTTACTGCTGGTCATATGATTCGACGCTGCCGAATCCATTAACCACGGTTTATTATATGCCGAATCCAAAGAAATGTTAAGTTTATTACCAGAAATTCCAAGTGCAGAGAAGGCAGAGATGATCATCTGCTGCACCATCTCGGGAGTGATCGTGCCCGACGAAGAGCTCACCGACGATGAAGATTCTGGTGCCAACGGTGAGGACACGGCTGCGGCAGCCATAGAAGTAGCCCCCAATTTTGACTGCACAGTAAACCCTTGGCGATTCTGTGGTCGCAGACGACACTCCCTGATTACATGCCCCTCCTTCTTACAATAATTGCAGAATTTCTTACTGCAATTTCTGGCAATGTGCCCTAACTCCTTGCAATTGAAACATTGCACGCTCTCACCCCTCTGTCGTCCCCTTCCTTGAGCCATGTAAGCCACATTTATCTCGGTGACAGTGTCCTGGGTCAACTCGTGTTGAGTGGCGAGTCGTTGTTCTTCCCGTAACAGTTCCCCCAAACATTCATCCAAGGTGGGTACTGGACTTCGGTTGATCAAGCTAGCTCTCACAGCCTCAAATTCTGGCCGGAGCTTCATCAAGAACTGGTCCCTCTGGCTCTCGGCATAAACAAGGTATAGTGCTTCTAAACTATCCTTCGGTATTTTAGAGTAAATTATGCCAGTATATTCACTCCATAGGTTTAGAAATCCAGCATAGAATTGTTCAATTGAAAGATTACCTTGTTTGTAATTGGCAATACCCATTTCGACCTGAAATTTTTGAGCCGAATTGTTCTGGGAATAAATGCGTCTGAAATAGTCCCAAATCTCCTTCCCTGTGCCAAACGATCGAAGATTGTTGATCATATGGGGTTCAACAGACCCCAGTATCCAGGAGATAATTTTCGCATCCTTGGTAGTCCATATACCCAGCTCCTGTGGTTCGGTTGGTGCTGGTGAAGATCCATCAAGATGCCCCCATAATTCCTTCCCTTTAACAAACATACGAAACTGAAACTCCCAACTGGCATAGTTTTTGCCATTGAATCGAGTAAGAAAAGCCTCTCCAGACATCCTAGGAATCTCAAGAAAAATATCACCAAATACTGATGAATTCAGTCTATAGACTTAAGAAAAGAACAAAAGATCTAGATTAGAGAATAACCGGCTCTGATACCATGTCACAATTATCAGATTTCAATGTAAAGTTCTCTGTATTTTCCTTGCTTCTGAAAGGAAGAATTCAGTCCTATAAATACATGTAAATAATCCCTAATTTGTAGTCTATAATCCCTGATTTGTAGTCTATAATAAATACAATAAATACAATATATTCTGTTACAATTTGGTTGCCATATATTGTTGATATTCTTGCCATATACATTGACACCTATCATCTTGATACAACATGCAGCATGGATTCTGTCTTCTGTAGTATATTTTTCATTTTGCAAACCCTTAAAGTGGTGTGACGAAGCATGCTTAAATCAAAACAACCATTTGTTAAAATAAATCCATTATATCTTATTCGGTGTTGCCGCCATACCCTCCGAACTCGGAATCTGTACTTGGCAGAGTTTTCAATCAACAGAAGGTCTTAGTGCAACAGAATCCAGAACGTTTCAATTTACAAGTCATCGAACCACCTTCTTGTCCTCTTTGAAAATCGTAATGCCTGGATTCCTGTGGGCTTATTAATCATTTCTCAGATCACTAAGCCTGACATTGAGACGAGGCAGAATCCATATTGATGTCCCATTATTCTTTATGAGCAGAACATGCTATGGCGGTTCCATCATTACTTCCAGTCCACGCATGCCTAAAAGCGCTGTTGTTAGGAACAAAAGTCAGCCATTGATGCTGCTCGCTTTTGAAATTTGGGACCCAACAAATCCGCCGCCTAACACGCCGACTAAAGAAATCTAATATTTTCAACTCCATGTAAAGAGTGTGTTTGACATTAAGGTAAATATTATGATTGTGGTTTAAAAAAAATTGTTTTATAAAAAGTACTTTTAGTTGAGTTTGGTTTGAAAAAATAGGTGTTTGGTTAAAACTATGGTTGAAATTGAAGTTGAAGAAAAAGTAGTTTAATGTGTTTGGTTAAAAATGATTTTAAAATTGAGGTTATAAAATAATTTTAAAAATATATATTAGTACTTATGATTTTTAATTTAAATATTATAGATTTAACTATTGCTATTTAATCATGAAATAAATCATACTTTATATAAAATATTTTTTATTATTCCATAAAACTATTTATAATTTCATTACATATAAAATACATCAAACAAAAACTATATTTTTTATAATATTTTTAGCATGTAATAAAATTAGATAAAATATTATCAGGTATAAATTTCACTCTAAACTAATTTATTTTTTTTAAAATGTTAAAAAAATAACACACTAAAAAAAAAAAAAAGACGCAGGTAAGTGAACAGTGCAAGAGAATTGCACGGTTCACTGGTTTTTGAGTGAACAGTATATACTATATACTGTTCATGTTAATTGCATTGTTCATTGAACAGTGCAATTAACATGAACAGTAAAAAAAAGCATGAAGTTGCTGCTTTCCGTTTCCTGCGTTAAAAACACAAAATTTAAATGAGACCCAGTGAACAGTAAAGTGTTTTTTTCTTTAACCAAACAGCTACGCGCTGCGACCCGGTGAACAGTAAAGTATTTTTTTCTTTAACCAAACGGCTACGTGCTGCGTTAATTGAACTGTTCATTGAACAGTGCAATTAACATAAACAGTAAAAAAAAGCATGAAGTTGCTGCTTTTCGTTTCCTGCATTAAAAACGCAAAATTTAAATGGGACTCAGTGAACAGTAAAGTGTTTTTTTCTTTAACCAAACGGCTACGCTACACGCTGTGTTTTCCATGAAACACAGCCGCAGCCGTAGAGCCAAACGGGCTCAAAGAGTATTCATTTGATTCACACTTTCTCAAATAAAACGCCATCCATTCTAAACCCTTACTATTACATTTCATTGAATAAATCATGTACGGACACGCCCCGTTTGTCTATCTGACATCCATGAATCATGGACGGAAGATAGATCAAGCTGAGAATTATGGGTTGCTTAATCTGTTTTGCAGCTATAAAAAAAACAGAGGAAACAGAAATCTTCTTTCAATGTAATCCTCGGGATCGAATTGTAGCCAAGAAAATTACATAAGTTGCAGGTTGTCTTTCACTTAAGATCAAGGGTCAGTAATGCCATGGAGGTCTTAATAACATGCTACGCAGAGCCTTCTTTGCCTGCTCTCTACACAAAGATAGAAGATGAACATAAACTTCAAAATAATAATGAAAATGGAATAAATGAACTGGGGATGCATAACAAAAAACACAGCTTGCATATGGTTCCACATTAAACAGACCACTAGCTACTTCTCTACAGTGGAGCACCATTCTCTGCAAGGAGCATACCGCCAGAAAGGACAGCATCACAACCCAAGGAAGGCACACTGCTTTCTTGCATGCTCTGGGATCAGCTTGACAAGCATCTCAACTGGCACTCCTTTCAGCTCTGACAGGTAGAGTAGAGAGAAATCAATAACAATCATAAACAGGAACTTCGAAGGAATTAATGAATGAATATTGAGAACAGGTCATACCATGAGGCTTAAAGTTGAACAGTGGTGGAAGGACGCGTCCATTAGGTAAACGGGCGTTAGGATCACGCAGCTCATCAAAGAAGGGGTGGATCAAAGCCTCCAGCTGCATTACAAAATACATTATAAGATTAAATAAATAAACCAAAAGCATTCAGTAAAAAAAGGCAGCCACAAAACAAAAGCTTACAGCTAAAGCCTAAAGAACTCGTTCATTCAATCGATGCTACACCACACATACAATAGAAAGCTCACTACAAGTCAAGAAGGTGAATGCCTATTTGGGGTTCCCTATTTCCCTAATATTCTGCGGAAAAGCAGCACATCTGAAGCGGGGATTCCTGAGATCTGTTTCATGTCTTAAATGGTACAGCTGAGTCAATGACAAAAAGATGCATTATGTGCCTGGAATGACTTCAAGAAAGAAAGTACAAAGAGTCACATGCATGAACCTGGAGGAATCTTTATACAAGTACACCATATTTACAATCAGAAAAAAACAACAGAGTAGGTATTGAGGGAAGAAAAGGCCATTCAAAGAATAATTTTTCATTTGATCTAGCTGGAATTTTATACTCACAGCTGTGCTTCGGAGGTTTGGAGAGTACTGCAATAGTCTTGAGACAAGGTCCACAGCTTCAGGAGGCATGCGCTTGTGGAATATCTAGCAATCACAGGAGGCAAATAAGTGAAAAATTCATGTCATTTGTACGAGCTTATTTTGTAGAGACAAGACAGAAGCAATATTTTCAGGTACCTTGTGCCATGGGTGAGCTTTAATTTGAGGAAATTTGAACTCTGTGTAATTAGGATTCATGCACTTAATTTCCTCCCTTGTTGGGGTACCCAAAACCTGCATGAGAATCACATAAATTGTAAGGGAAAAAGAAAGCTAGAAATTTCAAATCTCAGCAACATAACAAATAACGCTCCCTCTTAAGTTCATTATAATTAAAACTTCACCTCTTGACCAATTGTGCAGGATGGGAGACGAACTGAAAATAGATTTTTCTTATACAGACCAATCTAGCACTTTTTTAAGTATCGGAAACAATTATTACCTTTATAATTTCTACCAACTGGTCTACTCCGCTCTCACCCGGAAAGAGAGGCTGTCACCAATAAAAATATTTGTTACTTGTATAATTTACTAACCCCAAAAAATTACAGCTAAACAAACTTCTAAAAAACAAAGCCATCTACCTGTCCAAGCAGTAATTCAGCCAGAACACATCCCGCAGACCAGATGTCAATGGCAGTGGTGTACTCAGTGGCACCAAAAATAAGTTCAGGTGCTCGATAGTACCTAGAACATATGTAAGATATGTTTGGTTCGCCTTTAACCTGTCAAAAGTAATTAGAATTAGAATAATATATCTTATATACACATCATAACTCAAAGAATGATAATAATTCCAGCATAGAAGAATCCATACCAAAACTTTTGCACTTCCAAAGTCGCACAGTTTCACTTGGTGCGTATGTGGGTTCACCTATTACAAATAAAAAAAAAGAGATTCACTATAGAGAAAGTAATAATACAAACATCATAATAGGGTCGGCATATTACAAGAACACTACAATGCCGTCTTAAAAGCACATTTAGTAGTTTGCTGCACAAATGTTCCACATTGCAGGCGCTCCTCCAAGTAAAAGAAAAACCAAGCACCCTTGTCAACATACCAGTAAATTTTGAGGCTTTATGTCTCTATGGCACACTCCAATACTATTGTGAATGTAAGCAAGAGCTCTACAAATCTGTTCATGAGCAAGGAAAAAAGGATCAAATAAGAGCCATAAGCTAATAAACTCCACTTGTTAAACCACTTATCATATAACCTATATCTAGTGTATAACAAACACACTTCAAATAGGAAAGAAAGCACATATACAACTCATACCTGATAAAAAGTAAAGTTTGACATAAATCAAAGGCATCCTTTGACTCATCTTATAGTAGTGTTTGATTACACGATGGATGGTCTCAGGGACATACTCAAGTACCAGGTTAAGATAGAGTTCATCTTTTTCAGTTGTTGAGAAGAAACAGTGTTTCAAAGACACTACATTAGGGTGGTCTAGAAGACGCATGGTTTGCAGCTCCCGGTTCTTGTACCTTTTATCTTGCAGAACCTTTTTAATAGCAACAGTTTCACCAGTCTCTAAACATTTCGCCTGAATACCCATAACACAGAGAAAAAAGAAAGAAAAGAAAATTTAGTGCCTCATCCAAACTGTATGAGAATAATACAGCTAAAAAAAAATCAATATTATATCTAGATAACAACTTACCTGGAACACTAATCCAAAAGATCCATGCCCAACAACGCGCTCAGCCATATAGCTTATTGTCTGCATTCATCAGGGATTAAATTATATCATCACAAAATGAAAACAACAGAATCTATTTAACCAAGAGGCCAGACTTTAAAGATAATAACCTGCTTTGGCTGGCCATTTTTGCCACCAATAGTCGTGACGATTATATGACCTGTCTCGGTTCCATTACCATCAACCACGGCTGCTTCCATTTCCTGTCCAACATTAGACATTTTTCTTCCAAGTAAATAATATTGAAACCAAGCAATCAACACAAGTGATGGGTAATGAAAATGATGATGATAGCAAGTTGGAGGAAATGGATAATAGCAAGTTGGAGGAGATGGCAGCTAGCATACCTTGTCATCACTAATTTTCATGTCATTCATCTCGTCAGGCAACTTATCAACACCAGTTGTGTTTCCACGTGTATCTCGCAATCCAGAGGCAGGGACAACACTTACAGAAGCCATTTGCTCAAAAAAGAAAGTAATCAAGAAGATCCTCTTACAAATTCACCTTGCCAGCAACATAAAATTTCAGTAACTCGCCTGTGTAAAAGACTAATCAAGGTTAGTTGTTTCATGTAAAAGAAACAGGGTACATCATCAATGCATAAGCGGAATGAGTTACCCTTTGAAATTAAATACGGTTTGCAAGCTGATAAAAGATAGTTTTCACACAACAACAATCTTCACAAGGAAGAAGAACAAAAACAAAATGCACAAGGAGCCATCCATGCAAAGTTCCAGCAATACAGCATGTCGAAGTGCATTCTACTTAAATTCATGCAATGTGTCGTTATTAAGACCTTAGTAAGATCTCAAAGAGCTAATTAACAAAATTCCATGTTGAGAAAGTACTCTGACTATGAAAAACAAAATGTCATAAAAGATTATTTTTAGTAACAAAATAATTTTGCAACCAAATCATCTGCTTCTGACAAACCCTAAATAGATAGATTTGAAGATCAATTAGACTTGGGATAATAGATACTGTCAAAGGTTAAGAAATTAATCAACTTAAAATACAAATCAATAGCCGAACTCCATTGGAGAAAAAGTAGCAAGTCAAGCTCCTATCAGCACTCAAGTAAACAGTCAAACACTAAAATTCATGCGGTATTCTGACACTGAAAAGGGCAAGTAAAGGTGAAAGATGTTTAAATTTTTTCACCATACACACAAATCATTAATCTCAAACAAGTTTGGCGTGGCCAAACCACATCGTTAGTTTAGGCAGTTTTTTCTCATCTCTCTGCTAACCCCTGCCAACAAAAGGCATAAGAGATAGTAAAATAAGTTTAACTGAGATGGGTTTTTGTCAGAGCAGCCAAAACGGAAGTTTGCTTGAGATGGGATTTATTAAGTTTTAATTTCTTTCCTCTTAAACAAAAATGCAAGTAAGTTTTTTGAATAAAAAATGTAAGTTTGTTTTTGAAAAGCCACCCACTAAAACACATTTTGAGTAGAGAGAGGCCAAGCAAAATTAAATGAGAGGACAATGAAGATCCACAAGACTCACAAATTCTGTGTAATTACCACAAGAGGAAAAGGATAAAACAGCATAAACTACTAAGTAGTAAAAGAAATAAAAGTAAAGATCCTTCCTGATGCACACACAGATCAAAGCATAACAATGTAAATAGCCTGATCCAGAAACTAAAAACAAAAGGACTCAACTTCAAAAAAAGAACCCGCTTGTAAGAAATCCATCAAAAAAAAAAATGAACAAAAAGAAAAAAAAAAAAAAAAAAGGAACTTACCTAGACTTGCAGATCAGGTCAAGAAATTGAGGGGATGAAGGGAGGGTATTGCAGGGAGAGGCGAATTCATGACCGGATTTCAACAAGCAAAATGCTTTAAAGAATCGATTATAGTTCTAGAGAGAGAGAGAGAAGAAGGGGGAGAAGACAGAGAAAGGGTCAGGACAAGGTAGTTTGATGTAGCTTTCTTTGGTTTGGATTTTGGAAAGTTTTTACCAAGTACTACTCTATTTTGTTCAGCTCAGACAGAGAAAGAAGCCATAAAATATGTGTGTTGTTCTTGTATTTTTCACTTTCCTTCTTTTTGACCGTTCAACACTGGCCTGGACCCCACTCTTCCACTTTCCCTGTCTCCTCTCTGTTTTTTTTTTTTAATTATTATTATTATTATTAAAAGGGGAGAAAAGCTGTAGAAACCAAGGCTTACAAAACCTTGGAGTAACAACTCCAAACGCATGATTAGCAGGTCAATCTGCAATTCTATTAGCTCCGTGATAAGACCAGCCATGGGCGTTGAAAAAGAAGACAGCTGCCTATAATCACCCTGTAAAGATGTCGAAGAAGTAAAGATGAGCACCGACAGCAGAATCAGGCTCCACCAAAGCCTTCCTGTATCCTTCATCCCTGCCTGTCTCCAATCCTAACAAAATACCCAAAAGCTCAGCTCACAACACTGAACGAACACCAATGTGATGAGGCTTCCCGCAGTGGCAGCAACCAAGCTCTTATTAAAGGCCCATCAGTGTTCAACTTAACCCAGCTTTTGGATCGCCCAACCAATGACCTGTTCATGGCGGACAGCAGCTGGTTTAGAAGCGGTAACAGCAGCAGCAGCAACGCTATTCACCGCTTTTATGGAATAAGCAAGAATGCAATGCATGGGATTAGTTGGAAAGGAAAAGCTAGCTTCAAACAAGCTTTTATTTCTCCAATACCATAAGAACCAGCAGCAGCAAACACCAAACTAATATGTTTTTAAAAGCGCTTTTGTTTCTCCACGGTACTGCACTGTCCTTAACAGCCCTAAGAATCCGAAGATTAAAACACATCTAGTCCTGAAGATTAAGCTTAAAGAAATTGCCCCCGCTGCTGTAAGAAATCCTCATTGATAATTATGCGAGCATGAGACAGTAGCGCACCCTCACCTGGCACCCATGGCTCCAGCCAAAACGGACAAGAAGGCCATTCCCTGGGGTGCAATGAACGTTTTGCCATAAGATCCTAATTTTAGACAAGCTCCTCCAAAGATCTGATGCCCCTGCGGTAGAAATATTCAAAGAAATAGGATGGAAACTATATAATTCACCGTGTGTCGAATCAATTTTTCATGTAAAAATAAATATAAAATATTACTAACGTGATTTTTAATGATAATAAAAAATTAATCTTAATATTCATATATTAAATAATATTTTTTAAAATATTAATACAGTGATATATTAAATAACTTTTTTAAAATATTAAAATAATGAAATATTGGATCGAGTCAGCTTAACCTTATAAATCTTTAACCCGAATCATGAAATCGTAATAACCCTATAAAAAATAATTAAAATAAATTATAAAGATCAATTTCTAATCTATCCAATACTATAAGATAAATTATATATATATATATATATATATATATATATTAAATTTAAAAAAATAACAAAAAAAACCAACTCTAATCAACTCAGGTTAACATAATAAACCTGCAATCCATATCATAAGATCATGATAATATCATAAAGATCAAATCAAAACAATCACAAAACTCAATTTTCAACGAACTTTAATGTTTAATGATGAAATAAAAAAAATCAATTAAAAAAATAAAAAAATAACTCATATCAATTCATGTTAACTTGTTAAACCTACAACCTTGATCATGAAACTATGATAATTTTTTTATAAAAAAAAAACTACAAAGCTCCACTTCTAACAAATCAAATGTCAAAGGTTGAAATGGAAAAAAAAAAAATCCATGAGACCAATATAACTTCAATGAAAACAAATTTAAAAAAAAATACAACACTCAATTCCTAAAAAATCTAATATTAAAAATGAAAATGAAAAGAAGAAGAAGAATAAGTCTGAGTTATTGAAAGGTGAAATTAAACAAAAATTTTCAATTAAAAAATAATTAAAAAAATAAATTGAATCAACATGGATTATACCTATGTCAACCCTATCAAACATGTGATCCAAATCATAAGATTAGATTACGCCATGAAAAATAAATAAAAAAATAAATTATGAAGTTTAATTTAAAAAAAAAATCAATTAAAAAAAGATTTAAAAATAAATAGAGTTAACATATTAAACCCATGCCTCATTATGTATTACAAATTATGAAATAAATTAAGGAAAATATTTTTTTTTACTCTGCCACCAAACTCAAGTTCCATAGGAGTGTTGATGTGTGAATTAATCATCACTATCATGTAACAAAAATTTAATTTGTTGCTGGAAAAAAAATTGAAAAAACAATGATTAAAATTGAAAGAAAAAAAAAAGAAATTTTGCTTTTACTATTCAAAAAAGAATGGAAAACCACAGTTTAGCCCCTGGAGTTTTAAAGTTTTGAATTATTTTGATTCAAATTGTTTATTGTTCAAGGATTTTTATGTTTATATCTTAAATTTTGTTTATGTTTTAACCCTTGTATGTTGAGAAGTGGAGATAAAATGGTCAAATAAATAGGAGGAGAGAGAAATTATTTAGTTGTCCATGATAATAAAAAGAAAAATTAAGTTTGGTGTTAATAAAATCATCTTGAATAGTAAAGTATCGTAAAGGTAATTTGAAACTTATATTTTGCTACAAAAAGTAAATCCAAGCTCATAAAAGTTTTTTTAAAATGTCAATTATTTTGGACCGAATTTATGGTGTTTTAGGGTTAATAATAAGTTTATGAGTTTTATGATGTTTTTTAGATGTTTTTAGATAAAAATATATTGATAATAAATTTTATAGGTCTAAAAACCCAAAACCTAACTTTCTAAGCATATGAGATGTTCGGAAATTGAACCATATGACGACGAGTTGTCTATCTAGGTAAACAATGCTAATCCATTTAATTTTTATATAAAAAAAAAAAATCGAACAAGATGTGGTCTACCCATTAAAATCAAAGGTTAGACATACAAGCCTAGGTTTTTTTTAGCGAAGTTTACAACCCAATCATCTTATGCTAGCGTCTAGTCTAATCTTTTTTTTATATTACTCTTTTTTTTTAAAATAAAACTATTAAAATATTTAAAATGTTATTTAGTTTTATCATAGTTTTTAAATAAGATTATATTTCTTATAATGGTATTAATAATTACTTTATGAATTATTATTTATTAACCTAATATGCAAATTTTATTAAAAAATAATATGCTCATGAATATTAATTTAAATTAAAATATTTGTTTTATTATTTTTCATTGTAAATATTTTACATGATTTTACCAAATTAATTATTCTTTTTTATTGTGTACACATTATTGGATTATGATTTTCTATTTTTATTGAGTCGTACTTTTTAGATCATAAATGAATTTCTATTTAGAAAGAAATAATTATTATAAAAAATATATGTTTTTATCAAGACAAAAAAAGAAATAAATGAACAATTAAATGGAGTTTTGATTGAAGAGATATATTCTTCTCTTTTTCATTCAAATATTGAGATTTTTATAAATATTTATTTTAATATTTTTGTTAGTTTTTTATTCAAAGATCATGCTTCTAATAAAAATTAATATATATTTTTACAAAAATAAAAAAGTGCATTAATTAGAACTTAAAAATTCATCTAATAAAATATTTCTTTTCAAAATTTAAATCATTATCTTTCCTGGGGAAAAAAAACTAGTTACTAAACTTTATTAATATTCTCAATTTATCTATATTTTCAATTAATTTAATGAAAGTAGATTATTGTTCAAGAAAAAAAGAGGACATCATTGGGATCAAATTCATCAATCCGTATTCCATGATCAAGAATTAACCTTTATTGCAGCCTCCATGATAAGTGCAGGCAGTGGGTAATGTGGATTCTGCAGAAGTTTCTGCGCAAAAACATTCATGCGTTTTTATCAACACAGACACCATATCCCGATGGACATTGAAAGCTGCAAACCAATATCACGTACAAGTTCAGTTCAGTTGGTTATGGTTGAATTATTTTTTAAAATATTTTTTATATTAAAATATATTAAAATAATATTTTTTTTATTTTTTAAAATCAGCATATCAAAACAATCCAAAATATATATAAAAAAATAAATTTTAATAAAATAAAAAAATTTTAAATTTTAATAAAACATAATTATACTATATTTCCAAACACCTTACTATCTTAGCACACCTGCATGTATGCTTGCCAACATCGAAGTAAATCTGTTATTGTTCTTTGTAAGTTTTTGAGATTCATTAAAAACATCATAAAGAAAAGCTGCAACTAAGAAAAAAAGCATACAAATTTACTCGTACAAGCACAAGAATGTGTAAAATCTTGCACCCAACAAACACAGACATTTAAGTGTATTTGGTATTATAGTAATTATTGTGATTGTGGTTTGAAAAACATTGTTTTATAAAAAGTGTTTTTAAAAATAGACACACAAATTTATTACAGCGATTGATATGAATATAAAAATAGATGAAAGCATTTTCGATGTGTTCATTTTATGCATGAATCCTTTAATAGACACACAAATTTAGATCTTGAATTTTGACATGGATCATGAGATTCTCATAAAATTAAGTTGTAAACTTTAACTGTGTGATATTAATTTCTACTCTACTTGACACGAATTAATTAGACTTGATCTGTTTTGCCATCCATTTATTTTCTTGGTGAATTTAATTCTTTTATATTGAAAAGTCTTTCAAATATTTGTATTGGAATCCGTTATTTAATTTTCCCTTTTTATGTTGAAATCTTTACTTGGCGCCTAATTTGGCTAGTTATAGCTGTATCTTATTCAATTTACCTCAAAGTCTTTTTATTTAAAAGAGAAATTGAGAAAAACTTGGTGCTAAGATCATTAGACATTGTGAAAAAATTTATACGCAAGTTGTTTCATTAGTTTACTAAATAGTTTTATGAATATATTTTATTTTCATAAAAAAATGATTTATTTTATTATTATTATTCTTTTACTCAAATATTAATGCAATTAACATCCAACGTATACAAATTTATTTATAATAATAATAATAATAATAATAATTAAATTATTATTATTATTATTATTATTATATATCCTGGTTGAGTATTTTTATAGTTGTTTTATTCAAATTAAAAACTTAAATGAAACAAAATAACATCTTTATAAATAGAATTAAAATATTTTTAAAAACATATATATAAGACATCATATATAATCAAGGAGTGTTTATTTGAAATTCTTAAGGTATTTTATTTTTTTAAAAAAATAACTATAAGTTATATCACATGATTTGGCTTTATATTTAAAAATGATTTAATTGAGAAATAATAAGAGTGTAGATGAATCATAATTTATTTTTTGTATTAAAATGAATTTTTAAATAACTCCAAGGGCATGAAATGGATTTATCCGTATCAAAGATATTTTTTTGTATTTTGCGTTCAATAAAAGTACACAATATTCATCTTAAATAAAAATTTATAATCCAATCTCATATTTTATAAAAAAATATGAATACCAACAGATATATTATATAAAACTTTCATTCAAGATTTTTCTTGTTGATTACAAGAAAAAATTCCTAATGTGATCATATCTAAATAATCATAAGCAGAGTTTAAAACACGACTTTAAGTGTTTTTGGTATTATATTTCAAAAGTGTTTTGAAAAAAAATTAATTTTGTTTTTATTTTAAATTAATTTTGTTTTATTTTTTTAGATTATTTTGATATGCTGATATCAAAAATAAATTTTTTAAAAAAATATTATTTTAATATAAAAATCATTTTTAAAAAATAATAATTATTACACTCTCAAACACATCCCACAGCTATTTATACGGTGGGACTCCAAGAGCAAAAACCCACGCCCAGCACCAGTTATTAGGCTGGATCCATACTGGGCTTTATCAAGGTCAAGAGCTGTTAGCATAATTAAAGCCCAACGCCATACACTAACTTAGATCAAGGACTGCCGTGGAGGTTTCCTTTCCCGTCAGAAACAAACTTGTGGGAGTCTCTTCGCGTCAGATGGCAAACAATTGAAAATTGAAGAGACCATGGCTCAGAGAATGGTCCCCTTAAAGATGAGAGGTAGAATGGTTGATTGACTTTGGGGTTTGTTCTTGCCTTCACCACTTACTTCATCAGAAATTCATCATGAAGTACATTATGTCTATCGTTCATCCATAAATCCTGCCGATCAACGTTTGTAACAAACGAGAACGCGGCGACAATGGTGGTGATCGCTCGGTCCTGCTGGTGGAGATGGAGGTGATGGCGTTGAGCCTCCACTCTCTCTACTTTTTTTTTCTTCTTTTATTAAAGTAATTTTATTTGAAATTTATTTTTTTAGAATTTAAATGAAATTTATTTAGCACAGTCAATTTAGTTAGCTTTAAAGATGGGGTGCAAATAGGGCTCACTTTACTCAGAGCAAGAAGCTTATAAAATTGTGATAATAATTCATCTCCGAGTCCGAGTAGGGTCAATTTTTTAATGCAAAAATATGTTTAGATGATAATAATATCTTTAAAAAAATTAAAAATTTGTAATTTTAGATTATTAGTTTTTAATTTAGAATTATTAATGTTGTTAGTTAAATAAACTGAATTAATATAATAATGTAATTGTGAAATAAAAAATGACAACGATCAACAAAGAAAAAAAGTGTTTGTTAATATCATTAGAGAACATTCAATCAATATTTTAAGAGAATTTTAAGGATTTTATTTTATGACAAAGTAAAATCAAATGGTAATGAAATAACTTTATATAAAAAAAAAAGTAATTGAAACTCAAGCTCCAACGAAAACAACATTAAATGATGAAATTAAAAAAACAAATTAAAAGGACAAAAAAATTATCTCGAATTAATATGTTAAAAATGCATCCATCTTATGAGGACAAGATAGACCAGTATATAATATTAAACAGAAATTTAACTCCTAGATAAACAAAAATAATTAAAGGTAAAAAAAAAAACTTAAGTCTACTCGAGTTAACTCAACTAATTTGTAATCTAGAATATAAAATCAAAATAAACATTACATAATAGAAAGCAGCAAAGCTCACGAAGTTAAATGTCCAAAATATAATATTAAACAATAAAATAAAAAAAAACATAAAAAAAATTTAAAATCAAACTAGATTAATGCTTTAAAACTCATGTTTCAAGTCAAGAAACAAAATTGCCAGCCTAAAACTGTAAAATTACAATGCAAAATTCACAATTATCTATTTTTTTTTTAAAAAATAGTAATAACAAAAAAAAAAAAAACATTTGCCTCTGTCTTTGTGCTTCATTAACTTGTGTTATGAAGGCAAATTATTATTATATGACTGTGGCAATTCAAAGTGAATTAGTCTGTCTCTCCAATGAATCACTTAGCACACTTAAATTTTTTTTTATAATAAAATATAATAACCGCTTTTACGTAATTTGATGCATTACTTTATCTATAATGATTTTTTTCAATGATTCAAATTTTAGTAGAATTAAATGATAGACTAAATTCCAATAGCACAATTTTAATAACTGTATAGGTTTTTTAATTTATTGCATAATAATTAAGAACTAACCATACAGATTTCCTTTAATTCCGCAATCAAAGTCTTACATTAATTCATTAACTAAAAAGTTGTTATGAAACGTTTTGAATTTTCATTCTTTTTCTCAATACTCATTATTTAGGTCTCATCTATTAATTAGTAAAACAGAATGTTAATAATTAATAAAACTCAAAATTCCTCCAGCAAAATTCCTTGAGCAATGCAATTTTACACACTTTAATGAATTAATAATTACAAAAATTCTAGTGTTTAGAAACGTGGTTATATCCCGTATTTTTTAAAAAAAAATTAAATTTTTTTTTATATTTATGATATTTGATATATCTATCTTTAAGAATAATTTTTTAAAAAATAAAAAAAATATTATTTTGATGTATGTTAAATATGAAAAACACTTGAAAAGCTAACCGCAACTATTATCCTACAAATGATTATAAATTTTACTATCCATTGTTACCATGAATTACTTTTGGTGGGCTTTAAAAAAAAAATAATGAGAAGGCCTATGAGTTGGGATAGTTTTGATTCTTTTTTTCATGATTTTTAGTTATTAATTACTTGTCCAAGATAATATATGAATTTTTAATTTTTAATGAACAATAAAATAACTTATTGTTGTCCATAATTCAACCTTTTTTTTAAAAACTGAAGGTACTTAATCTTTTCTCAAAACAATACATGAAAGACAATTAATCATTGAAATAAAAAAAAACTTAAACCATGCAAGTAGTTTTTTTTCTAAGTTTTTTTTGTATTCCATGTAAAATAATAATTGAGGTAATTTGATGTTTCGGTTAATTAATTAGATATAAAATTTAAAAAGTTTGTTATTGGATTTTTTTTTTTTTGTATCTTCATCGTTTTTTTGGTTCTTCTAGTCCTAATCAAATTAGATCATAATTTTTAAAAAGAGTTGAGTGCAAGTCAACATCTATTTTTTTTACTTATTTCTTGTTCTGATTCTTTAATTGACATTATTTATTAAAAAACCATTTGTTTTGTTGTTTTCTTTGATTTTTTTATTGGTAATCCTGATCTCAAGATCTGGTCATGATTTTTAATGGATTAACTAGGTTTAGCTTTAATTTTTTATATCTAGAATTAATATACTTTTACCGCACTAATCTTTGTGATGTCCTAAACTTTTAATGCAATTCTCCAGCTTTCAAATTGTCTGTGGCGTAACAATATGGATTTGTAATTTAATATAAGGTAAGCCTCAAGGTTACTCTTTTTTTACTTTCATCATCACAATAATAAAAGATATAACAGTACTAAATCAAGATAATAAATTTACAAATACTTTCTTAAGTTCATGATTTCCATAACAAAGTATTTATCTTTTACTTATTTATTATTTTTGGTATTTATACATCATTGTTTTGGATTAATAGATACACATAATTTATTGTATAGATTTTAAAATGATTTTACAAACTTTTCCCCCAAAATAAATTAATCCTTTAAGTTTTTGTGCACGAATCTTAAAGATACCTTAGACAAAATAGAAAAACAACAAGTAGAACACATAAAAACAAAAATAATATTTTTAAGTATACAAATATTTATTATTTCAAATTGATCACTTATCAATGATATAAATAAATATAAAACAAGGTATTTTTTTTTTTCATTATAATTATTTCCATATTGATCGCATGATTTTCATTCCATCATTCATTTACATTTTTATTGAACCTTCTATAAAATTATTACCAAATACTTTTTAGTTATAAGCCCAAAATAATTAGAATTTCATGTTCCTGGATTTATCTCTAACTTTTGTGATTATATTTTATAACTTAATCATTTTAATCTCATTCAGTCATTAAACTCTTTGATATTGTAGGGTAATTACTTGAATTGTCCTTCACTTCACTTATATCATAATGTTTTTAAATTCTTTTTTAATTAACTGATTTTTTACAATTCAATAATGCACGACATGATGTTGTTTCCAACCCAATTAACATTATTTGTTTATATTTGATATCCATTATCTTACTTTATAGCTTGTCAATATCACTTTTCATTTCCCCACATATAATTCTCAATCAAAGTCACAATAGTATTCTTCCTTCCTTACATTGAACTCATGCCCATTCAT